>NC_141554.1:147879376-148479376 GCF_021556685.1 Rattus norvegicus
TGGTTGCTTGCAAAAATACTGGTGACACCAGTGCTTTTATCTTGCAGGCAGGTCACTATTATAGCTTCCAGGGTTTGGAGCTGGGTGGGGTGGATGCCTACCTTTCTCCTCAGACAACTCCAGCACTATGAATACTAGTCAGTAGGAATGAAGCTTCTAATTGAACATCATTGAACATCATTCTCCATGTCCAATGACACCATGTCCATGTGGTGTTGTCGGCAATAGATTGTTGCAGGTAGCCAATAGCATTGCTAATAGCCTGGAACATTTGGGAGGTGTGTCTCTGGGATCCCTTTGGCCAGCAATTCAAAAAGATATAACCCATTCCTGATACTTGGAATTTCATTTGGTAGACTATGATATCTAGCTGGGGCATTGTCTTCCCCATTGTATATAATAACTCTATTGAAATCCCATATATGCCTATTGTAGGAAGCTTCTACAGTAGTAGGGCTTCCATGTGGCATTTCAAAGGATCTTTTATGTTAGCTATTCCTCCCCACGTACCCTCCTCCAACATGCTTTTTCATTGCCTTCCCCATTCAATCCTCCTATTTTAATTTTTCCTTTATTCCTTTGTTTTTTCCTCTTTTCCCCTTTATTCCTTTGTAACATTCCATTCTATTTCCCCTTCCACAGACATTTCTCCCAACCCTTGGTGCTTTACTCCCTACCTAAACTCTGTGTATATTTAAATAAAACACACATATCAAAAATTTAAAAGGTAACATCCACATATAAACATACAATAAAATTTGTCTTTTCGGGTCTGAGTTTACTTCACAGAATTATTTTTTCTAACTCCATCTATTTATCTGTCTTCAAATTTTATAATTTCATTTTCCTTAACAGTTGGATAATATTTCATTGTATAAATGTACCAGATTTTTATGATACAATCAACAGTAGATGGACACCTAGCTATTTCTAGTTTCTGGCTATTATGAATAGAGCAGCAATGAACATGGATGAGCAGGTATGGAGATTGGTGTCTTATGTGATGTTGAGCTTGACTTCATATGGACTTCATAGTTCAACCCTGCTGTGCTTATTAGGCTGTGAACAATGAATTTTGATACACCATGTTATATGTCAGATTCTGAGGGTTCCAATCTTCTTGGTGGGTCCTATAATAGTAGTATGTGTGGTAATCCAGGTCTATGTAGAGTAGAGAGGAGAATATATGGGATGACTCTGCAATTAGTCCTTTAGTATTTCCTATCAGCGATGTACAGCATCAAAGTATTTAGTATCTCGGCAGCTGTCCGTGTTAGTTTCGGTTGTTTGGTTTTTGTCAACTTAAGACAAGCTATGGTCATGTGGGAAGACAGAACCTCAAATGAGAAAATTCCTTCATCAGTTGCAAGTCTGTGGGAACATTTTCTTGGTTAATGATTAATGTGGGATGGCCCATATGACTGGGGACAGTGCCACCCTCTGGACAGGTGTTTCTGAGTTGTAGAAAAAGGGAAGCTAAGAAAGCTAAGGGGCACAAGCTAGTAAGCAGAGTTTTTGAATGGAATGTGCTTTGGTTTTGTGCCACCAGGTTCCTGCCTTGACTTGCCCTGATGATGATGGGCTAAAACCTGTAAACCAAACACACCCTTTCCTCCCCACGTTGCTTTTGGTTAGTCTATCGCAGTAATAGAAAGTGTAACTAGGACATGAGTAATATGCAGGCCGAAAGGGTGTAGGAGCAATCTACACTGAGATTGCTCTAAGGGCTAGGCCTGCAGCAGCAGTGTCATTTCTGTTATTGATAACCGGTACCTAAGAGTGAACTTTAGGCTTGTCCTACCCATGCTTGGTCATTGATTGGCTTTTGGTAGGTTTGTTATTGTTCCCTCTATTCTTTAAGTTGAACTATCTGCCAAGGTCTGAATGGAAGTATGTCATGTCTAAAGGAGCAATTCCCCACCCTTGGGCGGGGAGTATAGCTCCGCAGCAAAACGCCCACCCAACATGCTCAAAATACCTCCTGGTGAGGAAAAGCAAAGCATAGTAACACCATGACCACAGGTGGGGAGAAGAAAAAGAAATACAGCATCATTCAACTGAAAATAATAACTAGAATAGTAGTAACAGCAGGGAAGCAAAGGGCTAATACAATGTGGAATAAACTAAAAAGAATGAGTAAAAGTGAAATTATTAATAATAAATATTGGAGAAAGCAACAGAAAAAGAAAACCATGGGAGATGAAAATATATTTCAAGAATGAAAAATAAATAAAATTAGATAAAGAAAATGTCACACCATGCAATTATTTGGGTCAGAGACAGTTCTTTCTGGCTTCGCTTTTATTCAAATCTACCACATATGGGGGCAGCAGTAGGTTGCAGATGAGGCCTGTTGTAATTCTGTTTCCATTAAACTTACTTGTAGGAAGACTGATTTCTATCTTGGTTCCAGGCTTGTTAAGGCTCTCACATGGTGAATATAGGTATTTATCTGGATGAAAGCTGTCATTGGGCATAGGATATTCAATCATATATGTGGGCTGGGCAATTGCTCATTTACTGCAGAGGCTGTCCATCTGTGTACCAAGAAGCATGGCAAATGCCCAAGCTACAGGTATCTCCTAAATGACTTTCAGAGAGCAAAGGAAGCAAATGGGGTGTCTTAGTTAGGGTTTCCATTGCTGGTAAGAGACACCATGACCAAAGCAAGTCTTATAAAGGACAACATTTAATTGGGGCTGGCTTAGAGGTTCAGAGGTTAAGTCCACTGTCATCATGGTGGGACGTATGACAACATGTAGGCAGGCATGGTGCTGGAGAAGGAGCTGAGAGTTCTATATCTTGTTCCAAAGACAGAGAGGAGAAGACTTTCAGGTAGCTACGAGGGTCTCTCAAAGCCCATAGTTACACACTTCTTCCAACAAGGCCACACCTCCTAATAGTGCCACTCACGGGGCCAAGCATATTCAAACCTCCACATAGGGTATAGCAATCTAGCAAACTATCAACCCCTGCTTGGTGATAAAGCCCATTTACAACTGCTACCATTGCTCATCATGGGATCCATGGCTCCTGACCATTGCACCTATCTCCAATTAGTCTCTCCTCTGCCTGAACTTCTAGTGTGTCCTCATCCAATCCTCTCTATTTCTTTATGTTTGTTGTAGCTGCCTCCCTTCCAGCCATTTTATCAGGGTGCCCCAGGATCTCTAACTTGTGGTTGCCACTGGTTTTTAAGGCTTCAAAATAATTTTACCTGGAACCATAGACCCTTTCTCAAGATGACTCCTCACTATAGCAATACATGAATCTCTTCTCCAGTGCTGGTCTGCCAAGCAGGAGAAGTCACTGTCATAAGAAATCCACCCACTGGATCTCAGGTTTGTGGGAACGGTAAGTTTATTCTGCAACTGAGCTACTAACTGGTCTGTTGTTTTTATCCAGGTTACCTTAATGTGCCTGTTTACCAGGTGTTTGTGGGGTTGGGGGTTAATTGTTCTTCTTTTAAGACAAGGTCTCATTTGGCCCAGGTGGGCGAGGAACTGGGTCAGGCCAAGGTTGTCCTTAAACTTCTGATCTTCTACCTCTGCAGTGCTGAAATTCTGGTCCTGTGGGCTACCATCTGGGTTTATAAACTTTTATGAGCTGAACTCCAAGCGGCTGACATTATTAAGCTGGTACTCTATCAACTGAGCTACATCCTCAACCCCACATTTGGTTGTAACATGTTTGAGGACCCTTTTTGCAGACCCGTGGAAAGACAGTGTGGCCCAGTAGATTTAAAATTGAACAGGAGGCCTGGATTCCCTCCTGCCTGTGTCACTAACAAGTTATATGATCAAGGGAAGCCACTTCATTGCCTTGGTTCTGCCTTTCTTCAGTCAGGAAATGGACATAATTAGGCCTGTCCTGCTTAATGGGCAAGGTTCCCATTTAGATAACGTATTTGTTCTCACAGAACCAAGCACAGTGCCTTGCCTATAGTAGGAGTGCCAATCATTGCTTAGGGATGAATAAATGGAAGTGTTTTGGACATGAGAAAGTATTCTATGAAAGTAAGCTATGAATAATAAAAAATTCAAAAGCTGGCTACTCCAGTCGCTTGGCCTTAATAGTAACTTGATTCAAACTGGCTCCTTACAGAAAGGACCAAACCACCTTGATAGATCTTTGTTTTAGAGTGTAAGAAAAGGACAACTTTCAGTGACCAGTCATGTCTACAAGATATCAAAAGAGGCAGCTAATTTGGTCGATTCATTGAAAAAGCAAAGCCAACAATATCGGGTATTGTGCATCAAAAGGAAGCTAAGTGGCTCAGAGCCTTTTGCATTGCTGCTCATTGGCTTGGCGTTATGTACACACAGGCATCCTTTCACTTTTAACAAAATGGCTTATTTTCATTTTTGAAATGGCAGCCACGTGGGAGCCCCTGGTTGCTGTAGAGAAGACAGGGAGAGGCCCAGCTGGTTGATAGCCACTGGACTCCTTGAGCCTTCCTCTTTGCCTTGGCTGCTGTTGGGAGGCAGGAGTCTCAGCGGGTCTTTTTTTTTTTTTTTTTCTTTCTTTCTTTTTTTTTTTTTTAGGTCTTCTTTCGAATTAGTGCCCACAGACTCTGCAGCTATGAACATGCAATTAGTCTTTGTTTGTGCACAAAAGGGAGCTTGACCCTTGCCCGTCTTTGATTGGCGTGTACGACTCTCATAGCTACTTACCTAAGGCCCTCTTTAAGGAGTGCAGCGTCTTGTTCCTGCACCTGCCTTCAGCTTTTCTCTTTTGTGACTTGTTCCACATAATATTCAGACCAACTCGCAGCAAGATTGCAGGGAGGAAGGCGTCATGCAGTCACAGTAAGATTTCCTGTTTTTTCAGGGACTGGAGGGGGGGCGAGTAGGAAGGACGGAGGGAGGTTTGAATCTATAATCTGAGTTTGGGGTAATTGCTGAGCCCCAAAACACTTAGCAGGAGCCTAAAGAACTATTTTTTTAATAAACTTACACGTTGCTTGCTTTCAAAAGCAGACCTCCCCTGTCCTGGAAAAATAGCTGCAAGCACAAAGCTTACTTCTCTCTCCTACCTCACCTGCCTTCTCACCAACATAGAAACTCGTTAGTTTTTTGAAAGACAATAGCTGTAAAAGACATGCAATTATTATAGTCAGATTCTTTTTTCTCTAAACCATGGTTTCTAAGAAGATTATTTGTTAACAGCCTGAATGAGTTAAATCTGTGATGGTAGATTGGGTTTTCAGGAAAAGTTTTTGAGTTTTCTTTTTGTTTTCGAAACAGCCTCATTTCCAATGACTCATACCTAAAATGCATCATGATACATAAGCTATCAGATATGATTCTTGGAGCATAAGTCCAAAACCTGTCTAGTTTGAAATAAAATCCATCTTCAACTCCCAAATCTGCAAAGAACCCGTAATAGATTATTCAAAATTATAATATCTTCCTCTTTGGAAACGCTCATTTAGGTTTAGGTGTGTTATTGGTTACTTTATACATTTTATTTCCTCTTTGATCAAATTTAGTCTTGCATTTTGTGGTTTAATTCATAAGAAAAACTGATGGTCAGAGACTTGAAGGATTTAACCACATACAGTTTTTGAAAGGCAGAGGAAATAACTAAAATCTGATCTGTTTGTTCTTTCATGGTCCTGAGACTTTAATGTTTGAAATATGTATATTAGAATTTACACAGTCAAGAGCTTTTGTCATTTAGTGACGTCATCTTGGGAGCACCAATGTGCCTTCCAGAAGTGGCTATCATTGTCTTTGGGATGAAATTTCTGACCTGAGTCATGTATTACGTGGGAACTTCTGTGTCACTCCATAGTCACACTGTCTTGTTGGCCATCTTTACTATCCTACCTTGCTTAGTCAGGTACCCTTTTCTATGACCTGACTCCCAGATTTTAAAAAAGAAGTCACTAAGCTTTGAAAAAAAATGTTCTACCAGTTCCGGAGATGATATAGAAAGAACTCTTTCTTCCTAAAACATGTGACAGCACGATTAGCATAGGTATCACATTTTCAAAATGACAATCTTCCATGGGCCTTCCATTAAGTGGATATCTGAGCCCCGCAATATGGAACAGGACATAGAATGCTAGCAGGGATTAGCATCTTTGTACCACACTTCCTGTATTTGAATCCTGGCTCTACAACTTTATTGACAGTATGCCTTTGAGAAAGTTATTTAAACTTCCTAATTTTAATTTTCTTTCCATAAAATGAGGATAATAAAATCTACTCCCAAAGGGTTGCTACATGAATTAAATAGTTAGATGTTCAGTACTCTGGATCTAAAATTACTGCTCAGTAAATGTTAGCTTCTTATGCCTCCCTCCTGTTTGATGTTTGGTAAAGTAAATTCTTTCTTTTTGTTGGTATACTCATCTTTTCTGTGACAGGTCTGTGTTGAAAGAGCCCTTTAAAATAATCTTAGCCAGTAGCTATCAAACATCTTAAGAACAGAACTTACAGTTCACTGGAAAATACACAAAACCTCAGAAAGTAACAACCAAGGTAGAGGTACTGTGAATGAAAGGTAGCTAGGGAGCTCAAGCAATTTTGGATTATCTGTCCTCCTGGCTGAATTGTGTTGCCATCACTAAATCCTACTCATTACCTTCCCAGCATTCATAGCAGAGGAAGTCCTAGCCATCTTTAATCAACCCTTAAATAAATGCTAAAACATCCACAGTGTTGGACAGAGACTCAACCTACAGGTAATCTCTGCCTTTCTGATTCTTTGTTGGCAATGTACATCTACACTGTAGCTTTTAGCAAATGTGCCTTGACTCTACAGTTATGCATCTACACTTAAAATCCATGTCTTAAAGATGTATACAATAGGCACTTTGTTTTATACTCCATAAGCAGTGGTTATTGCTTATGGGGCTGGTAAATGAATTTAAATCATACAGCCACCCAATTAGACAAGATGGATGAAGCAAAGAAGTGCAGACCGACAGGAGCCGGTTGTAGAGCTCTCCTGAGAGACACAGCCAGAATACAGCAAATACAGAGACGAATGCCAGCAGCAAACCACTGAACTGAGACTAGGACCCCCGTTGAAGGAATCAGAGAAAGAACTGGAAGAGCTTGAAGGGGCTCGAGACCCCATATGTACAACAATGCCAAGCAACCAGAGCTTCCAGGGACTAAGCCACTACCTAAAGACTATACATGGACTGACCCTGGACTCTGACCCCATAGGTAGCAATGAATATCCTAGTAAGAGCACCAGTGGAAGGGGAAGCCCTGGGTCCTGCTAAGACTGAACCCCCAGTGAACTAGACTATGGGGGGGAGGGCAGCAATGGTGGGAGGGTTGGGAGGGGAACACCCATAAGGAAGGGGAGGGGGGAGGGGGATGTTTGCCCGGAAACCGGGAAAGGGAATAACACTCGAAATGTATATAAGAAATACTCAAGTTAATAAAAAAAAATTAAAAAAAAAAGAAAAGTAAAAAAAAAAGAACTTAGATCTAGAGTCATGGAAATACTATAATGTATAAAGGGGCATAATTGAAAGGAAATGATCTCAAAGGCTTTGAAAATGTATTGGGTCAAACCCAAGTGAGAACAAACAACAGAGCATAGCAAGGAAACGTAAGAAGTTCAGGCCAATCCTTCTCCTGCCCTGTGAGAACATTATTATGCAGCTGTGTTTGAGTAGAGCATTACCATGTCCAGTAAGCTAGTAAGGGGACAGTCATCAGATGTAGCAGTACTGCCACATAAGCATATTCAAGCAGCTACAGATTCATGTGTCAAACTGACTAAATTATAAAAAGGCATATAAGATATACAGAAAATGGGGTTGGGGATTTAGCTCAGTGGCAGGCCCTGGGTTCGGTTCTCAGCTCCAGGAAAAAAAGAAAAAGAAAAAAAGAAAGATATACAGAAAATGTTATTTTGCATTCTGTATGTAGAATATGTGGATTAATATTGTACATTAGTCCTTTATATGTGACTATGGTTCAAGAATGATTATTAGGGGCTGGAGAGATAGCTCATTGTTTAAGGGCACTGACTTCTTTTAGAGGATCCAGGTTTGAACCCCAGCACCCACATTGCAGCTGACTAATGCCTATAACTCCAAGATCTGACATTCTCACATGTACATACAGGTGAAACACCAATACACATAAAATAAATTTAAATAAATATATACATAAATAATTTTTAAAAAAGAATGATTATCAGAAATGAGACTGGAAAGTCTTTCATTGTCTCTGAGACCTAATGGGGTTAACCTTTGGAGGAATGAGTTTCACTATTATCATGTTTGGAAAAATCAGACCTGTTGGCTCATATATTCAGTCTGTATTCAGTTTTTAACTGATAATAAAGAAAAGACAGTAGAGCTTTAGTGATGGCTACAATCTCTCTTACAAGGTGATCACAGTAAACTGTGGATTTGAGTAAACAGGCTGGGTAAACAGGTAAAAAAGATAAGATGGTGTCCCTTTCACCTTGATCAAACAAAAGCTTTGAGGCTTTTCAGTCTTGTAAAACAAGAAGTCTAATGAATCACCGGATGACACATTTTGTGTAAATAAGGTTTGGTTCATGCATTTGCAGACAGGAATGGTTTGTAACACAAGTGCTCAGAACAAAGCTTCTAATGCTGTTGAGAAGGAAAAATGGGTTTCGAAGACAGCAACGACGACCATAGCACATTTTGTTAATGCTTATTTCTGCGAGCAGAAAACTTGTGATGGTTAAAGGGGAAAGGGCAGCATATGTTTTACTTGGAGAAAACTTAAATATTAAGCAATCGTGTTCACACAAGATCTTCTCAAAGGTCTCTGGGTGAATTTCTCTCACAGAAGTCTCTATTTAAGTGCTGTTCCATTACTTCTAGATGCATGGCAATAAATGTGAAGAGAAGTAGCAAAGCTGGGTAACAAGGAGCTTTGTTATATTTACTAAAGGAAACACAAGTTTACTGGCTAGGGTTCCATGTGAACACGTGATCTGCTGAACCTTTCCTTACATCACACCAGTTACTTTCTCATTGAGACAAAAGCAACTTCAGAAAGAGCTTGTTTTGAGGGTATAGTCTTTTGCGGTGGGAAACTTATTGTGGCAAGAGTGTGAAGCAGCTGGTCGTGTCGCGCCCACACTTGGGAAACAGGGAGACATGAATGCTCATGCTTAGCTTGCTTCCTTCTTTTTATTCACTCTGAGCCCCGAGCCAATAGGGTAGTGCCACCCACATTCAGAACGAATGTTACCTATTCACTTTTTTGGAAATACGATCTCACTATGTACTCCTAGCTGTCGAGAGCTCAGTATATAGACTAGACAGGTCTTGAACTTTCAGATATCCACCTACCTCTGCTTCCTCAAGAGCTCTTAGATTGAAGAGCCACCATGGCCAGCTTCCAGCTCATTGAAACCTCTGTGGAAACACCATCATAGAAACATGTGAGGCATGTTTCCATGTTAACTCTAAATCTCATTAGGTTGACAGTCAAGATCAACTATGTGAAACGCACATGCTCATGTGTGTGTGTGTCTCTCTCTGTGTGTTTGTGCATTCTGTATATGGTTATTTTTTAAAACAAGTTTGCCAAGACCTCCTTACGTGACTAGTAGTTCTCATCTGCAGTTGCTTCACTTCAGTGTATAGCACTGCTTTGGAGTTCAGCTGTAGGTAATTTGTTACTGCTACAGATCTGAGATTTGTTTTAGTAAATGATACCCGATTCAAGTTCATTCTTAGGACAATGTTGTTCTCATTCACTTGCATCCCGAACCCTTGGCTGTTTGGGAGAGGACAAGGGCACACTTGTGTAACTTCTGAGAGCTGATCCTTTATGTGAGCATCTTCTGCTGTGCACCAGCCGATACTAGAGGGTAGCTGTGCTATTTCATTGTTTCAATGAAAAATTCATATGTAAATAAGAACCCCACGGTGGGCAGTTAGAGCAGAGGTTCTCAACCTGTGAGTCACAACCCCTTAGGTAGTTCAATGGATCCTTCACAGGGGTCACCTAAGACCATCAGAAAACACAGATATTTACATTACAATTCATAATGATAGCAAAATTACAATTATAAAGTGGCAATGAAAATAACATTATGGTTAGGGGTCACACTATGAGGCACTGTATCAAAGGGTTGCAGCATTAGAAAGGTTGAGAACTGTTTCCTTAAAGAGTTCTATTGCTATAGCTATTCACTTGTTCGGTTGTTCAGGGAACACTCACTCGGTCTGTTTTAGGTATTTGAAGGCACTACATCACATGAAAGAAAAGTTACACCTACTATGCGTTGAAGTTAAGTTGGATCTTAGGTTCAGGGGAGGGCACAGCATGCACAAATATGGGTACAGAAATCAGAAAAACAACTAAACAAAGACAGAAAAACACCCCACATGTTTTTATAGAAGAAAAAAACCAGTGTCTGAAAGCTATGGGATTTGAATGGGTCTTGTTGTATGCAGCTATGTTTACAGTAATTACAACTCTGAAACACCTTTGTTGTTGAGGGTCCATGTGGAGAGGCTAAGGACAGCTTTGTGGAGTTGCTTGCCTACCTTTACCTTTAAATAGAAGAGGGAAAATGGACTTAGGGCATTAGGCTTTTTTGGGCAAGAGCTTTGCCTGCTGAGCCATCAACCTGGCCTTAGAAGTATCTATTTTTGTTTCTGCCTTTTAAATGCACATTAACTTATCATAGTATGTACTACAGAAATCTCAACCAAACACATCCGAATGCAAATCTCTATCATCTGGAAAAACTTGCAACCGTTCCTGTGTAATTTTTACCACAGACCTCCACCTCTTACATAGGATGCTATTTTTTCCACATGTAAAAAATACTTGAGATCTAATTCCTCCCCAGAACTTACTCATTTAAAACATAAAATCTAGTATTGGCAAGATAGCTCAGCAGGGAAGGGTGCTTCAGTCAGGCCTAACAATCGGAGTCAGATCCCTGGAACCCACATGATAGATGGAAAGGACTTACTCTTAATGGTTCTGCTCTGATATCCACAGTGCTCTGTGGCACATATGTTCATGAAAACACACACACACACACACACACACACACAGAGAGAGAGAGAGAGAGAGAGAGAGAGAGAGAGAGAGAGAGAGAGAGAGAATAAATGTAAAATTAAAGTCTAAAATTCTCGTCGATTTTATTTGACTGGTAAAGTTAGGCATATTTCACCATCCCTAATTCCTGAAGAAGAAGAAAAAAACAGTTTCATCAACCCAAAAAGAAACTTCTGTACTCATTGATAGTATTTATTAATTTCTCTCTTCCAAGCCTTACCTGCTCTGAATATTACATATAAAGGGAATTATATAATAAGGAGCTGTTTGCTTTTCCTTAGAAAAGTGTTTTCAAGGTGCATGCATGTTACTGCATGTAACGTACTACTTTTTGTTGTTCAGTTTTACCCTATTGTGTGCAAATTAGCATGTTTCATTTATCAGTTCATGGATACCCAAGTTGTTTCTATTTTGGCCATCATAAATAATACTGTATGCATTCATTCATATTTTTTGCATGGACATATTTTTATTCTTTTGAAAATATACTGGAGGATATATATTCATGTGATAATTCCATATTTAGCATTTTGAATCATCTGAGCTCTTTTCAAATGGTTAGTAATATTGTATAGTCCTACTAAAAATATATAATAGTTCCAATTTCTTGACATCTTTACAGCACATTATTACCTTTTTAAAATAATAGCCTTTCTAATAAGTGTGAAATGGTGTTTGACTTTGTTTTTTGTGTTTATACATTTTCTTGGATATTGAGTCCAGAGATTTGATCATGCTTATCTTGAAACACTGAGCTATATTACTGCCCCTCTCCCCATTTTGAGACAGGGTAAGCTATCTATATAATCCAAGCTGACCTTGAACTCAACGTTTTTATGCCTCTGCCTTCTTAGTGTTAGGATTATAGGAGTGTAACACCAAGCTTAGGCTCATAGTAGTTTTGGCTAACATTTTCCTAATTAATGCTATTAAAATTTTTCATAAGTTTAATTGCTACTTATATATCTTCTTTAAAATGTTGTCTACATTAGTGTTTCTATTGGTCCAATAAAACATTGTGATTAAAATCAACTTGGAGAAGAAAGTATTTATTTCAGCTTACAAGTCTCAAGTCATACTACACTCCTTTGCTAAGGGAAGTTAAGACAATAACTGAAAAGGGGAACCTGGAGGCATAAACTGAAGCAGAGGTCATAGAGGAACATTGCTTATTGGTTTGCATCCCATGGCTTGCTCAGTCTGCCTCCCTATAACTCCCAGGACCACCAGCCAAGAGGTGACACTGCTCACAGTGAGCTGGGACCTCCCACATCAATCACCAATCAAGAAAATTCCCTATAGACTCATCTACAGGCCAATCCTATGAAGGCATTTTCTCAGTTAAGATTCCTTCTTCCAAAATGAAGTTGATATAAAAACTAGTGATCACAAATATCTAATATGACATTTTGCCTACATTTTATTTGTGTCCTATGTCTTGATTGTTGAATTGATTTGTAAAAAGTAATTTATAACTTCTATTTAGGAGCTCCTTAGCAAATACACGATTTATCAGTAGTTTCTGTTTCTGTGTACTATTCTTCCACTTTCTTTTCTCCCAACATAATATTTTATTGATTATTAAGAAATTTCATATAACACACCCAAATCACACTCACTTCCCAGTCTTTGCAGTTCTGTACCCTCTTGAATTCAGCTATATTTCCCTTGGTTCCTAATGGGGACATTACTATTTTAAATGAAAGAATAATCCATGGAAATAGTCCCTAGCCCTTGGGGTCTGCTAGGGGTTAATGGGTGGAAAGTCTGAATTATCTTTAATCCTATTATTGGATTTAGATAATGGTTTAGAGTTCAGATAATTATTATCGACTTGCCTACAAGTCCATTGTAAACCTGGAATAGATAGGGACCTAGACTAGTATTTAATTGCTTAAGATTACCAGACTAGTATAGAAAGCTGATGGATGAAGGAGGGCAAGGAAATTTTGCTGTATATAAAATCAGCTTTGAGGTTGGGGATTTAGCTCAGTGGTAGTGCGCTTGCCTAGGAAGCACAAGGCCCTGGGTTCGGTCCCCAGCTCCGCAAAAAGGAACCAAAAAAAAAAAAAAACAAAAAAAAAAAACAAAAAATAAAATCAGCTTTGAACTAAAAGAATGATTTCTAACTCACTCTTGGAAACTTTGGCCTTGACTTGAATCAAATTTTTACTTGAAAATAAAACATACTTCTATTAGCAAGAGTCTAACCAACATCTGGAAATTGCTGAAGTGGTTAAAACTAGAATACAAGAACCAAGAGGAAGGTATAGGTGACTTCTCCCTGAGACCCTGATGCATATAAAATAATAAAACAAATGTGAAGGTTTTAAAGTCAGTGAGTTTCTAGAGTAGTCTTTTCTGTTTTTCTACAGTTTCCTCTTGAGTTTCTCTGTACATCTGAGTACATTGCTCATGGAATCTTCCATTCTCAGAATTCAAAGGAATCTCAGAAGTCATATAATCCAAACCTGTACTCCTTTTTCAAATGTACTCTCGAACAATGAATATTTGTGGCAAGGAGAATAGTAGAAAGAACCATAAAGGGTGGATGGCTCAAGGAAGTTATGGAAAGTTATGTTTCAGGAAAGGCAGACACAAATTAAAGGGAAAGAGATGAAATGTTGGGACTTGAGGGAGAACAAAATAAATAAAGCAAAAGCCTAAAGCTTTTGAGATTTCCTTGTACAAAAAGACATTTATATTGCAAGATCTCTTCCATTTATACTTATCCATTTCTATCAATGAGATTCTGTTTCATTTTATAGTGTTCTTTTCTGTCTAAGGAGTTATCTGTGACTATACACTTGTGTCCCTTCTATACATGTAACTCCAGGAAGAGCGAAAAGAACATGATCTCCTTTATTTGTGTAGACTTTCCAGTTTCTAATATTTGGGTCACTTAGGTAATAATATTGGGGCACACCTATAAATATGGACCACGGGGATTAAAAGGTTAACTCTTGGCCTTAAAACTCCAAGACTTGACATTCTAATGGGGCTTTCAACTTATTCTGTAACCATAGGAAAGCATGATGGTTAATATTTATTGTCAGCTACTAGGCTTTCGAATCACCTAGGTAACAATCCTATAGGCCTATAACTGTGCTTTTTGGCTACTTTATTAGGTTCTTTTACCTACCACCCTTCTCCATCCCAATCCCTTCCAACCCCCCAACAGCAGATGGGGGGAATTAAGGTTAGAGGGGGAAAGGGAAGAAGATTTCTTTAGACTATTTCCGGCTGATTCCTTGAGGCGTGGAATTCCTTGAGGCAATGTTGATCATTACTGTCAAGATATCCAATTTCTTCTTCTCTCTTAGCTCGTGACCACTTAGCAAACAAACCTCAGCAGCAGGAAGCAGGAGCAGCAGCCTCTGTAGCCTCGTGATACTCCGACATTTACATACTCTCTCCAGAGTCCCCAGAATCCCCATGGAAACCATCTACACTGGACAGAATTATACATGCTAGAGCACGTGACAAATCATAACTGCTGTGGACAATCTGAAACAGGCACACCTGAGATTAAAACAAAAGCATATTCACATTACACAACTGGGTTTTTAAAGAAACCAAAATTCTCACTACATAGGCCTGCCTGTGAGAGAGTTTCTAGGTTGGTTTAACTGAGATGGAAACCCTACTACGAATGAAGAAGGCACGTGGCCTGGACTGAAGAAAAAGGAAAGTGTGAATTGAGCATTCATCACTTTTTGCTTCCTAGTCAGGTGACCAGCTGCCTGACACTGTTATGGCCACATCTTCCCTGCAATGACAGGCCATACTCTCAAATTACAGCCCAAATAAAATGTTTCTTAAATTGCTTTACTTGGACTTATTTTCACAGAATGATCAAAGTAATCAATCTAGGAAGTATCTTTTGGTTTTTTTTTTTTTTTTGGTTCTTTTTTGTTTTTTTTTCGGAGCTGGGGACCGAACCCAGGGCCTTGTGCTTCCTAGGCAAGCGGTCTACCACTGAGCTAAATCCCCAACCCCAGGAAGTCTCTTAATATGAGCTTAGTGACTTTTTTTTTTTTTGCTTAGCGACTTTTTATATGAGATAGATGGAGCTCGTAGCTCTTCCTTCACCCAGTTGGAAGGAGGCGCACACATGAGAACACTTGTTGCTTGGCAAATGATAGCAACGAAGATTTAGGTGAGCTGGCCTCAAGGAATGCTTGTTGGGATTAATCACACAGGGCAGCGGGGAGAGTCTTGAACCCAATGGAGGCACTACCCTGTCTCACTGTTGATGAGTGATCAGTTATATTTCATTCTAAAACATCATAGTGGTTCCTTCATGGTTGTAATATAAACAGACAACAAAAAACCTGATAGTATATTGCTCTGTGTTAATGCAGACATATTTAATTATGTTCATCTGCCCTTCAATACAAGGTAACAAACAGATCTCACCAGCATGAAGGTACTTCAGCTGCCATGTGGGGATTGGGGTAAGTACAACTCATAATTAATTCAGGAAGCAAACTTGCACTTCCTGTTCCCTTCCAGAGCCTGGGCATCTTTGCTTGTAGAGCTCTTTAGAGGTTAGGGGTAAGTGATTGACAGACAGTCTTGTTTTGGAAGAATATATAATATTCATAGGAGAGTAGAGACTACAAGGCAATGTAGTGAGTATAATTGTGTGAGAAGTTCATAGGTGTCATGATAGGGTTTGGGTACCATTCTCTCTGTTGATATTTTTCTGAAATCTTCCAGGAATTCGTGCTCCCTGAGCTAAGTCTTGAAAGAGAAACAAAATTATCATACAAAACTAAGAAGAGGCATTTCAATTCAATCCAAGGAACTAGCATGAGCAAAGGCAGGAACTAGCATGAGCAAAGGCAGGAAGGTAGGAGACGACCTTCCTTGGAGCACAGCATGTGAGAAGGGAAAGGCAGTGAGATGGAGATAGCAATAGTCTCAGCCAATACCGTGACATAACACTTACCATGGGATGGGCATTCACAGTAACTTAGGAAAAAGAACAGAATTTTGTTGGCTAAAATTCAATAGAGTGCATTCTATACCATAGATAATACATGGGAATGATTTTTGGATAGTATCAATTTATTGCCTGGCTTCACATCAAGCAAATGAAATTAGGAGAGAATTGTGTAATTGGTTCTAAGAGATGTGGTTAGAATTAGACTTTGAACCTTAGAAACTGTCTGGTTTGTTGTTGTTGCTGCTGCTGCTGCTGCTGCTGCTGCTGCTGCTGCTGCTGCTGCTGCTGCTGCTGCTGCTGCTGCTTATCACAAGGCCATACAGAGGCAGCAGCTTCATTTCAGTGCCCTTTGGCACTACATCATGGTCAAAAATGAATTCATATTAGACAACATAACCTAGATGCTGATTCAACACACTAGAAGTCAGTTGGAATATGTTTGGTTATAATAAGTGGATACATACAAAACAGACCTTGAAAACAACAGAGAGGTGAAAACTGGCTCCCACTGGAGAAGAACCTACCTGTATAAGAGCAAAAAACTTTCAGAAAAGGTTGTGAGGCAGAAGTTCTGTATTTGTGGGAAATCCTATGGTCCTGCAGTGTTTTCAGAAAAACTTAATTACTTTCTTACCAAAGGACACAGAGAACCAGGTTCTAATCCAAGAAGGCACTCCCTTTATTGTCTCCTCCTTCTCTTCCCTGATATGCCTTGCTCTGCCTAACCTAGGCTATATCTAACTGTACTCCCCTGGGACTTGAAGGAACCATTCCATGACTGTGCTAGGGCCCCAGGACTTCAACTTCATTTATATATGTGCTTGACTTCATTTACATATATATCTGGGACCTAGCTCTGACTCTCACTCTGACGCTGGTTTGTTGTATGGTTTATATGCAAGTCCCTTAACTAAAGAACTTACTTTAGTCTATCATGTAAAGATATGAGTGCTTACCTTGCCTATCTCAACAGATGGGAAAGGAATAAAATATGGCAATAGGAAGGCTAGGGCTTTGGGAAAGCAAAAAAAAACCTGAAATAAATATGAAGCATAATTATTATTCTCTGTGCTTTTGCCTTAGCTCTGACAATGACATTTCCAAACCCATTGAGAGCAAGAATAAACTGTGCCTTACCTTTTGGGAACTTAAGAATGTGAATGTGAATGAGCTCCAACAAGCTTTTGCAGAGAGAGAAAGGGGACATCTTTGTGCTTCTGGCAGCTTCTTTATTAGGCCTTAGCAGCTGTTTTTTTCTTTCATATTATTATAATTTCATTTTGTCTAATTTCTGGAGAGCGCTTTGCCTCTCTTCTTTTGAGAACAGTGGCTCTTGGTTGTTGTCAGAATTCTTACATAGTGAGAGGCAAAGTCCCCAAGCAGGCTTGAGCAGACTCCTTTCTCTTGTGTGGGCAAAGGCACTAAGGACAGTAATTGACAGGGGTGGGGAGAGGCTTTGCAAACTGAGGACAAGTGTACAATTCATGGTACACAGACTGACCTCCTCACCTGGGCAGCGTGTGAGGACACCTGCCTGGGATCATTAAGGCTTCTTGCCCAATTGACATAGTGTGACTGCCTCCGCTCATGGAGATGAACAAAGCCGAGCATTTACTGACTGGAGTGCAGAGATGAATACAATTTGCCTCTTCGGCCAGGCCAGGCACAGACAGCTGCTCATGCAAAGGGGCTTCAAATAAACGTGTTTCTATTTAGAATGTGTATGTTTTGATTGAATTTGAAGAAAAGCATGAGGTGGCTCCCCCTTGGAAAACAAATTAATTATGTACTCCTGTGTGTCTGATGGTTGGAAGCCAGACATGTCTACAACAGCACTTCATGGAAAGAATTTTCTTCCCTGATGAACGTGAGACTCTTCTGTAGGACAACAGCTGGTGTTTTTGCAAAGTCACATGGCTGCTGCCCCAAAAAGAGTCTTTTAGGGGAACTTAGAACAATATAAATATTCTTTTCTATTTGATGCAGCCACCCCATGATTTTGTTGTAGTTGTTTTCTTCATTTTGGATTGGTCATTCAGAGTTTTCCCTGGAGTACTTTGGAGTTTAGATACAGGGTCTAGGAAGGTGATTTGCTGTTGAGTGTACAGTTAAAAAGGTTCCAGCGAGGCAAGAGCTGGTAGACCAACTGACAAGCCCAAACAGTTATTGGACTGAACCATTTGCATTTCCATTCAGTTCATGCTGTCTGGGCCAAGCTGTTGACTTAGCGCTGTTGTGACTTGGGTGGCTTTGACTCTTCCATTCAGGCTTTAGAAACATCATTGAGTTAACAGGCCACACACCAATTCACCCTTCTCCCTCCCTACTCTTCAGCTCCTTTGTGTTAGATAAGGAGGCCTTTCCCTAGTACAAAAAGGTAGCGAGCCTAAGGTTCCATGAGCAATGGGCCCCTTATACCACCCCCAATTTGGTCTTTGTGTGAGGCAGCTTTTGTTTCCCTCTAAGAATTAAAAGTTAATTGATACCTCAAATGGATGTTGGTCACAATGCATTTCGCCATCCAATGCAGTCCTGCATCCCATTAGATTAACCCTCTTCTGCAGTTCATTGTAAATAAACAGCCCACAACGAAAAAGCTTACCTACCTGAAGCATTGTATTCACTCGGATTCTGCAGTGAAGCTAAAATTCTATGACAATGTCCCTGGGTTAATTAATTTAGATTAATGACTCTTGGAGCCCTGCTTTCCTTTGCCTTTTATACTTGTCACAGACTGCTGAACAAGTTATTTCTGAATGTCTGAATGTGTCAGCCTATCCATCTCCACCCTAGAGCTTTAACTGTGATAGTGCAAATTCTTCCAAATGAATCCAGTGCTGCATCACAAGGTGGTAGTCTAGTATTGAGGGACTGTACGTTCCTGTGATTCTTATGATTAGAATTTATTTTCATAAAGGAGAAATTTAACTTTTTTCTAACCATGGAAATCATGGAGTCAACAGAAAGCTCTACTTGATTAAGTTGAGAAATAAAGAATATACTTACTAGACTTTTACTCTTATCTTCAGATACAGAGGAGATGTTTGAATGATCTGACATGTTTTGGCAGAATTTGGGTTGCAATTGTATGTCTTTGAATTTTGAAGCATAGAAGCATATAAGTTGTTCTTTGCGCTAAAAGCTGATTTCTATTACATTTCAGGCAGGGCCACACAGTAAGAACAATGGCTGCTCCATTAGAAGATTTTTCTCTGTGAGTCACAATAACTAGTTTAGCAATGCGGTGGATGGGTATGGTGGGTATGTGTGTGTGTGTGTGTGTGTGTGTGTGTGTGTGTGTGTGTGTTCTTATTTCTACTCACACTTACCACATAATGCACACCACACTCCTTGCATTATCATAATAAAATGATGACTTTTCTGTCAGACAGTCATGGCGCACATTTTTAATCTCAACATTTGGGAAGCAGAGGCAGGCAGATCTCTGAGTTAGAAGCCACCCTGGTCTACAGAACAAATTCCAGGACAGTCAGGGGTATACAGAGAACCCTGCCTCAAACAAAAACAAAAACAAAAACAATGTCTTCTTCAAAGTATTACAAATGGAACATAAATATCTAGAGATTCAAAACTAACATTCACAATGACAGAAAAGATTTGGTATTTTTCTTTTTGGGTCTGAGTTCCCTCTTTCAGAATGATTGTTTCTAGTTTTATCTACTGACCTATGAATTTAGAGATTTGATTATTTCTTACTGACCACTCCATTTGGATGTTATTTCTTCGTTTTGTTCTAGAGCTTTCAGGTATGCTATTAAGTTGCTAATATTACATCTCTCCTATTTTTTATGGAGGCACATAGTGCTATGAACTTGCCTCTCAGAACTGCCGTCATTGTGTGCCATAAGTTTGAATATGTTGCATTTTCATTTTCAGTTGACTCTAAAAAGTTTTTAACTTCATTGTAATTTCTGTCTTGACCCACGTTTTTGAAATTCAGTGATACATTATTCAGATTCCTATGAGTTTGTATACTTTCTGTTGTTGATATTGAGCTTTAAATCTATGAGTGTCAGATAGGATATAGGGCGTTATTTCTTTTTTCATTTTTATCTGTTAATGGTTATGTATTGTGTCCATGTATGTGGTCAGTTTTGGAGAAAGATTCATGCATGCTGAGAAAGCGTATTTGTTTGTATTTGGGTGAGATGTTTTGTAAATCTGTTAGGCACATTTGGTTTATGACATCAGTTAGCTCCAGTATTCCTCTGCTAAGTTTTTGTTTGGGTGACTTGTATATTGGTGAGGGTGAGGTATTGAAGTCTCTCACTATCGGTGTGTGATGGTCAATATGTAATTTAAGCTATGTATGTGTTTCTATTCTGAACTTGTGTCTTTTTGTTTGGTGCACAAATGTGTAGAATTCCAATATCCTCTTGGTAGTTTTTATTTGTGTATGTAGTATCTTTCCCTATCTCCTCTAATTAGTTTTGTTTTGAAGACTGTGAGATATTAAAATCAGGAAAACTGTTTGCTTCTTGGATCCATTTGCTTGACCTTTTACCCTGAGGTGATGCCTATCCTTGGTGGTGAGGTATATTTTTTGGATTCATCAGAAAAGTGAATTCTGTTTTCTAATCTGACATGCTAGTCTGTATCTTTGAAAAGGGGAGCTGAAACTCATAATATTTAGAATGTTTTAATAGCAAGCAGTGACTATTTATTTCTGTAAGTTTGTTGTTCTGCTATGGGTTTTTTCTCCCTCTTTCAACTCATTGTTCTGGGACTATCTGTTTTTTGTGTTTTCTTAATGCAGTTAACTTCTTCAAACTTATGTTTTCCTTCTAGTGACTTCTGTAGAGCTGGTTTGGTAGATAGATACTGTTTTAATTTGGTTTTATTGAAGAATGTTTTTCTTCTTCCATCTATTGTGATTGATAGTTTTGTTGGGTATAGTTGTGGGTATAGCTTGACCTTTTACCCTTAGGTGATGCCTATCCTTGGCACCTGGGATTATCTTAGAGTTTGTAGAGTATCCATCCACACCCTTCTGGCTTTTAGATTTTTCATTGAGAACTCAGATATTATTCTTTTTTAATTTTATTTTTCTTGGATATTTTATGTATTTACATTTCAAATGTTATCCTCTTTCCCCCAACTCCCATACCTCCTCCCCCTCCCCCTGCTTCTATGAGGATGCACCCACTCCCACCCACCCACTCCCACCTCACTGCCCTGACATTCCCCTACATTGGGGAAACAAGTCTTCACAGGACCAAGGGCTTTTCCTCCTATTGTTGCTGGACAATGCCATCCTCTGCTATGTATGCGGCTGGAGTCATGGGTCCCTTTATGTGTACTCATTGGTTGGTGGTTTAGTCCCTGGGAGCTCTGGTGCGTTCTGGTAGGTTGATGTTGTTGTTCTTCCTATGGGGTTGCAAACCCCTTCAGCTCCTTCAATCCTTTCTCTAACTCTTCCGCTGGGGTCCCCATCCTCAGTCTAATAGTTAGCTGCAAGCATCCTCATCTATATCAGTAAAGCTCTGGCAAAGCCTCTCAGGAGACATCCATATCTGACTTCTGTCAGCAAGCACTTCTTGGCATCAGCAATAGTGACTGGGTTTGGTGGCTGCATATGGGATGGATCCCCAAGTGGGGCAGTCTCTGGATGTCTTTTCCTTCAGTCTCTGCTCTACTCCTTGTCCCTGTAGTTCCTCCTGTGAGTATTTTGTTCTCCTTTCTGAGAAGGGATGAAGCATCCACATTTTGGTCTTCCTTCTTCTTGAACTTTATATGATCTGTGAATTTTTTTCTTAGGTATTCCAAACTTTTGGCCTAATAGTCACTTATCAGTGAGTGCATACCATGTGTGTTCTTTTGTGATTGGATTACCTCCCACAGGATGATATTTTCCAGTTCCCTCCATTTGCCTATGAATTTCATAAAGTCATTGTTTTTGATAGCTGAGTAATATTCCATTGTGTAGATGTACCACATTTTCTGTATCCATTCCTCTGTTGAAGGGCATCTGGGTTCTTTCCAGCTTCTGGCTATTATAAATAAGGCTGCTATGAACATAGTGGAGCATGTATCCACGTTATATATTGGAGCATCTTTTGGGTATATGCCCAGGAGTGGTATAGCTGGGTCCTCAGGTAGTAGAATGTCCAATTTTCTGGGAGGAACTGCCAGACTGATTTCCAGAGTAGTTGTACCAGCTTGCAATCCCACCAACAATGAAGGAGTGTTCCTCTTTCTCCACATCCTTGCCAGCATCTGCTGTCACCTGAGTTTTTGATCTTAGCCATTTTGACTGGTGTGAGGTGGATTCTCAGGGTTGTTTTGATTTGCAGATATTATTCTAAGAAGTCTGCCATTATATTACTGGGTCTTATTCTTTTGAAGCTCTTAATTTTCTCTCTTTTTTCTGAACATTAATGTTTTGATTTTTATGTGTCATGAAATTTTTTTTCTGGTGTCTGTTTTATGTTCTGTATGCATTCTGTACCTTGATAGGGTTCTTTAGATTAGTGAGTATTTTTCCATGATTTTGTTGAGAGACTGACCTCTTAGCTTTTTATTTGATGTGATAAAATTTTCATTTCTACTTTTATCTAAGTTGAATGATTTATTTAGTGATTCTATTTCTACTTTCATATCTTGAACTGATTTCACTGTATCATTCCTTTGTGTTTTCATAGATTTCACTATGGGATTTATTCATATCTTCTTGAAGCCCAAGAACACCTTTCTAATTGCTATTTTGATGTCCTTCTCCTTTTCTTCAGCTATGTTGCATTTCTCAGGGTTTACTATAGTAGGGTTACTGGCTTCAGGTTGATGCATATTGTCTTGGCTGTTATTATTTGTGGTTTTGAGCTCGTGCATGAGCATCTGGGATTGGGATGGTTAAGGTGATTCTAGGTATTGATATCTGGTCTTGTTTTGTGGGGTGGATGTTCCATTTCTTGGCTTCTATTGCTCTGTCCAGATCTTAGGAAAATGTGGTAGCTTTGGATTTCCTGGTAGAAGGTGCTTCTTCAGGTCAGTAGGTGGCAGAAAGCAATAACGGTCATTAGGATAAAGGGCTGAGAAGGGATTCAGGAAAAATCTAAGACGACCTTGTCCAAACAAAGAGGCAAGGTTCATGGGAGTTGGAAGTGTGGTGGAAGGAAGGGTTCTTTCAAGTAGGCTGCAGTAAGGCAAAGAATAATCTGGAGAGACAGGGATGGATAGGCTAGGAGAATTCTGGATCTGATGGACTTTTATGATGTTGCCAGGAGACACAATCTGACAGCAAAGTTCCTGATCCAGTCTGGCTCTTACAATCATACTGCCCCTCATTCTACAATGTTCCTTAAACCCTAGGTATGGGGGATATATTGAATATGTATCAATTGGGACTTTCTTGCTGAATTTTAACTGGGTCATTTGTTTCTTTGACTATTTTTTTAAATTCTTCATATAGTAAGCATATTATTCCTTTGACTGATGTATAGCTGGAAAAGATTCCTATTCTGTGGGTTCTTCTTCACTTGATTATTTTCTTAGCTCTACAGAAGATTTTTTAATTTTATTAGGTCTTACAAATCAATCGTTAGCCTTGATTCCTGGGCACATGAAGTCCCATTCAGAAAGTCCTTTCTTATACTTCCCTTTTGTAGGGCACTGCCTATATTTTAATTGTTTTAGCATTTTGGGTCTCAAATTGATGTCTTTGATCCACTTGGAGCTAATTTATGTTTAAGGTGATAGATATAGGTCTAATTTCATTCTTCTGCATGTGGACCATGCCTGATTTTTAATTAGGGTCTTTGTTTTCTGAATGCTTAGGGCCTTTGTTTTGGCACATGCATGCGTGTGTGTGTGTGTGTGTGTGTGTGTGTGTGTGTGTGTTTTCTTTGTGTATTCTAGAGACTAACACTCTCAGATATACGGCTGGTAATTTTTTTCTCATCTGAAAGGCTGCCTGTTCACTACAATGATGACATTCTTTGCTGTTCAGAAGCTTTTACTTTCATTAGGTCCTCTGTATTAACTCTTTGTCTTAATATCTGAGTTCCTTCATCTGCTTGAAAATGAGTTTGGTCAGGGTGAGAGATAAGAATCTATTTTCATTCTTCATTTATCTACCTGGTTTGACCAGCACCATTTGTTAAAGATGGTGTCTTTTCTCCAATGTGTATTGTTGGCCTGTCAGTCAAAAATTAAGTGATTGTAAAAGTGTGGGTTTATATGTAGACCCTCAATTCTATCCCATTGATCAGTGTTTGTTTTTTCATGCCAATACCATGCTGGTTTTTTTATCAGTATATCATTGTTGTATAATTTGAAATATGGAATGGTGATATCATCAATCATTCTTTTATTGTTTGGGATTGTTTTGGTCTCATGGGTCTTTTGTGTTTCACATGAAACTTTAGATTTTTTAAATAATTTCTGTAAGGAATTGAAATTTTAATGGGAATCGTCTTGAATCTGTAAACTGCATTCAGTAGGATGGTCATTTTCACAATATTAATGCTACCAGTCCATGAATATGGGATTTTTTCAATCTTCTGTTATTTCTTTCAGTTTTCCTTTCACTGTAATGAAGTGTTCGTTGTCTTTAATTTCCTTGGCTATTTTATTTTTCTTGATTTTGTTTGTGAGGGGAATTATCTCCCTGATCTAATTTTCAGTATGCTTATAATTTATATTTGGGAAAACTAATGATTTTTGTGTTAATTTTTATTCTCTTTTCTTGTTCTCTCCTGCTTTAGACCCTTTCCTCCTCCCATAGAGTCTACTTTTTACTTTTATATCATATCATACACATATATGTACCTATATACAGTTAAGTCTAGAATCTACAAGCCAGAGACACACACAGCATTTGTCTTTCTAATCAAGCTTATTTACTCTCCATGTCCATTCATTATGTTAAAACGACATAATTTCCTTCTTTACAGCTGAATAAAGCTTTTCTTTATCTGTCTATTGATGGGCATGTCAGGGTTTCATTTTCTGGCTTTTGTGAATAGTGCTGCAGTAGATATGGATGTGCCTGTATTTCTGTGATATATTGATTTAGATTCCTCTGGTTCTATACCTATGAATAGTTTTTCTGGGTAATATAGATGCGCTTCAGCTTTATCTTGAAATGCCATGAGACCATTCATTTGTGATTTTCAGAATACACTGAAGTATTGTTTAATGATAGTCACTGAGCTTTTGGTGTTTCCTTACATTTTGTGACAAAAGCAAGTACCTCTCTCAACCCACCTGCTGATCCTAGTCCCAGGCTGTTGCTACTAATCCTATGATGCACTGGCTAGTCCCTAAAACCAAGCATTATCCATTCCAATGTGTCAGTAGTCCTGAGGATGAAAACCCTTGACTTGAAGGAGTATACCTATAGTGGGAATGCAGGAATAGACAGTAAGCACAGTCATATACATCATGACAGCAGGCACACTCCACTCTACTTCTGTGGTTTCACAGGTGCTATGTGACCCTCATGTTGATCTATCTTTTGCCATATCCACCTCAGCAGATACCACACTGTGTACTGCACTCCAGCATCAGAGTCATTCTACAGCCATGAGTTGATTCTAATTTTATTTTTTATGCTGTGATGAACTACTGTGACCAAAAGCAACTTGGAGGGAGGAACATTTCCTGGTCATAATGCATCACTGAAGGAAGTCAAGGCAGGGCCTGAAATTAGAAACGTGAAGGCAGGCATGTTTGCTATTCTACATAGCATTAACTCCAACCAAGGACTCATGAAGAATGGTGCTTGCTAACTGCCATCTTATACTCAACCAACTTTACTGTATAGTCCAGCACCACCTGCCAAGGAATGGTGCTGCCTAGAATGAGTTGAGTCCTCCTACATCAATCAACAATCAAGACATCCCCACTCTAGCCAAGTGCACAAGCCAATGTGGTTCAGGCAATTCCTCAATTGAGACTCTTAGGTGATTCTTACCTGTAGCATGTTAACATTTAAAACTAACCATCATAGCTACTGATCTGTACTTGGGTAGAGTCACAGGAACAGTACACCATGTTGTGGCAACTAAAAGTGTCAAATGAGTTTTACTTCCTCTAACAAGAAAAAAAACAGGGTTAGGGTTAGGGTTAGGGTTAGGGTTTAGGGTTAGGGTTAGGGTTAGGGTTAGGGTTTAGGGTTAGGGTTAGGGTTAGGGTTAGGGTTTAGGGTTAGGGTTAGGGTAAAAAAAATAGAAAAGAAAAAAAAAGAAAAAAATCTCTCAAGTCCTCTTCTTGAGAAATATTTTGCTGTAGGATTGACATGATGTAATTTAGAGAGTTATTGTAAATGAAGTGCTGTAAAGCACCTTTTATGGTGTAATTTGATATGTAGAATTAAATTGCAACTGCATTAGTTTTCTCTAAATAGTAAGAGATGTTGCCCTGCAAAAAGCTGATGACTGCAAAGGTAAAAAAAATGAATATTTAAATTAAAATCCTTCCACTAGTTATTTGATATAGAACCTTAAGTGAATGAGTTAGCATCTGCAGCCCATGTTAAATGATGGTACTAACAGTGTTAATTGAGTTTAGCATGGGGGGTAGGGGGAGAATGAAATGCCAGAGGTTCTATTGTATAATAGATAATGAGTATTAGGTTTTATTCTCTTCCTTAAAAGAGTATCAGGACTCATTTTCATTATTGTATTTATTCTTAGAGACAGAGTACCTGGCATCTTAGGCTAACTTCAAACTCTCTGTGTAGTGGAGAACAACTTTGAACTTCTGATCCTCCTGCCTCTGCATTCTAAGTGCTGGTATTACAGACCTGTGCCACTATCCCAAGTATATTTGGTGTCTGGGCCTTTTGCATGATGCTAGAATGCTTTACTAACTGACTTACAGCCCCCGCCTAAAACATTATTTAACTTGGAAAAAATAAAGATTCCATTAGCTTTAACTGGAAGTAATAATAGCAGTAATAGTAGAGAGATAGGCATATAAACCTTGGGAAAGTCTTTGTTTCACTAGGCGAATCCAGTACAGCATCTTCCCACCTAAAAGCTAGATAGCTGTGGATTTGTTCTCCAGTGTCTCCTTGCTTGGGTCTTTGCCCTGTTCCTAAAGCCAGCTGGGATGCTTTAACTTTGGTTATCCCTATGGGGAACAGTTATGTTTTGCTGCTTTCTTTGACCCTTTCCTGCTTTTCTAACCCTACCAGTTTGCTTTCTCCTGGGATTTTTCCCAAGGGTATGTATGATGAGAAAGATGGGGTATGGCTGTGGAGTTGCCCTAATATCAACACAGCTAAAGTTTTTACAAAGTTTTATTGGTTATTTTGTTCATTTACATATCAAATATTATCCCCTTCCCAATTTCCCCTTCGAAAACCCCCGTTATAACCCCCTCCTCTGCCTTCACGAGGGTGCTCCTCATATTAGAAGGCCAGCCCATACAAACCAAACCCCATTTCATTGGGCCTCGATAACACACAGTCAGCATTGATGATTGTATACAGGCCATAATCATAGCATATAGGTTATCACTATTTTCATTTTATTGTATGCTGCTGTATGCTGTATGGTCCCACTAGAGAGGCGCAGTCATTTCTTGATGCTTTATCACGATCCTTGGGTATTTAAGGTCATATGAGCTGAGCCTTGCCATTGCCAGCAATGCCATAGAACAAGTTTTGTAAAACTTGCAACAAGGCTCAATGTTGTTAGAAGGCTGTTGTTGGTAGCATCCCACTATCGTGATACAGTTGGCACATTGAGTATAAAGCCTGAACAGCAAAACTCTGCAATCTAAGGTGAAGACAGCTTTTCAGACAGCTATTGATTTAGTTTCTGTTGTGTGTGTGTCTTTGCTAACCGACTACACCTCTCTCCCAGAGCAGTATGAATTTTATGTTTATAAACAAAATAGCACCAGCAAAAGTCTTCGGTACAAAGGTTGGTAGTTTCTCTTCCAACTTCTTACCTATTTCATTCATTTGTGTCAAAACAAAAATGATAGTAAGTTAATTGTTTCTAAACATACCAGCTAAATTGTGCTCACCTGTCAGAACAAGGCCTACTGATTGTTTTGGAGTCAGGTTTAAGGTTTCAAGGCATTCCTTCACAGAGCCAGAGGCTTGGAAAAGCCATTCCGGTTGTGCTTTGACTTCCTGCCTGAAGGTTTAGCTGATTCACACCAGGTACTCTTGATTAATTAATCACAATCGAATGATATCTTGCTTGCATGTTCTTATGCATGCGTGAGCAGGATGGGATGGGGAGGAGATGGAGGTAGCAGGGTGCTAGCTAGCCTGTGTCAGTGTGTCTTCCTCCTAATTTTTACACACTAGAAAAATGCAATGCACTGCAAGAGCAAACTTCGTGTTCTAGTGAGTCTTGTTCCTGTGGTAAATAGCAGGATGATGTACTTTGGGAGATGTATTTTTCTCAATTTGAAACAATGGGAAATCATTCCTATTTGCGTCCCAGCTCTTAGGGTTTGAATGTGAAATATACTTTGTAGGCTCATATATTCAAATTCTTGGATGCCAAGTAGTAGTGTGTTTTGGGAAGACTGTAGAATCTTTATGAGTATGGTCTAGTTATGGAAAGTGGGGCATTAGGGGGAGGCCTTAAAGATGCTATTTGCTTCTGGTCCCAGGCAGAATTCTTTGCTTATTGATTTGCCAAGATATGAACAGGCCATTCTTTTTTCCCCCATTTTGATTAAATTGGGTATTTCTTATTTACATTTCAAATGTTATTCCCTTTCCCGGTTTCCTGTTCATAAGCTCCCTAACCCTTCCCCCTCCCCTTCAATAAGGGTGTTCCCCTCCCCATACACCCTCCCTTAGCACCCCCCCAACAATCCCCTACACTGGGGGTTCAACCTTGGCAGGACCAAGGACTTCCCCTTCCACTGAAAAGGTTTTTTTGGTTCACAATTTCAGAGAATACAGTCCATCTTCATGAGGACGGAATGGTAGCTGATGGGGCTGAGTTTGTGATAGTGGGACATTAAAGAATGGCCTGTTTGATTAAATCACTACCCAAAGACTACACATGGACTGACCCATGGCTCCAGTCGAATATGTAACAGAGGATGGACTTGTTGGGCACCAATGGGAGGAGAAGCCCTTGGTCCTGCCAATGCTTGACCCCTCCCCCAGTGTAGGGGAATGTCAGGGGGAGGGAAGGGGACTGGATGGGGAGGGGAACACCCTTATAGAAGAAGGGGAGGAGGATGGGATAGGAGGGTTTATGTCTGGGAAACCAGGAAAAAGGATAACATTTGAAGTGTACATTTAAAAAATCCAATAAAAGAAAAAAATGCAAGTGGAGCCTTTCCATGCCAATGGGGGAGGGGGAATTTGTGTGTGTGTGTGTGTGTGTGTGTGTGTATGTGCGCGCGCGCGCGCGTGCGCGTGAGTGCACGCACGTTCATGCTGCACATGCTCATAAGCATGTGTACAAATCACAACACAAAACAAACTCTAGTCATCTGTCAGGCTTTTTGGAGTAGAAACCATTACCCACAGAGTTGTCTCCCTGGCCCTAGACAATTTTCAGTAGATTTGCAGAGTGGCAGAAAATGTTGTGATGGGCAAGACTCTCATCCTGAGTAACTGGCAGGTCTGCTATGACAATTTTAAGTCACAAAATCTTTTAACACCTGAAGCCTGAAGAGTGCTGGATATTTGAGACAGAGGTACTGGTATTCAGAAAAAGTCTGACACCAAACTTCCCTACAGCCAACAACTGGGAATAATTCTTTCATACTCGTTACATTGTCGTATTCTCTCTCTCTCTCTCTCTCTCTCTCTCTCTCTCTCTCTGTCTCTCTCTCTCTCTCTCTCTCTCTGGAACAGGCTGAATGATATCAGGTTGCTACTCTTAGTACCTACATTCAGATGATAGGACAGAGCTACTTAGAGTGAGACTAATTTTTCCTAGTCTCAATTCCAAGTTCACAGACAGCTGAGCACCCCTGATCACTCAATGTGGCCAAAGAGGAGTTAATGTTATACAAACAGATACCAGTAGCCATCCTTATAAGCATGAAGATTTAAGGGGGAGGGAAGGATAGTACCCAGGAAGGGAAGGAAGAGGGAGGTCAGAGAGACAATTTAAAAGGCATTCACTGAGGCAACTACTAATGGATACTACACAAGAGTGTTTAATTTTATCCATTCAAGTATTTCTTTAATACTCCTGTCGAAAAAGAGGATAAATCAAATAGTGCTCAAATATTTGACATTTGCACGTGGATGTGAATGTGGTAACAATTGTCTTGGATCACTATCAGTTGGATACTGAAATCTAAAACAAAACAAAAGAACGCCTCACTGCACACCTCCCATGACCACTTAACCTCCTTCTCCTGTATTTTAATTGTCTGCCAGTCTCTGAATACAAGAGTCAACAACTTATATTTAACTCTGGTTTGTGCCAATATTCACAATAATTAAGACAAGAGAATCCGTGTAGATGCCCATTTCCAGATGAGTAGAAAAAGTGTACATATACAATACGGGTTGACTCAGCCATAGAGAAAAAGTGAAATCATGTTATTTGTAGCAAAGTGAAATCATATCACTTGTGGGGAAATGGATGGAACTGGCTAAATTACCTAGATTTTGCCGAATTGGCCAGATTAGCTAAATCTATTCTCCAATAAGGCAAATTGGCCAGTTACAGAAAGACCAGCATCACATAGATTCTCTTATAAGTGAAAACAAACAAAAAATACCATTTTAACCTGAAAACAAGGTAAAGTATTAGGAAGAGGAAGGGGTCCAGGGTGAGCTTAGGGAGGAAATTGCAATCAAGGTCTACATATAGCATACATGTAAATATTAAAATAAACCCCACTAATTTCTATAATTAATAGAACTGAAAATTATAATTTTTAAAATCTTATTTCTCACGAGATTCTTGAGACTACAAACGCTATTAAAAGCTGAGTCTGCAGAGTACATTTCTGGGGCACAGTATTTGCCTCAAGTGTGTGAAGCTCTGGTTTCTAGCCCCTGCACTGAAAGGCAAAACAAAGCAAAATAGTTAATTCTTTGCTTTATACGTCTAGGAGAATCCAATGAATGATACTTACATTAGTCCTATGCAGTGGTAATTATATATCAAAAATAGCAAAGTTTTGCCTTTACAAAAGTCGTTTACAAATTCAATCTAAACACTTGCGTAAATTTTGTGGTATAGCTTTTATATTTTGCCATTAGCTTTGATGTCGTTAGTCCTTAGAGTGTGCTGTTGGGACTGGCGTAGGCCATTAATGGACTCAAATGTGTGGTGAGTAGGATCTGGTGGCAGTTAAGAAGATGCAAGCCACATAAATTGAAAGGTTTGCATGTGTTTCCCAGTTCCCTTTTGGGAAAGACCCATCTTTTGTTAAAAGAGGGGGAGGTTCAATTCTTCAGGAAGAAGCTGTGCAAAAAAAAAAAAAAAAAAAAAAGAAGTGGGTTTTCTACTTAGACTCACAAAAAGTCATTGAGAGGACGCATGTAAATAAGGGTTGCAAGGTCAGTCCTTTAGTCTTTAAGCCAGAATGATGCTTAACATTCCAGACCACGACCTTCTGCAAACCACCAGGACCCTCTTCAAAGGCCACCTTTGCCCTGTTGCCAACTTACTAGTACAAGGTGGAAATTCCATTTTGCGCCCTAGAGTAAGAGCAATCAATACTACTTTTATATTGCTCTCCCATTACAAATCAGTCCCATGTGCATTTTCTCATTAGGTCTAATCTATCTGCTTTACAGATAAGGCCATTGGCCTCAGGCAGGATGGTAACCTGCCTATGAATACACAGTAAGTCAGAAATCCAGGATTCAAAGCTGCAGTCTTTGCTCCCCACCTCATATCCTGGACATACTCCATGGCTACTCCATAGGGCTGTGTTGTTGGAAACTTTCCAAGCCAGAGGACAGCATGGCTTCCTGCTTTGAGTGACAGAGGCTTTAAAGATAGTAGTACAAGGCAGGGGTACCGCAGTTGGTACTTCCCAGCCTTGTGCTTTATTTGGGGAATGAGTGACGCAGAGAAGGATGTGCAGGTGCTTTAGAATGACATTTTTAAAAGACACACTTTGCAGTCTGAAGACCTGCTATATAGAGAAAACTTAGAGCCCGTCAAAATGCTTCCCTTGTGTCTTCCTGTCCTCCTTCCCTCACTGAAGTGTTAAGTACCTGGGGAAGTTAAAAATCTTTCTAAAATCCAGATGTATCGCTAGAACAGATCGCAGCTGTAGGTTGGAGGAGCTCCCCAGCACCACCTTTAACCAATGAGCCCCAGTGCATGCGTTTGAAATGATCCAATTACCAGCAACCTGGCAGTGCCTCTAGGAGCACAGTGACAGAGAGAAAAAACGACGAGCCTGCAGCTGCAAGTTCGTGCTTCATTTCCTTAGCTCTTCTCTGTCTTGTGAATGCTGTGGTAAAGAGACCGCTTGTCTGATTTTTACTAATGGTCATGGGCATGCCAGTGGCTCTCTCTTATTTACCTCCTTTCCCTTCAGATTCTGAAGTAGCTACTCCACTGAGAATACAGCCAGGGCATGATGTTGAATCTCTCCAGTCTCATTGTCATTAATTAAATGCCATCTTCATGGCACCCCTCTGCCTCTGGACAAGGAAAGTGATGGCACTTGTGCAGTCAGAATATTCTTCACATAAATCTGAATGAAACAGGCCTGGGATTTTAATGGGTGCTAATAGAACCATTATGATTAGTGACTGGCGTTTTGAATGTGTGTCAGGGTGAGCAGTTTGCTTGATACATTCCCACCTGAAGCAAATACTGTTATCTTCTCATTTCTTCAGCCTTTCCCACTCACCTGGAACCGAACACTTCCCTCTGTTCTCTCTTATCTAGGAGTGAGGAAGTGCCACTAACTACAGGTAAATATGACCTCTGTGAACTAGCAGAAGCCTTTCTCAGTGGGATGCCTTAGAGCTCTAGTTTGCAAGATGAGATTTATTTCAAAGTCGCCTAAGCTGAATATATCTAATGATGATTTGTTGGTAATTTCTGGTAGTTCATTAATGTGCTTATTCCTTATCCTAGGAAGTCCATATCTTATGGACTTGTAAAATCATTGTAGAGGGGGAGGAGGAAATGTCAGAGGGGGGATCAGGAGGTAGGTAACAACCAGACTATTAAACAAAAGTTATAAAGAAAATACACAAAAAATCATTGTCAAAATTTATTCAGATGGCGACTGAAATCCCATAACATTTAAAAATTACTTGTGGTAGAAAATACTAATACTGTTTGCTAAGTTTATATTCTTTGTGCCATCAGATTGGTAAATTTAGAATGTCCAAGTAAAGATGAATACAGTAGTTGTATAAAAACATGGTTGCCAAGTAAAATATAGGGTGCTCTGTCGAATTTGAGTATCAGATAACATATAACTTTTTAGCCTAAATTTATCTCATGCAGTGTTTGTGATCCAGTTACACACACACACACACACACACACACACACACACTCACACACACAAAGCCTTTGTAGTTTATCTGTGATTCTTATTAAACTGGCATCCTGGACTTTTGCTTGCTAAATTTGGCAAGACTAGTAAAAAGCACGGCCGTTTCCTCATGACACGAAGCCATCAGTTCCAATAGCATTCATTCTTAGCACACGGCCTAATTGAAATAAGCCTGTTAATGATGACCATCCAACTGGAAAGCAGCGCATTTTAGTGGGATCTCTATTAGATGGTCTATTTTACAAATAATGTCAGAACTGTGTAGAAAGCAGTATATGGCGCTATACATCACCCAAGTTTGAGGATTCCACATTGTGATTAATGGGAGAGCAGCAGAAGGAATCTTGGAACAGTGTGTCCTCCAGCTGCGACAGAGAGCCAGGCTGCAATTAGGAAGCATGACAAGAGCTTATCAGGCATATGTTTGGATTTCTTTTGCTGCTATTAGGAAGGACCATAGATCTGTAAAGGTGATTAGTCCACAGCTTCAGGCAGGATCAGAAACATTTATAGTGTTCCTTCAACTGCTTTTAATGTAAAGAGGATTGGGGGGATTACTCGATGAAAGGAGTAATTAATAATGAGAGCAGAGGCAGCACTCAGGATTTGTTGAAGGTCCAATGTGGGCCAAGCACTGTGCTTGGCTGTTGGCTTCCTATTGGACTCTGGCTAATCCCAGTCTCTAACTCAGGCCTGAGTCCTTAGCCATTCTGCTGAGATCCTTCCATAAATGATGGACTTCATACAAAAATGTCTCTTCTTAAACTACGCACTGTGTATTCATTATACTCTTGTGGCATACATTAATTGGGGGAAAGAGAATAGTTGTGTTTCCAGAACTCACTAACCAAGTAATATCAGTTTAGGGGCATTGCAGTTTAAGAGCCAAAACATGGAAGGAAATTTCACAATTTTTTCCGTTACCAAATTAAGACAATCTATTAGGATACATACTGTTTTAATATGTTAATGTTGGATTTTAAATATTTTGTTGGCACAGCGTTATTCAGTCATTTGATTAGAAAACTCTTTTAGAGAATCTGTTTATCTCTTGCTCTCAAGGAACATCACCTGCTAAGGACAAAGACAGGTAAAACAAAATTTCCACAAAGTCATTATCCCTGAAACTTAAAAAGAATCAAGGGATCCATTGTATCCTAACACAACCTGAAACACACACACACACACACACACATACACACACACATTCACACTCACACACACTCACATTCACACACTCACACACACATACACACACTTACTCACACACATTCACTCACACACACACTCTACACACATTCACACTCACACACACTCACATTCACACACACACACACACATACACACACTTACACACACATTCACTCACACACATACTCACACACACTCACATACACTCACACTCTCACACACACAGACACACACACACACTCACAGTCACTCACTCACTCACTGGATTTTCTTTCCACCTGCTTCTGTTCTTACTCAGGAATGATAAGAATGACAAGGAGTTTGATCTTTTACAGAATGGGGACAGCGTTCTCTTGTTTGACCCTTTCTCTCTGAGCTTGGAGTGTTAGTACTCTCTGGGCTTTAGTACTATCCCTTCAAAGAACTGGCTGCAGTCTCACAACTGCCCCTTTTGTCACCTGATCTAGGATAAAAAGGAACTTTTGGTGATGAGTCAGAGTCCTGCAAGAGGGACCCTGACTGTCAAGTGAGAAAATAATCCTTTAGATAGACCAAGGGTACTAACTGTTTAACTACAGAAGCTAAACATCTTGACTTCAAACTGTCCTTGGGCTTAGTCTTGGTGCTCAGTTTCCTTTTTATGTCTCCAGTAAGAGTATAATCATTAAGTACCAAAGATAGAAGTATGCCCACTGAGGGGCCTGAAATCAATGATATAACATTCTGGGTTAGAGAGCTTATATGCCAGAGAGCATACATTTAAAGAATGGATTAAAACAATAGTCCTCCTGTACTAAAATAAAGGAATTAGTAGCTTCTTAGTATTCATAAAGAAAAGGGTTGGAGTATTCTGAAGGAAGAAACTAGAAAGCTGAGGATGGGTATGATAGTGATAACCAGGTACAAGAACTGAAAGTCAGGGGGGAAGACCAGTACTGGGAAACCAACCCACAGTCATTTCTGTTGCTTGAGAAGAGGAAATTACATTCGTTTTTAAAGGTAACTGCATTTTCATTAATTATTTATTTGTTTGTTTATCTGTTTTACTTTGAGACAAGGTGTCACTTTCTAGCTCATGCTGGCCTCAAACTTGGGGCATTCCTCCTGTCTTGGTTTTTCAAGTATTTATTTTTTAATAATATATTTGAAGTGATAACAATTGCTCCCTGATTTTAGCCTTGCTCTTTTGAATGAATCTGAACCTTATAAGTAAATCACTTGAAAATAGCCAGGAGTGGAGAGGCAGAAGCCAATCGGCACAGCTATTTGGTAATGCATACACCAAAAGGAATTTGTGCGGTGTTTTGTAGACCCTTTAGTGAGGCAAGCAAGGATCAATAATTAACATTTCCCAATTGCTTTAAAATTATTCATTGATCACAATAGCACATCTGTAAAGACATTTCCATATGAGAAGCATAAGGCTCTGATCTATTTAGATCAGACCACCTGGTCCCCAATTGACAGCCCCCAATTTACAAATGAATCATGTCATGTTGCTGACATTAGTATGTAAGTCAGTTGGAAATCTGGAGCATGTTTTCCCATAGTAGTGACATTTTTCATGATGGGTGGTATTTTAGGAAAACTGCCAAACACATATGCTTGCCTTTTAATTATGCCATGAGTTTTCCTACAAATCTATTTAAATCATATTGTAACTGAAGGACAGTAATTCTGTCAGCTAGACTAATAAACTAAATAGAGGACCAAGGACCTATATTTTCCCACAAGGTTCTGTAGGAATGATACAGGTGATCTGATTGAGACTGGAGAATCAAGTGTGCATAGTAAAGGTCTCGCCAAACCACTTTGCCCCAGTTGCTCCTCATTTGGGAAGAGCTGGGTCAGAGGGCAGTAATGAGGTGCTAATAACTTGACCGCTGCTATAAACCAGTCTTCCTTGAAGTGCCGTGGTTAGTCTTTGGTTAAGGCACTGTCTGGTGTGATGCAGAAATATTGGAAATTGACTTTCTCTATTTTAGTGGCACTTAAAAAAGTGGCGTAAGACATGAGAAGATGGTTGTGATTCTGGTTTTTGTTGTTGTTGTTTGTTTGTTTGTTTGTTTGTTTTGGGGGTTTTGTTGTGTTTTGTTTTGTTTTTTACATACTAGCCCCCATGCAAATAATAAGAAATCATATTCCTGTTTCAAACACTGATGTTTTGTGTGTATATGTGCATATGTGTGTGTGCACATAACATAATTCATTTAGTGTCCATGAGGTTTTTATTTCATAACCACACACAGAACCTGAGACCCTTAGATACTCCAATCTTTTATGTATAATAATGCAGAAAGGCTGAGTGCTGGTAAAGTCCTTGAAATGAAAGCATGAGGACCCAAGTTTGATCCCAGTACCCATGTCAAAATGGCAGGTGTCCGTGATGGTGTGTGTCCAGAATTTTGCTACTGGGGATTCAGAAACAGATCCTAGGATTTGTTGCCCAGTCAGCCAGTGAAGTGACACTATCTAAAAAAGAAAAAGAAAAAGAAAATGGAAAAAAGTGGACAATATCTGTGGAAGAATACTCAGTGTTTTACTCTGATCACCACATAATATGTGCACAGACACGTACATATACACACATACTTGCATAGACATAAAATTGTGCACATGCACACAAATATATACAGAGATTAAAAGGATGATACGGTATTTGCCTAAAATATATGCACATCTTCCTGTATACCTTAAGTTATCTGCCACTTACCTAATGTAAAGTAAATGCTGTAGAAATAGCAGTCATACTGAACTGTCCGGACAATAATTATAGAATGTAACCCCTGATATGTTCAGTATATAATACTATCTTTTTCTAAAATGTTTTATTATTTCTGGTTTTGTTTTGATTTGTTTGAGGCAGGGTCTCACTTTGTATCTCTGCATAGCTCAGAACTTTAGACCAGGCTGGCCTTGAAACTCACAGAGATCAACCTGCCTCTGTCTTCTTCGTGCTGGGATTAAAGGCATGTGCATAGCTTCCTAAACAGTTGGTTAGGATCAAAAGACACTGAGCCCATGGATACAGAAGGCTAGTTGTATGGTCCTAGAGATAGATACATGCATATGAATATAGAATATGTGACAATTTATAAAGAAAGTGATCTAGAAATATTAAGAAAGGAAAAAGCTAGTCTAGACTACATGAGACACAACATCAAAAAAACCCATTAAATACTAATATTGGTTAGTGACTTTAAGAAAGTTATAATAGTATGCTGAAGGTAATTTCTGTGTTAGTAAAAGCATATACAAATAAATATAGATCCTAATCTGTATTTATAGCAAATGCTTACCCTATTATGTGAATAAACTGCTATTCAGTGAAGCTACTTCTCATTAGTGCACTGCACAGACACTGTTGCTGAAGTTGGCTTGGCTTGTGCAGGTGATAGAAAGCAACTGTATATGACACTTCCATTCAGTGAGGACATCTGGGGAGCTTCGAACCAGCCATGGTGGCTGTCTTTACACTGAAGAAATGAGCAGTAATCTTTCTTTCTTTTTCTCCAAGTTCCAGAGAACAGATATTGGCATATAATGTAGACTTTTAGTTCACTGACTGATTTGATCTTGCCTAACTCAGCTGGCCTTGTAAGGGTTGGGGTACGGATGGGAGAAAACGAATTGACCACAAATAAACCCAATCCTCAAATCTTGATGACAAAAAACCACCTGTAGCTTATACTCCTATGGCTTCTTGGCTTTTTGTTGTCTCTGTCCCAGAAAGAACGTTGACCAGGAGACTAGCCCCGTGATCTCCAAATGTTTGCTGTATTTACTGTGAGACTTTAAATCCACGAAATAACACAGATTACAGGTTGAATTTCCCTGATTGTTTGTATGTTAAGAGTTTATCCTCCCCTTATGAGGTTCCAGTGTTCAGAAGCAGTGCCAAGGAAATCTGGTATTTCTCAGCAAGCTTGGCCATGCCACTTTACTACCTTGCTTTTTTCTTTGACAAGATTGTAATCTAGGGTTGGAGGATACCTTGCTGGAGCTGGGTAGATAAAGTCAATAAAGTGTTTGTCTTACAAGCATTAATGCCCAGAACACACATGAAACAATTCAAGTACGGTAGCATTATCTATAATTACAGCACAGGGAGTGTGGACAGAAGTAGGTGGATCCTTATGGTTTATTGACCTGCCAGCCTAGCAAACTCGGGAAACTCCAGGACAATAATAGAACTTGTCCTATAAAAAAGCTTCTTCTCCTTGCCACTATGACACATGGATAATTGAAGGATTACACTATGACACATGGATAATCGAAGGATTACTCACGATTTTGGCCCCTTCATCTGATACTTTGGGAAGTATGTTTGTTCTCCAGCATTCCACTAGCTACTTTCCTGAGACTTTTAGCCACACAATACGCTTGTGGCGAGCATGATATATCTGGGTTCAAGTTCCAGCTCTGCCGTTTACAAGCTCTGACCCTGGGCATATTACTTACTATCCACTGGCCTCAGGTTTTTCACCTAGAAGTGAAGCTGGTAATGGTGTTTGCCTTGGACCTTTATTGTGAAATTTCACCAAGGTGAGAAACATAAAAGAGTTGGTGCTGTGTAGTGTATTTAGTGGGGATTCAGCACCTAATAATTTTCCTGTCATGGTAGAGTATTCTGTATTTTATAGAAATGTTATCCAAGTGGCTCATTGTCCTCTCACAGCCTTCTCAGAATGATCTTTAAAATGTCCAAACACCTGGCTATCCCCTGTTGTTTGCTGGTTTGGGTGACTCTGTCTGGAGTCTGCTTCTTTTGTCCCTGGGTTGCTTCAGGCCTCCTGGTAGACCTGTGACCCTGGCTGTAGCAGACCTCCTGTGGGGCCTTCTGACTGTAGGGTCTTCAAATGGACATGTATGCTGGTGACTTGTTGCCCTGGCTCGAGTGGCCCTTCTGGGAGGCCTTCTGGGAGACTGTGAGGTTTGCAGAGGGGCAGAGAAGCAGCTGATCTGTTGCCGTGGCTACAGCAGATCTCCCAGGAGGCCTTCAGACTGTTGGGTCTTCAGAGGAGCAGTCAAGCTGCTGTCCTGTGTGAAGCAGAACTCCAGGGAGGCTTTCAGACTGTTGGTTCAGTTGCCCTGTATGCCACAGAGCCCCTGGGAGGTCTTCAGACTGTGGTGTCGATTGCTCTGTTGCCTTGTGTGCAGAGGAACTGCTCGGATGCCTTCAGATTGTGCTGTCTTCAGGGGAGCAGACTACGCTGGCAATCTGCCCCTGCAGAAGGTGCCCACCGGAAGGGGAGTAGAATTCAGGGGCGGGGTTCTGGGGGGGTGATGAGTCTAGGATGCCTCAATCCCACTTGGAAAGGACAAGAAAGCAATCACAGGATGGGGGAGGGAGGGAGGAATGTGGGTGAGAAAGAGGACAGGGAGAGGAAGAGGGGGAACAAGATAAGGTATTGGGTTGGGGGGACTCTAAATTACTAAGGCCCCGAGGGCCAGCAGAAAGAATGGAAACAGGCAACCTCTGGAGGTTGGAGGTGAGGGAACCCTCTAGAACGTACCAGAGACCTGGGAAGTGAGAGTCTCTCAGGACTTAAAGGGAGGGACCCTAGATGAAATGCCCTACAGTGGGGAGAGGGAACTTGTAGAGGCCACATCCAGTAGAAAAACAGGGCATCAAGAGGAGTATGGGGTTGCCATTCCACTGTCAAAAACTCTGACCTATAATTCTTCCTGTCTGAAAGAAATGCAGGGATAGAAATGGAGAAGAGCCTGAGGAAAAGAAGGTCCAGAAACAGGCCCAAAGTGGAATCGAGCTCAAGGGGAGGCCCCAAGGCCTAACACTATTACAACACTATTACCGAGTCTATGGAGTGCTCACAAACAGGGGCCTATCATGACTGCCCTCCGAAAGATATAAGCAGCTGAAAGAGTCAGATGCAAATGTTTACACCCAACCAATGGGCAGAAGCTGGGACTCCTGTGGTTGAATTAGGGAAAAGTTGGAGGAAGCTGAGGAGGGTGGCCCCATGGGAAGACCAGCAGTCTCAATTAACATGGACCTCCAAGATCTCTCAGACACTGAGCCACCAACAAGGCAGCATACACCAGCTGAAGTGAAGTCCTCAACACATATACAGCAGAGGACGGCTGGGTCTGAACTCAGTCAGAGAAGATTCACCTAACCCTTTAGAGACTGGAGGCCCCAGGAAGTTTAGAGATCTTGTGGGGTGGGGTGGGGTGTTGGGGACATCCTTATGGAGATGGAGTGGGGGGAGATACGGGATGTGAAACAGTCAGAGGGTGGACCAGGACAGGGATAAAGTTTGGACTGTATAAAAGATTAAATAAAATAAAGAATAAAAACTAAAAAAATAAATAAATAAATAAATAAATAAATAAATAAATAAATAAATAAATAAATAAATAAATAAATGCAGGCCAAACACATGCTCTCATTATACCCATCTATTGCTGGGCATGAAACACAATTTCTATTCCATTTCCATTTCATCTTCAGCTTTGTGTCCTGAAACAAAGAGCCCCTGAATTTGCTCTCCAAACTCCCTGTTCTTCTAACCTTACCTCAGCCAGGGAGCCTTCAAATCTCTCATCACCAATGCACTCGAGCAACTTTCCTTTCTCCTCTTCTCCCGTTACACACTTGGCCTTGACCTATGCTCTGCCTTTTAACAAGCCCAGAGCTATTTCAACAGAATGTCCATGCAGCCCCTGTGTCATTAGATCACTGATTAAGATCCCTGAGGTGGATCAATTCAGCTCTGCATTGGAAATCAGATTTACCAAATAACACAGGATGTCCCAGAAAATGTAAAATTCAAATAAATAGTAAGACTTCTAAATGTGTTCCTTAGTTTTAACATTTATTGTTAATTGTGAAATAACCCCTACGTTGTAAACCACATAGCATCATAGGGGAACCAAGCTAATGAACCTTCCCTTCAGCTCAACTACTCAGCCATTTCCTTACAATGATGACATACAACATTTATATTTTTAGTAATTTTTGATCAATAATGAATTTTTAGTGTGACTAAACACAAAATGTCATGTGAGTCATACTTATACTGAACTTTCTGTTATTTAATGAAACTCTAATTCAGCTCCATATCCTGTATTTTGTGTGGCAATCTGATTTGCAAATCCAGCACACAGTCACTGAAGAGGCAAACCTGTTATAAATCCTGAATAGGCAGATACACTAGAACAATTCATCAGTTTGATAAACACTCTTACATATTTTATTTCCTGGGTTCTGGGCCTAGTATATGCAGTTATATATAAGGTTCTCAACATTATTTTGTATCACGATAGTGTATATAATTTTATCATGGAGATTTATTTATTTTAAACCATTTTCTGGCAAAGAGTAGTAATGTGATATATATATATATATATATATATATATATATATATATACATACATATATATATATATCAGCCTAGCATACCTTTTGACAGATGCAATTAAATATCACAAGGAGGGCTGGAGAGATGGCTCAGAGAAACTGCTCTTCCAGAGGTCCTGAGTTCAATTCTCAGCAACCACATGGTGGCTCACAACCATCTATCTGTAATAGGATGTCTGGTGTGTCTGAAGACAGCAGCATTGTACCCATGCATAAAATAAATAAATCTAAAGCAAAGACATAATAAAACATATCACAAAGAAAGAAGAACTTTTCTACTTTACACCAATGTCATGGATAGTGGCACCCCAAATTCATTGCAGACATATATGAGAGTACTTTCCAGAGTACAGGTTGTGACCTACTGATAGACTGGAAAATCATTTAATCATGACCAATGTTAATAGTGATCACAACAAGGCGATTGGATGGCAGTGACCTGGCAGGCTAGAACAGAATGTAACAATCTGTTCAAGGTAATAGACATGCTGGGGCTAGACATTTAGCTTTAGTTATTACACTATAAAAACAATTCCTGTCTGTCTACTGCTAAAAAGGTTTGAATGACCTTGGCATGTGTGGTGGTAAAAGGACTTAAACTATTGAGACTAGCAGAGTAGGGGTCAAATCCTAATTACAGTCCATGGTTGCTGTGTAACCTCGAGCAAATTACTTGACCCTCCTGGGCCTTGCTTACTCCATCTGTAATTTGGGGATAATAATTGTACCTGCTTTAAGAGTTGTTCTGTGGATTTAATTAATTAATCCATGCAAATTAGTTAGCACAGGGCTTGGCGTGTTGCAGGAGATCAATGCAGTTTTTGCTGTTATTATCAGTGATTAACTGAGAGCTAAGAGGGTTGGGAGAGGCAAGCTCATTAACTCTGGGTTAGCAGTGACAGCTGACAGCCAGATGTGGAAAGAAAGAGAATTCAGAATAATGCAAAAGCAGACGAGGGATGATAAAGGATATTCATATTGATGACCCCGAGTCATCAGGAAAAGGTTAAATTATGCCCAGAATGTTCTATTCAATAAGACGAATTTGTGATACATTTAGAAGGCTTACCAGTAAAAATAATTCTAATAAACAAGTTTGCATACTTTACAGAGAATATGAGTTAGTTGAATAATGAATTAAGAAAGCAGCTCTGACTTCAAGTCCAGTTAAATGACAGACTCTGGGACTGATTTTTTCTGTAAGTATATCTTGACTCTCAGCTGTGTTGCACTAGCTGAGGACACAGACTGAGTACTACAGTCCTTTGTGGGCCAAGCATATAGCTGTGGTTCTAGAGTTCCATTCACTGGGTTAAAAGTGCTGGGGCAGCAACTTCAGCAATATAGAGCAGGATTTTTCTGCAAACTGGATCTGATTCTAGGCTAGGAGTCAGCCAGGGTCAGGGGTCAGGAGTCAGGGTTGGAGTGACCCCTTCATCATGCTCCTAGCTCTCTTTGGAGAATGAGAGATGAGGACAAGGACAGGGAGTTTGTAATCCTTTCTCCCGGTATGTTACTGCTTACTGACAATTGTCAGGTATCCTGTGCATGTGTACCTGCCTCTCTCTCTCTCTCTCTCTCTCTCTCTCTCTCTCTCTCTCTCTGTGTGTGTGTGTGTGTGTGTGTGTGTGTGTGTGTAAGAGGGACAGTGATAGAGATAGACACAGAGGCAGGGAAAATGAATCATGTCTCTAGTGCTTTATTAGGTAAGCAATTCTATTTTTTTCTGCTATGAATACTTCTTTTTAAAACCAAAGGCTTTAGGGCTGGCAAGATGGCTCAGGCTGGTAAAACTATTGCCTTACAAACCTGATGACTTGAATCGATCCCAAAAATCTATGGACAGAGTCCAGAAATTTGACCTCTGTCCTCTACATCTGTGCTGTAAGACGCACATGCACACATGACCTCACCACATATTGTCATTGTCAGGATTTCTATTGCTGTGATCATACACTGTGGCCAAAAACTAGTTAGGGAAGGAAGGTTTACTCAGCTTACACCTCCACAGCACTGTTCATCATTGAAGGAAGTTAGGACAGGAACTCACACAGGGCTGGAAAGTGGAGGCAGGAGTTGATGCAGAGGTCATAGACGATGCTGCTTACTGGTTTGATCCCCAGTGGCTTGCTCAGCCTGCCTTCTTATAAGACCCAAGACCACCAGCCCAGGGATAGCAACACCCACAATGGGCTGGGCCCTCCTCTATTGATCACTAATTGAGAAAATGCCTTACAATTGAATCCCATGGTGACATTTCCTCAACTGAGGGTCCTTCCTCTCTGATAACTCTAGCTTCTGTCAAGTTGACACAAAACCAGCCAGTACACACATGCATGTATGCACACACACACAGCTACTACATTAGTACTAGTACTTCTCCGTCTACTACTGAATTATTTTTTTAATCTTTTCCCTTAAACTGAGCAAAGCTACAGCTAATCATGAGAGAGGCTTTAATAAAGGGATCTAAAAAATATGTCAATAATCCATTTCAAATCCATTGGCATAGTGATCCAATAGCCACTAAGAAAGTCCACAGTTTCTGTCCAATTACAGACATGCATGGAGACCTCACTCTACTGTTTTGGTTAAGTTTTGTTTGTTAGTTTGGGGTTCATGGATTACCTCTTCCTGTCTCACACTAGCAACTGCAACATGAATAGCAGTTGTGCCATTAGAATAATAGTCACTGTGAAAACATGAACAACTAAATAAGCTCACCAACACTTTAAACAAGCTAATTACAGCCATATCTATCTACACTAAAAATATGACACGCATGCAAGTAAGTCACATTGTTTAATGAATTTTGCTGATGGTTTCCAGCACTCTTTTTTTTCTTTTCAGATGAGTAACTTGTAATTGTTTATTTATTCATTTGTTTACTAATTTACTGCCTATCTCCCCTGATATATGCTGTACAAAGGAACAGAGAATGCCTCAATTTTTGCTTCCTCTTTTTTTCTCCAAGGTTCAGTACAGTACCTGGGACTTGATACATGTTTATTAAATAACCAATAAAGGAGGGTACAAATGACACAGTAGCTTAACACAGCTTTTGGGATATTCCATGTTTCTGCTGAAACTGATGGAGTAGATTTTTTCTATGTCTTCAAAAAGGCAAGAGACAAGCCCTAATCATAGCACACCTGTGACCCATAACGAGCACAAGGCTGTACAGTTGTGCCCTGGAAGAATGTTCTTAAACATGTATATGCACAGCCAAGAGTGCTACATGACACTATTTCTGGGGAGACTTGAACAAATGTCTACTTATCACAGATAGAGAACTGATGAAAGAGCAATGTACAGACACCACCAAAGTCCAACTTGGTGAGCTTCAGTTGGGTAATGTATAGGCAGAAATGAGCAAAAGCAACTCCATCACCTCACGCCTACTCCAGCACAACAGGTTGCTCAACACATTGGAGGGTGTGCTTTCTTGGTGTCTCAGTTTGTCTTGAATGTCTTCTAGGCAGTTCTACCAGTATTTGTTTCTTCTAGGAAGTTCAACTGGTTTCTGATTATTTCATATTTCTTGGCTGATCTCTGCGCTGCTTGGTCTAAGTTGCTTCTAAGAAGCTAAGTTTGACCAAGACTCTTCTTTGTAGCTTGGCTTGTTTGAGAGTCTTCTTTTCAGGTTGGCTTGTCTGAGAGTGAGTTTCAGCAGTCTTTGCTTATAGATTCTTGGAGGAGGAAAAGACCTGGTGAATCTTGTCAGCTTCAGGGACTTCCTAAAGCCCTTTTAAGTTGTCTACTTCCTACCTTAAAGAGCTGCCCTGTAGGCTGTAGCATTTCATCTCCCCTTTGATCATCCTGTTGTTTATTACCTCACTAGAAACATTGTCCTCAAATACACTGTTTCCCTTTTCACATCCTATATGTTGAGAAGTTTTCCTCTGAGATTAAAGGTTTTAACCTCAGAGGAAACTCGATAAAACAGAGAAAGAGATCAGGGGACCTTCATTACAAGGATGACAATATGATGCTGAATCTTGCATCAAAAGGCTACGTAAGGGAGTTTTCTGGACAGAGAAGTTTACATGAGACAGAATGAGATGGGTATGAGACAGAGATGTTGGGAGAAGGCTGACGGCCCCCTACTGAGGAACCTTCGGTTAAACTGTTGAGAGAGCTTATGGTTCTTGAAATACAATGCTTAAGGGAAATTTTAGTTTCTTTGAGTTGATGATTCAGACATATAGAACAAAATTTCAGTCACCAAAGGTACATGGGTATGCTCATCCCACCCAGTTATCTCGAGGCTGCCAGCCCAGTGTCCTTGTGAGGAGGACTGCCAATTGGTTACCAATAACATTTAAGAGAAATTGGAAAATTCTGCTTCTGTAGAATAAGAAATGATGAAATTATTTTTTCTCCTTTTGAGAAATGTTCCAGTAACATCTTGTTGGTGGTCTCTCAGAGCATGTGTGCCAAACTTACATTTGTCTAAATAGTACCAAGCAATACAAAAATTACAAATATTCGCTGTTGATAACTTTTGTATGAAAAATGAAGCCTTCCTCATTACATTGCATCTTCCCTGGGGGGAAAATACAGGAAGTGATGGAAACTGGAGCATATTTGAATGTGTATTTGCTGGTCTGTATAATTATATAGATTCTTGAGGGCATCCACATATGCTTACTTCTCTCACTTAAAAATACACCATATAAACGACGACTTTCTTAAAAAGGTCCTCTGTTTGGAAGCACAATTGACTCGGCCATACTCCTACTCAAAGTCACAGCTTTGATTTCCAATTCTTTTTAGTTGTGGGAAATAGAGTCCACAGAGTGGTATCACTGGGGTGAAGTGTAGCTAGGTTATTAATTTAGAAGAGAATGACACTCCAGGCAGCCCAAAATAATTCCAATTTCTGCTTTCTCCAAAAACTCAGCATTCACATCAGTAAAATAATAAAAATAAAAATAAAATAACATTCCCTTTCATTGTTATCAGCTATTTCTTGACCAAAATTGTGAAATATTTTGACCATTGAAAACACTTGAGAAAAAAAGGAAGGAAAAAACAAAGAAAGAAAAGAAAACCCTTGAGTATATTCACCTTCAAAACCATAGCCCTGAGAAGGATAATTAGTGGTTCTCAACCTTCCTGGTTCTACAATCCTTTAATACAGTCCCTCATGTTGTGATGACCCCAACCATAATGTGTTTTTCATTGCTAAGTCATAATTTCATTTCTGTTATGAATTGTAATATAAAATATCTGATATTTAACCCACAGGTTGAGAACCAATGATCTCAACAACTTGGTTTAATAAGCACCATGATGGTGAGATCCTGAGAGTTTCTGCAGCATTTGTTAAGCATTGTCTTATTCAAATCTAACAGCTGTGGGAGCTAGTCTTCTTGTGGTTCATAAATGAAGAAATTTGAATATGGTAAGATTAAGAAACTTTTCCAAATGCCACAACCAGGATATTGTAACATAGAACTTTGATAAGCCTGTATAAACCTGGGCAACTGGAGGTTGAGGTAATGCCTTACTTTCTCAGTAAAACAGTGATATGTAAATTTGGGGCACACTGACCTGTACCCCATTTTAGGACCAACCAACTAGATGTAATTTGTTGGTCTGATGGGAAGCCTTAGAGAAAGCCAAGCCTTTCCTAAGGGCAAGAGGCTGTCCACAGACTCAAGACGTCATAGGCCCTAGGAAGACACCAGCGGCAAGGTATAGTAAACAGTTTGGGGAGTTTGTTTTGTTTTGTTTTGGGTTTTTTGTAGGTTTATTGCAAAGTTAGAGCTCTTATCTCATGTCATGAGGAGCTTGACGTCTTCTTAAGTCCTAAACTTCTTCCACTGCCATTTCAATGGCCAGAAGTTTTCTAGAATATTTCAGAAAAATCAGAGCAGCAGAGAGCTTCTGAGGGAAAAGGGGTCTAGAAGCAGCTAATCTCCAGGCAGGAATATGTCTGGTCTTTGCAGCTCCATTTCTGTCCTAAGTGTAGTACAGGATCAGGATGCATTTTTTATGTCATTGTGATAGCAGAAGTACTTATGCAAATGATTTTCAGAAGCCATTGATTTCTTTAAGCACAGAATTTGAGCCAAATCTTCCTCTGAAGGAAGTGAAGGACACATTATAATTCTACCCCAAGAGATATTTCTAAAGAGCTAATCAGATATAGACTGCTTTATCAAATAAAAGGAAGCATTGGTATTAATGCTTTGGCTGAAAAATGCTTCACTTTGAAAGGGTAAAGCAACTATTTTTATTGGGCACCTAGTAAATGGCAGGCAATTTGCATATACTCCCTCATTTCATTACCAAAATCCTTGTGAGGTAGATATCACAGACTTGCCCATTTTACAGATGAGCCAACTGAGGCTTAGAGATGTTACACAACTTTCCTTTCAAAATCCATAAGTGGTGGGAACTGGAATTGGGAGCTGGTAGTTTCCTAGCAGTCCTTAGCGCCTGGACCTTCCTAACTCTCCTTACTGACTGCCTGCTCAAGCTTCTGGAGTCATCTTTTCTCAGTTGAATCTGAGCATTATCAAGCACTGATAGTTTTGTTTACAAAAGGCCTATTATGTGCTAGGCTCTCCACATTGATCCTAGTCAACATGTATGCCTTCCAAATCTAGAGCTTTTATTCTTGACCCTCTACCACCTCATTTCTAGCCATATAGTTTTGTTTGTGTGGAACAAAGTCATGTGCTTCGTATTATTTGTATATATAAGACTGTTCACCTACTATGTGTTATAGATAGGATTTGAATCTGAGTCTCTGAAAGTTTTCAACAAGCCTGTCTATTTGTTCTTTCTGCCTCTGGGCTCTCTGGGTCACTATACAAATTAGATTGACTTACTCGTTGATCAAAGTCAAAAAGCAATTCTTCCTGTGGTGAAAATTGGCAAGTAAAATCAAACACATTAGGAGACAGTGGTGGAGAGTGGGAAGAAAGTCACTCTTCAAAACATAACTTTTAAAAGTCCCAGAGCTCCTGTGTGTTGCTACAAGGAAGATGTTCTATGAAGTGCTCAAATGAGTTCATCAGAATGAGAATACATACGGGCCCCTCTAGCCTTTGTTCATGTACAGCAAAGGACAGTACACCTCAAAAACATCACCCTAAATTTCTCTTGTCTGCCAGCCTCTAATTCTCCCTGCCACTTCTGCCTGAAATTATACATTATTTAGAGCAATCAGTGATAATCACTGAATAAATATTACAATCCTTCAAGGACCACATAGGAGAACCTGTTAGTTACTGAGCAACCAGTAAGTGACAGGTGATTTAAATATATTACTTCTTTAAATTTATCACAATTCTTATGAAGTGGGTGTCATCATTGTGCCTGTTTCAGTGATGAGACAAAGCAAATGAGCCTCTCACCTAGCAGATGCAATTGATCTAGGGCAGTGGTTCTCAAGCCTCCTAATACAGTGACCCTTTAATACAGGTTCTCATGTTGTGCTGGCCCCCAACCATAACATTATTTTCATTGCTACTTCATAACTATAATTTTGCTACTGCTATGAACTGTAATGTAAATATCTCTGTTCTCCTATGGTATTAGACAACCCCTATGTAAAGGTCATTTGATCCCCACAGGGTGAGAATAGCTGTTTTAGAGTGAATACTGGATTTCCAACAGCTCCCTGGATAATTTTAATTGTGCATAGGATAAGACACTAAGAGTTACTTCCTTCAATTAACCCTGTAGGTCAGACTCACATGGGGCAGCCACATGAAATTCATGTCCTTGGGGCTGAAGATTTGGCTTGTTTTCCATGCTCAAGGCTTGGGTCAATCCCCAGCACCCCACCACCTCAACACACAAATAAGGATTCACATTCCTGGGCCAAATTACAGATATAGTGGAAAATCCAAGTTTCAATACCAGAAGAAGCAATGTCCTCAGAAGACCTATGATAAAATATGAGCAAGTAAAGGCAGAAAAAGTTTTGCCTTGTTGCTGAGATAATTTGGATTTCTACTGACATTTTCCTTGACTGCTATAGGACTTTACTGTTTGGTCCCCTCACCTTGATTTTTGTTCTACTCTAACAAATTATTTATAGTGACAACAGTGGTGTCTCAGACATAGATGTTACTTTTCTCCTCAAAACTACGGAGAGAGACTTTCATTTCCAGAAAGAGAATATGCTGAGAATATCTGTGGTCCTTGGGGGGGGCAGTCAAAACAATTAGAAGAGAGTACAAAGTGGAGAACCATGGGCAGACTGGCTCCCATCTGTGGGATCAACATGGGCAGAAGGTCTCAGACATTTTTTTAAGTGACTAGAGTTGCAGAGGCTAACAGGCATAAAGTAAAAAGCCAGCTTTCTTTAACCAAAGGACCTGGAAAGTAGTCACTAAGCAAGGCAGAAAACTCTAAGACCATAGCTATAGTACTATATAGCCAAGGACCATAAAAATGCTACAAGTCTCCACCCATTAGTACCATCCAAGGCTAAGTGACCAGCCTAGTTACCCATCATCACTGTAACAATGTGTCTAAAGCCCCAGCCTCTACTGGAATGGCATCAGAGAAGACTTTCATCCCTTCCAGAAATTATCCAGAACCTATATCCTTACTGAATTAATGGGAACCATGTCTTTCCAGGACATTTATGCTTATATGTAACCAGTCATTACTACTTTGTGGATTCTTTTTCCCACCTTTTACCTGCATCCCATTTCACCCCTATCACTAGATAGGAGAAAAAGCAAGATAGAGGGGGATGAGAGAGAGAGAGAGAGAGAGAGAGAGAGAGAGAGAGAGAGAGAGAGAGAGAGAACCTCAAATCTAATTTCATTCTTTGCTTGTCTTTGCATGTAGTTGGTCTTTGCTACTTTGTGGGTTCCTCTTTTTCCCCACCCTTTATCACCCACCCCTAGTCTGACCCCATATCACTCGGTAGGAGAATGAGGATACAGGGGAGAGAGAGATGAAGAAATCTGGATCTAATTTATTTCTTCTTGTCTCTTTGAGCAGGACTATTAACAAACTGCAACCAAACCCTCTGAATGACCAAGAAAGAACCACTTCGCCTCTCCAGGTGCTAGCATTTATTTATCCTCTGAAAAGTTCCCAGAATTCTAAATATCACACAATTGCAGAAACTATCTTCAGCAGGCAAAACCATGTCTCTGCTAGAACGCAAGGTAAGTCACGGTCAGCTGCTACAGACAGTCTGAAGCAGACCCATATCGCACTCCGGGATTAAAACATAAACATAGTCTTCTAATAGTTTTGTAATATTTGTAATATTTTGTTTTGTTTTTCAAGACAGGGCTTCTCTGTATAGCCTTGGCTGTCCTGGAACTCACTCTGTAGACCAGACTAGCCTCAAACTTATAGAGATCTGCCTGCCTCTGCCTCCCTTGTGTTGGAATTAAAGGTATGTGCCACATTTCTCAACTTATTTCTGTGCTTTTTGTAAAGAAACAAAAATTTTAGAATTGTTATTACATTCACCTAACAATAGTGAGGTTTTCTTCCTCTCTTCTGGGACATTGTCAAGTGAGGTCCTATTGGAGAGTTCAAGAGAACGCACCATGCAGCAGTAATGCATCTCCACTTTCCTTCTGTATTGTACTTGGAAGCTTACTGGATGGCAATAAAGGAGCATTCCTGCCACTCTCAGTCAAAAAGGTCAAAAGTTCCATTTTCATCAAAAGTCTGAATCCTTTTTCCTGTGCAGCATCACTAGGAATGCTTTCTGATTTGTTTTATCAGTGGGGATTGGGTTTAGAATTTCATCTTTACATGCCATTAAGTTATGGAGGTCACCATATGTGTTGGAGTTAGCGTTTCTATTGCTGTTAAGAGGCACCATGACTATGACAACTCTTTTAAGGCAAACATTTAACTGAGGCTACCTTACAGCTCACAGGTTTAGTGTATTTTCATCATGGCGAGGAAATATAGTGGCATGCAGTTAGACATGGTGGTGGAGAGATAGCTGAAAGGCCAACATTTGGATCATCAAACAGCAGAAAGAGAATGTCATAAGGAGTAGCTTGAGCATCTGAAACCTCAAAGCTCACCCTCAGTGACGTGCTTCCTCCAACAAGGCAAAATCTACTCTAACAAGGCCAGGCTTCCTAACTGCTGTTCCCTATGGGCCTATCAGGGCCATTTTTTTTTCAAGCCACCACAGTCTACGCTCTGGCAGCCATAGGCCTGTAGCCATATCATAATGCAAAATGCAAATAGTCCCCATAGACTATAATGGTCTCAAACCTGTTTAAAAGTCTAAAGTCTCTTGTGAGATGCATGCAGTCTCTTAACTGTAAGCCCTATAAAATCAAAATCATAATGTATATCACATACTTCCAGCATACAATGGCCCAGAATACACGTCACCACCCCAAAGGGGAGGAAAAAGAGCATAATGAGGAGATACTGGACCAAAGTAAGACCAAAACCCACTCAAGCAAACTCCAAAGTCTATATTTCCATGTCTGACATCAAGTACTCTTCAGATCTTCAACTCCTTTCATCTTTGTTGATGCAACCCAGCTCTTCCTCTCGGGCTGGCTCCACTCCCTGTCAGCAGCTTTCCTTGGCAGGCATCCCATGGCTCTGACATCGCCAACATTTTGGGGTCTTTAAGTCAATCCAGGTTTCACCTTCACAGCTTTCCATGATGACCTCTCTAGGCCTCCATGCAGGGACACCCCTGACACATAGCTAGCCTCAGTAGCGTTCCTTAGTCTTGGAGAGGGATTCTATAACACCCTTCTTCTCTCCCAGACTAAAGCCAGAGCCATGTTGCCGAACCTGCTAAGTTCTTCTGCTTTCTGGAGTTGGAACAAGGCTCCCTCATCCAATCACATCTACAATAGCTTTTTGGTTCTGATGGTTTGCTTTACTGCCTAAGCTTGGCTGACCTGGAACTCACTCTAAAGACCAGACTGGACTTGACCTCAGATCCACCTGCCTCTGCCTCCCAAGCGATGGGATTAAAGTTGTGCTCCAGCACACCTGGCACTAAACTTTTCTTTAATTCCTTTTCAGAGATTGGAAGCTTAGAGGAGTGGGATTTTGCCCTCCCTTTATTCTGTTTTGCATCAGGATTTTCATTAAAGGTTTTATCTCCCTGAGCACTAGACTTGATTCCATTACACTTCCTTGTACTCCTTTTCTTCTCAAACTGGACATTTTTGATTTTACCTCGTTTAGCATGCTCCTTTCTATTATAGAGCTATATAACCATGGCTGTTAATACCAAGTGCCACAGTAATACTAGGGTGTATAACTAGGGTGTCTGGAAATCTCCTCAGCCAAAGCTGTTAATCTCTCTTCAGTTTAGCCTCAGGCAGAATTTTTGGACATGGAAAAAAAGCAACCACATTTTTTTCATCAAAATATAACAAGGACAGTCTCTAGGCTATAAACAAATATTCTTGTTTTCTGAAACTGTTTGAGCCAGGCCCCAACATTACAAATCACCCTCAGCACAAATATTTTCCATGTTTCTATGAGTATGGCCCATTAAGCCACACTTAAGGCATTCAAATGCTTTTCTAATCTAAAATTCCAGAATCCATATTTCTCCAAACAAAGGCACAGTCAGGCCTACCACAGCAATACCCCAGCCCCTGGTACTAACTTCTGTCTTAGATTTTCTATTACTGTGAATAGATGCCATAACCTCGGCAACTCTTATAAAGGAAAGCATTCAGTTGGGGCTGATCTACAGTTCACAGGTTTAGTACATTATCACCATGGTGAGACTCATGGTGGCATGAAGGCTTACATGGTGCTGCAGAGGTAGCTGAGAGGTCTAAATCTAGAAGGTAGCAAGAAGAGAATGCCACACTGGGGTTGTGGCTTGAGCATGAAACCCCAAAGCCTACCCAACTCTTCCTCCAACAAGGCCACTTGTACTCCAACAAGGCTACACCTTCTTAAAGTGCCACGCCCTGTGGGCCTATGGGGACTAATTTTATTCAAGCAACCACACCATGACAACTAGACAGTGGGTAGCAATGCCATCTCTTTGGCCCATATGTTCTGGTTGGTGGTGCTGCTTCTCCACCTATCTATATACTTTGTCTTCTAGAAGCCCTGGATATCATGACATATGCTTTCCACAGCCTAGAGCAAACTCTTAGACATCTGTATGACAGGGTTTGCAGCACTAATGAACAGGTTCAGCCCAACCTATAAGTCAGAACATAACACAGGCAAAACTGGCCTATATCTTCAGTTACTATGTTAATGGAATAGAACATCAGTTTGGTTTTGAGAAGATAGCATAAATGCCACAAGGACTAAGTTTTGCTAGTCTAGACACAATTGAAACACACACACACACACACACACACACACACACACACACACACGACTAAGAATGAGCTTCTCCAATAATAGAAAGAGCATCTAGAATTCAAGCAAAGACTAATGAGAAATTAGGCATAAGACATGAATAAATGGTACCTAGAAAAATAAATGTATTTGGGCATGTAAAAATATGACCAGGCTTTCTAAATGCCATTAAACATACATTGTAATTCTTTTTTCTTATATATATTGACTAGTCATTAGTTTAGATTCTGGAAAACACTGTTGGTGAGGGTGTAAGGAAAGACTGTTGGAGGTACATGGACATGATTATAGAGGATAATTTGACGATCTTAAACTCAATTACATATACATTCATTCTTCAATCTAGTAATTCCACTTCTGGACATGTGACCTAAAGGTCTATTTATGGATAGCTGAAATATTGTATGAATATTACTATTTTGCATTACTTATTCTAATACTTGAGCTTGATATCAGGGACTTGCACATAAAACTGGGCAAACCGCTTTATCATTGAGCTGTACCTCTTTGTAAAATAATCTTTGTAAAAGATTATTGATTGTAGTACAGTTTGTTTTGTAATAAGAGATTAAAAATTATGTACTCCTAATACCATGATTGGATTAAAAAAAACCATTATATCTACTCAAGTAAAGTGTTTGTACTTACGTGGGGAAAAAAGGAAGGTACAGATTTCTGGGTATGATGACTGACTTATAGAAGGTACCTCTGTGACCTAGTGAATGACATGTATAAAAATAAAAAGACTTGAAAAAAAAGCATCAGAAATTCACAATGATATAGAGTACTGGAACAGTACAGAGCTTCAGAGGGGTGATACGCAGAAAAGAAGCTATCCAAGAAAAAAGCACCACCATCTGCGCAGGTGCTGGTGGAATGGGAGTGGGGGTGGGGAGCAGAAGATCTTTCTGGAACACGAGCCAGACAGTCCTGGGGAAAACACATTAGGGGGCTATCCTTTGTGACAAGCTCACACCTCCTACAAAACCAGTTGCAGTTTTAGTGAGACCATTATCCCTCTGAGAGATGTGTGCCTGTAAATAGAAGTCCTATTTTGTTACTTCCTGTGGCCCAGACATGAGAAGTTGAACACATCTTGAGATAATTGTTTGAAATTAAGCTGTTCTGGGCTCTAAACATGAGACCCAACCTGGAGATGTGTAACCTGAATATAATTTGCCACAGCCTTCTTGTGAGAGACAGCCCTGGGAAGCAGCTGTAAAAACCTTGAGGCGGGGCAGAGAGAGGGGAGATGTCGATGAGCAAGCTCAGATCAGATACTGTAGGGGAAAGTAACCCCCACCCTCAGGTGGCTGGAAGCAATTCACATTACCTGGGACTAACCCTGGAATGGAATCGCACTTAGTAGCAGGTGGATAAACCTCTGGAGCCACCTACCTGCCACTCACTGCTGCACAAGCGTCAGCATGCTACCTGATAACCACACCTGTATCCCTCCAGTAAGATGATTAGTATTGAGCTGGTCTAGAAAGTCCCTCTGCTGGCCTCACTCCTGTGGTTGCCTCCCACACTCCTGAAGCATGTCCAGCATACCTCCAGCGACAACTCTTGCACTCTGATGCTTTCTTTTTTTCACACTTCTAACACTGTTTCTCCTTCGTTGTATTTTATTAATAGGTTTTTTATTTTATTTCCCTTCATGAATTCTTGCAAATTTTGTCTCTCTCTATGTTTTTGATAGTGAGCAATCTTCTTTCTCTCCAGCCCTCTGTTCCCCCACCCCCACTTCCAAGTTTCTTACAACTGCTTCCCAGGGCTGTCTCTGACAAAAAGGCTGTAGTAAATTAAATTCGGTTACAAAACTCCAGGTTGGGTCTCATTTTTAGACCCCAGAACAACTTTATTTTTGTTTTTGTCCCTCTTTTTCCTCTCTTATTTTTTAAAAATTGTTTTGTACAGGGTTTTGCTTGTCTCATTTGTTTTTAAAAATAACTCATTTTAATTTTTAATTGTGCTTTTGTATTTATTTCAGATTTTCTCATTTCTAAACCTTTTCATCCTTTTTAAAAATAATCTTGATAGATCAACTTGTAAAGGCACTTGCCACCCATCCTACTGACCTAAGTGTGCTTCCCAAAACCCATGATTTGATTCCCAAAAGCTTTATTTGACTTTTCTTAAGACTTATGATTAGGATTAAAATTTACTAAAAGAATAAATTCAAAAATCAATGGGCGAGAATAAAGAATCCACACAGGTTCAGGCAAACTAGTTTTCAAATGATAATGAAATATTAATAAAATTAAAATTAAAATTAAAATTAAATGTTTCCAGATGTACAGTAAATTGAGAAATCATTTAGTTTCCATATAATGAACAGTTTACCTTATTAATACATTAGATTATCACAATGTATTTATTATACATAATGACCAATACATTATTAATTGAAGCCCATGCCTAATTCAGACTTCTTTCTAAATATTCTCTTCTAAAATAGCACAATTTTCACATTATATTCAGTTACTGTTTCTCTTTAGGGTCTTCTTGATAATGAGAATTTCTCAAATTCCTTGTTTTTATTGATCTTGGTGGGTTTGATAAACACTCCCCAGTCCTTTTCTTCAGTTCTGAATTATCCGGTTTTTTTGTTTTTTGTTTTTTTTTTTTGTTTTTGTTTTTGTTTTTGTTTTGTTTTTTGATGAGACTGTATCTATAGGTTTCTAGTAAGAAAACTTCAGCTGCTCAGAGCTTTCCAGCTAGAACTATAGTGAGTTCTCCTGCTTCCTCGATGGTTTTAGCACATCCTGGTCATTGTATATATCATTAGAATCTTTTCTTCCCTTCCCCCATGTCTCTTTTTCACCTTCCTTCTTCTTCCTTCCCATATCCCATCCTTCCTTATCCCTTCCTTTCCCCTCCCTCTCTCCTCCTTTCTAAGTCTTCTCTCCCTGTTAGCATTTCATCTAGGCTCCGCCTCACAGTTACCTGGCAACAGCCAGGCGTACCTGACTCCTGCTGCTTGCCCCTTCTTCTCTGTCTCTTCCCTTCCTCTCTTGCTTTAGTTCCCTTCCCCCCTCTCTCCACATTCTCAAGGCCAGCCTCTCTACCCCCTTCCCTCCTTCCCTCCCCCACACCTCTCTGCCTTTCCCTGACTCTACTCCCTCAACTCCCTTCCCCATGCCATAAATAAACACTATTCTATACTATATTGTCCTGTGTTGGTACTGCAGTGACATGGGCCCGCAGAGGCACCCCCTTCCCCCACACCATACCTCCACCAAACTTAACTCTAGCCTCCTTATCTTTTTATAAAACACATCACTCCCCTTCTGCCTTACCTACCATTTCTTCTTTCTTTCCCCTGCCTAAACTCTCAGCCCCTCCCTCACCCGTTCTTTTTTCAATCTCTTCTCCACTCCTCACTTTTCTCCTCTGTTCTCTTAGCCTTTCCCTCCTCCCTTCCTATCTTTCCCTCCTCCCCAAACTCTTCCTATTCCTACTTCCCCTCCTCCCTTTTGCCTCCCTTCACTCCCCTCCCTCCTTTTTTTACCTTTCCTTACCTCCCCCTTCTTTTCCTCTCTACTTTTCTTTCTCCTTCCTCAAAACCCTTTCTGAACTTCTTTTTTCCCCTCCTTCCTCCTGTCCTATTTTTTCCTTAGTTTGGGGTGCTATAAAATATCCTATGCTGAATGTTTGTGTCTTCAGTCCCAGAATGAAGTATTTATTTAAGGACCATTGGCTTCTTTTTTTAGAAAATGGTAGTAAATTCCAAAAGGTCTACATGAAAGCTCTGTTCATTACTACGAGTCTCATTGCTTCCAGGTCTTCTCAGGTGATTAAAGCAAGAAAATGTATGTGTTTGTACTAAAATTAGTATAAATATAGATTTCTAAGTATTTCTATATGGAGTTTGCCACTTGCAGCGTTGAGTTTTCAATCTGGCAAAATTAAAATGCTTGACTCTCACCTTTCTAGTCACCGTATTATAACCTTTGGATTCCTGTTTACGCTGTGACCTGCCTTGTCACCTCCAGTCAGCTTTCATCTGCCCTCAAATGTGACCTTCATCTGGTTCCTTGGCGTGTCTACTCTTTTACCTCTTCTCACTGCTGCAGTATTTGGGACATGCTATATCATCAATAGACTGAATTACTTGTGGAAAGGATTGGTTTTGTCAGCACTTGGCTTAAGTTGTGTATGTTCACCATCTTATATATAGGAAGATTAGGGACTAAATATCTTCAAGGAATTGAATTCGGTCCAGTCATTACTGGAGTTAAGTTACTGAGCTCAAGAGGTCTATTAGTATTGCTTAATGGGCACTTAATTGGCCAGTTCTGTCACTATGAACAGAGGCAAGATGAACTTTGATTAGTCTCAAAGAAAAAGAAAGAACCTGGAGGTAGGAACTATGGAGGTATGCTTCTTCCTGGCTTGCTCAGTTAGCTTTCTGATACAGCCCAGATGAGTGCTCCTAGGGACAGGACACCCATAATAGGCAGGACCCTGGAACATTAAATCATGTCATTTATAGGAAAATGAATGTTTTCATGTCTTCTCATACATGCAGAATCTAGTTATAGAAATACACATAATAGTAAACTGTAACATTTGAGAAGGGAATGAATGTAATAAATTATCAAAGAGAATAAGTGAGATAGATGCATAATAGGGACTTGAACATGATCAAAATGTATTATATCTGCAAAAATATAATAAAAAACATTATTTTTATAATTAATATATACTATTTTTTTTCTTTTTTGGTTCTTTTTTTCGGAGCTGGGGACCGAACCCAGGGCCTTGTGCTTCCTAGGTAAGCGCTCTACCACTGAGCTAAATCCCCAGCCCCATTAATATATACTATTAAAAAAGAAAATAATCTCTGCAAACAATATTTTGCTGCTGGCTGGCTGGGCAGACCAATTCAACTATTCCATCCTAGTAAGACACTTCCCCAACCCAGACTTGTTAAGAAACAGCCTAATTAGTCTTGCTTTATGGCTCCAAACTTCATTATTGTGGTCTTTCACGATTGTGGTAGTAATTCTTTGTAATTTTTTTAAATGTTACTTTATGTGCAAGGGTATTTTTTATGTTCGTGTGACTCTACACCACATGTGTGGCAGGTTCCCTCGGAAGCCATAAAGAGGATGATAGGTCCCCTGGAAATAGAGTTGCATATAGTTGTGAGCTGCCATGTGTGTTCTAGGAATCTTTCCAGCCAATGGCAGTGACTCTTGAAAGGATGCTTTGATCCTCTTGTTATCCTCTGGTTGACTTCACCATAGGGTAAAGTACAATAAAACACTACACGACATGAGCAAACTAGAAGTTATTTTTGTTTGGGCATGAGATAGGACATTCTGGGAGAGAATCATTGTCATATCCTGCATGTCAGAACCTAAATCTCATTTGGATTCTGGAAACCTTGACCTCGACATTGCTACAACCCCAAGAACATGCAGAAATACCAAAGTCCCCTTTCTTACACTAGGACAAAGCATTGAGGAAATTCATCTTCATTTCTCCATCCTACTCTAGGCTTTATTCCTTAATGGCAACAGATAGGCAACAGATATAATTTTGTTGATCTGTCCCTCTCAATTCTAAAAAGAGCCATCTTTCTCCCTTTAATACATATAGTGTTTTCCTTTCCTCCATCTCTACTATAGAAACATATACACATCATTTTCACATTTGGAATGTTTTGTTTCAATTGCCAAATGGCAATTCTTGGCTTCTAGATTGTTGGCTTGTTGGCTTGTTGGCTTACATGTGATCTCAAGTGTCTTCGGTTTCCTCTACATTTACTTCTGAAGCTGCTGTAGTTCGTTCTATGTTTCTAACCTAGGTTTTATACTTTCTGGATCCATAAGACGTTACTAAGAATGGTTTTACATTCCAATGTTTTTGCTCCAGCTGTGGTGGGTTTTATTCTTTGCACTATTTGTCTTGTGGGAGCATCAGAATATCATTGGCCCTATTGTTCTCTTATAGGTTCTTGGGAAGGCATTGGACAATTGAGAGGATTTTCTTTTTGATTTCTTCCTAAGGTTGTTTTTATGTTTGTTTGTTTGTTTGTTTTAAACTTTCACCAATTTATCCTGGAAGCATTAAGAACAACAGGATGAGTTGGAAGGACAATGGTTTGGTAGGGACAACTCACCTTGCTATTCTTCCTGACCTTTAGGTGACTGGAGTAATTAATTTCTCTTTTTCCATTGGTACACGGGCCTCGTTGTTCAGATGTTTTGACTGGCGGTTGGTTGTTGGCATTGTCTGGTATGCAAGCTTCTTTCCACAGTGTTAATCCTGCCAGGGGTCTGCTCCAGTCACCTGTCCTCTGCAAGTTGCACCCCTCCATTGCTAGTGAAGGACACCACGAGTCAATGTTGAGCTATAAGTATAGCAGAATATAACTAGGAGGCATTTTTATTGGTACTTTTTTCTAGACCAGTAGTCAGTAGTGTTTAGTTCAGTCTCTCCCACTTTTATCCTGATCTGTTCTTTTGAATGTACCAAAAATTCTTCTAAAGTAATATGACTTTAAAAAATCTCTTTCCTAATCATGAATAGGTTTTATAGAAAAGGCGAATGCAAATGCATCATTTCTCTGCAAATAGCTTCCCAGTTTATGCTTGTTTAAGTATGGCTCATAAACTAAAAAAGTTTCATTTCATTATGTTTTGCATTTTTACATGATTAAAAAATCCCTACGACAATATTTTATGAGGTAATAATTACATGAAATTATAATTTCACTGTCAATAAATACATTAGAGATTACACTTTCATTTTTGAAGATTTATTTTTAATTGTGTTAGAGGGTTGGGGAGCGTGCACACATAAGTGCAGGTACCCGGATGTCCCAGAGGCACTGAATCCCTCTGGAGCTAGAGTTACACATAGTTGTAAGCTATCAGGTCAGGTGCTCTAGAAAGTGAAATAGGGTCCCTTTCAAGAGCAGTGTGTGCTTTTAGCCACGGAGTCATTTCTATAGCCCTGTTTTGTTAATTAGTCTATTTGTCATTATATCATTATCCAACTGCCTTATTATAGGACAAAAACTCAAGCAGTGCTTGTCATCCAACTATACTTTTATAAGTAATTTCTAACTTTTTAGGCCCAACTCCTTTATATGTACCTTCAAAATTTAAAACCACCTCTATTTTTAAAACCTACTATATTTATTTGTAATAGCATTTAATTTATAAGTCAATACAGGAAGAATTAGAATCCTAACAATATTGAGACTTTCAGTCTGGGAATATATTATATCTATTTCCTCAAGTCTAATTTGTCTCTAAAGTGATTTATAATTTTGTTTGTTAAAGATTGGTATATTTTTCCTCCATTAAATATTCATTATTATTCATTAGTAAACTCATAGCATACCAGAACTTTCTTTGTATAAGTTTCCCTGTTTGAATTAATTTTGTCATTTACACCACTCAAAATCTACGTGTTGTGATAATTTATTATATGGCTTTTCAATCTTTTTCAATTTAAAACTTTGACTTGCTTTGTGAAATTAATGTATGTTGAAATGTATTTGTGAAAATAATGTATGTTATAACCTTTGTCATTTACCCCGTTGCTGTGATAAAACTCCATCGTCTTCAAAAGCATCTTATAAAAGGAAGTTTTTGACTTATAGGCCCAGGGCAAGTAATAACAATAATGGCTGGGGAGATGCTAGTAAGAGCAGGAAGATGAGAGCTCAGACTTTTAACTGAAAACAGTAAGCAGAGAGGATGAGCTGGAAGTAGAATGAGGTTATACATTCTCAAAGTATGTCCTCCGTAATGCTCTTCCTCTCTAACAAGGCTCCACCTCCTAAAGATCTCATGACTTCCCAAAACAGTGTCACCAGCTGGGGACCAAGTACTGAAAAGCCTAGTACTATGGTGGACATCACACTCAGACCATGGCACGCTACTCCTTCCCCCTGCTGTGGCAATCTCGTGCAATAAAATGCTTTGAGTCCAAAATCAAAAGTCCCCATAGTCTTTAACAGTCTCAGCAGTGTTAAAAGTCTGAGTCTCTTTTTAAGGCTCAGACAATCTCTTAACTGTGACCCTAAAAATTTTAAAGTATAGGTTATACTTTTAATATAATTACATGAAATATATATTCTCATTCCCAAAGGGAGGGATGAAGGAATAGTGAGGTAAAACTGGACTAAAGCAAGACTGAAACCTAGCAGTGCAAACACAAAATTCTATAGATGCAAGTCCACTGTCTGGGACCTTCATTTTCAAGGGCTTGGTTATCTCAGGCCCCTCAGCTTCACTGCCTGCAATGGACCTCTATTGTTTAGGCTAGTTCCACTTCCAGTGTTCAGCTCTCCTTGACTTCTCTATGCAATCCAGGCTTCAATTTAACAACTTCATGCAATAGCCTTCCAGGCACTTCTGGTCTCTCAGACCTTACAGAGTGATACTAAGTCAGAGTTGAGCTTCTGCCACACATTTCTTAGTCTCAGTGGCTCTCTGAAACCACAGCAGAAGAATCCACAAATCATCTTGTCTCATTCATGCTTCCAAAGTCATTACCACATGGCTGGCACTGCCAAGTTTTACCCCAGTTTTGGATGGATCCTTGTTCTCTTCAATCACATTTGTAAAAGCTGTTGTGTGCTCCTGTTTTCTAGGAGCATAAAACTCCTTAGGCCTTTCCTTGTATACACTGGAAGCTTAGTTAGGTAGGGTCTTGTCTCAGGGTTTTTCCATTTTTTCATTGAAGAGCAAGAAACCTCTACTTAATGATGCTCGTCATATGATGCTTAGTAATTACAGCCTTTCTTCTAACACAAGCCTTGATATAACATAAAGCTTCCTGATGTTTTCTTTTTCCTCCAGCCTGTACATTTTATATTTCTTATTACTCCACATGTTCCTTTTCACTTCTAGACCTACATGGGAATTATCAGTAATAACCATACCACAGACTCTGTATTGTGCTATCTAGAAATTTTCTGTACCAAAGAAGGTAGTCCATTGCTTTTTAATTTTACTTCAGGAAGTTCCTAGGACAAAGGCAGAAGGCATGAAGATTATTTGTGCAAATATCACAAGAATGGTCGTTAGCTCAGGTACTAATGTGTAATAAATGATCTGGATCTAAACTGCCATCATTGTTCCCAGCACTACTGTCTACCAAGCTCTTCCTAGAGTGGCTCATAAAGCTCAGCCTAGTTCAAAGTTCCAAGATCTTCAGTATCCCTCTCCAAACTACCATGGTCAGGGTAGAACAGCAACCCAAAGTCCAATGCCAACTTATATATTAATTTTTTGTTGCTGTGGCATACCATGACACAAAGAGCACTGACTACTCTTCCAGAGGTCCTGAGTTCAATTCCCAGCAAGCACATGGTTGCTCACAACCATCTGTAATGGGATCTTGGTGCCCTCTTCTGATGTACAGGCATCTATGCAGGCAGAACACTAATAAATAGAGCTTTAAAAAAAATTCAAAGTCTCTTCTGAAATTCATGCACTCTTAACGGTAAAACAAACAAACACCCATAGGCAGTATCTTTGTTTTTGATGGTTTTATTTTTTGTTTTAGTTCTTTTTATATTCTGGATATTAAACCTTAGATATATACCTGTCAAAAATACATACTGGAAAAGAAGCATCTTCAGTAAATGGTGGTAGGAAAACTAGATGTCTACCTGTGTTCTTTCCCCTTCTGTGGGCTTCCTTATAAACACATTGACTGTTGTTGTTGTTGTTGTTGTTGTTGTTGCTTGTTTGTTTGCTACGCAGAAGTTTTTAGGTTCATGAGGTCCCACTTGTCAATTGTTGGCCTTACTTCTTAGACAAATGGAATTCTATTCAGGAAATCCTTTTCTATACTTAGGTCATGGAGGATACTGCTTATGCTCTTTTTTTTTTTTTCTCCATCTTTATTAACTTGGGTATTTCTTATTTACATTTCAATTGTTATTCCCTTTCCTGGTTTCCGGACCAACATCCCCCTAGCCCCTCCCCCTCCCCTTTTATATGGGTGTTCCCCTCTCCATCCTCCCCCCATTACCACCCTCACCCTAATTTCTAACAGTTTCATTGTTTCAGGTTTCAGGTGTTTGATCCGTTTAGAGTTAGTTTTTATGCAAAGTAATAGGTACAAATCTAATTTCATTCTTCCACAGGTAGACATCCAGGTTTCCTACCACCATTTACTGAAGATGTTTTTTTTTTCCAGTATGTATTTTTGACTTTTTTGTCAAATGTTATATGACTGAGATTACATATGCTCATAAACACATGTCAAAAGTTTTCATTTTTGTTTTATATATCTGCTGTTTTGCAAATACCATATTTTTATCACAGTGGCCCTATAATACATCTTAAGAACTGAAATGGTAATCTCTCTTCCACCACCCCCACCACTATCACCCCCCCATCATCATCATTTTGGCTCAGGACTGGTTTAGCTGTATAGAGTGTTTTGTGGTTCCATGTAAATTTAGCACAGTTCTTTTCCTATTTCATGAAGAATGAGATGGGGATTTGGGTTGAGATTGCACCACATCTATAACAGAGATTTTGAGAGAATAGTCGTTTTCACAATATTAATTCTATTAATTCATGAACATGGGATCTCATTTCATTTTCTAGTGTTTTTCTCTCTTTCTTTAGAGGTTTAAAGTTTTTAATCTTAGAGGACTTGGTTTGGTTTAATTCTAGTTATTTTATTTTCTTGGAGGCTATTGTGAATGGGCATGTGTGTATGGTCTTCTTCTCTGAATGTTTGCTACTGGTTCACAGAAAAGTTATTGATCTGTGCTTAATGATTCTTAATCCTCTTACATTGCCGAATTTTCTTTTCATTTCTAGAGAGATTTCTGGTAGAATTTTTGGAATCTCTATGGTATGTCATCCACAAATGGGGATAGTTTTACTTCTTTTCCTATTTGTAACCCTTTAATTTTGTTCTCTTACCTTATTGTTTAAGATAGTATTTTAAATACAATATTAAAAAGGAATGGGACTAGCTCCGTCTTGTCCCATTGGGCTAGAGCAGATGGCTCTGCTCTTCCAGAGGTCCTGAGTTCAAACCTCAGCAACCACATGGTGGCTCACAACCATGTATAATGAGATCTGGTGTCCTCTTCTGTTGTGTCTGAAGACAGCTACAGTGAACTCATATAAATAAAAATTCATAAAGTCATTGTTTTTGATAGCTGAGTAATATTCCATTGTGTAGATGTACCACATTTTCTGTATCCATTCCTCTGTTGAAGGGCATCTGGGTTCTTTCCAGCTTCTGGCTATTATAAATAAGGCTGCGATGAACATAGTGGAGCACTTGTCTTTTTTATATGTTGGGGCATCTTTTGGGTATGAAATTCGTAGGCAAATGGTTGGAACTGGAAAATATCATCCTGAGTGAGCTAACCCAATCACAGAAAGACACACATGGTATGCACTCATTGATAAGTGGCTATTAGCCCAAATGCTTGAATTACCCTAGATGCCTAGAACAAATGAAACTCAAGATGGATGATCAAAATGTGAATGCTTCACTCCTTCTTTAAAAGGGGAACAAGAATACCCTTGGCAGGGAAGAGAGAGGCAAAGATTAAAACAGACACAGAAGGAACACCCATTCAGAGCCTGCCCCACATGTGGCCCATATATCTACAGCCATCCAATTAGACAAGATGGATGAAGCAAAGTAGTGCAGACCGACAGGAGCCGGATGTAGATCGCTCCTGAGAAACACAGCCAGAATACAGCAAATACAGAGGCGAATGCCAGCAACAATCCACTGAACTGAGAATAGGACCCCTGTTGAAGGAATCAGAGAAAGAACTGGAAGAGCTTGAAGGGGCTCGAGACCCCAAAAGTACAACAATGTCAAGCAACCAGAGCTTCCAGGGACTAAGCCACTACCTAAAGACTATACATGGACTGACCCTGGACTCTGACCTCATAGGTAGCAATGAATATCCTAGTAAGAGCACCAGTGGAAGGGGAAGCCCTGGGTCCTGCTAAGACTGAACCCCCAGTGAACTAGACTGTTGGGGGGAAGGCGGCAATGGGGGGAGGGTTGGGAGGGGAACACCCATAAGGAAGGGGAGGGGGGAGGGGGATGTTTGCCCGGAAACCGGGAAAGGGAATAACACTCGAAATGTATATTAGAAATACCCAAGTTAATAAAAAAAAAGTAAATAAAAAAATAAAAATTCATATTTTTTTAAAAAAAGGAATGGGAATAGTGGATATGCCTGTTTCATTCCTGAATTAAGTTGGATTGCTTCAAACGTTTCTCTATTTAGTTGTGTAGCTATTATTATGTTGAGAAATGTTCCCTCTAATCCTACAATTTCTAGGACTTTTTTGATGAAGGCACATTGGATTTTGTCCAAGGCTTTTTCTGTATCTATTGAGGTGATGATACCATTTTATATTTAAGTCCATTTCTGTGTTTTATTATTACATTTATTGATTTGCATATATTAAACCATCCCTACATTTCAGGAGTAAAGCCACCTTCGTCTGTATTCTGTTTGCAAATATTTTGTTGAGCATTTTTGAGTCTATACTCATCATCATATTGCCCTGTTCTTTCCTTTGGTGGTTGTTGTTGTTGTGTCTTTACCTGGCTTGGGTATTACAGTGATAATGTTTTGATAGGAGTTCTCTCTCTCTCTCTCTCTCTCTCTCTCTCTCTCTCTTTCTCTCTCAATAATTTTAGAATAATTGGCTATATTCATATTTCACTATATGATAGAATTCTGTGAATCCATCTGACCTTGAACATTTTTAAAATCTGGAATTCTTTTTATTAAAAGCTAAGATATGTTTCTTGTAGACAACGAATAGATATTTTTTTTCTCAATCTGTTTAGTCTGCCTGTATCTTTTGATTTGAAGATTGAATCAATCGATATTTAAAGTTATTAATGAAATGTGTGTATTAGTTATAGACATCATGTTGGGTTTGGTGGTGGTGTTTGTTTTCCCCGTGGTATTTTGTATTTTAGAAATCATACCTTCATATTTCTTTTCACATTCATTCTGCTATGTCCATTCATTTCTTCAGCCCCCCCAATAATGCTTCCTGCATTTTCTTTAGGTTCAGTATGCTGAATGTAAATTTTTTTGCTGTTTATATTGTAGGAATGTTTTATTCTCCTGCAATTACACTGTGTAGTTTTGCTTGGTGGCTATCCTAGTCTCTTAGGACTTAGAATACATTGCTCCAGGCCCTTCTGATTTGAACGTTTTCACTGAGAAATCAAATGTATTTTTGATGGTTTTCCTTTATATATGACTTGTGTTTTGTCTCTTGCAGCTTTCATACACTTTCTTTGTTATATATACTTAGTGTTTGAATTATGATATGATTTAGGGATTTTCTTATCTGGTCTTGTCTATTCGATGTTCTATGTGCTTCGTGTGTGTGTGTGTGTGTGTGTGTGTGTGTGTGTGTTTATATGTATAGATATGTTTTTCTCTAGTTTGCGAAAGTTTTCTTCTTTGGTGTTATTGACGACCATTGTCTTGGGATTTTTCTACCTTATCTATGGTTATAATTCAAATATTTAGTTTTTTACATATTGTTCCACATTTTCTGTTTTTTTTTTTTTTCCCGGAGCTGGGGACCGAACCCAGGGCCTTGTGCTTGCTAGGCAAGCGCTCTACCACTGAGCTAAATCCCCAATCCCCATTTTCTATTTTTTATTTTTATTTTTATTTTTTGTTTATTTCGTCAGGCTCAGAGGCCAGTCACCTGTGTTTTATAATTTTATACTGTTCTCTTTCACCACTTCATCTCCAGTATCTAATGCAATGCTTGGCACACCTAATGAAGTCGCACCTTGCACATGGGATGAGTCCTAATGTCAGAAAATGCATCAAACTTACTATCAAAGTACTGCTTTAGAATGGTATCACAGTGAAGAATTGCATCCTTTTCTCAGAAAATAGTGTTGTTGGCCCTTTCTCTAGTGTTCTTTTTATTTGATACCCAGATTTCTTGATCTGCACTTATAATTTGTCATTCTACATGAACCCCCCTTCACACACACACACACACACACACACACACACACACACACACACACACACACACACACCGTATCCCTCACTTTAAACCAAGCAAAATGAGATGTTCACAGCAGGAGACAGAGCCCATTGATGCCTCTCATCTCACACTCAAGGGGGCACATATTAACTGAGCACAGCGATGACAGGATTTGCCCATACTACTTAAACAATTTTCTCTTGGTGTGCATAGCTGAATTCATGTAAGTGAACTGTGCCTATGAATGCCAATGTCATATACAATCAAAAAGTTTCTTTGCATGAATGACTTAATTAATTAATGGTACTCTCTCTACTTGAACATCTTCCTTTTGTCTCTGCATATCAAAACTCTATACATTTTTCCCAGCTGAGCTGATGACCCACTTATCCCCCAGCAGGCTAATTATTTCATTTATTATGTGTCTACTCTGCAGCAGACAATGCAAAACACCTCCTCTGCATTTCTCGTGTCAATCCACACAGCAGCCCTATGAGACAGGAATACTGGGTATTTCTCCAGTTTTAAGGATGAAAGCATGGAAATTTAGAGAGATTAAGCATATTCCCCATGGTAGGATCCCTTACCTTGTTCAGAACTGTCTCCCATTTTACCAAACAGAGTGTGGCATATAACACATGCTCAACAAATAACTGTTAACTAACTAGAAATGCTTTCTGATCCTGAGATTATGTGCTTAGTTCCTATGCCAGGGCTTAGTTCAATGTATGTCCCAGACTCTGCTTTTCTTAGTCTGTTGTTTGCATATTAGGACCAGAAAATAATGTTATACGTATTTGTTTAAATTAATATTATAAAATTTCAGGTATTTTATGTTTTCTCAAAGGATATGTCCTGAATAATCTGTTTTCTTCTCTTTCTTCATATCGCCTATAAGATGAAGGATCCATGTGCAAAGCATTCTGTATTACAGGTACTCGCGTGCATACCTTTCTTTCTTAGTGTCATTATATATATGTATATATATATGTGTTTGCTTAAAAATGCATTATTTATTTCAAATTCATCAAAACCTAGGATAGCCAAAACTATCCTAAGAAATCACCATCCCTGAGCAATATGATAAAAAAAAACAACAACAACAAAAACATGATATTGGTACAGAAACAGATACATTGATAAATGGAATCAAATTGAAGACCCAGAAGTAAATCCACACAATTATGGACATTTGATTTTTGAAGAAGAAGCCAAAAGTACACAATGGAAAATAGAAAGTATCTTCAACAAGTGGTACTGGTCTAACTTTAGCATGTTTGCATGTAGAATGCAAATACATTCATATTTATCACCCTACACAAACCTCAAGTACAAATGGATCAAGGACCTCAACATAAAACCAGATACACTACATTCCATGGAATAGAAACTGGGAAATACCCTCGAATACTTTGGTACAGGAGAAAATTTCCTGAACAGAACACCAACGACTCAGGCTCTAAGATCAACAATTGATAAATGGGACCTCATGAAACTGCAAAACTTCTGTAAGGCAAAGGACACTGTCAATAGGACAAAATGTCAGCCTACAGATTGGGAAAGGATTTTCACCAACTCTACGTATGAAAGAGGGCTAATATCCAAAATTTATAAAGAACTCAAAAAGACACTCATACCCCAAATAACCCATTTTAAAAATGGGGTACAGAGCTCTAAACAGTGAATTCTCACCAGAGAAAACTTGAATGGCCAAGAAGCACTTAAAGAAATGTTTATAAATGTTTATAGTCCTTATTCATCAGGGAAATGCAAATCAAAACAACTCTGAGATTCCATTTTATTCCCATTAGAATGGCTAAGGTAAAAAAACTCTAGAGATAGTGCATGCTGGTGAGGATAGGGAGCAAGAGAAACACTCCTCCATCGCTGGTGGGAGTGCAAATTTGTACAACCATTTTGGAAATCAATTTGGCAGTTTCTCAGAAAACTGGGAATTGTTCTATTTCAAGACCCAGCTATACTATTCCTGGGCATATACCCAAAAGACGCTCCAACGTCCCCCAGAGACACTTGTTCAACTATGTTCATAGCAGCTTTATTCATAATATCCAGAAAGTGGAAAGAACCCAGATGTCCTACAACCTATGAATGGATGAAGAAAATCTGGTTCATTTACACAATGGGATACTACTCAGTTATTAAAAGCAAAGATATCATGAATTTTGCAGGCAAATAAATATATGGAACTTTTGCATATCATCCTGAGTGAGGTAACTGGGTCCCAAATGAATGTGCATGGTATATGTACTCACTTATAAGTGGATATTAGCCATAAAATACAGATACCATGCTACACGCCACAGACCCAAAGAAGCTAAACAAGAAGGAAGATACAAACAAGGATTCTTGAATCTCACTTATAAGGGGGAATAAAATAGTCATAAGAGGCAGATGGAGGGAGGAAACCGGATGGGAGAGAAGACAGAGAGGGGAATATGGGGTTCAGGATCAGGTATGTGAAGGGGCAGGAGATTTGACCAGATGACCATGAGAATGAATGGAAATCTGCAATTGATGGGGTGGGGAGGTAGGTGGGGCATGAAACAGAGACCTGGGATAAGGGAGGCACCCAAGAATCAATGGGGGTGACCTTAGCTATGACTCACGACATTTGGGATATGGAACCCAAAGAGACCACCTCCTGTAACCAGGTAGGAACCCCACTGGTTCGAAAGAGACACCAACCTACACATAAAATTTTGACCCAAATGCAGGGATAGGGAATGAAGCAGAGACTGAGGGAGCCACCAACCAATAACCAGCCCAATTAGAGGCCCATCCCATTGGCAAGCACTAATCCCTTATAATATTAATGATACTCTGGTGTGCTTGCAGATAGGAGCCTAGCATGTCTGTCCTCTAAGAGGCTCTACCCAGCAGCTAATTCATATACAGACAGCTAAACAGTGGAAGGAGCTTGGGGAGTCTTATGGAAGAATAGGAGAAAAGATCGAAGGCCCTGAAGGAGATAAGAACTACTCGGGTAGACAGCAGAGTCAACTAACTTGGACCCTTGGGGTTCTCAGAGTCTGAACCATCAACCAAAGAACGTACACAGGCTGGATGTAGGCCTCATAGCTTGGTCTTTATGTGAGTCACAAATAACAGGAGCATGGGCTATTCCAAAATCTGTTGCCTTCAAATCCATTATGTTCTTCTAGCTGGGCCGCTTTGTCTGGCTTCAGTGGGACCAGGTGCAGGTGCACCTAACCCAGCAGAGACTTGATGTACCAGGGTGGGGGGATGTGCAGGGGAGTAGTCACTCAGAGGAGAAGCAGGGGAAGGATTGTGGGAGGGGGTGACTGGGAGGGGGCAGTGAGTGGGATATAAAGTGAATAAGTTTAAAAAAAAAGAAAATATTTTTAACTACTTTTTATGACACAATTTCAAGATGATAATACTACTCTGGTTCACTTTTCCCTCTAACTCCTCTCACAACCCTCCACACCTCAAATTTATGGGCTCTTATTTTTTAATTATTTTGTTAAGTATATACATAAATACAGCCTGATGAGATAATTCAGTGTTCCTCATATGTGTTCAGGTCTGACTGCTTGGGGTTGGCTCTCCTATCAGGGGTTTCATCTCTGAAAAGACTGATTCTTCATTTCTCAGCAGTCATTGCCTGTGGTTCTTTGCCTTGGGGTAGGGTCCCATGAGATTTCGTCCATCTTTGTTGGCATGTCAGCTGATGCTGTCCTGCTCAGATACTACTTAGGCAACCCTATTAGTGGGTGCAACGTCCCTAGAAGACACTAATCCACAGCAGACATCCTGGTCTACTAGCTCTTACAGTCTGTCAGCTCCATCTTCTGTGAGGTTCCCTGAGCTTCTAGGCATGGGGAGTGTAGATGTATCAGTTAGTCTGGTTACCCCCATCAGTTGTTCTCTGTATTTTAACAGTTGTGAATTTCTGCAGTGGTTCCTGCTGCAAACATGACACTTTGTACAGTATAAGGATAAATACTTAGAATGTGATTAAGAGCTATACTGGTTTAGGGAAATGGCAGTAGTAACTTGTCCTCTATCATCCTCAGGATCAGTAGTCATGGATAGCAGTTCAGGTTGACTGTGTCAGGCATATATTTCTTCTTACTGAGTGGGCCTTAATTCCAATTATGTGTATGTGGGTTGCTACTAAGACAAAAGTACTCAATATCTCGCTGTTTTGGTCGTTGTTGTGGTTTGTAAGTATTTCAGTTGGGTAGGACAACTGATTACTTTTCTCTCCTAGCAGCATCCATAGCCTTTTCTGGAACTATGAGCTAGTCCTCAGAAAGGAGACTTGCAGGATCAGACTCAGATCGATTCTTACAAATCCTGTATCTGGAGTGTCTGGTGTCTTCAGCAATAGGGTCTTACCGTAAGTTTCTGGTAAGCAACGAAAGGACTTAACTTCACTGGGTGGTGGTGGGGGTATAATTGTAAGTAAACATAAACTATTATGCTCTGTGGGTTTTCAAACGTTCTTAGGGTTTTTCCTTCCTTCCCCTCTTTCCCTTTATGTTCCCTCCCTGTCTCCTCCCCAGGTAAGTCTCACATCACAGCACTATTCTTGTTTATTTGTTTGCTTTTTTTGTTTTGTTGCCTTTTATCCCTCAAACTCCATTTGTCTTGCTATTCTTTCTAGAGCTTCTTTTTTTAGTCTTTCCATTGTCCCTTTATACTTTTCTGCTTTCTGCAGTTACTCCAGGTTATAAACTTGTCTAAAGTTTCAGAGCTAGAATTTGCAAATAAGAGAACATGTGGCATTCGACTTTCATGGGCTCTGAGCTATTTCACCTCGGTATAATATCATCTACTTCTACCCATTTTTCTGGCATTCACTTGAACTACAGATTGGGAGTGAGGCCGGTGAGTGGGCAGATGTAGAGGTAACAGGCATAGTTTAGAACAGGCAAAGGGAGCTAGGGAGCTCACTAAGATGGTTTGCACAGCATTCTTACATGAAGGAAATGCTAATTCTTTTAGGGATTGATGGAAATACAAATTTTATTTTTTCTCTCTATTAAATCATGCAGAACCCACATAGTTGTGTTTCGGCATGTAGCTCAGTAGTAGAAGCACATGTACAGAGCTTTAAATTCTATTATTTATTCTCTCTCTCTCTCTCTCTCTCTCTCTCTCTCTCTCACACACACACACAGAGGCAGTAAGAGACAGAGACAGAGAGAGACACAAAGAGAACCTGAAATGCCGCTTTTCCTAATATGTTAGCTAGAAATTGGATAAGAGTGGTTCATATAGTAAGTAGTTGGAAGTAATTAAAATAGTTAATATACCTCAAACGTTAAAAATGTACCTATATACTCCTTGGTTTAGAACTTACTTTTCTAAGAACTCATTTTGCATGTGTACAAAGATATATGCAGTAAGATAGTCACCACAGTGTTAAGAAATACATAAACAGTAGATATCTCTTTGCATAAATTATAATGCCATGCACCTATAAAACAGCAAAGATATGTATGTGTTATCATGAAATGATCTACAGACTATATTAAACTGAAATTGGGAGGCTCAAAACAGCTTGAATCATGTCATTGCATTTAACTTTGCACAGAAAATTTCTGAGTTTTTATGAAAGAACCTGTTAATACAGCCTACCACAGGTGATAGCTATAAAAATGCATCTAATGGATCTGAATGTGAAACCATAAATTTTGTCATATACTTGTGCTTCTCAAACTAGGTACAAAGACTGTAGAGAAAATTTGAAAATTTGGGACAAAACAGTGATACTAGAAATTTGGATAATTAAAGTTACAGAATCAAGATTTTTCTTTAAGGCAGTGACAGCCAGGAATTCAATTTAAGATTTTATGGTCCAAAAGCAGTTCTCAGTCCACTCCATGTCATGGTTTCCAGTGGCAACGAAGCAAGATAGAGTAAGATAGAGCATCATGCTGTGACAACTGTAGTCTTTGTAAGCTGAGCATTCCTAGTATTAAAGGTTTAATGTTGACTCATGTCTATCCTGTTTCTCATTTACCTGATGGGGATAATTGTATTTACTTCCATCTACAAGATTTTCTCAAGGCTAAAGGAACTAATATATAAAGCACACAGTGTATCATTTGGCTTGGTGAAAAAAAATTTTCAGCACCAGAGATTTGAACAGAGTCTTGTACATGCTGCCAATTGTTGTATCACCAAGCTAGATTTGTAGACCTCTGTGTAAATTTTCAATAAATAAGTGTCTTTACTTTTAGATAAGAACATGTTATCTAGAGTAATCAAGGCAAAGTTCCAAGCCCCTAAGCTCCCTAAATGAATAACTTTGAGGTGGTTAACTGTTGCCTTTGAGTCTCAGTTTTTATATCTGTCTCCCAGAACTGTTCTGATAATTCAAAGATATTAGACAGGTAAAGCATAGTATATCACTCCAAATGGAGTAAGTAATGGTCTTTGGTCATGTGACATGATTGTCAGTGCTGGAGATAGTAAGAAAGCTGATGATATTAGTTCCTTCCCTTGGTGTCTGAATGAGCCCATCAGTAAACTGATGAAGTCCACCATTAAAATCCATTTGCAGTGTTGTGTTCTATTTCTCCTCCCTTTCAGCCCCTTCCAATTTGTACAATTCTGTTTACAGAATTTTCTTTGCAGTCAGTATATATGACTCATAGCATAAAATATTACTCTTCTGACCCAGGATTTATATTTCCAGGGGACCAAATTCCTAAAGTAGATACAAGCAATCAAAAATCCACAATGGTGTAAATCCCAGCTCTGATTTAGGGGAGGGTTTTTCCCTGAAGCCTCTTGATATTTTAGGGCTGAATAATTTGGGGGGCTTTCTTCTCCTGGCAGAATAGCCAGCAGTATCTCTAGCCTTACTAGATTCAGTAGTATAGCAATGCCATCTTCACTTAAGAATGTCCCTAATATGCACTCACTGATAAGTGGATATTAGCTCAAAAGCTTGATTTGCCCAAAGATGCAATCCACAGATCACATGTAGCTCAAGAAGAAGGATGACCAAAATGCGAATGCTTCACTCCTTTTTAAAAGTGGGAAAAATATTCATAGGAGGAGATATGGAGGCAAAGTTTGGAGCAGAGACTGAAGGACCAGCCATTCAGAGCCTGCCCCACATGTAGTGTGTGTGTGTGTGTGTGTGTGTGTGTGTGTGTGTGTGTGTGTATGTGTGTGTGTGTGTGTGTATATATATGTGTGTGTGTGTGTGTGTGTGTGTGTGTGTGTGTGTGTGTGTATTTTTTTTCACCAAAACTAAAAAAGATGGATGAAGCAAAGAAGTGCATGCTGACAGGAACTGGATATAGATTTTTCCTGAGAGACACAGCCAGAGCATGTCAAATATAGAGGCGAATGCCAGCAACAAACCACTGAACTGAGAACAGGACCCCCATTGGAGGAATTAGAGAAAGGATTGAAAGATCTGAAGGGTCTTGCAACCCCATAGGTAGAACAGTGCCAACCAATTGGAGCTTACAGGGACTAAACCACTACCCAAAGACTATACATGGAGTGACCCAGGGCTCCAACTGCATATGTAGCAGAGAATAGCCTTGTTGGGGCACCAGTGGAAGGGGAAGACCTTGGTCCTGCCAAGGTTGGACCCCCAGTGCAGGGGAATGTGGGGGGGTAAGAGGGGTTGGATGGGGAGGGGTACACCCTTATAGAAGAAGGGGAGAAGGAGGGGGTAGGGGGGCTTATGGACAGAAAACCCGGAAAGGGAATAACATTTGAAATGTAAATAAATAAATGTCCATAAAAAAAGAATGTCCCTACGTTTTATCAAATATTTCCTGGGGTGGAAAAAAATGCACACAGTTTAAGAACCATTTGTCTGGGTGGTGAGTTTCAGGACAGCCAGTGCTACACAGTGAAACTCTGTCTTGAAAAACAAAAACAAAAACAAACAAACAAACAAACCAAAAGAACCAATACTTGGTGAGGTCTCCAGAGAGGTGGGGCCTTCCAGAATATCTTCAGTTCACTATACGTGTTGAGCGTGGAAATGCCTTCGGGAGACACCCATGGGCGGAAGCGCAGGAAGCCCTGTGTAATGTAGTAAAGACTCATGAAGCTTGAGGCAAATGGGGCGAAGAATCCCTGCTGTAAAACTAGTCAAAATCAACAGTGAAGAGAGTTGCTGTGATTCAAACCATATCTGAGGGTGGAAATGGCCTGTCACTTTGCAGTTGCGGTTATAGTCCGTTGCTCAGGATGGAACCATTCAGATACCTGCTGTCTGGATTTGGGATGATGATTGGCCTATGCAATTGCTGCTCTCCCCACTCCCCATTGTGTTTTCAGAATGAACATGTCTCTGAATGGTCAAGGCTTTTGTTACCACAAACATAAAGCTAATCTTAATTTCCAGCTAAACTTTTCAAAGATATGCCTTTTATTCAAAGGAACAAATGCCAAAGAATACACAACCATTTAAATTTACCTGCACATCAACTGAGAAACAAGGTGCTACAACTTACAACGTCCATGAGGGGAGGAGGGCAATCAGCAGAGAGCAGAAAAACTCCAGTGTGAGCAAGGGATGGTACCTGGCTGTATCATCTTACCTCTCTATTTTCCTTTTCCTAGATTTAAAACCAAATATTAGTGCTAGGCTGAACTCAAGTGTTCACTTGAGAGGAGAGCGCTAAAAGCATTCTGTGCTTGCCCAGGTGGGGAAGATGTCATCAAATCAAAGAAATGTTAGAAATCCTAGTGGCTAAGCCAGCCCTCCCAGTTGCTTTGTGTCTGACAAATAACAAGAGAACCTGGAGTTCCCCTGCGTGGGGTTATTAACACTAATAATAACTGGGGCTCTAATCTGCACCCACCACATTCTGTTCTCCGGTGCTTTCTGCTGCTCTTGAATGAGGCACTTTCGCCTTTTCCCATGTAGTCCACATTATATGCATGTGGGACCCCTCTACCTTCCCTGGATTTATGCCTGTCTCCAGCAGATGGTTGGGCCAGTCCACCTCGGTGCTTGTTTAGCATAACAGAGAGCTCAACTACTGGGGCTTGCTCAATCACTAGCTTCAGCTTGCATTTCTTGATCCTGGTGGAGTAAACACCCGGGGTGACAGCCTGCACTTGCTGTCTCAGACTTACCTTTCCTAGCAGCCTAGGCTGAGTTTTCCCATTTACTTGGCAGGAGTTGTTTTCCAGCTTCCTCCTTATTCTACCCTCCCCCACTCTTTTTCTTCCCTGGATTCTTATGAAACTTCCCAAGACAGTGATTGGGACAAGACATTTTCCAGAAAAAAAAAGAAATTATATATATATATATATATATATATATATATATATATATATATATATTTAAAAAGTGGTATTTAAGTCTGGGATTAAATGCCTCCGTTTGGAGTGCACCATCTCCACAAGAAATTGAACAGGTCCTTTCATTCACTTGTTCCCTTGCTCGCTGTAGAGAAAGATGCACCACATGGAGCAACCAGTCTTCTGTGTTTGGTAGGCGTTTTGAGCAGTGAAGATACAAGCAATTAAAGAAATCAAAATTGACCTCAAATAGCACACTTGCAATCTCTTGAAGCCTGTGGAGTAGTTCAAGTCACCTCCTGGGTGCCTGGCCTTCTGGCTGCCTCATTCAGAACTCCACTTCTCCCTGTGCTCTTAGCACGTTGATTTTAACTCCTGCAGTTCTAAGGGGGTACTTAGAGATACTTACTATGGCAAAACAAGCTACATTTTTCCCCATCCGATCTGGGTCCTTGGATCTTCTAGGCTTTTATGTGTAGGGAAAAAAATCTTATGATAAAGTCGTCCGGAGGAGGCAAAGGGTTGTTATTGTTCTAGGGTGCCTGGAGCTTGGCCTTAACGACTTAAGATGCACACAGCTTGAGGTGAGAGAGCCATAAAGTGCCAGCCTGAAGTTTACCGTAATATGTTATTTCCATGTGGATGAAAAAAATTGATTTCTAATTCATAAAATATATCCCCCTATGCCAGTCATTACGTACTTTTCCAGCTTCAGCCTGAAAGTACTCTGTGCAGTGTGTTCACAGAAGGCAGAAAAGGGGGTGGGCGCTTTCTTCCCACTCCAGGTGAATAAGGGAAAAATGGAACTTTGTGGCGAGGAAGCCAAGAAAACAGTTGGGGTGGTGTGATTTGTGGGGGAGGAGCCTAGATAAATGGTGGTTTCCATATATTTTCAGGACGGCTCTTTTCTCTCCACTGCCGGAGGAAAATCAATATCTTGTTTTCAGATGGGTAAATGGAGTCGTCTCTTTAAAGTGCCCCGGTCAGTTCACCACACGTCGGGCAGCTGCTGCTTTCCAGGCTGCCCTGAGATTCCCAGGCTAGGAGGATTGACAAGGCGATGATAAACTAACGTGCCCCCTCAGCTCTGGGTGTGCGCCATTGTTCCCGCAGCTGAGACCCTCTGCTGCTATTTGCTTTCTCCCACATACATTATTCAACAGCCCAGGAAAAGGCCAAGAACCTCTTTCATTCAGGAATTCTGTATTAAAATAATCAATTTCAAACTGAAGCTGGGAAGGCCAGCTTGCTACAGGGAGAGCCTATTAATAAGCCACCAGTCTTTTCCATTTGCATTGAATTCATGCTGTATTGTGGTAATATGGGATTATTTTTTTTCAGTTTCCTCCAAGAAACTAAACATTACATTGGCTCCTCTGCCCTTTCTTAAATAGCATGTAGAAGAGCTTCTTCGTTTGATCCCGCCATTAACAGAACACTAGAGACCATATTTGTTCCTGTTACTCCGCACTGACTAATTCGGATTTTGAAAGTACTTTAAAAAAGCCATTAACTCTCCATGAAATGTAGCAGAAAGGAAAGTTTTCAAGTGTTTTGTTTTCTTTTCATTGGCATTACATATCTTGCCTTACCTCTGCTGCCCCTACTTCTCATTATTCCCCCACATGCACACAGGCAGACAAGATAGACACCACACACACACACACACACACACACACACACACACACACACACACACACGGGTGATGATGGCTGAGTTTTGAGCAAAATATTTTAGAAATAAGGATAAATTTCAGGTGACTTTTAGCAGCACAAGGAAATGATCCCCAGACCAAGTGTGCTGTTCCTGTTTGGTTCATAAAGGGTTAATCAGAGACTTCTTGTTTGGTGGCTGCCTTATTGTCAAAAATCTTTCTAAGCCTACTTTAAGTCCATTTTCATGCCTTTAGACAATCAATGGCCAAAAGATAGCTATTAATAGTCCGTCTTTTGTAATCAATTCAGCAAACATTTATTGAACACCAAATGTGTACATAGGAAATCTCCAGGGCTTTGACTTGAGACATCCCAATGAATCAGTTATGATCCCCCAAGTAGCCAATGAACACAGGTTATTTTTTTTAAATATGGTTGCCAGATTTAGCAAAGGAAAATATAAAACATTCTCTTAAATTTGGACTTTGGAGAAGTGAGTAACTGTTTAGTATAATTTGTTCCTTGCAATATTTATGACATACTTAGAGAATTTTTTGTTGTTCATCTGAAAATCAAACAGGGAGCCCTATATTGCATCTGGAAACTTCCCCTATAAAAAGGAATTCTTGGTGTGACTTTAGAGATTTGATATTGTTGTCTATTACTTCCCACCACAGCCAAAAAGCAGAAAGAACTGGATTTGCTGAAGGGTTAGTAGAAATGTTAACTGCCTAAATAAGGAGAAGGTTTTCATAATTGATTATAGAGAAGCTATCTTCCTTCATCCTTATGCATGATATGGAACAAATTTTTAAATGTTTGTCATAAATCATGAATGTACTAAACTATTTAAAAACAATGCTAAACATAACCCATAAATATGAACATCCCTGGCCCACTTGTTGGTTGGTTAATGATTGATTGGTTTGAAACGGAGGAAAAGTCCCCCAAGTAACTCACTCTGCTTTCTACATTGACTGCTGAGCATTCAAGAGATCAAGCTAAGCCCCTTTGTCCATGAAAGTATCCCATAGGCCACACTGGAGTAGCAGCTCCAGCCAACTCTGAAAGCATCCTTGCAGTGATCAGGCACATCTATAACCATTCTTAGGGCCCGGTGCAAGGGCAGAGCGCTCACTCAGCATAGGTTCTATACAACCTGGAAAATTAGGAGTATCTAGAAGGATCAGTGCAATTAGTTCTTTACTGAGACTACCTGGGAGCTGGGGGTAGACACAGTAATTGCCCCCAACCCAGTAGACCACAGTGGGATTGCAAACAGCCACAGTACTTACATGAGCTAACCCATGTCATAATAACTACCTTTATGGCGGGCTTACTAATGATGGGTTGATTATGCACCAGGCACCATGCTAAGTGTCCTCCTTCCCTTATTCGCAGTGTCCTCTTGAAGATACCCATTTCTCAGATGTAGAAAGCGAGCTTAAGCAAGAGTGTTTGACTTTTCCCATAAGAGTAAGAGGTCTTCGGCACTCAGCAACCATGTGCTTCCTGAGGAAGATTGAATCCTAAAGGGATTAAAGGAAGAAGAGAAACAGCTCCAAGGGTTTGGCCTTTCAGCAGAGCATATAAATCCAAGTGCAACTCTCTCCCATGCTGATTTATCTAGTGCATGCCCATAGTTTATTGATTTGATTACATTCCATTGACTTTCTAATGTGTTTGAGTTATCTGGGATTACACACTGATACTTATTGGGGAAAACAGATGGATGATTTAATAAGTGATAATTCATCTGAGAGGTAAGTAACATTGCATGAACACTATCTTTCTAAACATAATAAAGTCCGAGGAAGATTCAAATATCAATGAAATAAAACTCTTGCAGGAAAATCTTTAACTATTTATGTAAGACAAGAAATAGGACCAGATACTCAAAAGCTACTGGGTGGTGTTATTAAAGATTATTTGGGTTTATTTTTTGTGTGTGGTAAAACAAATAATAAAGGCTATAGATAAATAATAGATTAAAATGGTTGTAAAGTAGAAAGTATAACTATACCATACAAAAATCTATTGTAAATTAGCTAGAAAGGGACAATTTAAAAAGAAAATCAAGAAAAGATTTTAAAAGGCTGGCGAATGTATTTCTTTTTCTTTTTTTTTTTTCCTTTTCTTTGGAGCTGGGGACCGAACCCAGGGCCTTGCGCTTGCTAGGCAAGTGCTCTACCACTGAGCTAAATCCCCCAACCCCTGGAGAATGTATTTCAATTGGTAGAATGATTGCCTTGCATGCACAAAGTCCTGGGTTCAAAACCAAGCACTACATTAAAAGTTGGATATGGTAGTGTATACTTGAAGTCCCAGCTTCTGGGGGTGGAGGCAGGAGGATCAGGAGTTCTAAGTCATCATTGGCTACACAGAGAATTGAAAGACTGCCTGTACTACTTGAGACCCTGACTCAAAAACAAAACAATAATAAGAAAAAGGATGTGAAGGCACACAGCTGCAGAAAATAGTCCGATAAAGTAAGCAAATTTACGGATCAAATGACAAATTCAGTAATCACCAAGGGGATGCGAATTAATAATGTGACAGCAAAATGACACATTTTTTTTTCATTTTTTGATCACTACTGAGTTATATACCCCGAGTTAAGGCAAAACAATTTATTGAAATTCTTCCTAAAGAGATATTGAGAATTTGCCTTACTTTTGCAATTCTACTACTGAAACATGACCCTTGGGAAGAAAAAAAGGAGTTTACAAGACTCTGTGTACAAGTATCATTGTTACATCATTACCTGTAGTTGCACACATACAAAATGAAAACAAAGAATGTTATAGAGGATAATGTTATGAGGATAGATCTTTGAATAAGTTGTTAATATATTTAGCAAAATACTATCCAGACATTAAAAATAATAAAAATAAAAGTCCAGTAGTGACTTTGAACTATCTACATGAAGAATTGTAAAGTATGAAAATAAAATGTAAAAAATGTGGTATATCCCAATTTTTATAAACTGTATTTTATTTTTATTTTATTTCATATATGTTTCTTACTATAAGTCCCTTGTCTGCATGTGTATGTGTGTGTTTGTGAGGTATGCTCATGCTTGGTGCTCATGAAGTTCAGAAGTAGGTGTTGCATCCACTGCAACTGGAGGATAAGAATGATGGGAAGGAACATGTGGGAACTGAACCTGGTCCTCTGCAAGAGCAACAAGTGACCCTAACCATCAAACCATCTTTCTAGACCCTAAATGCATGTTTTAAAGTATACACTTAATTAAACAAATTGAAATTCATTTGTAGTCTCATCAGTAGAACATGTTTACGAGTATTTTCATGTAGTTTTTTATGTGTATATTTACTTTTATTTAAAAATATTTGTATATATTATTTGGACATGAGGTAAAACATGAAATAATTTGTACTGAGTTGTTAATGTAGGCTAGGATGATAGACAGAGAGGGATATATGGAGTAGGGAGCAAGGAGTACATTGTGACTGGGGAGACACAAAGATGGCATTGGAGAAAAGCATGTTGCATGTGTACATTTTAGGAAGGTTGGGAATATAACACATTTGGTTAAGCACACATCTAACATGCTCAAAAGCCGTGGATCCAATCACCAGCAGTAAAACTATGTATGTTGCCATATACCTGTAATTGCAGCACTCCAGTGGTAGAGCCAGGAGGACTCAAAGTTCCTGGTGGCAATGGTTAGTTCTGTGAACTTGCCACAATCTAGAATTACCTGGGAAGCGAGTATCAATGAGAAATTGTCTCGAATTGGTTGACCTGTGATTATATCTATGAGGCATCATCATGATTGCTGTAGTTGATGTGGGAAGCCTGGACTGAGAGTGGGCAGCAGCTTTCCCTGGTTCTGGGTGGCTAAGAGTAGAAAAACTTAGCCAAGTATTAGGTAAACATTCATGTATTTCTCTCTGCTTGGGACCATGGATCAGATATGACCAGCTGCCTCCAGTTCCTACCTTGACTTCCCTGGGATGTCAGACTGTCCTCAAATAGTAGCCAAATAAACCCTTTCCCTGTGACTTGCTTATTCTTGGGGCATTTTGTAACAACAGACAAAACAAAGCAAACAAAAATCAGGACAAAAACAACAACCATTTCAAGACCAGCCTGGGATACATGAGACCCTATTTCAAACAAACTACCAAAACAACTGTAGGGCTTTTCCTGTAACTTGTGGCAGGGGTTGATTGGTTGGTTCGTTGGCTGGTTGCCTGGTTGGTCAGTCATTTTTGTTTGTTTGTTTTGTATGTGTGTGTATAGCCAAAGGGGATAATCATTGTTACATGGATTACTGTTGACTGTAGCTGTTAGTATATATGCAAGGTAAGTTTATATTACTAAGGAAAAGAGTTCCATTTGCTGTAAAGTGGAATTTTCATTGAAATACAATGGCCATAGTTTTGCCTGTGGCAATGACAAAAGTCATTGACTCATCACACTTGTCATTGCTTAATTCCTATTTAATAAGGATTACAAACCAAGAGGAAACTCTTTAGTGGCACATATTGCAGTAAAATCTGTCCTTGACTCATATCAGGAATTGTGAAATTGATTTGATAGTTGCTTTCTGCTTGCCTTTGACCTTTAAAATGTCAGTTCCTCAGATCTCTTCTTTCTCAACATTTTGAAACCTTGTGAGTATTTTAAAGGGAACCAAAGTGGTACCATTTATAGAAATAGACCTGCCAGGAAAAAAAAAAGGGTCAATTTGGTGAAGTGAGAGACTGTCCCCAGGTATAGCCAGACATTAGCATTGAAACATTGAGCAGAAATTTGAAAATGGAAGCCTTTGGCTGAGAAGAGGAAGATAAGATCTGCGAGAAGTGAAAATAGTGATCTCGAGTACTTGGCAAATAGAGAGAGCAACGTGGAAAAGAAGGGACCATGAACATTCTTTATTTACATTTAGAAATGGGTGGCAACAGGCAAGCCAGAAACAATGAATGCTGTTTGCAGGGGTGAGAGGGGAATGCCGGGAAGAATAAGAAACAGTATCCATCAGCAATGCCCTAGTGAAGGCTTCGGAGAACAGAGATGTTAAGGGGTTCTTAGACTCAACAGGGGTTCTTAGGTTGAACTGGAGGGAAGCTCATGAGCAGTCAGATTTCCAAACCAGATTATGTTAGTTTAAGTCATAAAAATGATGAAGTGAATAGAGACTCCACTTAAAAGATGTTCCTGATGCAAACTGGAGCCAGTAAGAATGAGATCCAGGCTCATTGGGATGTGTAGTGCCAGTATGCAGGTGTCCATGTGTAAGGGTTGAGAAAACCAATTCTGGGCATGATGGTACATGCCAGCACTTGAGAGGCAAAGGCGGGCATGGCTCTGTGAGTTTGAGGCTATGGTTTGCTTAGCAAGTTCCAGGGATTCACACCATGTCTCAAAAGAAAAAAGAAAAAGCAAGGAAAAATAAAATTCATGCGAAAGACAAAGCTCTTTTGCCTTGTAATATGTGGCAAGAACTTCATCACTGAGTCAGCTCCCCAACCCAGTATCTACTAATGGACTTTACTCCTTAGTTCATCCAAATGTAGATTTTCTATTGCTTGTTTGTTTGTTTATCTTATTTTGTACGACGGGCTTTCATTGTGTAGTAGCCCTTGGCTGTTCATGAACTCACACTTTAATGCAGGCTGGCTGTGATACACTGGCCTCTGCCACATGAGATTAAAGCTACTTATCACCACAGCCTGGGCTTTCTACTGTGTTTGCTAATATATGTATTTAATGCTTATAAGGATACCCCCAGTAGGCTCAGTATTTTTCTTTTCAGATTTTCCTATTTCATATTTAGAAATATCTTCTCCGGGCTTTAGGTATATTAAAAACTGTTTTATATTACTACTATATCTGCATATAGCTTCATTTTTTTCCAGTAATCCTATGAAAAGCCAATATTTACTTTAATATGAAGAAAAAGTGATCCTGCTTTACTAACCATTGTTTTCAAAATTCCCAAATATCATTTGTACATTATCTTTCATTTTCTCTGTGATTTGGGGTATGGCTTACTTTTACACTGAGAAACATGAGTAATTTTCTAACCTGTTAACTCCATTTCATTAATTTATCTTTCTAGTTTGGGCCTAATAGTGTTATAAAGATGAAGCTAAGATAGATGCTGTGTCAATGAAAAAGAAAAAGATGCTGCTAGAAGTGAGACTAGAATCAAACAGAAATCCCAGAAAGGACAACTAGGCATCTGCAAAAGGAGCTGCACAGCTATTCGAGAAACTCTAGACACACAGAAGAGGGGCTTTAGCTGCACTGGGTATGTACAGTCAGTGATCTATGTGTGGCTATTGGTTGTGACATAGCTGAACATACAAAACAAGAAACCCTACATTCCAAAGGACCTCTTCAGGATGTTTCTTGTCACAGAAAACATAAAAGTTACATTTTAGAAGCAGATTCATAACCTGAGAATCTGTCAAGGCATAGAGTATATGCTCAGGTTTATGATACTAAAACAAAAGCCAGTACTTTCCAAGCTCTATTGGACCTGCTCTCTTTTTTTCTTTACAAAGGAATGAAACTAAACTTCAAATTATAGTATATGAAATAAGTAATAATTTTACTGCTTTTAATGCCCCACTTATAGTAGAATGGGCACTGAGGGGTGAGTGTTTTGCAACAATTTCTAAAGAGCACTAAACAACTGGACTTCTCCCCATTTGTTTCTCCAACTCCTTGGCATGATTTCAGAGTGCATTGTCTTTTTGATGTTTCTGTAATACTTTGATTGTCTTTCTCATTTAGGCTATCCCGTGACTGCTCTGTCCTGCCCCCCTCTTCTGCCTTGTTTCCTGTTCCTCTGTCTTCTCTCCTCCAGGATGTTCCCTAAGCCTTGGTGGGGAAGCTGTGTGCTATGTGATATAGATGTCCCATTTAAAGCTACACACTTTGCAGTCTCTTTTTTTCCACGTTTATTTTAAAACGAAGTCTCACTAGGTTACATAGGCAGGTCTTGAACTTGCTACTGTTCTTATCATCATCCTGTATAGCCAGAATTAACATGCCTTTGTTATCAGGCCAAGCTTCCATGACATTCCTTATGTTAATTTATTCTTAGTGGGTTCATATTTATTGATGTTATTAGGAATATTTCTAACAGGATACCGTTATACATGAGATACATTTTGCTTCTGATACATTTACTTAGTTTCTGACTATTTTGTTAGGCTGTTATTTCTAATAAGACCTTTGTTGATTTGGTATCTGTCCAGTTCAAATCAGCTTTAGATTTTACATAGAAGCCTGGTGTGGTGGCCCACACCTTTAATCCTAGCACTGGGGAAGCAGAGGCAGGTGGATCTCTGAGTGGAGGGCAGTCTGTTCTATAGAGTGAGTTCCAGGACAGCCAGGGCTGTTATACAGAGAAACCCTGGCTCAAAGGCAAAAAGAATAAATTTTACAAAGAAAATCAGTGTGATGAAGTACAAGAACACCAAAGAGAGGTTTCCCTGCTCACTTTCTTCTGCTTACAAGGTAGACTCTTGTCTCTGACTGGTGGACTTGTTTTAAAAATCAGTCTTGGTGACACGACAAATTGTCTTCAGTCAAATCTTCAATTAGTCATGTGTTAGGTGTGTGATATAATCTTTTATAAACTTAACTACCCTAAGCCTGCTTTCTCATTGGGAAAGAGAAACCACAGTTACTCCATGGAGCTATTAGATTAAATGAGATGCACAACACCTCCCCTAGAGCACAAATTAAAAGCAAAGGAAAATGAGTGGAGCTCCTTAACTGAAACTTACAAGGGTCAGGAAGTAACACAAGTTCCAAAAAAGTTCCTGCAACTTACAAGATTCATAAGATCCCTCTCAAGGTTACAGAGCAGTCACAACTTCTAGGAGGGAAGAGGGTCTCCTACCACCCAGAGCTGCCTGCAAGTTGTGCAGAGAGCTCCAGAGAAACAACTTCCATGTTTTTTTAACCCATGCTTGGGTGGGCCTTTAGTAATGCTGCTGCCTTCAAGTCTCCCATGCTCCTGTAAATAACTCCTCACCAATAATCTTCTAAGTAACCTCAATGAACTCACTAACTCACTAAGCTAGATTTGAAGGTTTGAATGCATGACTGGAATTATTTTTTCTTTTGGTCTGTCACTGTTAATCTTTTCAGGGGTGACTCTTGTCTCTATCTTCCCCCCAAAACCGCACACTTGTGTGTTTTCTTATATCAAATTCACTAGATCTGTATACTAGATCTGTTTCCTGCTTTTCAAAATCAAGAACTGTGTCTTAAGCATGTTCATGTCATCTTGTACAACATACTGACCTGCCTCTCTGTCTCCTAACTTCCTAGCATTTGGAAAATGGTGGGCCTCTTTTGTTACTACTCTATTGCAAGCACCTGGCACAGAGCGTGGTACACAGTAGACTGAGTAAAATCCTGTGGGTTTGATCATAGTCCTAATTCCTTGGTCTCTTTGAGTCTTGGTTTGGAGTACCTGCTTGTTTTACTGACCACTGCCATCACTTGGCAATTGCTGACTTCACATCACTGATTTTGAACTCTAAAATGCCCCAGTTACCAAAATGTACCATTTTTGGTGACTTATTCAGCTCTATCACTATGACTGATAGTCCCCTGACATCTCCCCATTCTTCAGTCAAAGCCCCTGACTTCTCTCATCGCCCTTCACAGCCCAACACCCTGCTCTGTTCTTTTCAGAGCATTGGCTAGGCTGGGGTCACTGGGGCACTGAAATTTAGAGGGCACCACATTTTTCTCCCACCACTTCTTTGGGCTCAGTTAGAAGTCTCACCCTGGCCTCAGGCCAGCCTCTTTGGCAGACACAGAGATGGATGAAGCTAGAGGCCCGAGGTCAAGGGCTGGGAGTATACCAGCCAGGGGACCTTTTGTACATAGGGCCACCCCTCCTCCCACCAAAAGCAGCTTCCATTTAGGAGAAGGCAAATTTCAAGCTTCTAGCACTGGATGCCAAAACATGTAGACCAATGCAATAGAATTGTGGACCCAGAAATTAAGCACACAGCTACAGTCACCTCACTTTTGATAAATGTATCAAAAGCATACATTGGGAAAAAGAACACCTCTTCAATAAGTGTTGCTGGCAAAACTGGAGGTTAGCACATTTGAAGCTGGGTCCATGCCTCTCATCCTATTTAAAAAGCAACTCAAGATGGATCAAAGACCTGAAAGTAAGACATATGAGCTTGAAAAATGCTACAAGATATAGGTAATGGCAATGACTTTGTGAACAGGAATTCAATAACAAAAGGAGAATCTTGAGAATTGAGCAGTTCTACATAAAATTAAAAGACTGCAAGTAAAGGAAGAATCACCAGACTGAAGCAGCAGCCTACAGAACAGGAAATGTCATTGCCAACTATACATTAGAATGTGTAGACTACACATAGAACTTGAAAAAAAATCTCAAAGTCCAAATCATATGATCAAGAAATAAAGTAATTACTTGACTAGACAGTTCTGATAAAAAGAAATGCAAATGACCATTAAATATATTTTTAATATATTCAATATCCTTGGCCATTAGTAAAGTATAAATTAAAACTGTGTTCAATTCCATTTCACTCCAGTCAGGAGGGTCATCATCAAGAAAGTAAATCACAAGAAACGGAGAGAATGGAGGAAAAGGAGAAACATTGTTCACCACTGCTAGGAATGTAACCCTGTGAGACCACTATGAGAATGAATATGGAGGTTCCTAGGAACATTAAAAATAGAACTACCATGTGAAACAAGTCTATGGTTATATGCCCAAAGGTACCTAAGTCATGCCACAGAGATGCACATCTATATCTATCACTACACTAGTTACACTTCCTAGGAAATCAAACCATCTCAATATCCATCACCGGATGAACAGTTAAAGAAAATGAGTATCGGCCAGTGACGTGGCTCAACAGGTAAAGGTACTTTTAACATGAGCCTGTTCACGTGAGTTTGGTCACTGAACCCACACTGGAAAGAGAGAACCAGCTGTTTGTACCTTTAGCTGTCCTGGAACTTACTATATAGACCAGATGAGTCTTGAACTCAAAGATATCTGCCAGCCTCTGCCTTCTGAGTGCTAGAATTAAAGGTGTACACTTTGAGAACCAGCTCTTGAAAGTTTGTCTACTCATTTCCACACATGTTCCTCCTCCCCTCCCCTCCCATCCCATCCAGATCCACTCCTTTGGTCTCTTCTAAGAAAAGAAGCCATACGACTAAGGGATAATAATAATAATAAAATATAATGAGATAAAACAAAAACAAACAAGTCAGAAAAGGACAAAAGAAACAGAAGGAAAAGAGCCCAAGAAAAGGTACGAAACTGATATGGACACAGTTTTTTCTTTGGTATCATGCAGTATCTTCTGATATCATGGAGGTAAAGGCTTTAGTTAGGCAGCAACTCCCCTTCTCCTTGTCCAAGGAATTGTGTAGGCATTGTCTTCAGCACACTACCAGTTTGTGGGGAGCAACCTATAGTCTTGGTAACAGCATGGGTTGTTCAGGGATTCTCATGGGACTCCTTAGGCCAATGACTCAATTAGATATACCATTTCTTGTACCAAAGCTTCATTTGGTGATGAGAGATATCCAGTTGGGATTCTGTTTCCACCATTCTTTGGTGATTTCATTTAGATCACCTTCATATATGTATGTATTATAGGACATCTCTACAAATGGCCCTCCATTTTATCTATCTCTCTCTGTATTCACTCCCTCATCCCCCTCCTCCCTCCCCTTCTCCATCTGATTCTCCTGTTTTGGCCTCTCCCCTCCCCCATCCATCCATAACTCTGCATTTTCTTTCCCCTTCCTAGGGAGACCTGTCCCTCCCCATTAGTCCCTTACTCTTTACTATCCTTTGTGGTTCTATGGATTGAAGCTTGCTTATCATTGACTTACCAACTGACGTCTGCATATAAGCAAATACATACCATATTTGTCCTTTTGGCTTTGGGTTACCACACTCTGGATGATTTTTTTCTAGTTCCTTCCCTGTACCAGTGTGTTTTGTAATTTTGTTTTTTATCAACTAAGTAGTACTCCATTGTGTAAATATAGCACATTTTCTTTATCGAGTCATCTGTTGACAGATATCTAGGCTATTTCCAACTTCTGGCTCTTATGAATAGAGCAGTAATAAACATGCTTTAGCAAGTTATCTCTGTAGTAGGGTGCAGCATCCTTTGGGTATGTGCATATAATGGAATTGTATAAATTTCACTTGAAATAATGACTTTGCAAGAAAAGGTATACAACAGGTGATTACCGTAAGTCAAAGAAGTCAGACTCAAACATGCAAATGTCACGTGTCCCCTTGTGTGTTGATGCAACTGCACTTTTGGTTACCTCATGGGTTCCTCTTCTACTATTCTCTACCCTTACTCCTTCCTACCCACCAACACTAGGTAGGAGGGAAAAGAAGGCTAGAGAGGGAAGGAGGAGCCAATCTCACTACTCCCTGTTGATGAGGGGTGTGACATTCCTTGGGACAAGTCTGATCTTCATCATCAGAGTATTGCCAAGTATCAAGCAGGGAGCAGCACTGAGAAGCATTAAGGAGCTGCAAGTAGCAGCAGGGGTACAGCAGCCACAGCTCCTCTCAGGGCCCTAGCATTTTTATACCCTCTCAAGTGCTCCTAGGTTTCCAAATGTCATACACTTGCAGAAACTATGTGCAGCTAGCAGAATGAGGCCCTGCTAGAGTGTGAGGCGAATCATAGTCAGCTGCTGTGAACGACCTGAAGCAGCCTCATATTGCACACCTGGAATTAAAAGAGAAGCCTATTCCTATAACATGTGAAAGCTAGATTAAAAAGTGTGTGTGCGTGTGTGTGTGTGTGTGTGTGTGTGTGTGTGTGTGTGTGTGTGTACGTGTGTGTGTGGGGGGGGTATGGTATGGTATGGGTATGTGCACATGCGTGTGTATGGTTCACAAAACTAGAAAGGAGAGAAAAAGATCTTAATGAATGACAGAAAGAGATTGGGATATCTATTAGAGGAAAGCAGAAGAGAAGACTAAGTGGTGGAAGAGAAGAAACAAGCCAGAGGGAAAAGAGGGTGTGAGAGACGGCAGTGGAGAAGGGCAGAAAATAAAAACAATGTATATGTTTTAAACTGCTACCAGTCTGGGGACATAGTTTGGTTGCTGCAGTGTTTGCTGCCTCAGTTAGTGCCACATGAACCGAGCATGGTGACATATGCCTGTTATCCAGCAGTGGTGAAATCGAGGCAGAAAAATCAGAAGTTCATCACCCTCCCCAGCTACGTACCGAGTTTGAGACCAGTCTGGACAACCTGTTAAAAATAATTGAGAAATTGATCTAAGGAAATCCATTACTTTGTATGCTAACATAAATAAGTGATGGAAAAACTAGTTGGGCTTCAGTCAGTCCCTGCTTACTTCAACCTGTACACACCATGCTTGCTTCAGAACTTCAGCTTGTTCTGTGGCTCTGGGACTAGTACCAATTCCTTTCCTTAATGGACACATACTCCCCCCACATCATTCTGTTTATTTTCTGGGATTTTATGTCACAAGGATAAGCAGAGTAAGGGAGAGTCATGGGTTAAGTCATGGGTTCCTCTGTCTCTGAGCCTTGTTTGTGCCACATGTAAAATGGGCATAATTGTGGCACTGATCTTATAATATTGTTCTAGGAACCTAACTAAGCATGTAATAGACTGTCTAATACATAGAATATACTTTCACCAGATGTGATTTCCTTGATTTCTGAATTCGTTTCTTAAGTTGACTTTTTCTAAGACCATAGAGAGCTAAGAAAATTGGTCAAGAGTAACATTTCTCAAACCTGCTCTAGCATCTATAATGACCAGTTTCCTTAAATTCTCCACAGCTCAACCCTCGGTTCTTCTCCACACTCCTGCACCTCTGCCCCATCAGTGTGCTGAGAATCACCAAGGGGATTTTCTTTTCGGCACCTAGAAACTCAAAACTTCTTGAGCTGGTGCCAAGAAAGCTCATTGCAGTAAACTCAGGTCTGTCATAAAGAGACGAGCCTTAGGTCTCAAATTCTATCACTGAGAGTTGGTCCCCTCTTTCAGTGCAGTGGGAGTTTAAACTTAAATCAGCACTTGCTCTTTCTGCCTATCAAGGGAGAGTGCATTCTTATCCATGGTTTTGAAATTTCCAAAAATTCTAAAGTAAGAATTGCATAAGTCAGGCTCCTGTAAACTCCTTCCCTTATTTGTGCCCAATGTATTTCTTTTCCCAAAGCCCAGCATTCTGCATGCACATTCATTATATGTTGTTTCCAGCCGATTTACCCTTTAGAAAGTTGTAGCCACAGGAAATGCATGCCCTGGAAGTGACTCAGGCTTTACAATAGCCCATATCCTGCATATGTAGCCAGGGCAAGGAAAGTTGACCAGTGGACTAACTATTCCATCTAAACTAAGTCTTATGAATTTTTTCTACTCTCAGAAACTTGTGATCTTGGTAACATTTTGTTTATCTTTTTTAAAAGAACATTTTAAGCTAGCTCATAGCATTCCCCTAGCAAAACATTTGCATTTGACAGGTTCTGATTTAATTGTTTCTTTTTTCTTTTATGATTTCTGCTTCCCTCTTCAAGTGTAAAGTCCATTCCATTCCTTAACATTTTCTCATTTTTTCTAAAAGTCTTACATTTTATGTTTAAGTCCACGATCCATTTTGAATTCTTATTAAAAATGTAAGACTTGGGTCAAGGTTCACCCTTTGCCAAGGTTTGTTCAATTACTCAAGCATTGCTTCTTGAAAATCTGCGTCTCCTCCCCTGAATTCCTTTCCCACTTCCCTCAAATACCAGTTGAACACAATGGCATAGACCTGTTCCTGGGTGGCCCACGCTGTTGTTGACCTGGTATGGATCTTCAAGGTTTTTTTTTTTTCTTCCAACTGCCACATTGTCATGATTAGCATATCTATATAAGCATTCTTAATATAAAATAGAATATTTTTCAAGATTCTTTCTTTCCTTCGTTTTTTAAATACTTAGGGTCTGTCTTACTACATAGCCCTGGCTCACATGACACTTTATGTAAACTTGTAAGCATGGTGGCTTTAATTGACATAGATTTGCCTACCTCTGTCTCCCAAATGCTAGAACTCAGGTGTAAACCACTCAGCTGAGGCCTGTTACAGCCCAGGAGTTTATACCCATAAGCTTGTAATTCTGTTCATGTCTTATGTTTATACCTATAGTTGGCCCTCTTTATCTAGGATTTATACACCAGAACATTTAATTAACGGCACACTTAAAAATAGCTACAAAAAATGTATTTAAGCTGAGTATAGTGATGCACACCTGTAATCTCAGCAACTGGGAGGTGGAGACAGGATAATCAGAAGTTCAAAACCAGTATCAGGTACACAGCAAGTTCAAGACCAGTCTTAACTACATGGGATTCTGTCTTAAGTTATCAAACAATTAAAAAATTTACATTTATGTTCTCATGTATAGACTTTTTCTTCTTCTTATTCCCTAAGCAATACCATATGACGGCTATCTAGATCATATATATTACATATAATGGCATCCTTACACATATGCAAACATACCATATCATCAAAGGGACTTGAGCATCTGTGGATTGGAGTACTTGCGGCAGTTTGTGCTACCAATTCTTCCAATAATGACTGTTCTCTCTTCATTTTGTTTTTCTAAATAGTACTTTGCTTTTCATCTTGTTTTCTATATATTCACTGTTAATATAATGAATGCACTTGCTATTTATATATTGGTCTTTTCGTTTATGACTGTGATTAATTCATTTATAATTTCTAGGATTTGCAGCATTTTCTATGTATATAGTTATGTCATCTGCATATAGAGATAGTTTCATTCTTCTTCACCAATCTGTATATATTTTTTGCCTTACTGAAGGATGGAACTTATAGTACCATGCTAAGAGTAGGGAAATATAGCATTTTTGGACATTAAAGGAGAAAACATTGAGCCTTTTTATCATAATTTATGCTCTTAGCTAAACATTTCTTAATTTTTAGTCCTCTACCAGTAGAACTATCGAAGCGATGGCTTGTTATGTTTTTGTTTGTTTGTTTGTTTGTTTTGACACAGGGTTTCTCTATGTAACAGCTCTGGCTGTCCTGGAACTTTCTCTGTAGACCATGCTGGCCTTGGCCTTGGATTCACAGAGATCTGCTTGCCTCTGCCTCCTGAGTGCTGGGATTAAAAGCATGCACAACCATGACTGACTGACTTATTAACTTTTTAAAAAACATTTACCTATTTATTTACGGTATGCACACTACAGCATGATTACTGACATCAGAGGACAATTTATGGAATTTGGTGCTGTCCTTCTATCATGAAGGTTCTGAGGACTGAACTCAGGTAGTTAGTCTTGGTGCTAATTTTATCTCCTCCTGCCTATTGCTGTTATAGACATTATCAAGTTCAGTTCTCATTAATTTTTAGTATTTTGAAAACTCTTGTTTCAATTATCAGTGTTTTTATAAACTATTTTTAAAACCAATTTATGTGACAATATAATTTGTCTTCATCAGATAGTTGACATATAATATATTAGCTTTTTTCCATTAATTTTTGAATGATGAGCCAGGTTTAGTTAAATCAATTTGTTCATGGTATCTATTTCTTTTTATGATGCCACGAAAGAAGGTTTCCCTGAGCCCTCTTATGTATCATGGCTGAAAATAAAACTGACAAAAGGAAATTAGAAGTGACCGGTATAGAGGTTAGTTTCAGTGAGTTTTAAGTAACATGTGAGCCTTCAAAAATGAAGACCTGAAAGAAAAATAACAGGAAAATATATCTTATACTTGTGAAGAGTGCACTGCCATGGAAACATATAAACGGGCAAAGTGAGCATGGTCTGCAGGTCATGAGGTAGGGAGAGCCCAGCCTAGATGGTCACATTCTTTTGTATGTCTTCATATCTTCTAGTAAGAATGGTTCTCTACAGGGATATATTGAGGGGTTTATGACATATTTCTTTCTAGCTTTTATTATTATTCTCTCATACAATACAGCCCTTCCACAGTTTCACTTCCCTCCACACCTTCCACTTCTGCCCCCATTTCCCTCTCCCCTAGATTGACTGACTGCTCCTCAGTTTCCCTTCAGAAAAGGGCAGGCCTCCCAGGTACATCAGCCTAACATGGCATAACAAGATGTAATAAGTTTAGGCATAAATCCTTTTAGTAATGCTGGGCAAGGCAACCCAGTAGGAGGAAAAGGGTCCTAAGAGCAGGCAAAAAGAGTCAGAGACACAAACACTCCCACTATTAGGAGTCCTACGGACACCCCAAGCTAACCAACCACAGTGTGTATGCAGAGGGCCTAGCACAGACCCGTGCAGCATTTATGTTTTCGCTTTGCTCTCTGTGAGCCCCGATAAGCCCTGCTTAGTTGATTCTGTGGCCATGTTCTTGTGGTGTCCCTGTCCCTTCTGGCTCCTACAATCTTTCCTCCCCCTCTTCCATGGGGTTTCTTTTTTCTAGGTTTTATGACATACTCCAGGGGAGAGAAGCAAGCTCAGAAAGCGACTCCTGTTTCCTTCATTTTTCAGAAATTCCTTCAGCTTAAAATATTCAGTATGGCACAGTGTAACATTTTGAGGCAGCATGATGTTTCAGCTCTGCTAATGTATTGTGATATTTGAGTAACTGATTTTTTTAGTTTTTCAAATAAAAGTTTGTAATACATATTATTCTCAGAAGAGGAGTTCAGTAGACATAAGTCCCTCTTCTATTTTTCTGCACATATGTATATATACATATACATATACATATATAAGATTTCTGTTCTCTTTTTAAGTGTTTGGTACAATTCTCCAGTGAAAACATGTGGGCCCAGATATTTGGAGACATTTTTACTTGAAATCCAGCTTCTCTATACTTACAAATGCTGTCCCGGGATTCTGTGTTGGCTTGTTTGTACTTGGTAGATTGGGAGGTTTCAGAAACTTGTCTACTGTGAGGTTTCCGAAGCTCCCAAATTGTTGGATTTCTGAGCCTAAGTTATTTGTAGTATCCTCAGTTTTCTTCTAATGGATGTGGTTCTAGGATAAGCTCCTTTAGGTTCACTGGTGTACCATTTCCCCTTTTGTTTGCCATTCTTTTTAAAGCTTCATATGAATTATTTTTTTCCATAGACCGTGTTCTCCGTCCCATTGACTTTCTCTACTGTTCTTCTATGTTGTTTCCTTGTAACTTTGTGTTAACTTTTATCCACTTGTTCGAGTTTCTGTCTTTTTTTTCTTTTTTATTGGATATTTTATGTATTTACATTTCAAATGTTATTCTCTTTCTATCCCTCTCCCATCCCCCTCCCCACTCCTTGTACTTGTTTCTTAAAGACATTAACAGTACTGATTTTAAGGTAATTTGAGACACAAAAGTTAATGTTATAAATTCTTCCTTTCTGCTCTGCACTCCACATATTTTAATATGTTGTGTATTTTTCCCACTTTGAGTGTGTTACCAAACTTTATTTTAGGGCAGTTTTGGACTCACAGTACAATTAAGCAGAAGGCACAAAGATTCCCATATACTACTTATGCCTTAATACATGCATAATTTCCTGGAGCAGAGTGGTTCCATTTACTATAACTGAGGAGACGTCACCAACAACACGCCATTATCAACTAAATCCATAGTGGACATTCATTCCTGCTATTACATAATCTCTAAGAACAGCTTGTTGGCTCCCATGTTTTGACAATTATGAATAAATTTCCTATAAGCATAACGTTTAGTCAGCTTTGCAGTACTGAAATAAGTACCCGAAGCAGGTAAATTCATAAAGAGAAGTGATTTATTCTTATCTTAGTTCTGGGAGGTTCTAGGGTTTGGCCTCTGGCAAGGGCAATGCATAACAGAAGAGTGTGTACAGAAACAATTAATTACATCTTGAACTGAAACAGAGGGAGCAGATGAGACAGGATATCATGATTCTCTTCCAGGAGATGAACTTAATGACTCACAGAACTTCTTTTGGGCCTTACCTAAATGTCCACTGAGGATTCCAATACTATCACCTTAGAGACATATAGATCTTATGGATAGACCTTTGAGGGGCACTCAAACTACACATAACCATAGCAACAAAGATGTGCAGCTGTTGATGCCGATTAGTTAAGATCTTCAGATAAACTTCAAGGATAAGAGTGTGGCTGTGGTAGTAAAATGGTGACCAATAGGAAACACAAGTGAGCATTTCTCCATGTCAGCATTTGGAATTGTTAGTGGTTTGGATTTTAGCTACCCTAAGAAATGTGTTGATTATTATGATAACTTTTATATTCCCAGTGACATACGGTGTGGAGTATTTTTTGCATGCATGTTTCCCATCTACATATCTTCTTTAAAGAGTTTTCTGTTAAAGTTTTCGGTCACTTTAAAATCAGATTACTTATTTTGTTATTGTTGAGTTTGAAGAGTGCCTTTAAATATTGAGTAACTGTCATCCATCTGAGATGTTTTTGCTGTCCTTGGAGCCTGTGTCCTATCTTTTCAGCCTATTTTTAGTATATCTTACAGAATCGAATTTTAAATTTTTTAATGAGTCCAGTTTGTAATACTTTACCGCAACAATACACAATGGATATCTAGCTTTTATCTTCTAGAGTTTTGGTTTGGCATTTAACTTTTAATTCTATGGTAAATTTTGAGTTAATTGCTATGACAGGTGTAAGGCCAGTGCCCAAATTATTAATAATATTTTACACGAATGTGTCTACTTGGCTCAGTAACATCTATCTAACATAATTTTTCCTTGTCATTTTACCCTTGTTTCTTGTTATTAGCCAGTACTGTATTTTATTGATATGTGATTTTATCATGACTCTTAAAGGTAAGTGTAATCAGTCTTTGAATTTGGTTCTTTACTACCAATATTATGTTGGCTATTCTAGGTCTTTTGCCCAAATCAAGTAAAGGAGCATCTAAAGTGCAGAGAGCAGACAGAGTCATGACATCTAACAGAAGGAAACTATTACAAGAATCATTGCTTTAACTCAGTAGCTTACGAGTGATTGGCCCTTTTGCAATAGAAAATGTTTATCTTATATTCTCCTGATTAGCAAGGTCATCTGAGAACTTTCTAGAAATGGAAAAATCTCAGGCCCCAACCCAGATTTAATATCTCAGGATCCTGGGAGATAGATATAGCATTTTGCTTTTTAACAAGCCCACTAAGTTATTCCAGTGCATGCTCAAGCTTGAAAATAATTGGCTTATGATATGATGGATAAATGTGTACCTATAGACTCACCTTTAGCAGTCCTCAACAAGTTCTGTCTCTAGGAGATGGTAATTATATCGGTGTACCCACTGTTGCATATTACCTGATAGCGGTGTGGGAAAATGCTTATAAAATGCACAAAGTATACTTTCACTTTCACATGTACACAAAACACCCAGTAGGGAGAAAGAGAGGAGAATGGCAAATGAAGGGACAAAGGGAGCAGTTGAGGTAGAGACCTAATACAAAGCTTAGTGTGAAGTCTTGAAAACAAATTCACACTGACTTGGCAGCACAATGCATGGTAGGAGACAGTGGCAATGGGAACACTCATAATGACTACTTACTGTAAGTGAGTTGTTACCATCGTTCCTGGGACTGGTCAGTTTCTTTAAAGGGTAGATCGAAACCATTTTGTTCTCTCATGGTCTTTTGGTGCAAGACTTTGGCCTGAGTGAACCTAACAAATTGTGGACTTTATATACCAACCATCCTCTTTCTCAATTCACAGTGTGATTATTGCTAAATTTCTTAAAGTGCTTGCAATTTCTTTAAATAGTGAAAGCTGTGAATCTCTTTCAGCCCTAGAATCTTCTCTGGGGGGTGTCTCTCTCCTGAACCATCCCAGCACTTTACCCCCTGGAGTGGAAGACACACTGCTACATTAGGGAGCAGAGTTCTTCAGCTCCAAGTGTTGCTGGAGCCAGAAGAATTTGAATTTGGAATAAAGGAGTCTCAGTTTTTTAGCAGAGAAGAGAACAATCAAGGAATTAGACATGAATGGAGGAATCTATTTGTGTTAACATACACTGCTCTCCTCTGCCCCGAGTAGAACATATGTCACTTCTCCTTAAGATTTTATAACTCTTAAGTATTGGAACATGTTTTGGGACATTATCACACAATGTGACTTTGATGTAATATTTATAACTCATTGGCAGTAAGTTCTCTGCAACTGTCAACACCTGTGTTATTGCAAATCTCTTCTAAGGCAATGCAGAATAAAAGAACTTCTTGTAGAATAAAATTAGAGATCACATCTTATGAACTAAGTTGAGGTTTGAGAATAACAGTTAGTGGAGGGCAAGTTCTTGACTAGACCCTATTCCAGATATATCAAATTTGAATAATAACATTTCCAAAAGTTAAATTTCTTTAAGTTTGTTTTTTTTAACTTTTGAATGATGCCTATGCTTTTTAAATGTTCTGAACCAGTGACTTTCAAACCCTCAATAGGCTGACAGGCATTTGGTTAGCGCACTTTTCCTTCCTTGATGACAGTGAACATGCCCATCAGCTAAATAGCAAGCAGTTAGGAAACTAAGAAGGTAATTGCTGCAAGCCTCCCTATGATAATGTGATGAAAAGCTCCTGTCATGACTACAAACATGCTATGTTAACTGACTGAACTCAGTCTGCTGAACTCCAGATCTCAGGACCAGAGCAACAGACCACACACCAATGAATTTCTCATCTGAGTGTTGGGCTATATTCTCTGACTTTTGGCCAATAAATCGCAGGGTTGTAATCTGAAAAATACTTTCTCCCACCCTAGAGGGACACTTTTTGGAACCCTTTTATAACATTGGTTGAAGGGGGTGGGTTGAATGTTGCATCTGTACGTGTTTTCTGTGCTAATCTGAGAGCTGGATTCAACCCCAGGACTTGGGTCACTTCCACACAGAGATCTCATTGTGAGTGGGAGGAAAATGGCAGCTTCTCAGCTGCACTTTGAAATTCTGCATTAAGAAAAAAACCAGCAAGTATTCATAAGCCTCTTATTTAATGAATGAATCCCTTTGTATTTACATCCTTCACAATTCCGGGAACAAATAGGGTTTAGTTGCTAGAAAGTGAAAACTTCAAGCTCATCAGAATGGGGGAAATAAGAGGCAATTTAGATGAACACTGGCAATGGCTCCATCCCAATTCCTTGGTACCTGCTCCTAAGGGCATGCCAATCAGTCCTTTCTTTTGCAGTGTTTCCACCTCCAATTTAGGTCATCATCTACAAACTACCAACAAAATGCCAACCAGTAAGTACAACTCTGTATCCGGCTGGTGTGCTCACCTGAAACTGAGAAACAAAGGGAGGAAACAATTAGTGTGTCTTGGGAAATGGGAATTGGCAATTACCAATGACTGGATTGACAGTTTTCTGCCACGTGCCTCCACCTTGCTCCTTCCCCTCTTAGCTAATGTTACTGTTTACTTCTCAAGAGTGAGCAAACGACGAAGACATTTTAAAGATGCAACATTGCCTGGGAAGATCCCATCAAAAAAAATTTTTTTTGAGTTGCTAGGATTTCAAATTGGAAATGAGAGAGACTCATTCTTGGGTTCCCCCACTCATAAGAATACTTTCAAGAAACTCTTCAATATTAATTAGCAGGCTGTGAATTTGGTTCTATGCAATTATGATGAGCCAGTTTTTGAGTATCAAAGAGCTAAGTTATCGTATTTTTGAATTACTCATCTAGAAGCCTGAATATTTTTGTATTTCCATATTTCTTGGGTAGCACTTAATTTAATCTTAGCCCCATTTCTTTCAATAAACCATTGTTGCATCTCATAAGCAGCACAGCTTCTTCCTCTAACTCATCTCCCCGTGAAATTGGTTTAATGAAGCAGAAAGGTATGAAGCATTAGCGACAGTGGAATCCATGTGGTAGCACTTCATTTTTCAGAGGCACTCACATTTCTACCCTAATTTATAAAATCAGCACACAAATGATTTTTATCACGGCCATTACATCAGTATAAATTACTGCCTTTTCTATAACACGGCAGTTAGTCAAACTGTTGAAATGATATCTATTAGTCAAGGGACAGTGGGGAGAGGTAGGAAAGAGTTAGTGAAAATGAGGTCTGATGGTTGTCTTACAGAAATACTAATATTAATTTACCATAATGAATACCAATGGGGTATTTTGCAAACGTACAGATGAAAATTAAATGTACAAAGTGAAGCAAATAGGTCAATTTGTTCAGGACAAAGAAGAGGACCTTCAATAAACAAACGGTACTATATAGAGACAGGCACAATGCAATTAGTCAGGCACTCCTGTCCGATGGGCAGGCTAGAGCTGCCCTAGGCAGGAGCCATTGTTGTTCTCTTCCTCGTGGGTGTCTTTATTTATCTCATTGTAGGAACTGTCATCTTGGGTTTTGTGCCCTTCAGCTTCACCATGTCAAACACCACTTGCCAGGGCTTCTTTGGAGAGCACGACACAGTGGCATCATCTCTTTTTCCTTGGCCGTTTGCCACAACTTAACTTGTCCTTTCCAACTAAGCAATGCTCTGTCAACCGACCTTGGTAATATGGGCCTTATGATCCTTTGGGTGGGATGGGTGCCTTCGCTCCCACCATGAATAACAGTTTACTAAGCAATTGGTAAGCATGACAGTTTCTTTGAAGAGAGGGCATAGATGGGCAAACATGGGTATGGTTTTACTTCAAGGGAATAAGTTATCCATGCAATTCAGGACTAACTAACATTCCAATATCAGTGTTCTGTATACAAATTGAAACTCATTTTTGCCTGTTGAGCGACATGGTCATGCAAGCCAATAAAATCTGTATTTTCAAAGAGGTAACTTTTCAGCAGTTGGGGAAAAAATATTAATGGAATTTAAGGCCTCAGCATAAGTCCGTTGTTTCTTATAGTAAATTAAATGAGGTCTGTTGTTCATAAACCCATTAGTTTTAATGTTCAACAAACCATAATTATTGCTATGAGGTATCAGACGTCATATATGGAATTTAAAACTCTTTTTGCTTTAGTTGTGATTTAATCAGTGTGTAAGACTGCTACTACTACCACGGCTACACACTCACATTCTGGTTTTATTATAGGTGAGAAGAGAAATAGAATACTGTCAGTAGCCAAGAATTATTTGAGCAAATATTTTCTGCCAGATTCTGGCTCAAAGTTTGATGCTTCTGAGTTCTTCCCTTCACCATAACAAGCCTGTGGAGTAAGGTGCATTATCACTCCTTTGAAAAGCAAAGAAGTCAAGGCTTAGGAAGGTTAGGTAATTTCCCCAGTGTTATAAACAAGGTTTGGGTGACCATGGTACAGTCTATCTACATGAAGCTATCCTCCTATTATAGAGGCCTGGATTCAAAAGGACAGATGTTTTGTCTGACATGAATTAAATTACTTCAGATCTTCATTTTCTCATCTGAAAAACAGGTGGTGATGCTGATGATGACAGACTCATGTTAATAAACTATATCATGGTTTATATTGTATCTGCTTCCTAAAAGTAATGGGCAACCACTTGGTCTTCAGTTTATAATTTTGTTCCAAGATACCAGAAATTTTAGGAGGTAGGACCAGGAAGTCAGTCACTGGGTAAGTGCCTTTGAGGGGTATGCATATTTCTATTCCCATCGTTCCTATCTGCCTCAGCCTCCTGGATTCCATGATGTGGGTTTCCTCCCTAGTCGCATGCTCTTATTACCACGATTTTCTGTATCACATCCAAAACCAAAGAGCCAAGTGACCTTGAAATGAAGACTCAGAAACCAGGAGCCCAAGGAAGGAAAGCTTGCTCTCTCTCTCTCTCTCTCTCTCTCTCTCTCTCTCTCTCTCTCTCTCTCTCTAGAAATGGCAAGCTAAACCAAAACCACGACCTAAATAACCCACACGCATGATGTTTCTTCACAGAGTACCTAATGTATATAAAAATGCAACCGAGTGTTTGACAAATGGTACATAGGGGAGAGAGAGAGAGAGAGAGAGAGAGAGAGAGAGAGAGAGAGAATGCATGTACGCACTTAGAGAGAGGTAGGTGCTGGAGAGATGGCTCAGTGGTTAAGAGCACTGACTGTTCTTGCAGAGGTCCTGAGTTCAACTCCCAGCAACCACATTGTGGCTCACAACCATCTGTAATGGGATCCGATATCATCTTCTGATGTGTCTGATGACAGTGTTCTTATGTAAAATAATAAATAATTCTTTAAAAAAAGAAAGAAAGAGGCAGCATAAATAAAGAGGTACCAGATATTGTTTTACTGCTGCCTAAGATTCTTTGTAGCATGGAGTCAGCGTGGCCTTTGTTTAACTATTGGGGCTTGAGCAAGTTAAGTTAAAGCAAGAGATGGAACAGCTGAGGAGTTCAATGGGGTTCAATCTTAGGAGGGAAAAGAACAGAACAAGCACCCTGCTGTGGGACCAAGAAAATTTTGGAATATGAACAGTGGAGACCTACTGGAAAGAAAACTAAAGCTAGGAACCAAGAGTTAGGCCAGAAGAACCTATCCAAAATGGTATTGTGGTTAAGTAAGACATTATGGAGTATAAAACCCACAATAGTCATTATCTCTTTTTTTGTACAAAAAAAAATGCTAGACCCCAGTCTAAAACCCATGGCAAAATATGTTATTTCCCATGAGAGGTCTAAGAACAAGTAGTTGAGGAATTAGGGATTGAAATGCTTTTCTATGCCAACATCTAGACACAAGATCCTCCTTCTTTAGATGAAGATAAGTAATAAAATCAGAAGGGGTGTGTGTGTGTGTGAGTGTGTGTGTGTATGTGTGTGTGTGTGTGTGTGTGTGTGTGTGTGTGTGTGTGTGTATCTGTATGCATGCAGTTAATGGAACCTTGAACATGTTCCTAGGCAAGAATACCAGCACTAAACCACAACCCTTTATTTGATTTTTCAGTTTTTATGTTTACTTTCTGTTATTAATTTCTAGTATTCACTATGGTGAAAGAAGATTCACTGTACAGTTTCATGCTTTGAATTCTTTGAAATTTTTCATGTGGCTTCATATGGCCTGTCTTCAAGAATCTTTCATGTACCCTTGAGAAGAATTTTTTCCTTTCATCAAATGGTGCTTTGTGCAGTGCATATATCTGCGAGGTCTATGTTCCTGGTGTTGTTTAAGTTGCCTGTTTCCTTGTCAGTCTTTGGTCTACATGTTCTCCTCATTAGTTAATTGAGATACTGAAGTTTCCAATGACTGTTGCACAGCAGTCTGCTAACCCCTTTGAGGCCACCAGGTTTTCCTTCCTTTCCACATTGCAAAAAATAATTGTGTTCCTTTTCAGTTCCTTCTGCCCCTGATGTCATTATAGTCACACATTAGATAGGCAGAAAAGACTGAGAATTAGTGCCTTATGAATTTATGTTGTAAATTACACAGGGGGATAAGAGGATATAAATGAAATACAATATTTGTCTCATTTTCATTTATTTATTTAGTTACCTTTAATGTTGTCCTTTATTTCTTTGTTTGACTTTGAATTACTTTCTTCTCAATTCAAAAGCTTACTACACAGCTACGGTAATCAGATAAATTGATAGAGGTATAGATTGATGAATTAGAATTCAGAGTATAGAAATGCATTATTGTCAGTGGGATTTCAATACAAATGCTAATATTTAATTAGTTAAGAATCACATTTGTAATAAATGATGCTTGGATAACTATATAATCTAGATCCAGAAGATCAACTTTGGTTTACTAAAAATTAATTCAAAAGGAGGCCAAGGCCAAAACATAAGAGTAATAATTAATATAAACTCAGAAGAAAACCAAGGAGTAAATCCTCATGTCCTTATATTTGGTGACTCTTAATTCTGTTACAAGACACAAATAGTAAAATAATGAAAAGATAAGATAAAATTCATGAAGATTTATAACTTACAATTCAACAGATACTATCAGGTATTTTAGAAAGGCAAACTACAAAATGAAAGAAAGTATTTGCAAAACATATATTCAGTAAGGGTTTAATAACCGTGTAAAGAACACCTAAAAATTAACCACAAAGAGTCAAACAACCCAATTAAAGAATGAGGAAAGTAACTAAATCAAGATAGATAACACACACACACACACACACACACACACACCACACACACACACACACACACACACACACACATTCAGGCACACATGCACATATGCATGCACATACTAAACTGATAGTAGGAGAATAAAGTATATAGTCCCCCTGGAATACACTTTGCTACTTTCCTTTAAAACTTACATGTAGAAAATATTCCAAATGACTTCTTACTGGTGACTAGAGAGATAGAATTTGACTTGGCCACACAATTGAATAGTGAGATATTGAAAGCAGTTGCTCCAGTATCTTCTACAACGTGAATGTGCCTCAACAGTACTGTGATGAGAGCAGGAACCCAGAGAAAACTTACCTGTTATTCTCTAACATACACAATAATTATTTTACATTTATTAAGAGAAAGAAAGTGTGCTGTGCTGTGTGTGTCTGTGAGTCTCTCTCTCTCTCTCCCTCTCTCTCTCTCTCTCTCTCTCTGCGTGTGTGTGTGTGTGTGTGTGCATGTGTGTGTGCACTTATGTCATAGAATATATTTGGATATCATTGGACAACTTGCAGGAGTCAATTCACTCCTTCCATTACATGGATTCCAGGGATTAAATGAATTTAGTTTGTTAGGTTCAGTGGTATCTTTAATCTCTGACCTGTACACACTTTTAAAAAATGTTCAATCTTATATTATGTGAACTTTATAGTAAATTTTATTAGTAACCCTTCTGCCTGCCACTCAAAGAAATAGATGAATGGAAATATAATTAATTAATTAATTAGAATCCTCTCACAGAGAAGATGGTGGTCTGAATCAAGATGATGACAGTAGGGTGCAGGAAAAGATGATGGTGTTACTTACGAAGCACTGTGTACAGGACCAGTGACAGAAGAAATTGCTCACACAGAGCAATAATGGTTGCTGCATTTTAAGGCAAGGCAAACAGAAATATCATCTACAAAGGTATACCAGAGAGGCTGCAGCTTGTCCACTGTCCCAAAACGAGCCTGTAAGAAAAATATGACCACTTTCTTATTGCTATGACATCTAGTTCTGAAAGAATTTGCATGTAACACAGAAAATGTTGAGTGCTGACTTACCTTCACTGAAGTGTTTCCAAAAACTGCATAATTAGCCACTTATTCATACCAATTTTAGTATTTGTGTTTAAAACTTTAAAGTTTTAGCTATAATTATATACATATATGTCTTCTCTCTTTTCTGAAACTTCTGCCCTTCCTTGAGTGTACTATATTCCAATTTAATACTGTCTATCAAGTACTGATAGCCCAAAACTGTCCCTAATGACCCCATACTACAATCTGGTGAATGTGCCATGGTTCTTTCTCTGAAGCAGTCTGGTTATAGATTTCTGTAGCCTTACGGGTTTTAGTATTGAATGGGGGGGATGAACAATTCGGAGCACCCTTAAGTATAGGGATGAGTAGAAGGGGGAGGGCAGGAAGGAGGAGACAAAGCACAGGACCTATGGGGGATGGGGTGGGAGGGAGCGGAGAGGGTGCTTAGTCTCAGACACTAGGAGGCAGTGGGGGTGGGGAACAGCAAAACCTCAGCTGCTGGAGAGGAAGAACCAGGACCTTTTGTCTCATAATGTATGGAAGAGTGTGTGCATGTATGTGATGCTGATGATTAAATGGTACATGGTATCAGCGAAAATTATCAGCATTGATGCTGATTAGGGCTGCTGAGGAACTAACAGTAAGAAAGGAAACTAGAAAAATTGGTCTGGGTATGGAAAAGTAATACTAATTACAATCATTTATGCGAACTGCTTACCATTTATGACTAATTACCACCCAACACAATAACCATTAGGTATATCATTAAATATGTGTGAGATTAACTTTGTTGTCAGTTCTATTTGTGATTAGAACAGTAAACTCTGCATGTATGCTGGGACTTAATAGTTTGTTGTTCATGCAAGCACGACTGTCAGTTCATAATTTGAAAAAGAAAAAAGAAAAAAAATCACATTATGTTAGGGCTGGAGCATGGCAGGCCTTGAATTCCAGGCTAAGCAGTTTATGGTTAATTTAGGAGACAATGGGGAACCCTTCCAGAATAATCAACAGGGGAGTTACATGATCAGTGCTGTACTTTAGGAATCAAAGATTGGCAGAAGTGCAAGATTCTTTAGAGATTACTCACACCGTGGTCACCAGCCAGGAGGCACTGGCAGTCACATGGGGACTCTAGAGGGATTGTCAAGACTTGAGAGCCTAGAGGGAATCATGCTCTTCTCCATATTAAGGCTGAACGGATCAACTACAATGTCAATATTGTTTGCTTTAGGCTGGAGTTAATCACATAGATGCACTCATTGGGAGAATTGATTGGAAATTGTGACAAATAAGTGATACAAATTTTTAGTAGTAACACAAGCTAATTGTTTCTCAACAAGTGAGAAATGTCATAGTAGAAAAGGCACACAGTTTACAAACCAACCAAAGGAAATCCTGGATGATGAAAAAGTCAAGAGCCACTATTAGAATCCAAACAAATTGTTTCATTTTATATAGATGGGAAAACACAAGCTAGAGATAGACGTAAGTTGCTTTATAAGAAGATGGATAAGTAAGAAGGTTGAAGGAAACTAACGAACAGAAAGTGACTTTAGTGGCAGCTGGAGGTTTCTATTCAGAACCATTGATTAGAGAAGAACCAGAACTTAAGAATCACTCCAAAATCCCTGAAATCTTTCCCAGGACTAATGGCAGCATAATTAGCAGAGACATAGAAAAAGGCAAAAACAGACAACACAATCTATAAACTCTAGCTTTTCTTTCATACCACCTGATAGTGGGCTGGCTAGTTTATTGTCTACTTCACACAAGCTAGGGCCATATCTGGAATGAGGACATCTTAATTGTGAAAATATCTTCGTAAGATTGGCCTGCAGGCAAACCAGTAGGGCATTCTTTTAATTAATTATTAATGTGGGAGGGTCCAGCTCACTGTAGGTGGTACCCTCCCACCCTGGGCTGGTGGACTGGGGTGCTATAAGCAAGCAACTTGTGCAAGTCATAGGAGCATGTGAGTAAGCATCACTTCTCTATGTCCTCTGCTTCAGTTCCTGCCTCCAGGATCCTGTCCTGCCTTCCCTCAGTGATGGACTCTGATGTTGGACTGTAAGCTAAAATAACCCCTTTCTTCCCTGAGTTGGTTTGGTCATGCTATCTGGTCATATCAGTAGAAACCCAACAAAGGCATGATGTTTCGTTTTGTTATAAAATATACCATGTAACCTGTAATCACTTTTGATTATTCATTTCAGAGAAGTAAAAACGTATGTCCACACAAAAACCTAAACAGACATAGACGTTTATGGATGCCTCATTTAGAAGTTTTTTTCAAACTGGAAAGAATCCAAATAATCGTTAATGGGTGAACAGTTAATCTGTAGTATATCGGCACTGTTGGATGTTATTCAGCAAGAGAAGAAAAACTATTAAAGCACCCCACAACCCAGGTGAGTCAGTAGCGATCTACACAATGTAAGAAAATTCAGTGACAAGGGGGAAAGTACAATTTTATAATGTTTGTAGAATTTATAATGTTTTAAAAATAAATAAGAAAGTAGTGGCATGGTTTGGGGATAGGTAAATGGGCAGAGAAGGATGTGAATGTGGTTATGATAAAACAACGTAGGAATCTTTGTGACAATAGAAGGGCCATATTGGCTGTGCTGGTAGATATGTAATAACATTCTGTACAACTAAATATCCAGATGCTTCCACAAAGAAGTACAAGCCCAGCAGAAGAAATCTGGGTAAGATTGGTAGAAAATAGTAATATATTCTATGTAAATGCACAAGAAAACTCAGGATTATCAAGATGTTAGTCCTTTCCACCTTAGCCAATAGATTCAGCATGATGCTAATCAAAACATTAGCAAGTTATTGTTTTGAAAATATTAAATTTACATATATGTGTGTATAGGTCAAGGACCACTTTCCTGAGTTGATGCTTTCTTTCTGCCATGTGGGTACCAGGGAACAAGCTCGGGTCATCAGTCTTGGTGGTAAGTACCATTATCTACTGAGCTATCTTTCTGGCCTTGGGCAAGCTATTTTATGTACACTTTGTTAGAAAGCTAAAGTTATCCAATTCCAAGACTTACTATAAGAGCATGTACATTAGGTTGGTATTTTCAAAAGAAAAGGCCAAGAAATTAGGGACACAAAACTGTTTTCAAAGCCATTTCTTTTATGCCATCTAGGGTAAACATTTAGTTTTGGGCTGATTATTTTTAATACCTACAATTTCACATAATTTGTAGAATAAATTTCCATTATCCAGTTCTACAAAATAGAAAAGACATTCATATAAATACAGTCAACTGATCTTTGACTAAGGAAGGATGGCAGTTCGGTGGAGGGAGGGGGTGTTTTCTCAACAAGCAAAAGGTCTCAGCCAAGTAGACATCCTTACACAAATAATATTAATGGCAAGCTGGTCATAGGAGCCTGCAATCCTATCATTTGGAAATATTGAGTGTACATTTATTCAGAAATGTACAAGTGGCTAATAAACACAAAAAGGTGCAAACATCATTAGCTATTAGGAAAACGTCAATCAAAACCATAATGAATTTCTATTTCACACCTGTTATGTGATTGCACAAATCAGCAAGGAGTAAGAAGAGAAACCCCCCTCCTATGAAGGCACAGAGCAAGAGGATCAACAGTTTAAGGGCAGCTTCTCATATAGGCAAGTTCAAGTTCAACCAGAGCTATGTAAGAGACCTGTCTCAGAGAAAAGAAATATGATAATAGTATCAATAATAACCTCTACACCAACCTTATCCCATAGATGTTGACGTAAAGCAGAAATCTATAAAACTCTTAACACCAGAACGATTTTTGGTGTGAAGATGATGGTTTAGGTAGAGCACTGTTTAAGTATGATCCATGAAAGAACAAACTGATCAACTGGACCCCATTTACTTTAAAAGTTCTTCTTTACAAAACAAAGAGAATGAAAGGGTAATAAGCCTCAGATGGATGGAAAATATTTGAAAAATGCATATCTGATAGCAAACAGTGTACAAAATATATAGAGACCTCTTAAAACTCAGATAAATAAGTAAATAAGTAAGTAAGTAAGTAAATAGATAAATAAATAAATAAATAAATAAATAAATAAATAAATAAATAAATAAATACGAAACCACAACAAACAGCCCAGGTGAAAAATGAGCAAAGCATCTGAAAAATGATCGATGATATCTGACATTAGTGAAGTGCAAATTAAAACAACAAAGAGACACTGTGACACACATATTAGAATGGCTCAAATCCAAAGTGCTGACACCTAATGCGGGCGTGCAAGAGCACTGCTCATTCGTTGCCCGTAGAAAGGCAAAAATAATCTGATTATGAATATTATCCTGATCCCCCAAAGAAATCTTGTACTCATTAGCGGTAAATCCCTATCCTCTCATTCTCTCCCAGCTCTGGGCAACCACTAATCTACTTTCTGTCCGTGTAGGCATGCCTACGCTGGATGTGGTATGTATGAAATAACAGTCAGTCTTTGTGAGTAATATAGTTTCACTTACAAAATGGTTTCAAGATTAATCCACACTGATCCCAGAATGGTGGCACATACATGTAAGATAAGCAGTCAGGAAGCTGAAGCAGGAGGATTGCTGTTTGAAGCTACCCTTGACTATATAACAGTACCAGGCCAGCCAAAGTTGCCGAAAACAAATTAATCCACACTGTAGCATGGATTGCTCTATTCCTTCTTTTCACTGTGATGAAATATATAAAATTTGTCATTTAAGTTACTTCAACTGTGGCAGTAAGTTAACACTGTTTCGAAAACTTTACCACCAGCTATGTCTAGGAGCTTTATCTGTAACCATTCTAAAGGAACTCCCTGTATTAGTCAGTCTGGAAGAATTCTGAAGGGCAACAGGTCTTCAGTCTGAGAAATTTGATTTCAGTGTCAGCGGAAGTGAGCAATAAAGCAGCTCAGCATTTCCCTCTGACCTCTTGAAATCTGATGGCGGCCGGAAATAGTCATGCTGGGAGAGGATTATTCGGTGAACCACTCCTGAACACACCCTCACAGAACTCCCCGCACCCAAAGGTGTGTCTCTTCGTTGATTCCTCATCTAAATAAGCTGACGATCAAGATTAACCAACACACTTCCTATTCTTTTCTTCTCTTAGCTTCCTAATTATCTCTTCCGGTTTGTATCAAGGCATACACTGTAGGTGTTGTGGGTGTTAATGGAACTCTGTGATGATTAATCTCATGACACATTGGCTGCATTGATAAATGCCTGGATTGCTAAAGAACACCTCTAGATGTATCTATGGGAATATTTCCAGAGAGAATTAGCTGAGGGGAATGTCATATCCTAACTGTAGGTGACACCATCCCATTGTCTTGGAGCTTCCAAAATAATAAAGGAAGGTGAGCGGAAATCTAGCCAACAAAGACATGCTTTTTGCTTGCTGGTCAGCAGGACATGAGCTGCTTCCTGTCCCCACTCTAAATGGGAACATCTGAAACTGTGAGCCCAAATCAAATATCCTTTTATTAAGTTGTTTCTTCAGGCATTTTGTCAAAGTAGTGAAAAGGAGCTAACAAAAGTGTGGTACTTGCGTACATCCGTGCAGTATACACTGATCGTGTGCAAGCGTCTTAGTCACCATTCCTCCCGCACACCTTTCATAGTATAGAGCAATCAGTACTCTACTTTCTGGTCAACTTTGCTTTACCTGCCCTGTATATACCAGAGAACTTGTATGTTTGTGCCTAGCTCTTTTCACTTAATCCATGTTACTTTAAATGACAGGGCTTCATTCTTCTGTGGTTTTTCTTTTTTTTTAATATTTGGATAATCGGGGTGTGTGTGTGTGTGTGTGTGTGTGTGTGTGTGTGTGTAACTTTATCTGTTCATTCATCAATCAATGGACATATAGGCTGATTCCAAATAGTAGCCATTATGAACAGTGCAGCAGTAAGCATGACCTTGGTGTACTGGTTTCACCTCCAGGAACGGTATAGGTGGATCATGTGGTAATTCGATTCTTAGTTTTCTGAGACAATATCATACTGTTTTTCATAGTGTCTGCATTCTTATCAGCAGCATGTGAGAATACTTGTTCCCTACATTCTTGTCAGCATTTGGTTTTATAACGGCAATTTTTTTTTACATTAAAAAAATCACTTCATTTTATTAGAGACATAAGTTGGAACACTGTCACTCTTAAGTTGTACATGTATTTCCATAATGGCTATAACGTCTAACAATTCCATGATTATAGAATCCAAAAACTATAGAAGTGACATAGTTCAGTCTACCAAGCTCTGTAAAATGAAACACATCCATTTGTTAAATTTCATTTCTTTCGGTACCTTTAGGGTTAGTTCCTGTAGCTAACAGAATTAGTTTATGTATAGAAGGAGTAAGACATACCTTCACAATCTCCCTGGCTTGTTGCCAAGTGATAGAAAATTCTCTTTTAAAGCCTTTGCTGTTAACATGGTGTTTTTTTTTTTTATTAACTTGAGTATTTCTTATATACATTTCGAGTGTTATTCCCTTTCCCGGTATCCGGGCAAACATCCCCCTCCCCCCTCCCCTTCGTTATGGGTGTTCCCCTCCCAACCCTCCCCCCATTGCCGCCCTCCCCCCAACAGTCTAGTTCACTGGGGGTTCAGTCTTAGCAGGACCCAGGGCTTCCCCTTCCACTGGTGCTCTTACTAGGATATTCATTGCTACCTATGAGGTCAGAGTCCAGGGTCAGTCCATGTATAGTCTTTAGTTAGTGGCTTAGTCCCTGGAAGCTCTGGTTGCTTGGCATTGTTGTTCATATGGGGTCTCGAGTCCCTTCAAGCTCTTCCAGTTCTTTCTCTGATTCCTTCAATAGGGGTCCTATTCTCAGTTCAGTGGTTTGCTGCTGGCATTCGCCTCTGTATTTGCTGTATTCTGGCTGTGTCTCTCAGGAGCGATCTACATCCGGCTCCTGTGGGTCTGCACTTCTTTGCTTCATCCATCTTGTCTAATTGGATGGCTGTATATGTGTGGGCCACATGTGGGGCAGGCTCTGAATGGGTGTTCCTTCTGTCTCTGTTTTAATCTTTGCCTCTCTCTTCCCTGCCAAGGGTATTCTTGTTCCCCTTTTAAAGAAGGAGTGAAGCATTCACATTTTGATCATCGGTCTTGAGTTTCATTTGTTCTAGGGATCTAGGGTAATTCAAGCATTTGGGCTAATAGCCACTTATCAATGAGTGCATACCATGTATGTCTTTCTGTGATTGGGTTAGCTCACTCAGGATGATGTTTTCCAGTTCCAACCATTTGCCTACGAATTTCATAAAGTCGTTGTTTTTGATAGCTGAGTAATATTCCATTGTGTAGATGTACCACATTTTCTGTATCCATTCCTCTGTTGAAGGGCATCTGGGTTCTTTCCAGCTTCTGGCTATTATAAATAAGGCTGCAATGAACATAGTGGAGCACGTGTCTGTTTTATATGTTGGGGCATCTTTTGGGTATATGCCCAAGAGAGGTATAGCTGGATCCTCAGGCAGTTCAATGTCCAATTTTCTGAGGAACCTCCAGACTGATTTCCAGAATGGTTGTACCAGTTTGCAATCCCACCAACAATGGAGGAGTGTTCCTCTTCCTCCACATCCTCGCCAGCATCTGTTGTCCCCTGAGTTTTTGATCTTAGCCATTCTCACTGGTGTGAGGTGAAATCTCAGGGTTGTTTTGATTTGCATTTCCCTTATGACTAAAGATGTTGAACATTTCTTTAGGTGTTTCTCAGCCATTCGGAATTCCTCAGCTGTGAATTCTTTGTTTAGCTCTGAACCCCATTTTTTAATAGGGTTATTTGTTTCCCTGCAGTCTAACTTCTTGAGTTCTTTGTATATTTTGGATATAAGGCCTCTATCTGTTGTAGGATTGGTAAAGATCTTTTCCCAATCTGTTGGTTGCCGTTTTGTCCTAACCACCGTGTCCTTTGCCTTACAGAAGCTTTGTAGTTTTATGAGATCCCATTTGTCGATTCTTGATCTTAGAGCGTAAGCCATTGGTGTTTTGTTTAGGAAATTTTTTCCAGTGCCCATGTGTTCCAGATGCTTCCCTAGTTTTTCTTCTATTAGTTTGAGTGTGTCTGGTTTGATGTGGAGGTCCTTGATCCACTTGGACTTAAGCTTTGTACAGGGTGATAAGCATGGATCGATCTGCATTCTTCTACATGTTGACCTCCAGTTGAACCAGCACCATTTGCTGAAAATGCTATCTTTTTTCCATTGGATGGTTTTGGCTCCTTTGTCAAAAATCAAGTGACCATAGGTGTGTGGGTTCATTTCTGGGTCTTCAATTCTATTCCATTGGTCTATCTGTCTGTCTCTGTACCAATACCATGCAGTTTTTATCACTATTGCTCTGTAATACTGCTTGAGTTCAGGGATAGTGATTCCCCCTGAAGTCCTTTTATTGTTGAGGATAGCTTTAGCTATCCTGGGTTTTTTGTTATTCCAGATGAATTTGCAAATTGTTCTGTCTAACTCTTTGAAGAATTGGATTGGTATTTTGATGGGGATTGCATTGAATCTGTAGATTGCTTTTGGTAAAATGGCCATTTTTACTATATTAATCCTGCCAATCCATGAGCATGGGAGATCTTTCCATCTTCTGAGGGCTTCTTCAATTTCCTTCTTCAGTGTCTTGAAGTTCTTATTGTACAGATCTTTTACTTGCTTTGTTAAAGTCACACCGAGGTACTTTATATTATTTGGGTCTATTATGAAGGGTGTCGTTTCCCTAATTTCTTTCTCAGCTTGTTTCTCTTTTGTATAGAGGAAGACAACTGATTATAACGGCAATTTGATGAGCATTTCTCTGATGACTAAAAATATTAAGCATTTAACATATATTTGTTGTTCATTACTATTTTTTGAGATGTATCTGTCTTGATCATGTTACTTTTATTAGTGTAGTGCTGAGTTTTCGAAGTATGGGTGCAATAACTTTGTTTTCTTTCGTTCTTTTTTCTTCTATTAGATTTATTATTTACATTTTAAATGTTATCCCCCTTCCCAGTTTCCCCTCCAGAAACCCACTATCCCATTCTCCCTTCCCCTGCTTCTATGAGGGTGCTCACCCACCCACTCCCTCCTACCTCCCTGTCCTGGCAGTCCCCTACACTGGGGCATTGTGCCTTGACCGGACCAAAGGCCTCTCCTCCTACCGATGCCCAACAAGGCCATCCTCTGCTACATATGCAGCTGGAGCCATGGGTCCCTCTATGTGTACTCTTTGGATGGTGGTTTAGTCCCTGGGAGCTCTGGGGGGTCTGGTTGGTTGATATTGTTGCTCTTCTTATGGAGTTGTAAACCCCTTCAGCTACTTCAGCCTTTCTCTAACTCCTCCATTAATTCCTCAGTTCTCAGTTCATTGGTTGGCTGTGTGCATCCACCTCTGTGTTTGTCAGGCTCTGGCAGAGCCTCTCAGGAGACAGCTATGTCAGTCAGCCTGCACTTTTTGGCATCAGCAATAGTTCTGTGTTTGGTGTCTGTATATGGGATGGATCCCAAGGTGCGTCTCTAGATGGCCTTTCCTTCAGTCTCTGATCCACACTTTGTCTCCACATTTCCTCTGTGACTATTTTTGTTCCCCCTTCTAAGAAGGTCTGAAGCATCCACACTTTGGTCTTCCTTCTTGAGCTTCATGTAGTTTGTGGATTGTATTTTGGGTATTGCGAGGTTTTGGGCTAATATCAACTTATCAGTTTGTTTTCTTTTTTTAAAAAAAAGATTTCATTATTATCTATAAGTATATTGTTGCTGTCTTCAGACACCAGAAGAGGGCATCAGGTCTCATTACAGATGGTTGTGAGCCACTATGTGGTTGCTGGGATTTGAACTCAGGACCTCTGGAAGAGCAGTCAGTGCTCTTAACCACTGAGCCATCTGTTCAGCCCCTGCTTTCTTTTTTAATATCATTTTGCTCAAAGCTAGTCTTGATCATGTAGGACTATCATACCAGCTAAGCAAGAGGCAGGGAGATGGCTAATTCAAAGCCTGTCTAGTCCACAGAGTACATTCAAGAACAGCCTGGGCAATTTAACAAGAACCTTTTTCAGTAAGAAGCCGGAGATATGGCTCAGAAGTAGAGCTATTGTTTAGCACATGCAAGCATTGGATTCAATTTCTAGTAAACACACACACACACACACACACACACACACACACACACACACACACACACATACACACACACCTTTTCTTTTTTCCTATCTGGGACCCATGTTTTACCATACTGATTTTAGGGATAACTTTCATTCTGCAACAGCAGCAGATAGGTGAGATTTTCACAGGAACTGTGTTTATTCGTAGATAAGTTAGGAAGTTTTCCATCCTAGACTGCTAGGATTCGATCTTCCAAACCTTAAAACTAAAAATGTCTTTAACTTTATTTTAGCATACTTCAGTATTTCTTGTTTTGTAGATTTTAGTATACAAATTCTGTACTTCCTAGGTTAAATTAATTCCAAAGTCATTCTAATACTTGATTTTAAAAATCAAGATATAGGTGGCTGGAGAGATTGCTCTGCAGTTAAGAGCACTGGCTCTTCTTCCAGATGACTCTGGTTCAAGGCCCAGTACCTACATAGTTTGTCACAATTCTTTGTAACTCCATTTCTAGGGAGTATCCTGCTTCTAAGGGTACCAGACACACACATGGTATACAAACATACATCCAGGCAAATCATACACACATACATACGAATAAAACATTTTAAGGTTTTTTAAAATAAAATTAAGATATACTTACATATAAATATTGTATACATTTTGGTAGATAGCCTATTTTCACACTTTCAACATTTTATCTTTGCCAGGTGTGATGGCATACTCCACTAATCTTAGCACTCTGTAGCCAGGAGCAGGCAGATCTCTATGAGTTAGAGGTCAGCCTAGTCTATAGCGCCAATTGCAGGACAGCTATGGTTACATAATACAGACACTGTATCTATTTTAGATAGGTAAGTAATAGATAGATAGATAGATAGATAGATAGATAGATAGATAGATAGATAGATAGATAGATAGATGGATAGAGATGATAGATGCATGTGTGTGCATTAGACAAACATAAAAAAAAAGTTTGTCTTCCTAGAACTCATTTATTACAAGAAGAGAGTACAACATATTTTATTTATTTATACATTTATTTAATGTATATGAGTATACTGTAACTGTCTTCAGACACATCAGAAGAGGACAACAGATCCCATTACAAATGATTGTGAGTGACCATGTGGTTGCTGGGAATTGAACTCAGGACCTCTTGAAGAGCAATCAGTGCTCTTAACCGCTGAGCCATCTCTCTGGCCCCTCTTATGTTTTTATTAATATGAAATAATTACACACTCATGGAGGTATAGTATGATATTTTAATACATGTACGAAGAATATTCTGACCAAATCACAATATTAGCATTTTATCCCCACCACTTCTTTATGTTCATTGCCTTCCAATTCCTCTCCTCTAGATCTCCATAAAATATGCAGTATGTTACTACAAGTCAGTCACCCTTCTCTCTGCTTATTTGTATTTGGTACCTGTCTTAGGGTTACTATTGCTGTAACAAAACACCATGACCAAAAGCAAGATGAGCAGGAAAAGGTTTATTTGGCTTACATTTCCAAATTGTAGTCCATCACTGAAAGAACTGAGAATGAGAACTCACACAGGACAGGAACCTGGAGGTAGGAGCTGATGCAGAGGCCATGGAAGGATGCTGTTTATCGGCTTGCTCCCCATGGCTTGCTCAGCTAGCTTTCTTCTAGAACCTAGGACCACCATCCATAATGAGCTGGGCTCTGTTCCATAAGTCACTATGTAAGAAAATGCCCCACAGCTGAATCTTATGATGGCATTTTCTCAAATGAGGTTCCCCCTCTCAGATGGCACTAGCTTGTGTCAATTGACATAAAACTGACTGTGCTTGTTATCTAACATTCTTTTGTTCTTCTTCCCAAATTTCCCAAGGAGTAATTTCTACATTCAGATGGCTTTTTGTTTTGTTTTGTTCGTTGCCCTTGTGATGGAAAATATGGTATATGTTAATTTTTCTGACTTTTTTTTTCACTCACTAATGTCCTCCAGTTCCATCCATTTTGCCACAAAAAGATGAGATTTTGCTTTTATAAAAAGCTGAATGTTTCCCTGTGTTTCTGTGTTTGGATGGCACATCACAATTTATACATTTATCCATCTTTAGACATTCTAATGTCTATCTTAAAGGTAAAGTATTTAAATAGAGTGTTCGAAAGTTAATGAGGATTGTTGGAGAACAAAATGCACAGAGCTCACAGGTGGATGTGGTATGCGCGAGTGTGACGGTGCAGGATTAAACACAATGCATAGTGTAAGCCTCCATAGGGAAGGGGAGTCTGAAGGAAGGCCTAAAGGAAGTAAACACGGATTTATATTTACACGGCTGCATAAACATAGGGGAATGTTTCTTGTAGAGGGAACAGTCAGTGGGAGGATCTTCAGACAAGAGAGTGCCTGGTGTGTTCAAAGAACATTGATGACACCGGGCTGGTGGGAGAGAAGAGAATAAACTAAAGAGTAGGAGGAAACCCCAAGGACCTTATAAAACACACAATAAACTCAATTTTTACTCTGAGGGAAATGGCCATTAATGTCATCTTGGCAGCAGCGGAGTGCCAGACGTGATTTCTGTTTTACAGATTGCTACACTGCTGCTCTCAGAACTGACTAGAAACAAGTAGCATCCACACGGTGCCCACGAATTCAATCATCGCAACTTAATTCGTCCTGACTTCCAACTACACACTCCACATCTCAGTGCCCATCAAACCTTAATTAATTGCATCACATACACTTTTGCTGATTGCTCCTTTCACTCCATAAATGACAACATAATCACTGACCAATCACATCACTCAAAGTCATTTCATCTGCTGGTGTCTGGCCACTGTTCATTTTATACAGGTCATGCACAGACAGCAAGGCATATGCTTGTGTCATCTTCTTATGTCACAGTGACAGACATGTGTGACAATGCACAAAAATAGATAACACAAAGGTGGTGGTGGTGGGGAATGGCCAGCAAAGATGGATGGAAAAAGAAACCAGTTAAAATGCTGAGATGAAATTCAAAGCAAACATCTAGATTAGCATTTCTATAAAGTAATAAAGAAATGTTCTTAATGTTTTAAATGACTAGACTGCAGATGGTCTTCTACTTGCAATGGGGTTAGATCCTGTGAAATGTATCCTATATTAAAAAGTATTGTAAATTATCTAAAATGCAGTTAATACATTGCAATCACTAAAAGTCCTCACATGGCCACACTGTCCAGGGCAGAGTGTTAGGATTATGTAGTTGACTGGCACTGTGTTTCTTGTTGCTGTGGAACACTGAGTGTCTCCTACTCCAGTACAGTCTCTATTGAAGCCATGTTACCTTCTTTTCTTTCCTTTCCTTTTCTTTTCTTTTCTTTTCTTTTCTTTTTTTTCTTTCTGAGAGAAAGTCTCACTCTACACACAACACAAACTGGTCTGAAATTCAGCAATTTATCTGCCTCAGAGCCCCAAGTCCTGGTATTACAGACATGAGCTTCCATGACTTGTTCTGATTATGTCACATCCACAGCATTGCCATGTTGGAAAATCCCTAATCACCCATCCTGAGTAGGGATTGTCTAAAAATAAATACTTATTTTACTGAAATGTTATATACACATAATGAAGTAGGCATTAAGAGGGAGCTAGGATTCTCGTGGAGATTTAATGAGCTAATACTTATAAAACATTTATGAGAGCTCTGGTGTGTAGTAAGTGATCAATAAATGTGATCGGTTATAATCATTATTGCCACGTGCACTGCTTTAAAAAGAAAAGTCTGAGGCGGGAGAGATGGCAGTGGGTAAAGGCGTAGCAGGATGATCCTACCGACTTGAGTTCAATCCCTGGAACCCACATAAATGTGAGAGAACTAACACTGAAACTACTCCTCTGACTTCCACTTGTGAATGTGGCATGCACACTCACCACACACACACACACACACACACACACGCGCGCGCGCGCGCGCGCGCGCGTGCACAAATATGTGTGCCTGTGCACACACAAAGATAAAACATAATTTTAGAAAGAGAAATGAGTTGTTTTATTTTACGTGGATGAATAATTTACACATCTGTCTGTACCTTAAATTTACTTCTTCCTCATTCTCAACATTTGTGCTTTTCAGGAATGCTCAGCATTAACAGTTTCACATATTCATCTACTCTTTTTATGCAAACACACATAGAGATGTGTAAACATCCATATATATGTAAATGTATACATATATATGCATATATACATATATGTGTGCTGACACATATTTGAAGCATAGATGGTATAATATAATACTCACTCTTAAACTACTTATCTACTCACATAGTAATATAGCAATGTATGACACAAATATTTTCTGTTAGTAATATAGAACCGCTTTCCTTTAAAAATTATTATTATCATTATTATTATTATTATTATTATTATTTATTTGTATGTGTGTGGATATTTCAAGGTGCCCAAAGGGTGCAGAGATGTTGGATCTCCCATGGAGCTGGAGTTCCAGGTGGTTGTGAGTTGCCTAATGTGTGTGCTGAGAATCAAACTCAGGTCCTCTGGAAGATCAGTTCATGCTCTTAACCATCTCTCTAGACCCTGCTTTCCTTTTCAACAGCCTTATTAGTGTCCCATATTATGTATTATTTTATATAATTCTTTATTAATACTTCTTTTTTTTAGTTTTCTCATGATTACAGTGAAGGATTGAATGACCTTTTAGATAATAATTTACACACGCACAATGTTATTTTCATAGGATGAATTTCTAGGAAGAAGATTGTTGGGTCAAAGGATATATGCATTCACAATATCAGCAGATAACATCCAGTTTTGTTCTAAATGAATTGTTGCAGTTGTCAGGGCAGAAGACTGCCTTTTCAGAGGCTAGAGAGATGCTCAGTGATACTCTTGCAAAGGAAATGGTTTAGTTCCAAGCACCCACATGATAGTTTTCAATCACCTATAACTTCAGTTCTAGGATATCTAATGCCCTTTTCTCACTAAAAATAGTACTGCATGCACATGGTACATTGACATATGTGGAGGTAAAACAGTTTATTGTTTCTTTAGCAATGCATAAGCTTTTTAATTTTTGAAAGTCCCATTGTTAATTGTTGGGCTTACTTTGTCATCACACAGAATCATGTTCAGAAATTCCTTTCATAGACGGTAGCCCACCATAGGTAGGTTGCTGCCTATATTTTCTTCTAGCAATTTTAATGTTGGACTTTGATGTTTAGTTCTTTGATTCATTTGCAAATAGATTTGTTTCACAAGATAGATACAGGTATAATTTCATTTTTCTACATATGAGCATCGAGTTTTTCCAGCACCATTTGTTGAAGATGCCATCTTTTATCTAATGCACATTTTTGGCATCTTTCTCTAATAGTAAGTGTGGTTCTTTGTATGCATATGGATGTGTTTTCTCCTAGTTTGGGGAGGTTTGCTTCTGAGATCTTTCTTGAAGATGTGGTTTATGCCATTGGCTTGGGATCCTTCTCTTTCATTTATAGCTATAATTTGAATATTTGGGGTTTTTTATGGAGTATATTTCTTTTATGGTCCCTTCATGTGTGTGGTTTTGAAATTTTTATATTATTTGCTTATTTGTTCCATATCCTCTTTATCTTTGAGTCCTGATATTCTATCTTCTGCTCAATACATTCTACTTGTAAGGCGTTTCCTAGTTGAGCTACTGTGATTTTCAATTACATGTTCATTTCAATTCGAGTCTTCCTCAATGTTTTTGTGTTCTCATTGAATTCTGTGTTCAAGTCCTAGATTGTCTCATCGATTCCATCAGCCTTGTGGTTGTATTTTCTTGGGCATCACTCATTTATTCTTCTTAAGTTCTCTTTCTTTAATTGCATTGACTTACTTCTTTACATCTTCTTTCAAGTTTGTGAATTACTGGATGAAGTCTATGATTGTTCTTTTACATTTCTGTGTCCCAGGGTTCCTCTAGGTACTTCTCATTAGAAACATTTCTATAAGACTAATAGATTTCAGAGAGAAGATCTATCTTTTTTTTCTCTATTTTTGTGATGAGATCTGGACATTTGAACTTCTTTTCTTAGTTCCAAGTCTGATATAGGCAGAACAGGTTAGACAGAAGAGACAATAGGTGGGTTGCTTGGGTCTAAATATTAGAAATGGCTTGGGTGGAATGAAATCAGGTAAACACAGATGACTAGGATAGTTCTGTACAGGAGGTGTATTCCTCCCAGTTCATCTCTATCTCCTCTCCCACCTGAATCTTACACCATGTCCACTATATATTTTTTCAAGACAACATTTCTCTGTGTAACAGCCCTGGCTGTCCTGGAACTTGCATGTAGATCAAGCTGACCTACAACTCACAGAAACCTGTCTCTACCTCCCAAGTGTTAGGCTTAAAGGTACTATATTTAGCTCCACCGTGATATTTTTCATCCTTACATTTTTCCCTATTTATTGGGTAATAGGGTATCTAATTTAAGTTATAATTGGCATTTCTCTGAACATTGTTTCATATGTATATTCATCATTTGCATTTTCTCTCCTACAATTCTCATTATTTTCTTTTTTATTTATATTTCACTGTACTTGAAATAAGATAAATGTTTTGTTTAAGTAGCCTTGTGGTCCATTTTGGTTCAACCATACTGCCACAGGAAAACTTTTACTCAATACAAAAGGATCCCTAATGCTTTGGTTTGTTTGTTTCATTGGTTAGGTTCAATTTTTTAAGACAGGGTCTTACTGTGTAACTCTGGCATTCCTAAAACTCACTATGTAGATAAGGCTGGCTTCAAACTCACAGAGATCTTCCTGCCTCTGCCTCCCAGGAGCTAGGATTAAATGCATGCAACACCATGCTTAAATAAAGGAACAGTTTGAATATATATGCTGGTATGAGTTTTTGATTAACTATATTTTGCTCAAGTAAGTTTGAACATTATCCTTCTTTAATTCTCTGGCCCTTCAGACTAGAAGATGCTAGCTTATGGTAATTCAAATTCCCATGAAACTCTCAGTCATTTGTGTAATTTACTCATATCTAAACTTTTCAAAGTTAATGCAATAGTCCCACTGTTTTCTTTAAAAGCCACCTGTTAGTTCAGTGCAGAAGGAAGCAGAAGGCTGTACAGTTGTTTGACATATTCAGGCTCATTCTGTACATTCAGACAGAGGCTGGTGTGTTTTTCTTTTCTTTTGGAATTCTTTAAGGATGACTTCACGATTGGGCTGCTTCTGTGGGCTTAGTGTGGACGAATAATGAGTTTTTGAACCATGAGCAGGACATGTTACAAAACAGAAGGAAACAGTACAGACTATATACAATCTGCCATTAAGGGCATATGATTTGGAAAAGCTGGAAATAAACCTAGGCCTGGAGCTGGGGATGCTCAGGCAGAGAAGCTAAAGTGGCCATGACTGAGTTTCCTAGCTGTTTCCATTTCTTCTTCACATGAGTAGCATTCAAATTGTCTAGCAGCTGAGAGGATAATCCAAGTTGATTAGATGTTTGACTTAATGAAAATTTAATTCAGTCCCATTTCTCCTAAGTGATAGTTCATTCAGTAGAAGAAAAAGTCGTGGGATCAGGGGACAGTTTGTACTAAAAGAAGTATAACTGCAAATTTAGTGCTTACTAGAACCTTTCCACTCATATATGACATATAAAAATTTATAGATACTTTATGACATTCTTATTTTGTATCTTGACTATTTTTTTTGGTTCTTTTTTTTTCGGAGCTGGGGACCGAACCCAGGGCCTTGTGCTTCCTAGGTAAGCGCTCTACCACTGAGCTAAATCCCCAGCCCCTTTGTATCTTGACTATTAAATTCAGCTTGAGCAAACAACCATATACCTTGACCAGTATTAATGTCAAGATAGAATGTTAGCTGGACCTGGTGCCTCCCATTTGTAATTCTTGCAATCTGGAGGCTGAAACAGAAGGATCATTATGAGATTTAGTTTAGTCTGTGCTATGTAACAAGAGACAGATGAACCTGGGCTGGAGATTGAGATCTGTCTCAAAAATAAAAAAGAAAAAAGAAAAAGGTCTTAGAACAGCAATTTTTTCAACTTGTGGGTGACAACCCCTTTGGGACTCAAAAGGCCCTTTTACAGGAGTGGCCTAAGACCAGAAAAACACAAATATTTACATTAAAATTTATAATAATAAAATTACAGTTATGAAGTAGCAACAAAAATAATTGTATAGTTGAGGGTCAGCACAACATAAGGAACTGTAATCACAACACAGAGGAAAGGGGAAATGGGAAAATAGAAAGAGAATATAAAAGACAGGAGTCAAAAGAGGAGAGAGTGGAGAAGAAAAGTTAAGTGCTTCAGAACCCAAATTTAGATTACTGGAATTACGGATCTTGAAGGCCCCTGCTTCTAATCTCCTTGGTAACTTTGAATATCCTTTGAGATCTCTTTGATCCCTCCAGGCCTGTAGTGTGTACATCTGTAATCCCAATACAACTCCTGGAAAACGGAATGTGGAGTTAGGAAAATCCCTTGAAGATCACATGCAAGCTAGTCTGGTATACCCCACAGAAAAAAAACAAAGCGACCGTACATCAAACAGTAGACAGTGAAGACTGACAATCAAAGTTATCCTTTAACCCCTGCCCCCACACACACACCCTACACCTACACACAAACAATTCACCAGGAGAAAGCTGAGGACAGACGCCTATGGCGCACCACCAGAAGGGTCCCGGGACCTGTGTCAGTACTTGTTGAAGTACTTGAAGCACAAATGTGTGCTACTGCATCCATTTAAGAACTTGTGTTTGTTAAATGCTAACACCGTGCTTGTTTGATGGTAGATGATCAATGAGTATTGCTACAAAGTAGTAATTCCTAAGTATTTTTCACAGAACATTGTTCCATGAGACCTATTTATAATTTCTCCACTCTTAACATGATTTTGAAGGCCCTAACAATATATATTTCTGCTATGAGAATATTAATTGGGATGAGCCTGGAAATATGCTCCACTGCCTAAAATTCCATTTCTGTAGGTTGGTTAAACAGCATGCAAAGTAAAACTGTAGATCTAATGCAGGGCGATGCATGAGGAATCAGTACACTTGGATTCAATAGGGCAAACCTAAAGAAGATCTGCCTCATCTATCTGAAAGGAACATACGAGAAATCATAGTGCATGTTAACTAGAGATTCACTAGATCCACCAGTGTTGACATGGGAAAGAGTCCATTCTGTACATTCCCAAAAACAGGAAAATGGAACAACATATACATTTATACCATTTATGTTCTATTGTATATACATATTCACAGGAAACACACAACTCTAGAGAGAAAGGAGCATATAAGTCAGTTATTTCTGGAATATATATATATATGTATATGTATACATACACACACACACACACACACACACACACACACACACACACACACACACATTGTGGGTAGAGATTGGATCACCCTATGTGACCGAAACAGGCCTAGAACTTGTAAACTTCTTACCTTTTCCTACTGCTCTGGGATCACAAGTAAGCCACTATGCCTGTTTCTGCTTTAGAGTTTTAGAAAAAAAAATCACCTTTGTTTCTGAATTGCCTATTTTGTTTTGTTGTTGTTATTGGTGGTGGTGGTGGTGGTGTTTTAACAAGCTGTGGGTCATCCTCTTTCCTATAATGGAGGGCTTTTTGAAGCATGTACTAGAAATTGGGGAAAGCGGATGCTTCTGGAGAGTATCTAGAGTACCCTTTTAACTCTGCTTTTACTCTGGTTTATTTTACAGCATATGCACATATTCTTTTGAGAGTATTTATACAAGTGCTTAGAACTCTGTGAATCTAACAGATGTTATATGTGCAACATTATAGGCCACCTGACTATAGAACATCTAAAAAGATATTAGAATCATAGTGACAGTTTCCCACACCTAGAAATCATTACTGCAGGAATTGTCATTTTAGTCCTACCTCTGACTGTGAAGAATTGTTCCGGAAGTGGAAGGGTTAGAGACATAAGAAGAGAATAAGTGAAGAACTACAAAGACTGCCAGCGAGAAGAGTGAGAATGGCTAAGGAAAAGTACATGCCCACATCTATGACATCGCACTCTACAGGGAAGAAAACTCCAGAGCAGTGGGAAACACTGTGAACTATTGCTCTAACCATAAATGCAAATGGCCTAGCACAAAATACTTACTCAAGCATGGCCTCTTTGGTGAGGAGAATTGGAAAGAGAACTGAATGAAGTGAGAGGATAAGTCGTACAGATGTTCTGGCAAAGCACATTCTGAGCACAGAGTTGCAGAAAATATAGAGGCTCCACAGTGTGGGAACTGTTGTAGCATCTGTAGGGAACAGCGAACAGAGTGTGGAGCCCTGTCTGAGTTCTAGAAGTATGGTAGCAGAAGCAGTCGGGGAGCACAGAGCAGTCAGGCCAGCCCGTCATGATATGACAAAGACTGATTTCATCCTGCAGTTCATCATCATAGGGTAGTTGAACAGAGGGCTGGGATAATTTATAGACTATGAAGACCTCTGTGGCTGTTGTATTGGATAGACAATATGGAGGACAAAGACGTGAACATAGAAGGCCATACCCCAGGTTGTGCCAGTGGCATAGGTAAGACATACTGGTGGCTCTTACTACAGTATCAATGTAAAGCTAATGACTAGTGTGGATTCAGGATCAACATCAACGTCAGAGTCAGTACAAGTTCTTATTGGACAGGTTATGGCACTACAATAAAAAAATGAGAGAGAGAGAAACAAAGAATAACTCTAAAATTTTTGGCCTGAGGAACAAGATGAATGGTAATTCTATTTGTTAAGGTTGAAACAATTAAAGACAGAGAACATCTTGGTAGGTATGTGTGTTGGAGAGCTAAATTGAATTTTTGAGGTACTGAGTACAAGCTTTTTAGTTATTCAAATAGAGATGTTGAATTGGGGCTGTAAACAGCAATACAGAATTTATGAGCATCGATTTGGCAGGAGTCCTTTCAATGTGCATGGTTTGTAAGGTAAGAGACTGTAGGGATGGGTGCACAGATCTATCAGGATTTTCTTCCTACCACGTCCACTATTCCTAAGCCACAGAGATAAATTAGCATCTGGGCATATTTCATATATCTTTTCCATATGTTAGCAATCAGGCATCTCCACTACCTATCACCCAGTGACAACAGGATACATCATCACCAACTGCCAAGATACAACACATTCCCACTGCTGCCAAGAGTTACATATCCTCCTCATGACACAGGCTACATTGCTTTGTAGCAGGTTAGTCCCTCCTCTTTCTACTCTCTATTTCCCTCCACCCTCACTCAGAGGCAACCTCTGTATACCTCCTCCCCAATAAACCTCCTATGTGGCATCTGTCACATGGTATAACTTTATGGCGTCTGTTGATTAGATCATAACATTGGTGTCAAATGATGAAGTAGGCTCTCCTGGTACTTCTGCTCCCCTTTATGGGTGGGAACCACACACAAGACTCATTTTCTGACTAAGAGATTGGTTTACATGTTTTCTATCCAAAGTAATGACTTTGTGGGTTGGAGTAGTTGTTAGTCCCAAATAGGTGATCTGAGGGGTAGATAATTGGACCCTAGGCAGTGATATTCTGTATTTCTGGCTGGGCAAGAAATTTAGAAGATCACAGTGTCAGTTTGACTAATTTGTAGGGATAGACTGCAGAAGAGATGCTCATCTACAAACTATGTGTTTACATTTGGGGAGAGATAAAGACTATAGATCTTTAGATCTATTGATCCTGATCAAATAGGTGTGGACAATCTGGAACACCTGAAGTAGAACATATCAAGTGAGTTGGGTAGGGAGTTGGGTGTCAGGGTCAGTCCAGGTGAAAGCAAAAGTTTTGTGGCTGGGTACCAAGGAGGATAGAGAAGAAGGTGTTCTTGAGTTCCAGGACTGAGAAATGGGAGGTTCCTTGTGGATCGTAGAAAGGTGTGTATAAGGGTTAGCTATGACAGGGTGGGGGGACCACTGCAGAATTGATGAAGTGAAGATCTTGAACCAGGTGGTGGGTTCCATTGTGCTTCTCAACTGAAAGTATAATAGTATTAAAGGGAGAAGATATGGGGCAAAGAATTTTTTTCTTAGGAAGTCAGAGATAACAGACTTAAGTATCCTGAAACTCTGGAGAGAGAGTGGGTTCTGGGCTTGGGTGATGTACTGGGTAGGGTCCTGTAATTGGATGACAAAGGAGGAGTGGAGTTTAGCATCAAAAGCATTTTGGACATCCCAGACTTGGGGGTCCACTTGGGAGGCTGGCAAAAGAAATGATGTGTTGGAGTCAGTAGATTAGTGACTATGAAAAGGAAGCGAGCTGGCTGGAGAGATAGCCCAGTGGTAAAGAGCACTGACTGCTCTTCCAGAGGTCATGAGTTCAATTCCCAGGAACCACATGGTGGCTCACATCCATCTGTAATGGGATCCAATGCCCTCTTCTGTACAGTGTACTTATATACATAAGATTAAAAAATCTTTAAGAAAAGAAAAAGAAGAGAGAAAAGTTGCTGGTACACTTGTGGTCCGGTGAATGGAGGGAACAAAGGACATAGAGGCTAGCTAGAGATCTCTTCCCAGTAAGAAGATAGGACAGGTTGACACCACCAGAAAAGAATGTGTGAGAGGAACTCTCCTGAAAATGCAATTGAATGGTATAGTCTGGTGAAGTTCCCCAACAATAGGGAAATGAGAAGGAAAGGTGGGCATCTAAAACTCCATCAGGACTAAGTGAATCCAGTGACCAGGAGGAAGGAGATGGGCTGCACTAATATTGCAACGATTACCTAGGATTCCCTGTCAGAGATGACAATGGTTAGGCCAATGGAGCTCAGGCCCCTTCAGTTGTCCATGGCCAGGCCTAGGTGGTTGGCTAAAGGGCAGTTTTGGAGTGATGTCCCCATATCACAAAGGACATGGAGGCATTCAATAGCCCATTGCCTCTCTTGATGGCACTTGGCACATGACCACGATGGTTTGATAGGATTAGAGTAGGCCCAGGCCTAGTCACCTTCCTGACCACATTTGAAGCAGAGAAGCTGCTGGTCTTCGAGCTTTAGGAGGCAAGGAATCCCAGGCAGTTGTCAAAATTGTTGAGCAGCCTTGACCAGCATTTGGTATTGTTACTTGTGGGTTCTTTCATTTGTTCTTTAAGATAGACCTTAAAGGCTAGTGCTAAGATTTCTGCCTGTGAAGTTCAAGTGTCCTCTCTCCAAGTGCTTAAGCTTGGCCATAATGTTGGGGAAACTCTGGGAAAAGAAGTAGGTCATGAAGAGTTGTTTATGCTCTGTGGCTTGGAGGTCTAGATTGGTATACTGTAAGATGACCTTTGTGAGGCATTCTAGGAATTGAGACAGGTTTTCATGTTTGTCCTAGATAACCTCTTGGAGTTTCTCATAGTTTACTGGTTAAGGGCTGCTTTATGGAGACTGGCTAGGAGGAAAGTTGTAAACTGATCTCTAGCTAGACTGCAACCTGCAATATTGTAGTTCCACTGGAGACCCTGGCCCAGGATGCTTCGGCCCCAGCCAAGTATGCTTCCTTAGTTTTGTGGACTTCATCTTCATGCACTCTAGCCTGTTCCCAAACTTGCTTGCATGCTTTGGGGAGTAGGCTATTGGTTAGAATCGTATATACGATTCTAAAACTATGAGTGGTAATATATTGGAATTCTTTAATGAAAGTAGAGGAGTTAGAGGTATAGGGCCCAGTTTTCTGTTTGGTTCTGCTTAACAAAACTGCTGATCCAGAGAATAAGTTGTGGTAAGCATGGTGAACAGGTATTAAACATGGGGCAAACAAGCTGCCATTACCAGGGCATGAATTTCTGATATATAAGTAGATATATGTATGTGTATACTATATGTACCTATATGTACTATATGTATAAGGTCCCTTAGCTGCTGGAAGAGTCTTCAAACCATTCATTTATTTAATCTGGAAGCCATTGTTAATGCACAGCTTCTAGAGGAAAAACTTTGTAGTCCACTGGACATAAAAGGCACTTTCGACAAAAGTTCTATCCACTTACCACCTTTTGAAATTGAGAGAACTTTAGGGGTTAACCACAGAAACTATTAAAAGCTGTGCTTCCACCTCATGCTCTGGCTCATTGAAGTGGGGGTGGTGATGGAAAAAGACTGGAAAGAGAATAGGAGAACCTCTTCATATTTAGCGCAGAAGAAAAGCTGTGTGGGACTGAATCCACTACCTTATACCATGTACTATGCTAGACTATCTGCATGTATTAAGTACATAATTAATCCACACTCCATTCTGTGACGTAGCAATCATTAGACCCAGTTTGTAGACAAGGTAGGAGACTCAGAAGCACCTCCCACACAGCCCACTCCTCACTCCTCACTCCTCACTCCAGACTCCAAACCAAGTGCTTGTTCTACCTGCAAGCTGCCCTGGTCAATAAAGTAGAAAAAAGAATGAGGTAAAAAAAATGCTGGAGCTGGGAGTGTTAATCAAAGGCCACATCCCAGGCTAGGGGGCTCACAGTATTTACTACCTGGAACTCAGTTCTTTGAAATGCTAATTAGGCATTGGTCCCAGCATGCCCAGTGCTTTCATCCTAAAACCTTTAAAGGTTTTTTACTTAATGGGGCAACTACCACTTCCCACCAAGCTGCCAACTGTAAGCAGTCATCTCAGATTTAGGTAAAAGTCAAGGAGGGACCTCATCTGGCCCATCATTCTCTCAATGGCCAAGATTTGGAGCCCTGTTAACATGTAAATGGCTCTGGGAAGGGTAGCACTGGGGTCATGTCTCAGCAGTCCTATAACCTGTGAGGACCTGACCTTTCCCAAGGTCAGGGGTGGACAGCGGTGAAGTCTCTGGCTCCCACCAGAACAGGTTACTTCATTCGGGCACAACTCCTCCAGATGGCTCTAAGAAAGTGTGGGAGAAGGAAGTGTCTTCAATTTAGCAGCAGAGGCATAACGCCACTTAAAGTTTGTAAGTCGATTTGGTTGGTTGTAGGCATGAAAGAATTAGAGCAGCATCTACATCCTGATGGGAAAAACAGAATGGTTCATTCTGGTGTCTGCTGAGCCCCAAGCAGTTTGTTTCTGGGGAAGACTTCAAATACAAACAATTAATAGCTTGAAAATGGAATTCAACCTTCCAAGATAATCCAGCAGAATTACCTAGGTAGAGCCAGGATAGCATAAGTCTTTCTGATACACATTGTCCTAATGAAAATATGTCATATATATCTCTATTCCTGCCACTAAAGCCCTCCCACTTTCTCATTTGTAATAATTTTCCTCCTCTCCATAGTCCCATAGCCATTTTCTTGACTTCTCTCTATTGTTTGCTAGTGTCATCCCTATTGTTATTTATGTGCATGTCTCTCTTCGTCCAAATTGTGATCTCCTAGAGGGCTGAAACTATGGTTTATTTAACTCTATTCCCCATGGACCATGAACACAGGGCCCACACCCCGTAAGCACTCAATGAGTGCTTGCTGAATTGAATTATTGCTCCACACCACTGTTGTGATTGGCATTTGTTCATTTAGTCCATTTGCCTCTTAAGAAGCTCCTGCCGCCACTCAAAAGTAAAGATGTGTAAGTCCAAAGAGATAGAATTTTAACAGTTGGTGGTTGGAGGCTTTTTTTTTTATTGAAAATAGACCAATGAACAGAGATGTTTCCTTAGGTCTTGCCAGCCAGGCAGAAAAGGTTATCAGCAGATTAAGAGGACTGTTCTCAAACACCATCAAGTGTTGTTCAATGTGGCCAATGGGTGGAGAGCTTTGTGTAGCCATAAACGCTTGCTCAAAGGCTACTTGGGTTCCTTCTGACATATGTCATATTTTCAAGAGAGGTGGTGAAAGCAGAGTCAAGCAAACAGCCAGTCAAAGTGCCGCTCAGCACACTGGAATTGGCCTTGCATGAAAGTGTTAGCGAGGTGCACCTCGGGGAACAAGGTTGCCCCCGGTCTTCCCCAGGAGCTACTTGAAAAGCTGAGAAGTGCACTGGCGTTCTCATCATAGAGTCACATTCCCTCCATTCCACACCTTCTGCACCTCAGAAGAGGCAGCTGGCCTCGTGGACACTTTGTAGTGTCTACCTTCTAAGTGTCAGGTTGCATTGATCTTCAACAACTTAATGCTAATAGTTGAAAATAATACATTGTCGTGGACAGGCACAGTGATGAAACTCCATGGCATCTAATGCACAAGATATTGTTCCTCTATACTCACCCCTGATAAACAGATAAGCACACTTCTTGGAAAATTGAGCATGGATGGAGAAGCCTTGGTACCTGCAATGCCAAAGGCACAGGGTCAAGCAGGTGGGCAGCATGCCAGTTATAAGTGTGCACCTCCTGGGTCTGGGCTGGGCTAGTGGTAACCAAAATAGGCATACTGTGTCACTTAGAAGTCTAAGGTTTAATTGCAGAACTTGGAACTCTGAGGGGATGAGGTACAGGTGGAGGACAGAACAGACTGGCAGTTAAGCAAGTGGATAAATGATGCACTCCATCCAGATGCAATAAGACCTCTGATGTTGCTGCTAAGAGAAAAGTCAGATGCATCCAAGGGTCAAGGAGACTTTTCTGCGGGGAATACATTCTGTTTGGTTTTAGTGCTAGGAATCAATGTCAGTGCCTTGTGCATGAAAAGCAAGCTCTCTATCACAGTACTACAAGCTTACTTGGGAAGTGGCTTTTACAAGGTAACGAAAGGTTGATTAGGAATTGCCTAGCAGGTGTACAAAGCCTGAGAATAGCTATGAATGTGGTCCAACACAAAATCATGAACATAAAATTTAAGGGTTTTGTTAGTTTTGTTTGTTTTTTATTGCTGCTGCTGTTGTTGTTGTTGTTGTTGTTTTTGTGGTTGTTGGTGGTGTTGGTGGTGGTTGTGTGGTGTGTGTGTGTGGCACAGTTATGCATGAAGTCTGTGAATTACAATGTTAGGCTGTCCTGTCAAATGGTTATACACTCCTGGTGGGGAAATCCATTTGTACCTACTGCAAGGACAAATATTTCAGGAAAAGACAGCATTGTCAACAGCAGTACAGAGGATCTGAAAAGAATATATAACAAGGGGCATGATACGGTTCTGTAAGACGAATCTAGCGAAATGAGCAGCAGTCAGAGCATGCCTCATGTAAGTATATTTCTACCTTGAAGCAATGAGGAAGGAAAAACTAAGGAATTACTCACAAGTGCTATTGTGCAAGAATAGGAAGGTGAAGGGGCTGGAGAGATAGCTCGGTGGTTAAGAGCACCGACTGCTCTTTCAGAGGTCCTGAGTTCAAATCCCAGAAACCACATGGTGGTTCACAAACATTTGTAATGTACCGTCCTCTGATGTGTCTGAAGACAGCTACATTGTACTTATGCATAATAATAAATAAAATCTTTAAAAGAAAAAGAATAGGAAGGGGAAAGGAATGGAGTACTGATAGATACTTCAGTGTATAGCAACATCCAAAATACTGTTCTAGGTCTAGGGGTAGGTACAGCTCAGTGAATGAGCACTTGCCTAACATGTATGAGGCCCTGGGCTTAATCACTAGTACTGCAAAAGTTGTGATAGAGAATATATACATATACACATATATATTATATATCACATAATATACATCATACCTATATTATATATGATTATATATAATTTTTTATAATATATTATATAGGTATTTTATATAGACATATAGATTTATACTGTAGACATAAAATATGGGTATAGAATATAATATGTAATCTTATAGAAATGTACAGTTCAGTTATAAAAATATCATATTCACAGTTTACACCAAAAATAAAACCCCAAAATGGCAAAGCACGTTAGTGGTTGCTTGGTAGTAGGAATGGAGTATGACAGGAAATAGGCACAAAAATGTTTGGGACTACATCGATTTAACTCAAAAGTCAAACTGTGGCAATGATCATGGAATTCTGCTGTACTACTTACTTGTCTCCTTAACATGACAAAATATCTGACAAAATAACTCCAGGGAGATAGGGTTCATTTTCTTATTCAGAATTTGAGGGCACAACTGCCCATCATGGCAGGGAAGTTACGGTGCTTGAAGCTTGAAGCAGCTGCTCACTTTGCAGTCGCAGGCCAGAGGCAGAATGGATGAGCACTAGTGCTTGCCTCCTTTTCATTTACTCCAGGATCCCAGCCCATGGGATGGTACTGCTCATAGTTAAGGTGGGTTTACCTGCCTCAATGAACCTAGTCCAGAGGATTGCTGATAGGTGTGTCCAAAGGCTAACCCCCTAGATCCTGTTATGCCAATGACCAATGACAACCAGCATATGTCCACATTTATGCAAAATCATTGAAATATATTTTGGATTAAGTAACAGTAAACAAATCTAAAAAGAAATGGAATTTTTCCTCTTCCACAGAAGACATGAAACATGGGGAAGCTGAAGATTAAACAGCTTAAACTACTTAAACATCTGTATCTCATACTCACACATCATTTCTGTCAGTGAAGGAGGATGGGGGATGTCTTAGGGTGTCATTGCTATGAAGAGACACCATGACCAAAGCAACTCTTATAAGAACAACATTTAACTGGGACTGGCTTACAGTTTCTGATGTTTAGTCCATTATCATCATGGCAGGAAGCATGGCAGCATCGAGGCAGACATGGTGCTGGAGAAAGAACTGAGAGTTCTGCATCTTGATCCACAGGCAGCAAAAGAGGACTGTTCCACACCAAGTGAAACTTGACCACTAGGAGACCTCAAAGCCCTCCCACACAGTGACTTACTTCCTCCAATAAAGTCACACTTACTCCAACAAGACCACACCTCCTAATAATGCCAAGCATTCAAATGAGTCTTTGGGGACCAAACTTATTCAAACCACTATAGGGAGAATCTATTGGTTCCTGTAGTATTTTTGATTCCATGCAGAAAGTAAGCACAAACAGGACAGACCTGTAGAACTGTGAACAGGGCACAAAATATGTTACCCAATATAGAGCTGTCACCATTGTTGGTGGCCCAACAAGTGTCCAGGACCAGACATTGGAACAGAGCTTGACGAATGTTGGTATCCAGAAGACACACATTCACATTGATCTCTGACTAGAGAACTAAAGGAAATCAGGACTATGATAAGAATTAGGAGAGAAGTGCCATCCAGATGTTAGGAGAGTGGTGCCATCATTTATCAGCCTATGCGGTCCCTTGGCCTCCTCTGAAGGGAGCTTCCATCTGCTATGTCTCAACGGTTTGCATGGTAATAGTCATTTAATTGGGGAATTGAGAATGAAATCAGGGGGAAATCTGTGGCTTATTCACAGAAACAGTGATTTTCCTGTACCTTGGATGAGAGACAAAAGATCATGACTGATTTCCTGCTCATCTCTAGGGAACAGTTTATAATCCTCCAAAGCAATCAAGCAAAAAAAAAAAAATTGAATGGGCTTTCTCACCCAACAGTCCCTGGGGGTAATACCATGAAAGCCCAGCAAATTATTATATTTGTATAATTAAATCTAACATTTCCATCAATTGGATAAGGATAATGTTCTCCCCTGCCTCTAAGATCTTAACAAAGTCCCACTTCTCTGGCCGGGCTAATCCCAGGCAATAGCCTAAAGTACAACTGGAGGCTTGCCTAAAGCTTGCTTTCATACTTAATTGTCCACAGAAATCAGAAACAACAAAAATAGAATTGCCTTTTAAAACAATAGGCCCACAGAGGGAAGAGCTGCCAGTGAGGGGATTTCTGAAGTGCCAGCATCCTGCTCCAATGGGAAGGATTTCCCTTGTGCCTTTTGACGTAATCCACATTGACTTGAAGAAGTGCAGTCTCTGATCTCTAAATTTTCTTTCCAGTAAGTTAAAGTGAAGAAACAGCAGTCTGTAACATGACCACCATCTGTTGCAGGGAGAGGGTTCCACAGCCTCTGATCTACCTCTGATGTACTTTCTGTGGACCATGGGATTGACTGACTTACCAACAAGTTGGAGCATTCTCTCAGTCTGTATCTATATATATATTTTTTTGGTTCTTTTTTTCGGAGCTGGGGACCGAACCCAGGGCCTTGCGCTTCCTAGGTAAGTGCTCTACCACTGAGCTAAATCCCCAGCCCCTGTATCTATATTTTTAATACTCCCTTCAATTAAAAGCAGAACAGAAACATTTTTAAAAACTGGCCTTTTTTTTCTAGACTTCCTTTTGACTATCAGCAGGATGACAAACATAAAGATTTTTCATTTCTTCTTATGAAAAATAGAAAAGTTAAGATTCTGAACGTGGTAGGATAACCTTGGGCAAGTTCCAAGTCTCTATGTGCCCTTTCTTTATAAAATTTTGGTAATTGAACTAATCTGCTTAAGGTTCCTGGGGACTAAAAGGGCATTTTATACACTTTTGTGCAGCCACTAGATTGAATACCTAACGTGTTGACAACACTATGAAGTCATATGGAATATGACATAGTGCTTATTACTATATTATGCATTCAGAGAGGCAGTGTGGTTCATTGGAAAAAATCTAGGTTCAAATAACTACTTTGTATTTTGCTTACTGTGTGACCTGATGTAGGTTTTCTGAACATCCTGATGCTGCTTCATGATTCGCAGCATGGGAATGAAGGCAACTTCCATGCCTCTGCTGGTGATTGTAAAAGCCAACGCGCAGGAGAATTTCATGATCTATTGTGAACACACCTGTAGCTTAATATGTAAGTCATTCATCTTCTCTCAATATGTAAATCTCAGCTTAACTTCAATCTAATATGTAGAATGACTAACAGTCTAGATCCTTGGAATATTCCTTAATCTATATTCTAGGTTAAAATAATTGTTAAGCTATTAAACTGGAGAGGTAGCTCAGTGGGTAAATGTGCTTGACACCAAGTCTGATGATCTGACTTTGATCACCAGGCCTCATAGAGTGGAAGGAGAGAACCAATTTCACCAAGTTGTCCTCTCACTGCCACATGTACACTATGGCGGGTGCACACATAAAATAAAAACATAATAAAAATCCTATTTTGAATCTGCTGTCACTGTGTATGTCACTTCATCATTTCTCCTCTCTTCCTTTCTTTATTTAAGATTTGGAGTGTGTGTGTGTGTGTGTGTGTGTGTGTGTGTGTGTGTGTGTGTGTGTGTGTCACTTGTATGCTAGTGCCTAAGGAGGCCAGACAAGGGTTTTGGATCCCCTGCTGTTTGTGAGACATCTGATAAGGTTGCTAAGAATCAAACTCTGGTCTTCTGCAAGAGCAGAAAACATTGTTTTACTCTGAGCCATCTTTTTAGCCAAAAGACATTTATTTTTAATTTTATTTATTAATTTATATTTTATTTATTAGTTATTATACAGGGTACCATGCATCCCATATTGGCCTTGAACTCCTGCTCTTCCTGCCTCCACATCCCAAGTATGTGTGCCACCAAGCCTAGTTTAAGATGGAAATAATTCTTAAGCATACTCTGCTTACCTGAGAGAAATAGTTTAAAGAAGAGGAGATTTATTTTGGCTCACAGTTTCTTAGGTTTCAGTCTGTGTTTGGCTGCATTGTCTCTGAGCTGAGAGTGAGGCTAATCACTGGAGGAAGATGTGAAATAAACCACTGTTTATTTCATAGCAGCTAGAAAGCAGGACTAAGCATATAGAAGGGTTCAAACCTGAGATATTGCCCATCCAAGGCACATCCCTCTTGTCCTACTTCCTCTAGCCAATCCTATTTCACAGCTCTGCCACTTCCCAGTAGTTTGTTTAAGATCTGAATACTTACTGCATCAAATTTCTCAATACATCAGAGTCTAATCACCCATCCCTGGAAACAGTCTTATAAGCACACACTCAGGTGTGATATATTACTCTTTTAGGCACTTCACCAACCAGTCAATTTGACAGGCAAAATTATCCATAACAGGGTGGTTGTGGGTATTCTATGGAATTGACTAGATAATATCTCACCCAGTATTTCCCACTTAGTATGAATCCAGTAAATACCAGCTAGCATTTATAGAAGGAAATCAGACTCAAATATTATCCTTCCTAACATTATCTAATACTAGACACCTTTTATGTTGGGTAGAAATGCTCAGTTGTTTTAAGGAACAATCTTTAGGATGAAATCTAGAAGAACAGCCAACTCTACCCTCAAATCCACTGCATATCAGGGAAGAGAAAGACTTTAGAACGCAATTAAGGAATTGTGTATGTGACTTTAAAAGTCTCTGCTTTCCAGTTTACAAATGGAGACACTGAGACAGAGGAATGCTTCTGAAAAGTGGTGACAGGCAAAGATGTGAAATGATCAATTTCTGTCCCCTGTAATTATTTTGGTTCCCAATAAATACACATAACATGTTAATTCTTATCAATCAATTATCAAAACAATTCTGTGACAAATATTTTGTTTGTGCAGTGCACATGGAAGACCTCATTCTATCTATTTGTCTTTCACTTTTATGTGTATTGTCTCTCTCCTCATAGTCTATTAGAAGCTTTGACTGGGAACTCCGTTTTTCCCTCTTTGATGAGAGGTTTCAGTAATGAGACTCTGGATTGACAGTACATGCCAGCATTGACATGTTACATTTAGAAGGATGTCTCAGGAATTTCCAAGATTTTGAAAAGGAAAGGTCCGTATGAGAGAGAGTAATGTCCACCTTTACTTGTATAATTGCAGCAGATACTTTGGGAAATCACTGGGAATAATTAACCCATTCTTGATAACACGTGCTTAGCTAATTGGGCTGAAACCCAGGGTTGGTTAGCAAGCTGGCTGAGTGCCAGGTAGCAGGTGTCTGTATAGAGTCAGCCCTGATTCCTTTTTCAAAAGGAGGAAGGTCTATGCATGTTTTGTTTTTGAGAAAGTTTGCTTAGATTTTACCCGTCTCCCACCCTCATTTGAAAATGAGGATGAAAAACAAAAGTTTATTAGTACTAAAGATTATCTGTCTTTTATGTGGTTTTTATTTTCCTCCAACCAATTTCAGTCTGGATTTTAAAGAGATCACTACATGTACTTCTTTGTGTTTATAGCTTTTATTTACTTATTTATGTAATCATAGACACACAACCAACATTACTTTATGTCACTTTACATTAAGGCCCGTGAACTAACGTTTCAATATAGCCCTCATTGTTTACACGTCTGCATCACAATCTCGTTATTACTTGTGCGCTAACTTGCAGTTTAGCTGTGCAAGCAGCAAATTTACATTCCACTCAGTCTCCTTCATCCAACTATAAAATTTCCACTTATCTGAAGCCCTCCAACAGAGGTTAAAACAGGTCAGTGATGGGTCCAAGGATATTCAGCAGGATTGCTGGGGCTCTGTAAGTGAGGGACAACATTCCCAACATACCACTGATAAACAGGCATCTCTGGATATGCATCTGAATTCCTGCCCCCCAGGGAGCATTTGGATAAACACATCCTTGAGTCTAAGAAGGAAGGCTTTCCCTGCACCCCAGCAAATTGGAGCTTGAGAAACGTTCCCATGAGTTTCCGGAATGTTGCTGCAAAGAATAGAATCCCACTTGAACTGGCAGTATAAAGATTGGAGGAGCCTCACTACACTCAAGGACAGGAAGTGAGAAGCCACTGAAAAGGAGGGCACCATTCACTGTCTTTTCTCTTTGCATCCTCACCTCCGCATCCTCAGCATGTCTGCTTGCTCTATTGAAACATCACCCAGTCTGTGAAAAAGAAAAAATGTCATTTTAGAGAAAAAGAAAAATGTCAGTTTAGAAAACCTACTAGTGGCCTACACTGGCTTCTAGTAAGAAAGCATCAGCTGTTCTTTCCTTCTAGCTCCAAAATTCTTAGCATCCTTTAAAGTTCCAAGTCACTCTTAGAAAGCACTCTAGTAATTAGGTGCCAGTTGTCCTCAAGCGAAAAATTTTATCAACATGTCTGATATGTGGAGTCTTGCTGCTCAGTATTTCTGAACGACCCTTCCATCAGCAAGTTTGAAACCGTGGCCCATAGGAAGACTGGGACCTCGAGTCTTTCCAGGGCACCCTGGCAGACTCCATGGTCACCTTCTCTCCCTTACTGCTCTCAGAATTGGCCTCAAAAGTCTTCTCTAATACTTGAAGCAGTGGAGGATATAGACCCTGAAGTAGCCACCTCCTGTCTCGAGGCAGGACTCCCAGTGCAGAGATAAGGACACCAATCCCCAAATAAAACCTTCAACCCAAAATGTGTCCTGCTTACAAGAAGTGCAGGGAGAAAGATAGAGCAAAGACTTGGGGAATGACCAACCAATGACTGGTCCAACCTTCAGTTCCTCACTTATTCTTATATATTCTCCATTTTATTCCTCATGTTTTTTCTTTTGAACAGATATTATCATTTCCCAAAGCAGGTGTGTACAAAGCAGTCCAGGTAAATGTTTCAGCTAACAAAAAGTGATGTTTTATTTGTTTGTTTGTTTAGGGTTTGTTTTTTTGGGTTTTTTTATTTTTTATTTTTTTGGCTTTTTGGTTTGTTTGTTTGTTTGATTTGTTTTGTATTTTTCCAGACAGGGTTTCTCTGTGTAGCCCTGGCTATACTGGAACTCACTCTATAGATCAGGTTACCCTGGAACTCACAGAGATCTGCCTGCCTTTACTTCTTGAGTGCTGGGATTAAAACTGGGTATCACTACCATCTGACCCAAAAAGTGATCTTAGAAGAATAGTATAATCCATGGTTTGTTCGGTTGGTTTAGTTTGTGTATTAGTAATGCCTTGGTAACCATAGAAAAGAGAAATAGAAACTCTGGTGGAGGGTTATTCCATAAACCAAACACAGTAAGCATGTTTCTATTACATAAATAAATGTTAACAAAATCAAATATACTTTTTGTTAATTTTACTTTTCTTGGATGATATATATATATATTTCAAATGTTATCCCCTTCCCCCCTCCCATACCCATTCCCCATTCTCCCTGCTTCTATGAGGATGCTCCCACTCCCACCCTCCCACTTCCACCTCAACGCCTTGGCATTCCCCTATACCGGGGAAATAAGCCTTCACAGTACTGAGGGCTTCTCCTCCTATTGATGGTGGACAATGCCTTCCTCTGCTACATATGCAGCTGGAGCCATGGATCCACTCGTTGCTTGCTGGTTTAGTCCCCGGGAGCTCTGGTGGGGTCTGGTTGGTTGATACTGTTGTTCTTCCTATGGGGTTGCAAACCCCTTCAGCTCCTTCAGTCCTTTCTCTAACTCTTCCATTGGGGTCCCCATGCTCAGTCTGATGGTTAGCTGCAAGCATCCTCATCTGTATCCGTATCTGTATCCTGAGCTTCTCAGGAGACACTCATATCTGTCTCCTATCAGCAAGCACTTCTTGGCATCAGCAATAGTGACTGGGTTTGGTGGTTGAATATGGGATTGATCCCCAAATATACTCTTAAGAATTATGAGTAATTTGGTTTTCTTGATTGTCTAAAGGCACACCCAAAGTGGAATGGGGGAGGACTTGCTTGAGGGGGTATTATGAGAAAGGTTGATATGGGATTGTAAAGTGAATAAATAAATTTTAAAAAGTCTTCTCACCATCCAGAGACCACCACATTGTGTGATCCATCCCATCAGCAGACACCAAACCCCAATGCTTGCTGATGCCAAGAAATGCTTGCAGACAGCCTGGTATGGTTGTCCTCTGAGAGGACCAGGATCTGACTAAGACAGATGCAGATACTTAACTGTCAATCATTGGACTGAGCCCAGGGCCCCCAGTCGAAAGTTTAGAGGAAGGACTGAAGGAGATGAAGGGGTTTGCAACCCCATAGGAAGAACAACAATATCAACTAACCAGACCACCCAGAGCTCCCAGGGACTAAACTACCAGCCAAAGAGTATACATTGGCTGGTCCATGGCTTCTGCTACATATGTAGCAGAGGATCTCCTTTTCTGGCATCAGTGCGAGGAGAGGGCCTTGGCCCTTTAGAGGCTTGTTGCCCCAGACAAAGGGTATGCTAGATGGGTGAGGTCGGCATAGGTGGGTAGGTAGGAGAGCACCCTCTTAGAGGCAAAGGGGAAGGGGGAAGGGGGATAGATGGGGAGTTGTGCTGGGGAACTAGGAAGGGGGTTATCATTTGAAATGTAAACAAATAAAATGATTAATAAAAACGTCTCTATGACTGGATAAATAAATATTGCCTACCGACACAATAGAACACTATTCAGAGCTAAAAAGTATGAGGTCTAGAGATATACTATAATGTGAGTGAACTCTGAAAACATATTAATGAAAGAAGATATCTACGCCAAGATCTGAAAGTGTATCATTTTCATGTATGTGAAATGGGCAGAGTAGATGGAAACCATTTTTATCATTTTTATATTAGGGATAGAAACCAGGGCTTGTGCTTACCAGGCGAGCTCTCTCCTGCCTGATTATTTTCTTTAATACCAAAGTCAATTAAACTATAGACAGAATGGTGACCAATCAGAGGCTAAGAAGGAGATTTGGTGAGAAGGAGCATTGATAGGATAGTGATTTGGAGGGTGATGAAGATGTCTTGGAATTAAATTGTGGTTACATATGCATTTCTGTGAATATAATAAAGATATTAAATTGTATACTTTTAAAAGGGTGAATATTATGGAATGTGTATTATATCTCAATTTTATTTTTGACATAATTTTAAATCATTTTTTAAATTTTAAAGAATTTTTACATTTAAATAAATTCTCATCATATTCTTCCCCTCCCCCAATTCCTTCCAGATCCTCTCCTGTTCTCTACTCATACAACTTTTAAATTCTGCTTCAAAACAAACAAACAAACAAACAATCAAACAAGAAGTCCAATAAAACACACCTCTCCAAACCAAGGAAACAAAATAAATCCATACCCCTTTAAAAACAACAAACAAAACTAATACAAAAAAAAAAAAAAAAACCCAGAAAAGAAAAAAAAAAAAGAAAGAAAGAAAAGAAAAGAAAAAAAAAACCAACAAAGCACCAAACTATAATCAGTGACTTTCTCCTCTGAATTTTTGTGTTGGCTATGTGTTGCTCATCTCTCCACATATAGAATAATATTCTCAAGAAAATATGGTTGCAGCTCGCTACAGATTTTTAGGGGGAAAAAGATACCTAATTCACTAAAAACTCATGTTCCAAATTAGATCCCTAGGATAGGGTGGCTTGGAGAAGAAACTGACTAAAGAAGTATCCCAGAAGGGATAACATTTGGGACTACCCTGAATATTTGAATAAGATGTCTTGGGATGACTTGGGAGTTATGAGCCTCTCTGATCACAGCATGTTAGATGTGGAGGCGGGGGAATCAGGAGTTCAAGGTTGTGCTCACTATCATGGCTAGTTCAAGACCAGCGGGAGCTACTGGATACTTTGTTTCAAAAACAGAAACAAAACAAACAAAATCGGCTAACACCAAGAAAAAAAAAAGGTTTTGCCAGTTGGAAAATAATCTCTGTTATTCTAGGGAGAAGAGATGACCTCTAACACTCTAGGTAAAAGAACTAACAAACACTGCACAAATGAGAAAATGTTTAGATCTCTTTCTGTGGGCAGTGAAAAGTCATCAGACAAATATTTGTCATAAAGAAGTGATGTAAACAAGACTGGGGATGTAGTTCAATAGGCAGAGTTCTGGTTTAGGATGTATGAGAGTCTGGGTTCGATCCCCAGCGTTGTGTTAACACTAGGCATGGTATACACCTTATAACCTCAACACTTAGGTGGTGGCAGGAAGATAAAAAGGAAGTTGCCTCCTTGGCTGCAGAGGCTATGTAGTGAGGTTGAGTCCAACCTGGGCTATTGTGAGACCCTGCCTAAAATAAAGGAAGGAAGGAAGGAAGGAAGGAAGGAAGGAAGGAAGGAAGGAAGGAAGGAAGAGACAGAAAGAAGGAAAGAAGGAAAGAAGGAAAGGGAAGAAAAGAAAGGGGTAGCAAAAGCAAAGGTTTTTATTTTTAGGTTTTTGAGAAAGGGTTTCTGTGTATCCCTGGCTGTCCTGGAACTTGCTGTGAAAATGAGGCAGGTCTCAGAGATCTGCCTGCCTTTGCCTGCAAGTGCTGGGATTAAAGGCTTCAGAGGCAAGTTTTAACTGGAATAAAGTGGAACACCAAGACCTAAGAGGTCAAATCGAGAAGATGGCTCAGTGGGCAAAAGTACTCAAACTCAGCCTGACTGCCTAAATTTGATCAAAAGGCCAGATATAAGAGTGTACATCTGTAATCCTGCCAGTACTCCTATGGTGAGGTGGGAGACACAGACAATAATAAGTAGTTTTGGCAGAATCAATAAGATAGGCTGCTTTAACAAGGACACACACACACACACACACACACACACACACTCACACATACTCGTATACACACACACTCACTCACACACAGACACACACACACACACTCTCACATACCACATACACACTCACACACACATACACACACACTCACACACATACTCACACATACACACTCACACACACTCACACACATACACATTCACACACTCACACACACTCACACACCCACACACACTCTCACATACACACAAACTCACTCACATACTCACACACACAGACACACACACGCACACTCTCACATACACACACATAGAGACACAGACACAGACACAGACACACACACACACACACACACACACACACACACACACACACAGTCACTGTAATTTTTTGTATCTGCACTGTGAACTTTTTATCCCGTTCAGAAAGCCTCCTTCTGTTTCTTATTTGCTGAGTACTCCAAGGTAAAGATGTTCGAACTTAGAAAGTATGAGCTGGTATGATGTGAATTGCCTGTTGTGGGTAACTAGTGCTCAACTTCCTAAAGAGGGGGAAAAGATATTTCTTTTAAAAAGATACTTAAAAAAAAAGATTCTGTCACTGTCTCCAAAGCATTGACAAGGATCCAGGATTTCAGGTGATAACGCAATTGCCTGTTATGTTCTTATGAAACTTCAACCCAGCTATTATATGTTAAGCTTCAATGCCACAGTACTGTGAGCTGATGAATGTGTGCTGTTTTAAAGCCACTAAATGATATCATTATCCAGTAACAGAAAACTAATAAAATAGGCTCAGTCACCATTCATGATTACATATATATCTCATGTGTAATAAAATACTCATCAAATGAGAAACAGAATGGAGCTTCCTGAATGTGAATAAAAGTTCACAGTGTACATAGAAAAGTTTACAGTGAATATGTGTGTGCATGTATGCATGCATATATGGTATAAAAGTGTGTGAGAATGTGTTTATGAAGGTGCCTTGGCCCATGCATACGTATGCATGTGTTGACATAAGGTGCCACCCGCATTTGTTTTCCAACTTAGGCTTTGAGACAGGGTCTCTCACTTAACATGTAGCTTGGCATTTTTACTACACAAGCTAGCCAGAAAGCTTCCTCTGTGCATTACCCCAACTGTCTTGTTTCTACACTCCAAAGCTGGGATTTCAGGCGTACAATGCTATACCAAGCATGGATAGGAGAGATTTGAACTCAGCTCCTCAGATTTGCACAGGAAGCATTTTACTCACTGATCCAGCTCTCTGAATATGTGTAAGATTCAAGATACCATTGCTTTCTGTCCCAGTGGAGACTGGTGCACTGCTTAGGACCAGAGTTGCTATTTCACCACTTTTGACACCTGCCCCAATACTTATGAATCAAAGCTACTCTTTGTCCGCACTCCAGACATTGTAGCTATTGTCACTGCAGGCTAGTCTGTAAACAGGAACCCCAAACTCACTGGATGAGTGTCTACCTTGTACACATAGACCCACCAAAGTGGCAAATACATCCATGTCCTGGCTCCAGAGTTGTGGCTGTTCCACAAATGTGTGCAGAAATCCATAGCCTTTGCTCTGAGATGTTCTTTTTCAAGATGCCCTCTGTCTAGAGAGTTGCCTTTTTATAACGATATTGTTGGGACCATAGATTTCATATGTTTTCCTGGCTAAAGTGTTGACTCACTTTTAATATCTATAATATTTCTGCAGAAGATTACCACTTCCTTTGAATATTCAAGACCATAAAATAAGAAATCACTCAATTTAAAGAATTGATATATATATATATATGAATATATGTATACATCTTTCATTTATTTCTTTGTATACATGTGTAGAGGACATGCATTCCTGCCTTCTTGATGTGTGTGTGTGTGTGTGTGTGTGTGTGTGTGTGTTTGTATGTGTGTTAGTCAGAGAACAACTAGTGAGATTTTCTTCTCTACTTTCACCATGTTGGTTTCAGAGACAGACCTTAGGTCACCAAATTTAGCAGTAAGTGCCTTCATGCACTGAGCCATGTTGTTGGCCCAGATACTAATTTTTTTTAGCAAAAATGGAATAATTTCATATTTTCATTTTAATTAGTCTACACCAAATTGACTGCAAAGCGTTGTCACCAATGTGAGGATATTGCTGTTGCAATGCATTCATAAACATAAGCATAGTTGTGACTGCCGACACATCCTAAGTCTTGAGGTTCAGGTTAGAATAGATCAGATAGTAAGCAGAACAAGATGATATGAGTATGTCATTGCTGAAAATTGAAAAAGTAGAAAATCAGGTTGGAGTGGTGGATTTTAGAGGTACAGTATGGGGAGAGTTAATTTAACTAATCTGTAGTCTGAAGATCGGGGGGGGGGGGGGAGAGGTCAAGGTTTAAAGTAGGATACATCTGCTTACATGTAGCATATGCAGTCATAGATCTGAGTTAGCTCCCCTGAGGAGGAAGTGGAGATAAGGAAATGTAAGTGCGAGGGTTGCCAGATTAGTGGAAGAGTGTACTGGCATGGGTTTTGTGAACTTTATTTACTATCACAGAAGCAAGAAATACCTGTTATGGTCTAAGTGTGAATATCTCTCCAAAATTCTGTGTTGCTTTAAAAGATACAACATTTGGATGGGGTTGGGTCATAAGGGTGGATCCTTTGTAATAGATTACTACTGCTAGAAAACACCCAAGGGAGCCTGTTTGTCACTTCAATCATGTGAGAGCAGCACACGGGGAAAGCTGTCTTTTGTGATGAAGAAAGCAGCCCTCAGCAGATACTGAATGTACAGGTGGCCTTGATCATGGTCTTTCCAGACTCCAACACTGTGAGTAGTAAATTTTTGTTGCTGATTACTTTGTTTTTGTTCTCAATATTACCCCAACCAAATAAGGCAATCCATATATTAAAATATGGATTTTAATAAAAATTTTTTGATAGGTCACAAAACCAAACCAACCAAACAACCAAACAAGAAAACATTAGCTAAGTGTGGTGACTTACACCTGGAAACCCAACGGTCCTGAGACTGAGGCCAAGAGACCTTCAAGGCCAGTCTGGGCAACACTGTGAGACTTCTCTCAGTCATGCAAACATACGATAAATGAAACAAGTACAGTTTGTGGTCAAATTTTTTCCTTTCCTTTTTGCCCATTTAGAGAATACATAATTTATTTTTCTGGGTTAGTACAATGCTATCCCGCCAGAGTAATTGTCTGGTTAAAGCAGTAGTCTCCTCATCTTGACAAGTGCCACTGTCTCTAAGGAAAATTTGTTAGTCCTAAGAGATGATTAAGCAACTGGCTCTTTCCTTTTTCTGTTTAGTCCCAGACCACCTGTTGGCAGCCATTTCCCTTGCAAATGCCTCCGAAGCTGGTGTTGTAGTGGTGCCTGCTGTTATTTTGTCCACGATGAGCCTTTTAAAGGTTCTGTTCATCTGAAGACACCCAGATGGATTTTAGGATTCTCTTTTATTTTCTTTTTTTAATTTTTTATTAGATATATTTCTTTACTTACAATTCAAATATTATTCCCCTTCCCGGTTTCTTGTCCACAAGCCCCCAATCCCTCCCTCCCCCTCCCCCAAGGATTCTCTTTTCTAACTGCCTATTGTGTCTTTGTTTTGATAGGGTCTCTTGGACCCTGGAAGAGACCTATGTCATATTTCCTACAATAATAACACAATTTTTGACTATTATCCCTGCCAACAGACATACAAGCATATATACACATAAACACACACATATATACAAGCAGCCTCTTTTTCCATCATATTAGGGAGAAATCTAATTACTAAGATTTTACTAAATATTTGTAGAACAAGCGGGCCATGTTAGATTTGCTATTGGGCAGACTAGCCAGTTCGAAACAGTGTCTAGGACCCTAATTTCCTCCCTATGTGACCTGAGAGCATTCACACGTGCTATAAAAACAATGTTAAAGTGTGGTCTTCTAGGATGTAAAGTCCAACTTTTAATTTAGTTTCAAGGTCACAATCAAAGATTCTTGTGCTCTAAATCCTCTTGAAACAAAGGGAAATAAAATCAAATTATGATAGACTTTCAACAGCCAAAGCTTACAGTTATGCCATTTGATCACAAGTCTATGTTCATCACCTGTAGGATGTCTTCAGGATTTGGAAATATGAGTTGAGTTGCTTGTGATTGGGAGATAGTGCAGCAGAGCCGTAGAAGAGTTCTTGCCTAGTATGTCTAAGGTCCTCAGCATATATATATATGATATATATATATATCATATATATATCATATATATCATATATATCATATATGAGAGAGAGAGAGAGAGAGAGAGAGAGAGAGAGAGAGAGAGAGAGAGAGAGAGAGAGAGAAGCAAAATAAAAACAAATCGGGTTGCTTTATTTTCTTTAGAGCCCCATACTCTTCAAATCTTTCTCATCGAGAGTTCACTGAAAATTCAAGTAAAAGGTACATCAGGCTATAAAAGGGCATATGCCCTACTCTCTGGGGAAAAAAATACAGAAGAACAAAGGAGAGTCAACATGTGAACCTGAAAGAGAAGCAAAGCACAATCTAGGCAGAGAACCAAAGTGATTCCTGAGTGCTTAGGAAACAGAAACATGAATGGCTTCTAAGAGAGCCCACGACTCGAGAGAACCTGGAAGCACATTAGGACTGAAATGTGAAGGATGGCAGCAGAAAAGCAATGGGACCAGCAAGATAGCTCAGCCAGTAAAGACGGCCACTGAAAACCTGATAACAAACAGTGAAGAATAAGAAAGGAAGGAAGGAAGGAAGGAAGGAAGGAAGGAAGGAAGGAAGGAAGGAAGGAAGGAAGAGGAGAAATCAGAAGAGTTTTACATTCACCCAAATCATCAAATTACAAAATATTATCATGATTTACAGTACTTCTAAAAGTATGGCACCAAAATAGTTTTCATTGCTAGACATGCTCACACTCATTCATCACTGTTATCCTTATTGTTTTGTTGTTGTTAATGCAGGACCTTATGCAGCCCAGGTTGAACTGCTCCAACTACCCCTACCTCCTGAATGCTGGGTAGCTCAGATGTATGCCACTATACCCAGTTGCCTCTTTAGCTTTAGATTAAAAAGTTACATCATCAGTTGTTTACTGAGTTTTGAGGCTTTTTGGACTTGGTCTGAACCATTTACTTAGTTATATTGTGATTGTCTAAAATGGAATTAATTTTACCATTTACTAAGTTTTCATGCCTTTGATTTGGTTTGTTTCTGTTTGTTTAGACTGGGTTTCATATAGATCAGCTTGACCTGGAAGTCCAGATTCTCCTGCCTCCCCCTTTATAGTGCTGGGATTACAAGGGTTCACTACAATTCCTGGTCCTACTGAACTATTTTTTCCTTCCAAACTGGCCATATTCCTTAAAACTCTGCAGATAATATACTTTCCATAAGTTTGTTTTACAATTGTATGCCCAAGCCAGGCTCGGTGGTTATCACTTTTAGTCCCGGCACTTGAGTGGCAGAGACAGGCAGATCTTTGCGAGTTGGGCATCTCAGGTGACTTTCCGGTGGGAATATGGCAGTTCCAGAGGCCAGTCTGAGTACAGCTCTACATTTTTTTTATCATTCCAATAAAATATATTAGAATACTCCAGAGATCAGTGTAACACAACTCTACATTTGAGTGAGCTTCAGAACCTACATCTCTCTGGACCTGATTTCTAGTCTAAAACATACGTATAATCTGTGGGCCATCTTCAGAAGATAATTCCGGAACTGGAAAGATTTAAAACATTTACCAAGGATGGACTCTGAGGCTAGAGAGGGGGCTTCTTTTGGATTTTCTCTAAGGTTTTGTGGTCGGTTAAGAACTTTGCCAGCATCAGAGCCAGAATGCCCAGCCCCGGCCACAATTTTCCTTGTGTATCAGCACCCTCGTTGCCGTATGCACTGCTCTTCCTGCTGCAGATACTGAGGTTATAGGATGACAGTGCAAAGTGTGTCTACAGGTGGTACAAGGTGAAGGGAATGAATATGCCCAAGCACTGTGCTACTCAGCTTTCCTTTGCTGTGGCAAAATATTTGAGACAGACAACTTAAAACAAGAAGTATTTATTTTGTCCCATTGATTCTGGCTTTAGTGTGAGATAGCCTGGCTCACTGACATTTGCTTTTAAGAAGACCATTATGCAGATGGGAGCATGTGGGTAAAGGAGTGTTCAGCTTGTATAGGTCGGCAAACAGAGGGGGATGGAGACAGAAAGAGAGAGAAAAGGGGACAGAGGGAGAAGTAAAGGGTGAAAGGAAAGGAGGGAAGACTACAGTGAGACTTAGGGGAGGGTCAAGGACAGGAAGATGAAGAAAGCAGATAGAAAAGTTTACAATCAGTCCCAAACTAACTTATCCTAGTCCATGAAGTGTGCCTGTTCCTCAGCTTTGTTTAATGTGTGCATCTGCATTCGCTCATGTGTTTCATTCATGTACACGTGTTCTCCTGTATGTGCATATGTTGTCAATACATGTGCATGTGGATACCAGAGGTCCACCGCAGTTTTTCCGCCTCAGTCTTTGAGAGTCTGTCTAAAGAAGGAGCTCACTTACTGGCTTTACTAGCTACTCAGCAAGCCTCAGATATCCCCCAGTCTTCATCTTCCTGAGTCTGGCATGGCCGGAGTGCACCAGTGCACACTGCATTTTGCATGGATCCTGGGCATCTGAATTTAGGTTCTCATGCTTGTGCTAAAAGCACTCTGCTGACGGAGCACTCCCCCAGTCTGTTCTCCTTTACCCTTGACTCTGCTATGCTTACTACATTCTAGGCATCTTCTTATTCATTTTTCAGACATCGCTTTGAGAGACCAAAATCACTCTCTTTCTTTTTGCCAGATGAGGAAATAGAGGCTCAGGTAAGATTGAACGACTTGCCCAACATCACACTATAAATAGGAAGCAGAGATATAATTGCAGCCTAGTGGATTGGCTCCTAAACACTGTGACTATGGACGCTTTGATGATAGTATTGCTAGAATTTTGGCAGCATTGATTATGTGGCAGTTGTTAGCATTCCTTCTAGGCTCCACCCCACAGTTATCTGGCTGGGCCAGGTATACCTGACTCACCATGAAAGGGGCTGTTTGCCCTCTCCTTACTCACATACTCTCCTACTCTCTTACTCTCTTACTCCTTCCCCTTCTCCCTCTCTCCCCATCCTCCTCCCCCTCCCCCTGTCTCTCTTCATGTTCCTGACCGGCCTCTCCTCCCCTTCTCCTTCTCCTCTCCTTCTTCTCTGTATCTCTGTCTCTGTCTCTGTCTCTGTCTCTCTCTTTCTCTCCCTCCCCTCTCTCTCTCTCTCTCTCTCTCTCTCTCTCTCTCTCTCTCTCTCTGCCTTTCTCTGTCTCTACTCCCTCCTCAACTCCCCTTCCCATGCCTTAAACTCTATTCCATACTCTATCCACCATGTGGCTGGTCCCTCAGGGAGAAGGGATGCCTTAGCATAGGTCCGCAGAGGCACCCCCTTCACCATTACCATATTGTGCCTCCACTAAAATATATCCTGATTCTTTCTCCTTTTTTTTTTATAAAACACAACAGCAGTATCGCGCTGAATGTTGAAAATGCATTAACTCACCCTGCTAAAAGCACTGGGATATATAATTACTATTATCCCATTGAATATGAAAATATTGACACTATAGAGCTTACTTAAGACTCCTGAGGCCACCTATCCTGACTCATAGTAGAATCAAGTCATAGTTGGAACTCAGTTCTGACTGACTTCATGGCTCATGCTTATAAACACAAGATGTTGCTATTTACATTCTCCATATAGACACTTTTGTGGCTCATGACGGGCAGTCTTTTGTAGATTGATCAAATGGTACTTTAGGTTTCTAACTACTCAGGCAGTAAGAATGGTGATTCCACATAAGCAGCTAGCAAGTACCTCAAGGAAAGCAAAACGCAATTTGTTAAATATTTAATAAAATATACTTTTATTTAACAATAAATATTATAAATTAAATAATTCATACATTTCATATTACACATATAAAATTTCTAATATATTATCTATAATATATTAATATACTATTTGTAACATTATAAATATATAATTCATTTATAGAATATATTTATGCATTTATAGAATGTATAAATGTATATATTTGAATATTTTATTATTATACAATTATTATATTATTGTATTATATTATATACTATATAATGGTTATTATAGTTATTATTATTACTATTATTATTATTATTATTATTATTATTATTATTATTATAAAACAGGCTTGGGTTGTTTGCCTGGCATGCACCAAGTTTGGGGTTCAGTCCCCAGTACCAAATAATGGCCCCAGTGGCCATGATTGTGCACGCCCCTAGTTCTACATTTGAGGAAGCAAGAGGCCAGAGTTCCAGGAAAGCCTATGTTATATGAGACCTTGTCTCAGAACAACTTTAAAAGAAAAGCAATAACATAGAATAAAAGTTACAAGTAGTAGTTCCCACATTGAGAGCATGTTGAACCTAGGAATGCCTTTGAGGTTAAAAACTAAAAGCAGACCTTTGAGGAGTTGGCAAATGAATCCCTATGAGAAAACATTTTCCTAGCACCACAACTCCCATGGATTCCATTCATAGTCCCAGTCTCTGATTCCCAGAGTCCTCCAGTCATATTTGACAAATGGTTGTTCATCCAAGCGAAGTGACCTGCCTGCCATTCAGTAAACCATATCTCGGCCCATGTAGAAGGCAGCTCCTTTTTTCTCCTTGGAGATCTGGTCTCCTGTGTCCATATGAGTATCTCAAGTAGGGCTTATCTAGGCCTCTCACTGCAGCTGTGGAAGGATGAGCTCTTCCATCTTGTGTCCTGGAAAGGAGTTTTCTTCCTTGTAGAAAGGCTTTAGAAGGGCTCCAGAAAGGTTTATTGCTCTGTGTTTGGCGTGCTTAAATGACTCTGAAGTGCTGCTTCCTCTTAGGGATGTCAGCCGGAGAGCAGGAGATCTATTTACATCCAGGACTGCATTGAAGCTGCAACAAAGACCAATTAGTCTTGATTATGCTGGCTGCATTGGGAAGATGACTGTCCTCAGACCACCAACTTGTGCCACCAAAGTGCTTATCCCGCCCAGGAGTCAGCTCCTGTCCCTCAATTCCTGATCTGGCTTCATATGACCTCTGGGGTCAGTTCTCTCTCTCTCTCTCTCTCTCTCTCTCTCTCTCTCTCTCTCTCTCTCTCTCTCTCTCCCTCCCTCCCTCCCTCCCTCTCTCCCTCCCTCCCTCCCTCCCTCCCTCTGTTTCCCTCCCTCCCCTGGCTCTCTCCCTCCTCCTCCCTCTTCCCTTGCTTGTTTGTTTGCAATCCTGCCATGTTGTGAAGTATACAACTTTAGCCCCATTCTATCCTTTGCCTACCCTGACCTGAAACTGTTCTTGTTATGAAATGAGACCGTTTGTAGCCCAGCCTGGAAGCTAATGCCTCTAAAACCATCCCTAGGCCGGCAGAGGCAGGAAGACTGTTCAAAGTTGGAGACTCTATACAGAGAGCTTATCTCCAAAGGCCAAAAAGAAAAGAGTCAATTCAACTTTCACATGAAAATCCTCATGATGTCATTTGAATGTATTTTGCCTCTTGGTGGTTCATTTGGAGAAACTCATCTCTAATCTTTAGATTACAGTTCTGTGATGAGAAATGGACTTAAGTCGTATAGTAATGTCTTTCATTTAAAAATTTTTATTGACTGCTTACAAAATAGAGTGAAACTTGAGGGTCTGGTGGCTCAAGATGTAACATCTTCCTTCCTCAGAGGTCATTGCCCAAAGCCATACAAAAGCTCATGCTAATTGTTTACTTCTTTCATTCAACATTTATTATGTGCCAATGACATTTTCGATCTGCTTCTGTTTTTTTTTAAATTTTTTTCATTTTCTATATGCATCTTTTATTTATTCAAAGACACAATGTTGATCTATAGGAAATGAGCATGTGTGTCTGTCTCTGTCTCACTATTTAAACCTGAAAATAACGTAGGTGAGGCACAAGAAGCGCCGGGTGAGTGACAGTCGCTCCTACCCTTTAATGTAAGCTGTGGCTTCTCAAAGGTGCTGGTTCCCAACATGCTTTCCTACAATCCATCAATATTCTTAGGTGGACAAAAACCAAGACATCACCATGAGTTCATTGCCTAGATGAAATATAATACTTCTACCTGCCTTAACCCTTATGAACTCACAGTCCTTTTTCAACCATTCTGAAGTGAAAAACTTTAAAAGACAATATGACTTTTCCAGAATTACTTTGGCAATGAAACTGATCGAGATTGACAGGAGACTATGAGCCATTTTTCCCACTTTTTGTAGTTATGTATTTGTTTCACTGTATATATACTAAGGTGCTCCCCTCAAAACAGTATTCCCAACAGCCTGGGCGCTAATTTGTAGCATGCCTTCTTTTTAAAATTCATCATCTCATCATCACCATCATAGTGTGTGTGTGTGTGTGTGTGTGTGTGTGTGTGTGTGTGTGTGTATCAGTGCACATGTGTTGTGGCATGAGTGCAGAGGTTAGAAGACAACTTTCACGAATCAGAATTGGACTTGGGTCCCTAGACTTACAAAGAAAGCATCTTTACTCAGTATGCCATCTGGTCAGCTATAAGGAAATCCTTACAATCTCCTAAGTTCCAAACTCTTCTGAATTTCAGAATTCTGAAGGTCTTAATATTTAGAAGTGAGGAAACTCTGAAATGATTGCATCATTTTTTTTTTTATTTTTGCAGGGGAGGATTTGAGATGGGAGCCTTATTCTGTACCCCAGGCTATCCTCAAGCTCACAGCAATCCCTGCTGCCTCAGCCTCCTTTGTGTTAAGATGAAAATCCTGAGCCACTCAGCCTGTTGTGTCCTGTCCGTTTTATGTATATATATATATATATATATAAATGATAAAGCCAAGGTTCAGAGAAATACTGCAACTCATAGCATCCTATCCTGGAAGCATCAGGATTAAAACCCAATTTTATTTGCCTTCAGGCTCCAAGCTGGTCATCACTGCACTATGCCAGCCTTTTGTTAAAAACAAGGAATATAAAAGAAATGCAGGCCAAGAGTTGCAGGGGTCCTGAGGCGGATAAGAGGCCTCTCAGTGGGGATTTAGCTGGAGCTCTTGGAAGGACTGGTGAGGCAAACAGTATTCTGGGCAGGGAGAAGCTAGAGCTCACAGGCAGAATCACCAGGGTGAGAAGTTTGGAAGCAAAATAGCAATGTTTCTCTGGTGCATCCCAAAAACATACTGAACACCGTGTGTTTCTGTCTCCATTTCACCTCAGAGGAGAGAAAGTACAGACCTGGATAGCCTCATTGAGGGCTGCATCTGGTTTTTTTTGTTATGTTATTTTTATTAAGCATATCCACAGGATATGTGGAAAGGCAAAGGCGGTGAGGTAGTCAAGAAGGGCAACAGTCATAAAGATCTATAGCTAGAGCAGTTGTGCCCGGCTTTGTTGCTCCTTTGTAAGCAGAGTTAAAATTTAACCAAGGCCCTCATGCCTCACTGCAGCTGGCAGAGAGTCAGTGGGAACTGGCCGGCACCCACAGGGTAAGTCACAGTCCTTCCCTCCCTCTATGCTTGAACAACTGTGTTCTCCTCTTCCTATTTGGAATTGCAGTATAGGTCTTCAGGGATCCATCGGTTACCAGGAATTTAAACCTAGAATCTAAATATATTCTTTTTTGTCATGAATAATCAAAGTTCTAAATTGATATTTTAGAAATCAGGTCCAGTTCATGAGTAGTGAATTGAGTGTGCCTAATTACATTTTATAGTCATTTAACAGCTGTTAATAATGTAATTTTGTGTTATGCCCAATTTGCACTGAATTACTTTAATGGCACACATTGTATTTATTTTCCTTTTGATGAAACAGTAATCAAACACTGAAGAATCAACTTGGACATAGAAAAATATCTTCACAAGCTTGAAGAAAATTGACTTTAAAAAAAGAAAAGAACAAATCATATCATAGAACTTAAGTAGTTTAGAATACATGAATGCATTTGGTTTCTTTATCATATCTTTTGATAAAAAAACAACTTAATGAACAGTATCCTTGTTTCCCATCGAAGCCTGTATTGTCTGATGTGAATCAAGTGTTTGCACATACACATCTGATTGGCATGTTAATAAGGTTTCTCCTCCCTAGATAACCTTGTGGACTGAGGAAGCCAGATTTATACATTTCTCGTATAGGTGGTAAAGAGATACAACACCCGTATGAATCCACTACTCGGTGGAAACCCCCATTTCCAAGTTGAGACTGGAGCAGAAACGCAGCCAAAGTTGCAAAAGAATGGGGCCTTGAAGGAAAATGCAAAGACGGTAGGGAAGAGTTTTTCTCCTGCTGGTTAGAAGAAACTTGGAGGTGGAATGTTTACTGGGAGTAGAAGAGGTTCAATGCTAGATCAAAAAAGAAAAAAAAGGGCAAACAGTTGGAATGGTGCATTTTGGAAGGCCTACTTTGTATGTTTCCATTCAATTGAAGCTCTTAAGACGCAGCATCTGATATTGTACCCATAGGTAAGTGATTTCTGTAGCTCCACAGATCAATGGCCTTTGTATTTGAAGTGAGCTACAAGAATGGAACAAAAAGGAGTTCTGTCTATCAATACTGGCTGCTATCTCTCCAGCCAGATCTGGGCCTAGCATTTTCTGTTTTGCTTACTTCCCTCCTAGGATCTACGTGGGTGGAACTACAAATGGATGGGCTTTGCCTCCAGAAGAGTGGTGGCTGTTCTGTGCTTTGTCAAGAGTAGGAGGCTAATTTCATCCTCATTATTTCTCAGGCCCCGTGTGTCAAGGAGGGAGGGTGGTGGGAGAAGTCCACCCTGGCTACAGGCAATAAAGAGAGGAAGGAGGCAGTGCCTGTGGAGAATTCAAAAACAAGAAGAAAACTGAATGGCACTCTGCTTTTCATGCTCACCCTATGCTAGCCCTTCCACACAATGCAATGAAATTCTTCCTGCAGGGCCGCCTGTTCCCACTGCTGAGAGCTACTGAGAGCTCAGTCAGAGTGAGGAAGGACTCTGAGCCTCATAAAGTGAGAGATAGTGGCCACAAGCTGTCCAGTCTGTACTCTTTCTTGTAACAGGAGGCGCCATCACATTATTCTGCTTCCTGCTCTGCTTCTTGTTTTCCCTGACAAGCAGCTGCCTCTTCTGCGTTCCTCCTCCTTAGCTTGTGCAGGGCTCTTCCCACCTCAGCAGCTTTCTCCTGCCAGGGTGAAGGTGGCTTCTGTCCTTGCCAGTGTCTGTAGATATTTATTAGCTTTGAAGGTTTTTGTGGCTCTTTTAGTTGGTAGAGCTTTCTGTTGAGGAATGTTGGACAAAATGACAAGGAGTGGCTTCAGGATGTTTATGCGGGCACAGCCCGGTGTCTTAATATGGTAGCACATATAACTTTTAGATCCTTTCAAAGGAAAGTCTTTAGGAATTGGTAGATAAAAGAGGAGCCTGGAGGCTTAACCCTGGGGACCTTGAGGTCTAATTCAAGTGCCAAATTCTTTTCTCCTGACCAATTCTTCAGGGCTATTCAGACTAGGACACAGTTAATATTTGGTTTTAACTGTGTAGTGAACAGTTATGACAAGAAAAATAGAAAGGAAGGAAGGAGGGAAGGAACGAGAAAAGGAAGGGGGAAGAAGGAAGGGGGAGGGAGGGAGGGAAGAAGGAAGGAAGGAAGAAAGGAAGGAAAGAAGGAAGGAAGGAAGGAAGGAAGGAAGGAAGGAAGGAAGGAAGGAAGGGGGAAACACTCTAGATCAATGTCTACACTTCAGAATATTATGGCACCAAAAGCAAGCACCTAGGTTTAACCAAGGATGCCCTGGGAGCAAACAGCTCACACCAATCAAGAGCAGGGACTGCAGAGCAAGGAAAAGATAAGCTTCAGAGGAGCCATAAAATCCAATGCTCCAGGCAGTAGAAGATCTGGTCTCCATAGCTCAATGAGTCACAGACTCAATAAGAGTCACAAAGGACTCTTCCAGTGACTGTATCTGCTATCTGCTTCTCCTGCCTCTGGTCCAGTTCTGACCTTAGTGGCAGTTGAGTGTCTGGCATCTTGGTTGGCCTAGCCAAGAACAACTGAGATCACTGCCAGCTAGCTTCTATTTGCTCTCAAGGGACATCACTCTCACAGAGCAACTGCTGAAGAAACAAAACATTCACCAGCTTTCTCCACCAGCAGATGGCATGCACTGAACAATTGGACTTGCAATCTACTTGTTTCAGCTTCCCGCCACTGTCTCTAACGGAATCTTGCCTCCAGACATTGGTAACATTACTTAGAATTATATCGGTAGGTTGTTGATTTGTTTGTTGTGAGTTGTTTCTATTTTCTGATGTGTGAAAAATAAACTTGCATTTGAAAAAGACTCCTGACTATCTGACTCTGTGTGACATAAATTGTAGGTTGTGTTCAAGATAGCTGATGTGTGTGAAGGAGCAGGAGATGGAGGTCAATACCTATGTTTGAGTCAATAATCTATTCTAAACCTATGCAATTGTCTATGCAGTCCATAAAAACAGAGTAGTGTACTTAAAAAGCCTTTTACAGGACTCTTTTTTTTTTCTTTAGTGAACTTTAGTTAAATTGGATGATCTTTGTATGAATCTGGTTTGGGGTCACAAATCTCTCTTTTAATACACATACTTCGTGTGTGTATGTGTGTGTGTGTGTGTGTGTCTGTGTGTGTGTATGTGTGTGTGTGTGTGTACACATCACACTTGTGAATGTTAGGAGGTGAGAAGGCAATATCTCTCTTGCTTTCCTGCTTCTAGCTAATTCTCCTGTCTCCACTGCCCATCCTGCCAGAGAACTGCTGAGTTATAGATCTGTGCCACCACATTCAGCTTTCTGACATGGGTTCTGAGGTTGAACTCAAGTTGTTAGGCTTGTTCAACAGATATGTGTATGAGATGAATCATTTTCCCATTTCAGTCACAAATTTCTTAAGAGCATGAGAAAGCAATAATAAGGAAAAAAAAGGAAAAAATCTAAAGTGAACAGAGGAAGAAAGGGAGCAGGAGGTGGTCAGAATAAAGAGGATGTAACATACAAGATAGAAATACAAGCAAATATCATACTACATCTTATTAATCTGTACAATTAATTGCTAATAATTATCATTATAAAGCTCTAAAATAAACTATGCTTGACTCCTTAAAATCCATACATGCACAAATGCTTTAAACAAATTATGTACTGTCTACATGTAATCTACAGATAACTTTTAATTTACTTTAAATTGTTAGATGACTTATACATACTGCATTGTAAGAGCTATGTAATCATTCTTACATGTCATTGTTTAAGAAGTAGTAAGAAAAGAGCTGTTCATAATTAGCAGAGTACCATATTTTTCTAAGTATTTTCAATCCTCAATTGGTTGCATGCATACATTCTGACACTGCAGAAATGGGGCTGACCATATTAACAAAATCACCCTCTGTGGGTAGTGTTAGTGATGAAAGTCACCAGAAGTAGGGGGCATGTCTAGTGTTGCTGTTGACACAGTTCATAGATCCCAGGATAATGGAGACAAAAGGGACAATTCTAAAAAGAATGCCTAGAAATACAAACCCACAAGCCCAAACCAAAAAAAAAATGTACTTCAGAGTATAACATGAATATAAGACATAATTTTAGGCAAAGGTAATGTTGACTCAGTCTGTTGTAAATAGACACCATCCTTTGTAAGTAATCATCTATATGATATTACACTTTCCTAACTATACTGGCTATCTGTTTTGATTACTCTTCTGAAAAATGCTTTTACATACAGTTAAACTATTGCAAAAATAATCTTTCATAAAAATATATGAAGAAGTGTAAGACCTTGAGCCATGAGTGGCAGCATATGCCTTTAATTCCCTTCTTGTGGAGGTGAAGGTGGAAAGACAAGCCATTCAAGTTTGTCCTCAATTACATAGTGAGTTGGAAACAATCGTGGATTATGTGAAACCCTGTCTAACAAACAAACCAACAAATGACTAGAAGACTTTGCTTCATGCTCATCTCTACTGCTAAGCAGCTATCAGACTTTGGGCAAGTCATTTGTCCTTCTGAGCCTTACATTGCTCGTATATAAAATAAGAGTGACCTTGAATTGTCTTTCATCATGAATTATTCCAACCTATGATTGTGCTAATACACTCAGCCCTCTACAACTGCAGTCTCCACAGTCATGGAGTCAACCCATCTCACATTGATGAGACTATTTTCAGTTTGTGTAGGCTTTAGCCTATCTCTTCAATGGCTATACAGTGGTATACTGTGAAGCCAGGCAATTTATCACAATAGATTTTATTTTCTCTACACGTGCACGGCACAGGAGGACTTAATTTCCAGACTCTCCTGCAATCGATTGCAAGTGCACTTTCTGTTTTTCTGTTCTCAGTCACTCAGCTCCAGGCACACAGGGTTTAGTTTGGGAATGCTGGGTGCATTGTCATCTGCCTCAAGAGGAACTGAAATTCCTTTAGGAATAAAGACACTAGCATGTAAGTTATATAATCATGTTTCTACATAGCCCAGGTGAGTCCAGCTGCCTTGGGGATTGGTGACAATATAATGATTAATCTTCACCATCAATTTGATTGGATTAAGAAACGTCTAGATTCAGATTTGCTTGTTTCTGTGAGGGTGTCCAGAAAGAATCAATTTAGGGAAGAAGACTTATTCTGTATCGTGGGCTATGGTACCAGACAGAGTAAAGTTGGTATAAAAATGTCAGTATTCACTTTTCTCTGCTACCTGGTTTGTAGAGATGTGAGCAAGTCTTCCAACATGCCTTTTCCACCATAATAGATTGTATCCCTTTGGACTGTGATCTCAAATAAACCCCTTGACTCCCTTAAGTTGCTTCTTGCCATATATTTTGTGATAGTAGTGACAAAAGTAACAGACTAATTCTGCAGTTAATTGTGCCCCATTAAACCAAGTGATAGAATCTGCTTTTGCTTTTGGTCTTGCTATCATCTTTCCTCCTCAGTCTTTGACTGTCATGGCATTCTTGTTCATCAGTGGGGCCATATTTCTGACTGGTAATACAAGTAGCAGTGTTATTTCATGGACAGGCACTGCAACCAACAGCATTTCAGTATTGCTCCATATCCACACTGATCAGAAAAGTTCTCTGTATTTGAGTGAAGTTAGAAATTAATCACAAAAGATATAATTTATATTATACTATTTTAATGATTGGAACTTTTAATATACCATACTTAAGAACATAAGAACATAACATAACATACTTAAGAACAAATTTAATGAAAAAGGAATAAAATTTCTACAGAAAAATCTATAAAACATTATTGAGAGAAATTTGAGAAAACAGATAGAGACACACAGTCTTTATTTAGGAATTGGAAAACATACTATTGTGAATGTAATTGTTTCCCCAAATTAATCAATCCATTCAAACTATAACCATGCTTTATATTTGTAGACATGTTGATATAAAATCTATATGGAAGCCAGCAGCAGCTCTGCATAACTATAATCCCAGCACTTATAAAACTAAATCAAGAGGATTTTGAATGCAAAATGAGCTCAATGGTATTTTTGAGGATTTTTTTCCCTCATATTGTTTTGTTTGGGCAATTTTCTTTACCTTATTGGTCTTTTGCTTATATATTATGGTTTCTAATTTTGTATTTTTATATTTATTAATGTATGTGTGTGTTTTATATTGTGTTTCTTGTGCTTTTTCCTTTTTTAAGTTCTGGGTTTTTTTTTGTTTGTTTGTTTTTTTTGTTTTGTTTTGTTTTGGTTTGGTTTTTTTTTCCCCGGAGCTGGTGACCGAACCCAGGGCCTTTCGCTTGCTAGGCAAGCGCTCTACCACTGAGCTAAATCCCCAACTCCAAGTTCTGGGTTTTTAATTACCTTTTTGTTTTTTAAAATGAGGAAGAGAGAAGGTGTAGAGCAGGGGAGGATAAGGGAGGAGAACTGCATCAGAATCTATTGTATGGAAAAAGTGCTTTTTAGCTGGGCAGGGGTGGCACACACCTTTAATTCTGACACTTCGGAGGCAGAGGCAGGTAGATCTTTGAGTTCAAGGCCAGCTTGGTCTGCAAACTGAGTTCCTGGACAACCAGACAAACAAAAACAGACAGAGAAAAATGCTGACTCAACACATACACCCCCAATAGATTTAAATAAAAAATCCATAAAACTAAAAGGGAAACTATCTGGAAGAAAAAGATGACCAGTGGGAAAGCTAAGGAGTAAAACATCCATGATATATGACATGATATATGAAAATGCCACAATGAAACCTATTAAGTTGTACAACTACTATATGATAAAGAAAATGGAAACTTAAAAAAAGATTTTGAGTGAGTTTGAGGTCAGACTGTATAACGTACCTAGACTATATCTCAAAGACAAATATCTATGGAAATGTAAAGAATCTGCAATACCCAACACAAACTTGAGAAAGACTAGTGTTCACTTTTCCATGTAAGCTTGATGGTAGATAAAACAAACTTAAACTCAAAGAAATGAAACTATACATTCACAGCATCTGGTTTTAATAAATCACAATTGAAAAACTGGATGTCATATAGAAAGTATACCTTAATGTCTAACTCACACTATACTTAAAATAATCTGAAATTTATTGAAGATGTTAATGTTGACGCTAACACCAGAAACTTCATTACTTTGGAGTAGAAAGAAATTTCTTAGAGGGCATGGAGATGATTGGCCATAGCAAACTTAGTAAAATAGAATATACCCAATTTAAAAGATTTGCTCATCAAAAATAGTTATGACAGAAAATAAGCAATCACAGGACAACGAAAAACATGCATTATTTATATAATATATAAAATCGTGCCAAAATGCTTAAAACTCATCAATAGCCTCTTAAGGTATAGTTTTCAATTAGAAATTAAATTAACAAAGCCACCAGTGGCAAAAGGATTTGAACAGAAAATTAATAATAAAAAAGACAGAGAAAATTCAACCTAGTACATGAAAAAACACACAGCATGTTGGCCATTAAGAAAATGCAACTTAAACCACAATGAGATAATATGTCTTTCCTACTCGAATGACTATAGTGGAAACTATTCACAATAGCAAATGTTAAAGAACAATTGGGGGTTGGAGAGATGGCTCAGAGGTTAAGAGCACTGATTGCTCTTCCAGAGGTCCTGAGTTCAAATCCCAGCAACCGCATGGTGGCTCACAACCACCTGTAATGGGGTCTGATGCCCTTTTCTGGTGTGCCTGAAGACAGCTACAGTGTACTTATAAACAATAAATAAATCTTTAAAAAAAAAACAATTGGGACTCACATACTTTGCTGTTTGGGTAGTAAAATGTTATAATTATGTTTGACATTTTCTTAGAAGGTTACACATATCCTCTCCCTATAACTCAGACATACTCCTAGATATTTACTCAAAAGAAAATATATGAGTTGAACACAAATTTTATGGCATATATATATATATATATATATATATATATATATATATATATGACAAAAACTAAAAACAGCTTAAATGCTCTTATAATTGCTAATCTCAGCCGTCAAGTTGATGAGCTCTAGAATTGCCGGAAAGACGGAGCATAACCAGGGGTGTTGTCTTGATCAGGTTAATGGAAGTTGGAGGACCCACCCCCTGTGGATACTACTATTTGCTGGCTGGAATCCTGGACTATGCAGTAAGATAAAGTCCAAGAATTTATTGCTCTCTAATTACTGACTGTGGATGTGATGTGACCAGATGACTCAAATTCCTATTCTCATAGCTCTCCTGCCCTGGTGGGATGTACTGTCAAACTGTGAGCCATAAATAAAGGCCTTCTCACTTGAGATGCTTTTGTCATGTGTTTTATCATGGCTACAGGAAAAGTAACCAAGGCAGAAACTTGGTATCAAAGAGGAGAACTGCTGTGGGGATGCATCTGACCGACTGGCTCATAGATCTTTGGAACTAGTTTATAGGAGGAATATGAAACTTGAACTTCGGACTAGAAAAGACCTTCAGTACTTATGTAATCAAAACCTAATAGGACATTCGGTCATGGGTCTGGAAGATAAGAATGCAGAGAGAAGCATAGACTATGGAGGCCTAGCTAAGGAGGTTTAGAGGGGAACCAGGACTTTTATCAGGAATTGGGATTGGGGCCATTTGAATGATACTCAGCCAAGAATCTGGTTTCATTCTGCCAATTTTCTGAGAACTTGAATAAAAATGGTCTTAAAAAGATCTTTACCAATCCTACAACAGATAGAGGCCTTATATCCAAAATATACAAAGAACTCAAGAAGTTAGACCGCAGGGAGACAAATAACCCTATTAAAAATGGGGTTCAGAGCTAAACAGAGAATTCACAGCTGAGGAATGCCGAATGGCTGAGAAACACCTAAAGAAATGTTCAACATCTTTAGTCATAAGGGAAATGCAAATCAAAACAACCCTGAGATTTCACCTCACACCAGTGAGAATGGCTAAGATCAAAATCTCAGGTGACAGCAGATGCTGGCGAGGATGCTGAGAAAGAGGAACACTCCTCCATTGTTGGTGGGATTGCAGACTGGTACAACCATTCTGGAAATCAGTCTGGAGATTCCTCAGAAAATTGGACATTGAACTGCCTGAGGATCCAGCTATACCTCTCTTGGGCATATACCCACAAGATGCCCCAACATATAAAAAAGACAAGTGCTCCACTATGTTCATAGCAGCCTTATTTATAATAGCCAGAAGCTGGAAAGAACCAAGATGCCCTTCAACAGAGGAATGGACACAGAAAATGTGGTACATCTACACAATGGAATATTACTCAGCTCTCAAAAACAATGACTTTATGAAATTCGTAGGCAAATGGTTGGAACTGGAAAATATCATCCTGAGTGAGGTAACACAATCACAGAAAAACACACATGGTATGCACTCATTGATAAGTGGCTATTAGCCCAAATGCTTGAATTACCCTAGATGCCTAGAACAAATGAAACTCAAGACGGATGATCAAAATGTGAATGCTTCACTCCTTCTTTAAAAGGGGAACAAGAATACCCTTGGCAGGGCATAGAGAGGCAAAGATTAAAACAGACACAGAAGGAACACCCATTCAGAGCCTGCCCCACATGTGGCCCATACATATACAGCCACCCAATTAGACAAGATGGATGAAACAAAGAAGTGCAGGCAGACAGGAGCCGGATGTAGATCGCTCCTGAGAGACACAGCCAGAATACATCAAATACAGAGGCGAATGCCAGCAGCAAACCACTGAACTGAGAATAGGACCCCCGTTGAAGGAATCAGAGAAAGAACTGGAAGAGCTTGAAGGGGCTCGAGACCCCATATGTACAACAATGCCAAGCAACCAGAGCTTCCAGCGACTAAGCCACTACCTAAAGACTATACATGGACTGACCCTGGACTCTGACCTCATAGGTAGCAATGAATATCCTAGTAAGAGCACCAGTGGAAGGGGAAGCCCTGGGTCCTGCTAAGACTGAACCCCCAGTGAACTAGATTGTTGGGGGGAGGGCGGCAATGGGGGGAGGATGGGGAGGGGAACACCCATAAAGAAGGAGAGGGGGAGGGATTAGGGGGATGTTTGCCCGGAAACCGGGAAAGGGAATAACACTCGAAATGTATATAAGAAATACTCAAGTTAATAAAAAAAAAAACAAAAAAAAAACAAAAAAAACTAATGGATTAATTTCTTGACAGAGGAAGTTTCTAGACAGGAGAGTCTTTAAGCTGATGGCAAGAAAACAGCTCGAATTATTGAAGAGATCAGCACCACTAAAAGGAAACTGCCTACACTGAACTAGGACAGTAGGAATGCTGTCCTCAGGACACAACTGAACCCAGTGGGGGCTCCATCCTGTGAAGATCCAAATTCTACTTATAAGAAGAGAGCTTAAACTGACAGGAGTTCCCTGCTATTCAAAATCAACTGCCTAGGAATGTGTTTTGCCAAAGTCGGCACACAGAAGCTAATAGAACTTTGGTCCAGTGGGTGAGAGGCAAAAACCATCTTGACCTGGCAGTGGATCTTGGAAGTAAGGATTACATGGCACTGGTATTGGAGGCATGGAAGATGCAAGGTTGAAGGGGTCTAGGAATCTTGATCTATGGTTCCAGGGAGGTGATAAAATCAGGCAGTATGGGACAATATTACAATTCCTGTCAAGAGGTCCTGAGAAGTCATTTCATGAAGCTATGGACATGAAGCCTTGTTTAAATAGACCATAGGGATGCCAGGACCATGGCTTGTCCACCAAGGAAAGCTTAAGGAATGGAAATAGGGCCATCTCAAGGCTAAGAGAGAATGTGTGCTGTAGACAGCCACACTGGAGAAATGGGGATTCCTAAGGCTTTTGGTGTCCATTTGATTCTATCACAAATCCTAGTTGACCAACAGGATTTGGTGTTCACCACAATGGTTGTTGGTTTTGCACTGTCTGATTACTCCTTGCTATATACCCCAATTGTTGTAGATTGGATGGGGAAGTTTACTCTGTACTACAGTGTGCTGGACTATGAAAATTTATTTTTTTAAGCTGATGGAATTGTTAAAGACCATGGGGGATTTTTGAAACTAGATTATGTTTTTCATTGTAAGATGCTTTTAATACGAGGACTCAGGAGGCTGTCCTAGAACTCTTTAGACCAAGTTGTCTTTGAACTCACAAAGATTGGCCTGCCTCTGCCTCCTAAGTCCTAGTGTTAAAAGCACCTCACTGGGCCTCACTTTATGAATCTTTTTAATTAATTTTTGGTTTTAGTTTATGTGCATTGGTGTTTTGCTACATGTATGTCTGTGCAAGGATGTCAGATCCCCTGGAACTGGAGTTACAGACAGTTGCCAGCTGCCATATGGATGCTGGGAATTAAACCCGGGTCCTCTGGGAAAGTAGCCAGTACTCTTAATTGCTAAGCCATCTCTCCAGCCTCTCATTTGATGACTCTTAAAAACAATAAATATATTCTGTAGTGAGAGAGAAAAACAATTACCTTTGAGGAAGTATATTTATTTGGATGAGAACTTGGGGGATATTAAAGATAGCCTGTACCTTGACTGGGATGGTACCAAGATGGTTGCATACATTTCTCCAAGTCTCATTAGACTGGAAATGCAGTGTTTTAAATACAGTATTAAATTATTCATCAATAAAAATTAACAATTTTAATTCAATGACTAGGCTCGAATTTATATTGATCCTTCTGACTCTGCATCCCTAGTACTGCTGTTATAGATATGAACTACCTTGCCCAGTTGAAGAATTATTTTAAATGATATTGACATCCTTTGACCTTATTTACCTCAGGTGGTTCCAGTTGACTTTTAATTGCTGTCCAAAAAGGAAGTAGGAGGAGGAGGCAGAGGAAGGGGAAGAGGAAGAAGAAAAAGAGGAGAGAATCACCACCAGCACCACCACCACCACCACCATCATGATTGTCCCATGACCCTCTAGGGTTCAGGTCAGGTCAGATGCCTCTATATGAAGCCTAGCTGCTGTTAGCATCGCTATCCATTACTGAGCTGTCTTAGGTCTTCCTGCCTCTCAAAGATTCTTCTCTCATTTCTAGATTCCCTTAGAAGTAGTCCTAGTTCCCAGTGCTTGTAAGCAGAGAAGGGTGTGCTATTACACTTTCCCTCTCCTGGCTCAGAAATAAGGTGGGGCTGTGACTGTGCTCTCTACTCTTAGGAGATCTGGAAATGCTGCTGTATCATTATTGTCACATCTTGGCAATTTCCTGCTTTCCGGGATACATCACTATTTTCTTTTAAACCTTAGATCTTTGTATGTGTGGTCTCTCTTATCAGGGATATTCTGGCACTCAAACCTCAATAGCATGATTAGCTGGCTTCCTGTCCTTTCAGTTTCAGAAGAAACTCTCATTTTCACAGGAAGACTAACTTTTTGCAGTTTCTCCCATGAGTTTGTTTTATGACACGAATTAATGACACCAGCTACCACTGCAATTGAAAATCTTCTGCCATTGAATTGTAAAGTTCTATGAGGGGACAGCTTCTATTTCATTGTATAAATTAGTTGAGTTTTCCCACTTATAAGTTCCCTACTTAACACAGAACCTCAGAAACATTTGTTGAGTAAAGAAATCGCTCCTCTCTGAATGTTCTGTGTGTTAGTGCTCTGGACGACATCCTTCTCCTTTCTTGGCCCCTATCCCTCCAACCTTAATTTTATTTCCATAAAATTCATATCCTCTCATTGATAGGTTAATTTGATTCAAAGTCAAAACTAGTCTTGAGGGGTTATGGAGATGCCTCAGTGAATAAACCACTTGCTGTGAAAGTATGAGGACTGGGATTGGGGTTCTCGGAACTCGCATAAAACTGAATGTGTCAACATTCCACTGTAATCTCAGTGTGTTTACAGTGCATGGGAGGTGGAAACAGTATGATCCTGAGAGTTCTCAGGCTAGCTGGCCTGGCATATGGGGGGTGAATAGCAAGATATTCTATCTCAAATGAGTCAGTGAAACAGACCACTACGGGTGGCTGTCCTCTGATGTTCCCATGTGTCCTGTGGAATGAATGGGCCAACACACACACACACACACACACACACACACACACACGCTAGTGAGAGAGAAAGTGAAAGATTATATATATATATATATATATATATATATATATATATATATATATATACCCCCAAACACAAACACACACACTCAGGCACAGGGACACACACACACATGAAGTCTTGAACCCAATACCTCTCTGTGTGTTTTATGATTCTGTCTCTCTCTCCCCATCTCTGTCTCTCTGTCTCTGTCTGTCTGTCTGTCTCTCTCTCTCTCTGTGTGTGTGTGTGTGTGTGTGTGTGTGTGTATCCCAGAGTATGTGTAGACATTAGAGAACATCCTACAGAATCCGAACATGTCAGCAAACTCCAGGCATCAATGCTTTCACCTCCAAAGCCAGTCAGCCTGCCTGCCCCTGAACCTCTTAACAAGCAGATGTTTTGGTGCAGTGGCTGGAGCTTAAGGCTTTGAGCATGGGGAGTAAGTGCCCTACTGCTGAGCTATATCTCTAGGAGCTGAAAGCAGACACATTTGACTGTGTTCATTTTCCTTTCATTTCTATCTTTGTCCTCCACGGCCCGTATGCACTGCTTTTCCAAGTTGCGTCCTTTGCCCAGCCATGGTAACCTTCTAAAATCTATTACCTGCTCCATGTCATGTTGCAGCATTCAAAAGCTTCAAGACTTACCAGGCTGTGGTCTGTTGTAGGTCTACATGCCTCCACTTCCCTGAATCATTTGAAGAATCAACTGCCCACTCCTTGAAACTCTGTCCTGTGATTTTGGTTTCTGCATTTGCCTCTTTACTTACTGATTATTTATTTACTTTACAGGTCTCACAAAGCCCGGAATTCGCAATTCTCTCCATCTCCAGCTATTGCAGGCATGCACTGCCATGCCAGCTCCTTTTTTTTCCCCTCTAGAGTCATTCCCTTTTGGTCTCTTTCATGGATTTAAAATTTATTTTTCACTAAATATAAATATTCCCTTTAGGCTTTTTCCTGCTCTCTTTCATTATTATCACTTCTTTTCTGTCTTCTGTAAATAGTATTCACCCTTCAAGTTCCATCTCAATGTCTTCTTCTGCAAGGTAATGCCTAAATAGACAGTTTCTCCTGTCTGTTATCTATCAATTCCCTGACCACTCTGGTGCTTGGGATCATCAGCCTTCCAATTGAGTATGTGTTGTGGCAGTCACCTGTACTAGAGCAGATGTGGAGACTCCACATCGGACGAAGACCATTGTTTAATTTGTGGGGATAGTTGTATAGAAAATTTGACAATGATGTAATTAAATCTTATCCAAATATAGTTAGTGAGTTTCTGTTTTGTTTGTTTTTGTTAAGATGGGTTTTCTCTGTGTAGCCCTAGCTGTCTTGGAACTTGCTGTGTAGACCACGCTGGCTAGTTTCAAATTCACAGAGATCTGCCTGTCTTTCAGGTGCTTGGATTAAAGATATATGCCACCATGACATGGCTTAGTTATTGAGTCTCAGTTGTCAACATTTGTGAAATTTTGGATCCATGAGTATAAGGGCTTGCTTCTCAAGTCTAACAATCTGATCCAGATCCTTGGGACCCATAAAAAGAGTGAAGTGAACTGATTCAGCAAAGTTATCCTCTGACCTTCACATACACATCGTGGCATATATTCACCCCAACACACACACACACACACACACACACACACACATATACAGACACATATGCACAGTAATAATCAGTAAATATTTTAATTATGAAATTGCATCTAAAAGGGTATGTGTTTAGATATTCTAATTGTCTGTTCCATCAGAGTATCCTGTTTTACTTTGTATGTTACATAGATCCTATGTCCCTGGGTGTAACTGTGACCTCTTGACGTTGGAACATAAAAGACTAAGGGAAAGTTCTTCACAAATAGTGAATGAATGGAGGTGCTCTTGATAGCTTATTCCATGAGGTAGCAATACAAACTAGTGACATCTTAACTTTTTAAAAGACTTCCAAACCAAATGAAAGTTCAAAGTGTAAGACGGCTTTAGTCTAGATCAATATACAACTTCCGGTTTATAAAAAATGCATAATGCTTAAAATTCTGGGCTTTCTTAAAAATTTGAGTTTAAAGCTCAGTTTGCCATGTATTAAATATGTGACCATGCATTCACTATTCAGTCTCTCTATGTGTTTAAGTTCTGACCCATAATGTCTTTAAACAATTAACAAAAAGTACTTATCTTTAAGAATCCCAGAGGTACCCTTGAAATTTTGTCTGAGCAATTATGTGCTAGCTGGTTAATCATCTTCAGATTCTGAATTGAAAATAGTATATTATCAAACCTATGATACTCACGTTACTTCATGTAATACTTTGTAATATTTACTTATTTAGTGTGCAAGGTGGTGCATGTGCCAGGGTGCACATATGGAAGTCAGAGGACAACTTTTGGGAATCTGTTCTCTTCTTCTACCCTGTGGATTCCAGGATTTGAACTCAGGTTGTTAGGCTTAGGTGTCAAGTGTCTTTACCCACTGAGCTACCTCACTGACTCAGGCATTTCTTTTTTGAAACAAAGACTCTCGTAGCCCAGACTGGCCTCAAGCTCATTCTGTAGCCAAGAATGAAGTTGACCTCTGCATCTTTCTTCCAAAGACTCTCGTAGCCCAGACTGGCCTCAAGCTCATTCTGTAGCCAAGAATGAAGTTGACCTCTGCATCTTTCTTCCTTTACTTCCTGAGTGCTGGGACTACAGGCACTCACCACCTTCTTTGTTTTATCAAGAGTAGGAAGTTGTTCCTGGAGGGCAAGTACTCTACCAGCTGAGCCACATCCTCAGATCTCACAAAACAAATTTAAAGTGTGAATTCTGTAAAGAATATTTTAAAAGCTTTGCAAACCATAATAGCCACTTGAGTGCTTTCAACGGATATTTTCTATGTGGTTTTTGTTTGTTTGTTAGAAACAGGGTTTCTCTGTATAACCCTGGCTGTACTGGAACTCACTTTGTAGACCAGGATGGCCTCAAGCTCAAGAGATCTATCTGCCTATCCCTCCCAAGTACTGGGATTAAAGGTGAATACTACCATGACAGGCTGGCTTCTGCATATTTTAATTCCAAGAAACAGCTCCTGTCTTAGTTACCTTTCCAATGCTGTGAAGAGACACCACGACCAAGGCAACTTACAGAAGAAAGACTTTATTAGGGGGTTGCTTACAGTTTTACAAGGTAAGTCTATGACCATCATAGTGGGGAATTTGACCATAGGTGGGCAGGCTTGGTAATGGGGCAGTAACTTATTTACAAGCATGGGGCAGAGAATGCTAACTGGGGATTGCATTTTGAAACCTCAAAACCCACCCCCAGTGAATTTTTAGTGGTGGTTTTTAATGGAGCCACACCTGGTAATCCTTTGCAAACAGTTTCACCAACATGGGGAGAAGAGAACCAAGCACTCAAATATATGAGTCTATGGGGGCAATTGTCATTCAAATTATCATACCATGACTGCTCAAATCAGTCTTTAGAACATGACTTAACACGCCAATTATCCATTACAAAATGGTAAGTACTGAAAAATGCATACAAGTGACATTATACAAAGTAAATAGGTTATATTGGAAATATATGTACATACAAATACATATATATTTACAAAAACAGTGGAGGGAAAAGAGGCTGCAAACTTGAAGGACAGTGAGGAGGGGTATATGGGAGTATGTGTAGAGAGAGGAAAGAAAGGAGAAATGTAATTAAAATAGAATCTCAAAAATAAACAAGAAATAAATGGGCAAAAGAAGGAAGGAAGAGAACATGTGTATGGTCTTGTGTTGATCTCCAGCACTCTCTCTACCCAAATAAGACTTTTAAAGTTACCTAGAGAAAATATACACCCCCAACTACAGCAAATCAAATCAAATAACTGCAGATGAAAGGGAAGACTGTAGTTGCTAAGCCTTCATATTGGAAACTGGCCATTGTATCTGTTAATGATTTGAATTTCCTTGGTAAAGACATAACTCTGAAAAATATACTGCTTTGGTCAACTGTACTCAAACAGGTGAAGTTAAGCTCTCACTCTTGGTTCTCTATCTTCCCCCTGTACCATTAAACTCCAAGACTCATGTATACCACTGTGGCTATGCCATCATTTTCATTGTGACTACCTTTTATTTTCTTTCTGAGAGTAATATACCATTGCCACAGAACTTCTGAGCTAAAACATGATACTAACTTATACTATTTTTGTTGTTGTTATTTTCAAGAGAGGATTTCTCTGGGCAGCCCTGGCTGACCTAAAACTCAATCTATAAACTAGACTGTTCTCAAGCTCAGAGATCCACTTGCCTCTGCCGCCCAAGTGCTGGGATTAAAGGTGTGCACTACCGCTGCCTAGCAATTTCTACTATTTTATAATAAAGGCTTGATCTAACAAAGGTTAGCTTCTGAAGTACTATACTGGACAACTAAAATAATTTTCAGCAATGCTAAAATTACTAAAGGAGAAAAAACTAAAATAAGCATATTGGCATATTGGAAAGATCTTGAACTTTTTCTTCATTGATATGGTTAGAGTTGGTTGAGATAAATTATAGATGAAAGTATTCCCGAGTTTCCTCATATGCCTTTTGGTGGAATTGAAGCCATTCAATAGCACCAGTTTCCTGTGTTGCACTCTTTAATAGTCCAAATTTAATAGCAAATTGGCTGGAAAGATAACTCTGTGGTAAAGAGGTTCTGAGTCCAGTTCTTTGCACCCAGGTTAGGTAGCTTACAACTGTAATTTCTGCTCCAGGTTAACCAATGTGACTGAGTGTCCTCCTCAGTCACTGGTATTCACACACACACACACACACACACACACACACACACACACACACACACACACACACACACACCATCTAAAACAATATAAAATTAACCTTTAAAAATGAAAGTGAAGAGTAAAGAACATCCCTATGTCATAGGAGACATCAACATTCACAGTACCTTCATTCATATCACAAATTGGCTGGCTTTCATTGTAGTTTCAAACTCCAACCTATAAGTGAGAAGCTTGGCTACTTAATAGACCCTTGTAGGGCCTCATTAGTGGACATGTCTTAGTTCTATAGTGCCATTTCTGTTGCTCTGATTGATCTTGTGCCTTTAAACCCCAACCCATTCACTACTAATTCCAGATGACAGCGTACATGTGCAAGCACTTGAGATCCATCTACAGTGTTTGCTTATTTTATTCATTCCCTTCTTATTTTCTGTTCACTAGCTCCTGACTCTTCTCTTGCTACACCAGACTTGCCAATTGCACTATACTTTCAAAGCATCGAATCTTTATGTTCTGTTGTGACAGAGATCTAGTCATTTGATGTTCTGACTGTCAGGACCAGGGTTAATGTTCCCTCACGTCGGTGGATGAAAAAGGGTAGTAATGTGATCTAAACTGCAGCTGTTTGAGTCTTGTGACATTTATGAGTTGATTCATTGGAAACTTTATGGTACTGTAGAAAGATTCTACTGGTGGTTTCTGCTCTATAGAAATGGTTAAATACTGAATTCAGTTCCCAGCCTCCATGTCAAGTAGCTTACAGCCACTTGTCACTCCAGATCCAGAAGGATCCAATATCTCTGGCCTCGACAAGCACTGATATTCACACACACATACGCATACACAGACACATGTATATACAATGTATTGATTTAAAAATTAAAATAATATTGAGACGGAATAGAAGAACAGAAGTCCCTGGAAGCTGATATTCTCCTAGAATGATTTACAGCTGAGATTTCTCAATTTCCTCCAAGCATCAGCTTTCATAGCAACATGTCACTAATAATGGATGCTAAATTCAGGAGGTATCATCACAACATATCTATGGTTGACTAATGGACATTGATTGAAGAAGTCCGGATGGTCCAGGATACTGATTACTGTGATAGGAAGCTGTATTCCCCCTCATTTTAAATTTTATTAAATCTTTATCCCAGTTTTGAACTTAAAACTCCTGTCACATATCACTGTTTTTGAATAGCCTTAATTATGATATTCAGGCAAATTATAACTCCCTATACAGCAGATGCCCAGATCAAAAACTGTCTCACACCAAATACAAATCTGATCAAATGAGCATAGTAGAAATTTGTCCCTGCATACTTTGACAAGTCAAAAGCTTTTAACCTTTTAGGAAGAAAGGAAGGAACTCCTACATCTTGGAATATCACACCCTTAGACAATAATTGTTGTCTCTAAAGTGTGATCACATGTGAGTTACCAGACCCATAGTCAGCATCGCTCTGCTGAGAGAAACCAGACTTCCTGTTGAAGGGCAAGCCCTCAGAAAGATTCCAGCTACAGTTTTCCTTGCAAAGGTCTCCACCCTGTAGCATAAAGGCTATCAGGTGTTGGCTTTACAATTGGACAATCCCTTGTCTCAAAACTCCCTAACCCGCTGAGAGGTATTAGTGACCTTCTGGTAACCTCACACCTACTCTTCAAACTTCAGTTCAGTGCTTGACCTAGCATAATGACTAGGAGGGATGAGGAAGGGAAATTGGATCTAGATGAAGTATTGTTAACAGAGAGTCTGTTGATTTTCACAGAGGAGTTTGGCCTAAGAAGGAAAATCATCTGGTCTTATAGGGTTAAAAGTTAGAGCCTACCTAGGTTTTCCTTTTTAATAAGTATTGCAGGCAGTGGTACATAATTATTATTTTTTTATTAACTTGAGTATTTCTTATTTACATTTCGAGTTTTATTCCCTTTCCCTGTTTCCGGGCAAACATCCCCCTAATCCCTCCCCCTCATCTTCTTTATGGGTGTTCCCCTCCCAAACCTCCCCCCATTGCCGCCCTCCCCCCAACAATCAAGTTCACTGGGGGTTCAGTCTCAGCAGGACCAAGGGCTTCCCCTTCCACTGGTGATCTTACTAGAATATTCATTGCTACCTATGAGGTCAGAGTCCAGGGTCAGTCCATGCATAGTATTTCCGTAGTGGCTTAGTCCCTGGAAGCTCTGGTTGCTTGGCATTGTTGTTCATAAGGGGACTCGAGCTCCTTCAAGCTCTTCCAGTTCTTTCTCTGATTCCTTCAATGGGGGTCACGTTCTCAGTTCAGTGGTTTGCTGCTGGCATTCGCCTCTGTGTTTGCTGTATTCTGGCTGTGTCTCTCAGGATCGATCTACATCCGGCTCCTGTCAGCCTGCATTTCTTTGCTTCATCCATCTTGTCTAATTGGATGGCTGTATATGTATGGGCCACATGTGGGGCAGGCTCTGAATGGGTGTTCCTTCTGTCTCTGTTTTAATCTTTGGCTCTCTATGCCCTGCCAAGGGTATTCTTGTTCCCCTTTTAAAGAAGGAGTGAAGCATTCACATTTTGATCATCCGTCTTGAGTTTCATGTGTTCTAGGCATCTAGGGTAATTCAAGCATTTGGGCTAATAGCCACTTATCAATGAGTGCATACCATGTTTGTTTTTCTGTGATTGTGTTACCTCACTCAGGATGATATTTTCCAGTTCCAACCATTTGCCTACGAATTTCATAAAGTCATTGTTTTTGAGAGCTGAGTAATATTCCATTGTGTAGATGTGCCACATTTTCTGTGTCCATTCCTCTGTTGAAGGGCATCTGTGTTCTTTCCAGCTTCTGGCTATTATAAATAAGGCTGCTATGAACATAGTGGAGCACGTGTCTTTTTTATATGTTGGGGCATCTTTTGGGTATATGCCCAAGAGAGGTATAGCTGGATCCTCAGGCAGTTCAATGTCCAATTTTCTGAGGAACCTCCAGACTGATTTCCAGAGTGGTTGTACCAGTCTGCAATCCCACCAACAATGGAGGAGTGTTCCTCTTTCTCCACATCCTCGCCAGCATCTGCTGTCACCTGAGTTTTTGATCTTAGCCTTTCTCACTGGTGTGAGGTGAAATCTCAGGGTTGTTTTGATTTGCATTTCCCTTATGACTAAAGATGTTGAACATTTCTTTAGGTGTTTCTCAGCCATTCGGCATTCGTCAGCTGTGGATTCTTTGTTTAGCTCTGAAGCCCATTTTTAATAGGGTTATTTGTCTCCCTGCGGTCTAACTTCTTGAGTTCTTTGTATATTTTGGATATAAGGCCTCTATCTGTTGTAGGATTGGTAAAGATCTTTTCCCAATCTGTTGGTTGCCGTTTGGTCCTAACCACAGTGTCCTTTGCCTTACAGAAGCTTTGCAGTTTTATGAGATCCCATTTGTCGATTCTTGATTTTAGAGCATAAGCCATTGGTGTTTTGTTCAGGAAATTTTCTCCAGTGCCCATGTGTTCCAGATGCTTCCCTAGTTTTTCTTCTATTAGTTTGAGTGTATCTGGTTTGATGTGGAGGTCCTTGATCCACTTGGACTTAAGCTTTGTACAGGGTGATAAGCATGGATCGATCTGCATTCTTCTACATGCTGACCTCCAGTTGAACCAGCACCATTTGCTGAAAGTGCTATCTTTTTTCCATTGGATGGTTTTGGCTCCTTTGTCAAAAATCAAGTGCCCATAGGTGTGTGGGTTCATTTCTGGGTCTTCAATTCTGTTCCATTGGTCTATCTGTCTGTCTCTGTACCAATACCATGCAGTTTTTATCACTATTGCTCTGTAATACTGCTTCAGTTCAGGGATAGTGATTCCCCCTGAATTCCTTTTATTGTTGAGGATAGTTTGAGCTATCCTGGGTTTTTTGTTATTCCAGATGAATTTGCAAATTGTTCTGTCTAACTCTTTGAAGAATTGGATTGGTATTTTGATGGGGATTGCATTGAATCTGTAGATCGCTTTTGGTAAAATGGCCATTTTTACTATATTAATCCTGCCAATCCATGAGCATGGGAGATCTTTCCATCTTCTGAGGTCTTCTTCAATTTCTTTCTTCAGAGTCTTGAAGTTCTTATTGTACAGATCTTTTACTTGCTTGGTTAAAGTCACACCGAGGTACTTTATATTATTTGGATCTATTATGAAGGGTGTCGTTTCCCTAATTTCTTTCTCGGCTTGTTTCTCTTTTGTGTAGAGGAAGGCTACTGATTTATTTGAGTTAATTTTATACCCAGCCACTTTGCTGAAGTTGTTTATCAGCTTTAGTAGTTCTCTGGTGGAACTTTTGGGATCACTTAAATATACTATCATATCATCTGCAAATAGTGATATTTTGACTTCTTCTTTTCCGATCTGTATCCCCTTGACCTCCTTTTGTTGTCCAATTGCTCTGGCTAGAACTTCAAGAACTATATTGAATAAGTAGGGAGAGAGTGGGCAGCCTTGTCTAGTCCCTGATTTTAGTGGGATTGCTTCAAGTTTCTCTCCATTTAGTTTAATGTTAGCAACTGGTATGCTGTATATGGCTTTTACTATTTAGGTATGGGCCTTGAATTCCTATTCTTTCCAGGACTTTTACCATGAAGGGGTGTTGAATTTTGTCAAATGCTTTCTCAGCATCTAATGAAATGATCATGTGGTTCTGTTCTTTCAGTTTGTTTATATGATGGATTACGTTGATGGTTTTCCGTATATTAAACCATCCCTGCATGCCTGGGATGAAGCCTACTTGATCATGGTGGATGATTGTTTTGATGTGCTCTTGGATTCGGTTTGCCAGAATTTTATTGAGTATTTTTGCGTCGATATTCATAAGGGAAATTGGTCTGAAGTTCTCTTTCTTTGTTGAGTCTTTGTGTGGTTTAGGTATAAGAGTAATTGTGGCTTCATAGAAGGAATTCGGTAGTGATCCATCTGTTTCAATTTTTTGGAATAGTTTGGATAATATTGGTATGAGGTCTTCTATGAAGGTCTGATAGAAATCTGCACTAAACCTGTCTGGACCTGGGCTCTTTTTGGTTGGGAGACCTTTAATGACTGCTTCTATTTCCTTAGGAGTTTTGGGGTTGTTTAACTGGTTTATCTGTTCTTGATTTAACTTCGGTACCTGGTATCTGTCTAGGAAATTGTCCATCTCCTGCAGATTTTCAAGTTTTGTTGAATATACACTTTTATAGTAGGATCTGATGATTTTTTTGAATTTCCTCTGAATCTGTAGTTATGTCTCCCTTTTCATTTCTGATTTTGTTAATTTGGACACACTCTCTGTGTCCTCTCATTAGTCTGGCTAAGGGTTTATCTATCTTGTTGATTTTTCTCAAAGAACCAACTTTTGGTTCTGTTGATTCTTTCTATGGTCCTTTTTGTTTCTACTTGGTTGATTTCAGCTCTGAGTTTGATTATTTCCTGTCTTCTACTCCTCCTGGGTGTATTTGCTTCTTTTTGTTCTAGAGCTTTTAGGTGTGCTGTCAAGCTGCGGACATATGCTCTTTCCTGTTTCTTTCTGCAGGCACTCACCGCTATGAGTTTTCCTCTTAGCACAGCTTTCATTGTGTCCCATAAGTTTGGGTATGTTGTACCTTCATTTTCATTAAATTCTAAAAAGTCTTTAATTTCTTTCTTTATTTCTTCCTTGACCAGGTTATCATTGAGTAGAGCATTGTTCAATTTCCACGTATATGTGGGCATTCTTCCCTTATTGTTATTGAAGACCAGTTTTAGGCTGTGGTGGTCCGATAGCACGCATGGTATTATTTCTATCTTTCTGTACCTGTTGAGGCCCGTTTTTTGACCAATTATATGGTTAATTTTGGAGAAAGTACCATGAGGAGCTGAGAAGAAGGTATATCCTTTTGCTTTAGGATAGAATGTTCTATAAATATCTGTTAAGTCCATTTGGCTCATGACTTCTCTTAGTCTGTCTACGTCTCTGTTTAATTTCTGTTTCCATGATCTGTCCATTGATGAGAGTGGGGTGTTGAAATCTCCTACTATTATTGTGTGAGGTACAATGTGTGTTTTGAGCTTTAGTAAGGTTTCTTTTATGTATGTAGGTGGCCTTGTATTTGGGGCATAGATATTTAGGATTGAGAGTTCATCTTGGTGAATTTTTCCTTTGATGAATATGAAGTGTCCTTCCTTTTCTTTTTTGATGACTTTTAGTTGAAAATTGATTTTATTTGATATTAGAATGGCTACTCCAGCTTGCTTCTTCTGACCATTTGCTTGGAAAGTTGTTTTCCAGCCTTTCACTCTGAGGTAGTGTCTGTCTTTGCCTCTGATGTGTGTTTCCTGTAGGCAGCAGAATGCAGGGTCCTCGTTGCATATCCAGTTTGTTAATCTATGTCTTTGTATTGGGGAGTTGAGGCCATTGATGTTGAGAGATATTAAGGAATAGTGATCATTGCTTCCTGTCATATTCATATTTGGATGTGAGGTTATGTTTGTGTGCTTTTCTTCTCTTTGTTTTGTTGCCAAGAAGATTAGTTTCTTGCTTCTTCTAGGGTATCGCTTGCCCCCTTATGTTGGGCTTTACCATTTATTATCCTTTGTAGTGCTGGATTTGTAGAAAGATATTGTGTAAATTTGGTTTTGTCATGGAATAGCTTGGTTTCTCCATCTATATTAATTGAGAGTTTTGCAGATACAGTAACCTGGGCTGGCATTTGTGTTCTCTTAGCGTCTGTATGACATCTGTCCAGGATCTTCTGGCTTTCATAGTTTCTGGCGAAAAGTCTGGTGTGATTCTGATAGGTCTGCCTTTATATGTTACTTGACCTTTTTCCCTTACTGCTTTTAATATTCTTTCTTTATTTTGTGCGTTTGGTGTTTTGACTGTTATGTGACAGGAGGTGTTTCTTTTCTGGTCCAATCTATTTGGAGTTCTGTAGGCTTCTTGTATGCCTATGGGTATCTCTTTTTTTAGGTTAGGGAAGTTTTCTTCTATGATTTTGTTGAAGATATTTACTGGTCCTTTGAGCTGGGAGTCTTCACTCTCTTCTATACCTATTATCCTTAGGTTTGATCTTCTCATTGAGTCCTGGATTTCCTGTATGTTTTGGACCAGTAGCTTTTTCTGCTTTACATTGTCTTTGACAGTTGAGTCAATGATTTCTATGGCATCTTCTGCTCCTGAGATTCTCTCTTCCATCTCTTGTATTCTGTTGGTGAAGCTCGTATCTACAGCTCCTTGTCTCTTCTTTTGGTTTTCTATATCCAGGGTTGTTTCCATGTGTTCTTTCTTGATTGCTTCTATTTCCATTTTTAATTCCTTCAACTGTTTGATTGTGTTTTCCTGGAATTCTTTCAGGGATTTTTGTGACTCCTCTCTATGGGCTTCTACTTGTTTATTTATGTTTTCCTGGAATTCTTTTAGGGATTTTTGCGATTCCTCTCTGTAGGCTTCTACTTGTTCTCTAAGGGAGTTCTTCACTTCTTTCTTGAAGTACTCCAGCATCATGATCCAATATGATTTTGAAACTAGATCTTGCTTTTCTGGTGTGTTTGGATATTCCGTGTTTGCTTTGGTGGGAGAATTGGGCTCCGATGATGCCATGTAGTCTTGGTTTCTGTTGCTTGGGTTCCTGTGCTTGCCTCTCACCATCAGATTATCTCTAGTGTTACTTTGTTCTGTTATTTCTGACAGTGGTTAGACTGTCCTATAAGCCTGTTTCCAGAGTGCTGTAGACCTGTTTTCCTGTTTTCTTTCAGCCAGTTATGGGGACAGAGTGTTCTGCTTTCGGGCATGTAGTTTTTCCTATCTACAAGTCTTCAGCTGTTCCTGCGGGCCTGTGTCTTGAGTTCACCAGGCAGGTCGCTTGCAGCAGAAAAGTTGGTCTTACCTGTGGTCCCGAGGCTCAAGTTTGCTCGTGGGGTGTTGCTTATGAGCTCTCCTTGGTGGCAGCAACCAGGAAGATCTGCGCAGCCCTTTCTGGGAGCCTCCGTGCACCAGGGTTTCAGATGGCGTTTCGTGTTTTCCTTTGGCGTCAGAGATGTGTGCAGAGTGCAGTCTCTTCTGGTTTCCCAGGCGTGTCTGCCTCTCTGAAGGTTTAGCTCTCCCTCCCACGGGATTTGGGTGCAGAGAACTGTTTATCTGGTCGGTCCCTTCAGGTTCCGGCGGTGTCTCAGATGCAGCGGACCTGCTGCTCCTGGGCCCTCCTCTACGGGAACCCAGAGGCCGTATACAGTTTCCTCTTGGGCCAGGGATGTGGGCAGGGGTGGGCAGTGTTGGTGGTCTCTTCTGCTCTGCAGCCTCAGGAGTGCCCACCTGACCAGGCGGTGAGGTCTTTCTCCCACAGGGTTTGGGAGCAGAGAGCTGCTGCGGGCAGGGATCCGCCGATTTGGGACTCCTGCTAAATATCGGAAGTGTCTGGTCGTGGTACATAATTATTAACTCTGTCTCTGTTCTACTAGGGATAAATACCAGTTAGAGTGCATTTTTCTTAAGTAGTGCATGAATCTCTCGTGATGTCACTAATTTCTCATGTTCACCAATAGAACTGATAGAAAACAAGTAGCACCCAAACTATTTGAAGTATTGAGTGATTTTCAGATAAGCACCTCATGTTCTCTGACCCCAATTTGTAGAAAATAGACATTAATCTGAACAAAGCAGAATAGAACTAGTGTTGTCCCACCCAAATATATATAAAAGGACTCTTGTATAATACTTAAAGGAAATTGAAAAAGATGATGAGATATTACTTAACTGACTAAGCATCAGCTCAGGATCCCAAGTTCCTAGGTGTGATGGTTTGAATGAAAAGCCCATCCCCAGTAGGTTAATAGGGATTGGTACTATTTCGTGTGGCCTGGTTGGATTAGGTGTGGCCTGGCTGGAGGAAGTGTGTCATTTGGGAGGTCGGCTTTGAAGTTTCATATACTCAACTAGGTTCAGTGTTACTCTGTCTTCCTGCTGCCTGTGGGTCCTGATGTAGACCTCAGCTCCTTCTCCAGCCATGTCTACCTGGATGCTGCCATGCTGCACACCGTGATGATAATGGACTAAACCTCTGAACTGTAAGCCAGCCTCAATTTCTTTATAAGATTTGCTGTAGTCATGATATCTCTTCAGAACAATAGAAACCATAACTAAGACACTAGGTTATATTCCTGGGGTTATGACCTTGAACTAGTAACTTGCAATCTAATTATTCAAACTTGGGTCTGCAACTTGCAATCTAATTATTCAAACTTGGGTCTGTAACTTGCAATCTAATTATTCAAACTTGGGTCTATAACTGCTTTGAGGTGAAGCTGTATATTAGGTTTTTCAGAAAACTAGAGTAAATATGAGGTAGGCAGACAGATTATTATAAAATATTGTCTCATATTACTATACGGAATAAAAAATCCAGGAATGGTATAGTCCTGTTTATGTCTGAATGTACCAGAAGACTGATACCTGCTCAAAAACATCTCTAAGCCTACTAGATGAAGGAGACAGACTCTCTTTCTCAGCCTTTTCATTCTACTTGGGCCGTCAGTAGTTTGGGTATGGCCACTAACACAGGAAGGAACCGTTTTCTTTTTTCAGTCTGGTAATTAGAATGCTTATCTCATCCAGAAGCACACCCACAGACACACCCAGAATTATGTTTAACTACCTTTTGAATCGGCAACCTATAGCCCAAGCCAAGTTAAATGAATAAATTTAATCATCACAACATAAAACACCTTTAAACTATAAAAATTATTTAAATAGCTTCTACACTGTAGTAGCAATCAGAAAGAATTGTTATGGGAACACTCTGCCAAAGTTTGATTGTTTTCCATCTAAAACCCATCCTATACTTCTGTCTTAGATTGCACAGGCTACAGTTACTCTCTCCCAATTGGCTCCTTGTTAGGCTCTGAGGCTCTTATGACCAGGACACAAAAGAGAGGGAGAGAGAGAGAGAGAGAGAGAGAGAGAGAGAGAGAGAGAGAGAGAATATGCAAGGCCTCTACTGCATGTTTATTATACAAAGATTACTCAATAACCCATCTTTAAAATTCCAGCAATTGCTCGTTTTTTGAGAGGCAACACCAATCCTGATTGTCACTTTTTCAGAATTGACAAAACAAGGCTTGTTCCATTCCTCTCAGAGAAACAGCATGAGCCACCCAACAACACAATTTCCCCAGAATCTGGCTGCAGCAAGCTCCTTCCTCTCAAAATCAGCAGTGGTGTGCTCTTCTGAGTATGGACCTATATGTCCACCTGATCTAGACAATTTCTCACTGAGATTCTCTTCTCAGGGGATTCTAGGTTGTATCAAGTTGACAATCAGAACTAGTCATTACAATCCTACTAGCTATGAGTCACCTAACATGGATGCTGGGAACTAAACTCTCGTCCTCTGCAAGAGTAGTAAATGCTTTTAAATGCTGGGGCACGTATCCAGCTCCAAATGTCCCAAGTTTCTAAAAATTCCAAGTCTTCTAAAGGTCAAAGTCTCATAACTGTGAGTTTCTATAAAATAAAAAGGAAACAAGTTATAAACTTTCAACATATGAGCACAGAGTAAACATTCTGATTCCAAAATGGATAATCAGGGCAAATGATACCAAATGATACCAAATTAAAACTAAAATCCATCAGGTAGATATCAAATCACCAATGTTCAGCATCTGGGGTTTGTAACATAATCACCTGGGCTCCAAAGTACTTGAGTAACTTTATGTAGCTTTGTTGCCTGTACATAAAGCTTCTCCTTTATGCTTGGGCTGGCACCACTCCACACCTTCAGCTCTTTCTGAAGATGTTCCATTGTCTTGGTACCTCCAGTACCTTAGGGTCTCCAATGCAACCGAGGCTTCACTTCTACAATGGCTCGATTGGGCCTCTCTGCAGGAACTAGGGACTCCTACTCTGCTACTCAATTCCTAGACTTGGCGGTTTTCCGTGATTCCCTTAATCCTGCATTTCTTATGCCTACAGAATTATATTATGTGGATAATATTACTATTGTCCCACTAAAAAAACCAACAAATTTCCTTTCGGTCTCTATCTGCACCCAGAGCTGGGCTGTCCCACAGCCCACGGATACAAAACTTGCAGGCAGAGAGCTGGTCTGCCAGGTAGGCTCTCCCTCCTAAGCCCACAGGTAGGACCCCACTTTCTCTCCACCGACTATCCAAAGAGAGACCAGCCAGGAATGCACAGGGCTCAGGAGCTACAGGGCAGCCTGGGATAGGAACCTTTCTGTCTCCATCTACACCCAGAGCTGAGCTTGTACCACAACTCTCAGACACAAAACCTACCTGCAGAGAGCTGATGTGCCAGAAGCACTCTCCCTCCTAACCCCACAGCCCACAGGTAGGACCCCACTTTCTCTCCATTGACTGTCCAAGGAGAGACCTGCCAGGAGCACATAGGGCTCAGGAGGCACAGGGTGACCTAGAACAGGACCCTTACAGTCTCCATTTGTGCCCAGAACTAAGGCTGTAGTACAGGCTTTGGACACAAAACCTGCCCAGAGAGAGCTGGTCTTCCAGGAGCATTCTCACTTCTAAGATCACAGACTCACTGGCCCACAGGAGGAACAAGCTCCAGTAAGAGACAGTAAGATCAACTAACACCATAGATAACCAGATAGCGAGAGGCAACCACAAGAACCTAAGAAACAGAAACCAAGACTACTTGGCATCACCAGAACACAGTTCTCCTAACACATCAAATACTGAATATCCAAACACACTGGAAAAGCAAGATTTGGATTTAAATCCACATATCATGATGAAGATTGAGGACTTTAAGAAGGACATAAATAATTCCTTTAGAGAAATATAAGAGAACACAGGAAAACAAGTAGAAGCCTTAAAGAGAAAACACAAAAATTCCTTAAAGAATTACAGGAAAACACAACCAAACAGGTGGAGGAATTGAACAAAACCATTCAGGATTTAAAAATGGAAACAGAAACAATAAAGAAATCACAAAGGGAGACAACCCTGGAGATACAAAACCTAGAGGAGAGATCCGGAGTCATAGATGCAAGAATCACCAACAGAATACAAGAGATAGAAGAGAGAATCTCAGGGGCAGAAGATACCATAGAAAATATTAACACAACCATTAAAGAAATTGTAAAACCCAAAAAGCTCCTAACCCAATACATCCAGATAAGTGGTTATTACTAAATAACTCATAATGACCCTAAATACTCAGAATGACCAAGATACAATTCACAGACCTATGAAGATCATGAAGAAGGAAGAACAAAATACTCATGGAAGGAAATACAGAGACAAGGAGTTGAGGAAGACTGAAGAAAAAGTCATCCAGAGACCACCCCACCTGAAGATCCATCTCATACTCAGTCACCCAACCCAGTCACTATTGCTAATGCTAAGAAGCCAGATGCTGACAGGAGCCAGATATGGGTGTCTCCTGAGAGGCTCTGCCAGAGCCCTACTGTTACAGATGAGGATGCTTGCAGCTAACCATTGGACTGAACAAGGGGACCCTGATGGAGGAGTTAGAGAAAAGACATAAGGAGCTGAAGGGGTTTGCAACACCATAGGAAGAACAACAATACCAACCATCCAGACCACACCAGAGCTCTCAGGGACTAAACTACTGACCAGTGAGTACACATGGAGGGACCCATGACTCCAGCTACATATGTAGCAGAGGATGGCATTGTCCAGCATCAATAGAAGGAAAAGCCCTTGGTCCTGTGAAGGCTTGTTTCCCCAATGTAGGGGAATGTCAGGGTGTTGAGTTGGGAGTAATTTGGTGGGAGTGGGAGCACCTCATAGAAGCAGGGGGAAGAAGCAGGAAGTATGGGAGATATGGGAAAGAGGATAACATTTGAAATGCAAATACATAAAATACCCAAGAAAAATAAAATAAAATAAACAACAGATTGCTTTTATTTCAATTGTGCTGAGCTATAACAATCACATCTGCTTCTTCAGTCCCCAACCTATCCTTACATACAAATTCTAATGTAAAATAGTATACAAATAGCCCTTCTCCATTTTGCCAATAGATTCTTTGTTTCTCTCTAAATCCTATGTATGAGTTGAGTCTCAGCATCTACATTTCTCTCAGCATTCCTTTTCTTTTCTTTTCTTTTCTTTCTTTCTTTTTTATAGGAATTCTTTTTTAAGATATATTTATTTTTATGTATGTGAATTCATTGTCACTGTCTTCAGACACACCAAGAAGAGGGCATCAGATCCTGTTAGATGGTTGTGAGCCAACATGTGGTTGCTGTGAATTGAACTCAGGATCTCTGGAAGAGTAGCCAGTGCTGTTAACCTCTGAGCTATCACTCCAGCCCTCAGCATTCTTATCATTCAATCTCCCACCAAAACAGCCCCTAAGATGTATGGGCTGGCTAGTTTTGTGTCAACTTGATACAAGCTAGCCTCAATTTGAAAGAGTGGCTCTCAGCTGAGAAAGTGACCCCACCAGATTTGCCTGTGGGCAATCCTATGGTATAATTTGTAGGTAGTGCTACCTCTGGACTGGTAGTCCTGAATGTTATTAACAAAACTAGCCATTAAGCAGCATTCTTCCACTGTCTCTGCTTGAGTTCATGCCTCCAGATTCTTGCCCTGATTTCCCTTCAGAAAGGACTGTCATCAGGACAGGTAAGCAGATATAAACCCTTTTATCACCAAGTTGGGTTTAGTAATGGTGTTTTATCAAAGCAGTGCAAACCCTAGCAAATCCTCTTTGCATCTAGCATTCAGCAACATTTCCAAACACCATACCATGTGTTTCCATGCTCTTCAGACATAAACAGTCCAAGGCATAACACCCATATGATCAGAGGCATCAGCAACAACTCCACTTTTTTTTTCTAATTTCTCTTCTGGTTTCATTTCTGGTGCTGTGGCAAAATACCTTGAACAAAAGCAACTTAGGGAAGGGAAGGTTTATTGTGTTTAGAGTCCTAGATTATAATCCATAACTTTGGAGATGTCTGGGCAAGAACATGGGAAGGACATGCCCATGGGTCAAATTGATCTGAACAGTCCTTCACTGAGCCTAGCCTCCAAGTTAATTCTAGGTTGTGTCTAGTTGAAAATGATAACTAACCATCACACATATTTGCAGACTTTCCAAAGTAACCAAACTAAGCAGTGATAAATGCATAAACTCTAAAACACATGACATTTACTACAAAGCCTTTATTAAGGAGATAGGGCTTGATGGTACACATTTGCAACCCCATCACTTGGGAGGGGAAGTGGGAAAATCAGGAGCTCAAGATCATCCTTGACTGTCTAGTGAGTTTGAAACCAGTCTGGGCTACTCTGAAGTCCTATTTCAAAGACTGAGAGAGCAAAGTTTTATTAGAGAGGGAGATAAATGGGAGAGAGAGAGAGGCTGATATTCTAGACAGGAATACAAAATGGTTTTTGATACAGGAGCTATTTTAAATATTTATGTTATTTACAGATGTAAGGGTTGAATATTCAAGAAAGGAGATGAATATAATTAGGGATCAGAGAAGGAATGCCAGGTATGAAATAAGAAAGGAACTTTTATGACTCTCTCGAGAAAGAATGGCATGATACAGCTGGACATAAATCCTGTGTGTGGTAGGGAAGGCGGACAGAGCATTGAGGAAGTTGTAGGATTACTCATAATGTGAATTGCAGCTGGAATTCTCTTTTGTTAGTGGTAGTAATGGGCTTAGAGAGACACAGAAGATGGGGCAAAGGTGAGGATTAGAGACGGAATGTGTAGCAGCGCAGAGCTGCGTGCGCTTGTTTTCTCTTGAAATACACTTAAAGAAAACAAAAGGTCAGATTAATACGCATTTATGTTGTACCAAGAAGATTCATTGAGAGTTTAAGAGATTGGTCAAAGGAGCTTGCTATTGGAAAAGAGATAGAACTGAGAAGAAAGGGAGGTGAGATAGTGGAAAGAAAAAGAAATTGTGATCACAGAGCACAGCCTATAGTTTTGGATTTGTGGAGTAGAGTATTTCTACAAGATATAGTACATGGCTATGAGTGTGAAGTTTAAGGAGGAGGATAGGAGAGGCCACTGTAAGTGAAGTCAGGAGAATAAGTATTGTGTGGATTTTAACTCTCAACAATGTAAATTCACTGTCTTACTTTTGAAATATTTATCTATCTATAACTCCCTCCCCATCTCTTTGTAAAACCAGAAAAATCAGAACTGGTCTCTAACTCACTACATAACCCAGGCTGGCCTAGAACTCATAATCACCCTCCTGAGTGTTGGAATTACAGATGTTCACCTACTCTTTTCAACTGAATATTGCTTATCCGTGAAAATATGAATTGGAGAGAAAACAAGGGTCTGGGGTCTAGGTCTTCAGGGAATGTTGGGGAGTGACTAAGAGGTTGCCTGATGAAATTAAAATGACAGAGGAGAAGAGCAATGGTCTGAACACAGTAATTAGCATCGAGAGAAAAGATCCTATCATCAGACCCTACTACAAAAGGCTAGGAGAGTGAGCCTGCTGCCTAGCTGCAAAGGAAACAGAACCCTTGGGGCTTCCATTGTTAAGTTTGGGGGCCTTTGAAGTCCCATCTCCTTAGACTGAACTAAGCACAGTTCCTTGCACAATCTCATCCTAAACACATGTTTTCAACCCATTTCTTCCACCAACTTCGTAGATACTGCAGGATAATTTTTAATTGATAAAATCAGAATTTAATATTAAAATATCTAATAAACCGCCCCCAAGCTAGGAATGTTTTTATTTTATCATATATACATGGGATTATGCCTAAGTGACTTTATATAATGTTCCTTGGAAATTGTTATTTTTGAAAGGTAACACAAAACCAAATATATGCTAAAACCTCTTTCTCATTTGCTATGGTAACTCAAAAGTTGGTCATGTTCATAGATGAAGCCATGCTGATGCTGCGGTTACTCAGCTCCATCCCGTTAGCCGCTCACTTAAAAAGTAATTCATCTCTGGGCACCTATTAAGAGTGCAGCTCTCTACTTTGGTTCTGGGATGGGTACAGAAACATAATGAAACATAATCCATGCTTTATACAGCGTTTACTCTCTTTCGAAGAAGAGTCATACCTGAAACAACCCTGAAACAAGACAATATGCAATGACGTGTCAAACTTTAGTATGCAGGAATTCTGAAGAAAGAATGATCACTGAATTGGCTAGGCAGAGTTGTACACACTTTTAATCCCAGCATTAGAGAAGCATGGATAGATGGATTTCTGTGAGTTTGAGACTAACCATGGTCTGCATAGTGAGTTCCAAGACAGCCAGGACTATATAGAGATCCTGTCTCAACAAACAAACAAACACACTAACAAAACAAACAATAACTAAAGAAGAGGAGGAGGAGGAGGGGGGAGGAGGAGGAGGGGGGGGAGGAGGAGGAGGAAGGGGAAGGGAAAGAAGAAGGAGAAGGAGAAGAAGGAGAAGGAGAAAGATCATTAGATTAGGGTAGTCCTAACGAAAAGCTTCAGGAAGACATTTACCTATAGCTATATGGCTGTACTATATAGAATATTACATCTACAACAACACTTAGAATGCTTTTTTAATGAAATTAATCTTACTTTTAACAAATTATTTTTATTTTATATTTTTTGGTTTTTGTTTTTAAGTTTTTTTGTTTGGTTTGGTTCGGTTTGGTTTTTCAAGACAGGGTTTCTCAAAGGTAGATTTGGCTGTCCTGGGAACTCACCAGGCTGGCCTCAAACTTCGAGATTCACCTGCTTCTGCCTCCTAAGTGCTTTAAAGGTAAGCACCACCATTGTGTGTGTGTTTATGTGAATGTATGTTACATCTGCCTGTAGAAGCCAGAAAAGGTCACTGAATTCTCTGAAAGTGGAGTTGCAGGCAGTTGTGAGCCACAGGACACATGCTCAGAACTGAAATTGGATCCCTTAGAAGAACAGGAAGTGTTCTTAACCACCGAACCATCTCTCCAGGCCCCAATTAATTGTGTGTGTGTGTGTGTGTGTGTGTGTGTGTGTTACAATGTGATGTTTTGACTCACGTACTGATTGATCAACTCAGGTAATTTGCATATGGTGAATATTGTCAAGATCCCATAAACACCTTGTGGCATATATGTGTTAACTCCAGACACCCTATCGTGTTATGGAACATCAGAATTGTTATTTTCATCTAACTACAACATTCTAGCCAATGGATACCTCTACTCTACCTCATTCTCTTCCTCTTTGGGAAGATTTTAGTATGCTAGGCACTGTGCTAGGTAATCATTTATACCCCTTCTCACCATAGTTCACTCTCTAAAGTGGGAACTACTCTTATCTCTGCATCGTAGGTGAAGACCTGAAGTTCAACTAGTTTGAGTGCCCTTCTCAAGGCAACAAAATTAGTAGGTGGTACATATAGTCAGGCTTCTGTTCGGTGCTAGAGACTATTTCTCACACCCCATTCTACTGCTTCTTGTGAACCTGACTGAGAAGCCATAACAAAGAGCAACAATTATATCAACCACTCATTGACTGTTTAGATGATCTCTAATCTTCTATTAAGATAGATGTAGTAGTTTTCTAGGGCCACTAAAACAAAGTACCACAAACTCTGCAGCTTAAATCATAAAAATGCATTGTATTGTACTTCTTCCCTTTGGAGGTGCAGGGTTAAGGTTTCCCTAGGATCAGATTCCTCATTTGCTATGATCTTTGCCATTCCTCAGCTCATAGACACATTGTGGTATTCAACGTTGTCCTTTCTGGGTGTGTATATCTGTTTCTTATTTTTCTCTTTTTAAATGGTACCATATTTTTATTTGAGATTATCCAAAAATAAACAACTAGAACCAATATGAGCTATAGATTATGAGAAAACATTTATTAGGAGAAAGGACTTTATCTAATTATAGATGTCATGATATGCCATTTACATGCTGGAGACCCAGGAAACTGATACCATGGCTCGGTACAAGTACAAAGGCAAGAGAATCAGGGGAGACACCAATTTTACTCTTATTCTAAGTCTGAAAGCTTGAAAACCTGGAGGTCTGTTAATGCAAACTTCAAGCTCAGAAGTCCAGAGAACAGAATTCTGCAGTCCAGGGGCAGAAGAGGTATGTTTCAGCTGCAGATGATAGTGTGCAAAATCCATTTCTTCTGTTTTTCATTTTATCTGGGGTTCAGCAAGTTGGATAGTGCCCAGTCACAATGGTTAAATGTCTATGTTTGTCCCACTGCTCTAATACCTATCTCTTCTGTGAACACTCCCAGATGTACCCAGAAATTTCTTTACCAGTCATCTAATTTCCCTTAATCCAGGCAAGTGAACTCCTAAAATTGACCACTATATCAGTCAGATTAAGATCTATCAATTCTAATGGCATCATTTTAACCTAGCAGAGATCATTATTCTAGGTAAGGTCAAATATACAGGTATTAAGGTTTCAACATATAAATTTGGGGGAATCATATAATTCAGTCCATAAAATGTATTATTCTCTCTATTCCTCTCTCTCTCTCTCTCTCTCTCTCTCTCTCTCTCTCTCTCTCCCTCCCCCCCCCCCCCCCCCCCTCTCTCTCTCTCTCTCTCTCTCTCTCTCTCTCTCTCTCTCTCTCTCTCTCCAGCTGTTAGATGACCTAGGTCATACAATTACTGTTTGTTAGAGTCAAGGATTTAAACTTAAGTTAACCTTCCTCTAAAACCTCTGATATACCCTTTCATAAGTCTCATCTCTGTTAAAAGCCATTGTTTGCATACCAAGGCTAGAACTCTGGAATTGACTTGCAGATTTCCTTCTAGAAAATAAATTCTTGCCAGTATAATTAATAGTTGAGTTTTCTGGCTTTTCACAAGGACATTTCATTCTTGCAGTAGACTCTATTATTTGTAATACTACCCATCAGTGTCCAAAGTACATTCACAGATATTGCCCATTTAGTTTTCATAAATCAATACATTGACAGACATAGAAATTTCCTTATTTGTCAGATGAGGATACTAAGACTCAAAGTGGTTTAGTCATTTGTCTACTTCTGCACAGGTCTAAATGCATTTCTGTGATTGAAACATAAGCCTGCCATACTCTAAGAAAAGCCAATACTGGGCTGGAGAGATGGCTCAGCGGTTAAGAGCACCCGACTGCTCTTCCAGAGGTCCTGAGTTCAATTCCCAGCAACCACATGGTGGCTCACAACCATCTGTAAAGAGATCCGATGCCCTCTTCTGGTGTGTCTGAAGACAGCTACAGTGTACTTATATATAATAAATAAATAAATCTTTAAAAAAAAAAAAAGAAAAGCCAATACTGCCTTCACCACAAACCTTGGTCCCTGAAGTTCCTGTGAAAGAGGCCTAGGACTCCTGGTATTGGGAACTGGAACCCATAACTTGTCCTTGGGTTCCAGCTCAGAAGCTGGGGCCAAACTGCTCACTATTATCCCATTCTGATGCTCTACCCATTGCCTAACATTGAACCTATGCTCTTAGCATTTCCACTCCCCCCAAAATAGGGGCAGTTCTATATTCTAGTCTCCCTGTACTTCTAGGAACCACTATCTGCTAGCCATATCCTGGCATATGACATAGCAGAGCCAGGATCTTCAACATGAACCAGCCAAGTGGGTGGAGCTAGAGCTTCTGTTGTTGCTCTTTTCTCGGGGCACCTTCACAGGCAGGAGGAAGCCTAGGAAGCTGGAACTTTGTAACTATCACATGCTTTCTCCCAAAGATCTACCTCTACTATACCAGGGAACTAGCTAAGATCCTAGCCAGTAAGGTGGCTCTTGTTGTTTGGTGGTTTGGTTGGTTAGTTTGTGGAATAGCATTCTGAAACAAGTAAAATGCCAGTAGGAAAGGCCTAAGTATGAGGGTCAGGTGTTGGTGGGAGGAAAGAGAGGAGAGTCTACAGCGCTGTAGAACGTTAGTCATAAGTCAGGAGAATGTGGGAAGGAAAGGTGAAGTGACGAGTCCAACATACTAAAGGGAAATGGAGAAAATGCTTGCAAGTTCTGCTTGAAGTACAACCTTGATTTAATCCCAGTGGGGAACTGTATCAGGGCAGCAGGACCACCAGGGTCACCACATCTCCCTAATGTTCCAAGTATTTTCCTCACCCCCAGATGGCCTGTGGGTTCTCTAAGCATACACATCTCAAGCTGCAGCTTCCACGTGCCAGCATCTAACACCTGGCCTTAGTGTGAGAGATGGGGGTGGGGTCTTTCACAACAAGCTGAGAAGGTTTGTTTTGTTTTGTTTTGTTTTTTTTTAATTTCTCATGAAGACATCGTGCCCCAAATTGCTTGGGATGCTGGGATCTGCCACTGGACATTCTCTTGGCATGGATTTTGGCAGGAAAGGCCCAGACTGGGCAATAATCCAGGGCAGACAGTGCTGGCTGGAGTCCCAGTTCCCTGACCTGGCCCACTGCCCTCCTTGGCTATCAGACAACATTCGCAGAGCCTGCAGACATCTGTGTGCCCATAGGAACGGCTAGGGGGCTGCAGGATCTAGAGACACAAAAGGGTCTCCTTTGTCTCCCTCTGTCCTCACTAATGGCCTGAGTCCCTTCCCAGGGCAGCAGCTGGGTGTTTGGGAAGGAGTGGGGACAAGACTTGGCCTCTGACCAGAAGAACACAAGGCTGCCCTTAAAGAGGTGGCCCAGCTGTTGGGAATGAACACACAGGTGCACACGGGTACCACCAACCCTCACTCATACTCCTCTTCCCCTGATGGAGGTGAGGGCTATGGGCCAGACCAAGGTATCCCTGCCCATGTTGTAGAAGGTGCACCATGTGTCTGCTGATCCTGTGTCATATGGAAGATCCAACAGACACAGCCTTCCCACCACTTCCAAGCAATCTTCATCACGATATAGTGTAGCTTACAAGGGACATTCACCTGTCAGCATCATACTTCCACATGCTCACCCATGTGTGCTGTTCTCCTACCAGACCTGTCCCTTACATTGATTTCAACTGCTCTTGGTTTGCCCTTTCCCAGTAGCAGCTCTGTTCGGTCATATTATTCTATTCACCTTGACTCATCCTTTCACTGTCCACACCCTGCCTACCACCTGATTCCTGGGACACATGCACGTTCTGTTACGAGGCTAAGACCTGCGGTTCTGCATCAACCATTCTGGGAATAAAGTCTGCTTCCCAGTGTCTTACAGTGACAGAAACAGCCTTCAGAAGTATACACGCAAGTGCCTGACTCAGGCAATTGGCAGGACAGCTTGTGTTAATGTTGACAGAACAAAAAAAAAAAAAAAAAACTAACAGAAGAGAGGAGTTAAGTAATTCTCCCCTCACAGTGACTGGTCAAGCTGTGATCCAGTGTTTTGTCATCTCTCCTTTAAATTACACTGGATTTTTTTCAAGGTGAATCCAATAGAAGTGTGACCTCAAGTTTGATACTGGGCCATACAGCGACTTGTTGTTGGTATATGGTAGGCACTTCCTCCACATGTACAGCAATGCACTATTAAACTCATCAAAACAATCTTGCAGCAATATAACACTAATCAGAAAACTCAGTGATCCGGATGATTTTCCTTAAGGCAGATTCAAACACAATGCCATTTTCAGGTCCAGCAACCCCAGGTGCAGATCACTGTCAAAGAAAGTGTGTCAGGACATATCTTCAAATCATTAAAGAACACTAAGGCATGAGAGAAACTGCAGTCATCGGTCCCATAGTTATGCAAGGACCTTTGCTTGGTTAAAAAAAAGGCTCTGGACAGCCCAAATGAGATCCTGGTTGCCTGACTTCAACTATATATATATATATACTATTCAAAGAGTCAGGCTGCATATTGTTTGTTGCCTTTGTGTATATCAAAATTTCTTTGCCTGAAATGTAGTGTCCAGCCACCAAAGGTCTATAGTCACTCATGTTGATTCCTAGCATTATACATACTTTGCTCTATAAGGTAGGGAGTCTGACCCTTGAAGGATATTTCTCAAGGTAAGTTCCCATCAGGTTTTGCTATTAGGAGGAACTTGCTACAGACAGGAGAGACAAAAGAGGAGAAATTAAGGAATTACTTATTTGTGTCTCTCTGTCACCTAGGGGATCAACATGTCCCATTTTGTCCAAGACTTCTCTGGCCCCTGGTTCAGGGAATCTGTCTTCTCCTCAGATATCTCCTTTCATGCAAGGGTTCTTTTGTAGCTTCAGCTCATGAAGTGTCGCAGAGATTGGTGCCTTGCTACCAACTGCAATTGGGTGACCCCAGCCCCTGGGCTCTGTAATTTTGTCCTTTCCTTTGTCCTCAAGTCTCCAGATAGTAGCAGTTTTCTGAGTCCAGGCTGACTCTTTACCCTCTGTGGTCTCTCAGGTCTTTCTTCACCTATGTCGTCTCTTCAGGGTATTGAATCCTCAGAGATGGTTAGTCCTGAAAGTAGTTTCTGTTTTCCTACTTCAACTCTGACCAGTGCAGTAAGGACAAGTGCTTCCTTTTTCGTGTTATCATGAGGATTAAATTAGTTAAATAAACCCCTCACAGCCAATGTTTGGCACATGGTAATTACTTGTTAAATGTGAGTTGTTATTATTAGTGTGGTGCGAAAATAACATTTACTGCACACTTGCCTTGTGCCATGCTAATCACTTTACAGCCACACTTGTATTTAGCCTTTTATTATCCTTTTACCTGGGTGAACAGGTCTTGAGCTAATTACTTTGGAAACCTGTTTGCATCTCACACCTAGAAATTCTTAGAATCTTCTAAAACACTTTCCTCAGAACCTAAAATCATTTGTTTTAGCTTTCCAGGTCTCATGACATAAAAAAAAAAAAAACAAAGAACAAAGACAGTAATTTGCATATGACAGAGGATATGATTTAGTGGGGAAGACTGGTCAGCTAATCAATCCCAATAGTTGGCAGTGCCTCCTATAAGAGTCCACCAGGGATGCAGAATAGAAGGACAGAGGGAAGGGATGGGGGATATGGCCCAAGGGGGAGTGTCTGAGTGTTGTGCGGCTATTTCCTTGAAATTGAAATGTTCCATCCTAGAATGAGGCTCATTATTACTCAGGAAGTAAACAAAAACCTACAAGGCTCAGGAAGTACATGAAATTACAAGTCTCAGGAAACTCTTGAAAGGTATATGAAATGCAAGGCCCCTCCCTCCTCAGTTCCATGTTAGTGATAAGGATGGCTGAGGATAAGGTGGGGAGGTTTTCCAGACCACTGAGCTGCCTCCAACCCAGGATGCAGTTTTATGAATCATCACCTATACTGGGTGGGCTTTTTGGTTGTGCAGTGATCTCTGACTCACCCATGCTCCTGTAAGTGACCCCAGTAAACTCTCTGGTTCATTAAGCTAGATCTGAATCAAATAGTTTCTCTGACCTGTGATTACCATGTGTCTTCATTCATGTCTCTCTAGGAAACAACACACAACATTGGATTTAGATTTAAGCTCTGTATCAATTTGTATTTTGTATCTACTGCTTCCTATCAAAAGGTAGGGAAGATATTTTTGAATGTTCTCTCCTTCAGTTTGCTCATATGGTAATGGGGCATTTTACAAATGGGTACCAATCTCCTGGGGAATACTTTGAGGATAAGGGACAATATTTGTAAGGTGATTTTAAGAATGGCTGGCAGATATTAAACATGTATTAGTTAAATTAGAAAAAATAGAAATAAATTTAATTATAAGGAAGAATCAATAGTAACTTAGTTGTATCTACAAGTGTTAGGAAAGGCTTCACTGGGACATTGGAACATGTTCTGGTTTAATTGTGAACCATTCTCCATGGGGTCATGTGTTGAGTGTTTGCTCCTCAATTGATTGGGTTTCCATGATTGGCTAAATGCTTCATATTTCCTCTTCTTGCCAACTCAACACTATATGATCCAGCTGTAATCACAAATTCTTGTTCCTTCTATTCCACAAAAAGCTTATCTTAAAGAATGTTCATGCTGTTATCTCTTTTGTAAACTTATAAGCTACAGGAAACCTACTCAGACCTACCTCTCAGGGACCAAATAGACTCCACCCAGACAAGTACATCTGCCTAAAGTTCCCACTTACAACCTATTCCAAAGGGTGGGATTCCTCTGGATTTCAAATGTACATCTAAGAAAATATTTTCTTCCAAATGTGCTTAATCAATCTCTACCTTATATATGTCTTAGCATCTTGTCAAGTCCAGGCACTTACTATACCTGGGACAGCTCCACTCCAGAGAAATGACCTCCAGATGTTCAATCTCTTCTCACAGACACAGACACTTCTATTGGACCTGTTCCTTCTGACCTATCCTCAGACGGTCCCACAAACCCTAGACAACAAGGAAACAGCTAACTAAAGACTGGACAAACATCCCATACCGAATTTTCTAGGTTCCCTGGAAACACATTGCCCCCAAACAATCATGAAGCAGTCAGAGATCACAATGACCCTATTCTTGCTCCACAATCACCTTTCTAATTTTTCGTTTTTAATTAAACAAAATGGGTGGATGTTAGCATTCTGTCTAAGCTACACACAGGCAGCTACACACAGCTACACACACATACCTGACAACAGGCAGGTATGCCTGACACTATAAAAGGGTCTGCTTGCCCCCTCCTCACTCTCTTGCTCTTGCTCTCTTGCTCTTACCTTCTTTCTTCTTTGTCCCTTCTCTCTCCATTCCCCTCCCCCTTCCCTCCACGTGCTCATGGCCCACCTCTACTCCTCCTCTCCTCCTCTCCTCCTCTCCTACTCTTCTGCTTCTCTACCCTCTCTCTCTCTCTCTCTCTCTCTCTCTCTCTCTCTCTCTCTCTCTCTCTCTTACTATCCTCTTAACTCCTTCCCCATGTCCTGAACATGTCCTGAATAAACTCTATTCTATACTATACCGTCATGTGGCTGGTCCCTCAGGGGGAAGGGATGCTTCATCATGGACCCACTGAGGCACCCCCTTTCCCGAGACCTCTATAGAACATAATTCCCCCCTTTATCCTTTTATTAACAACAGTTTAGGAGTTAGTAGAAACTTTAGCAGGTAACAAACAGCTGGAAGAAGTAGGACATTGGAAAGTTATAGCTGGTCCCCGACTCCTTCCCCTACATAAGTAGGAGTAGCTATTGTCACATGGTCCCCCTACCATGATGTTCTGCCTCATTATGAACCAGAATCAGCAGAGCTAAAGCTTATGGAGTTGAATTTCTGCATAATAAACCAAATGCTTCCTTCTTCTCTTAAATCACTTATGTCAGGCATTTTGTCATAGATATGAAAAGTCTATAGCAGAAAGGAAAGATCTTCAAGAAATGGGGCTTTCATTTTTTTCATTTAAAGAAGGAAGTTCCAAAGAGAACAGGGACTCCACAGGAAGACCAATACAGTCAACTAACCTAGATCCTTGAGGGCTTTCAGAGACTCAACCACTAACCAAAGAGTGAGCACAGGCTAGACCTTGTAAATATATAGCAGATGTGCAGCTTGGTCTTCATTTGGGTCCACCAACAACTGGAATGGGAGCTGTCCCTAAAACTGTTTCCTATGTTATATCCTGCGCCCCTAACTGGGCTGCCTTGTCTGACCTCAGTGGGAGAGGATGTACCCAGTACTATAGTGACTTGAGGTGCCAGGGTGGGGAATGGGTTGGGTTGGAATGGATAGTGTCTGCTGGGAGGGTTGAGGAGGGAGGAATGGAGGGAAGCTCTGCAAGAGGGAGTACTGAGAAGAAAGAGGAGCTGATATTGGATGTAAAGTGAATAAATATTTTTAACAAAGAAGGAGATATTGTAAATCATAGGAAAGGCACTTGCAAAGTCACCAAGTTATGAAACTGCTTGGCATTTCTAGGCAGTAGTAAAAGGGGAGCAGCTTCAGCTTACACAGCAAGTGATGAGGCTCAGAGGTTCAAGAAAGACCTGGACAAATGCAAGCCAACACCAATGATCCAGATACAGGGCTTTTCCATCTTGCATATGTTCGACAATGCTTTGAATCTCATTCTAAGGCATTTACATTTCAATCTGAAAAGAGATAGCCAATAAAAGACTTAAAGTTGGAGAGCATGTATGTGTAACACACATGTAGAAAAGAATCTCTTGTCAAAGAAATGAATTTGGGAACATTTTATGCCTCAAGCATCAAACTGATGAAGTACAATGAGCCCTAAGCACGAGTATTCAGTAAAATATGAGTGCCCCAAGAGAGACGACTAATTGGTCTTTTAAATATTTTCATGTGCTCCAAATATGAGATCCTACAGACATTCGGGTAAAAGTAGGTGGTCAAAATTTTCTCTATTTCAGCAGTCCAAATTTTAAGCTTTTTAGACAATGCTTCTAAAACAGAGACAGAAAGGACTAATTTGAGAGGAGCTGTCAGAGAACAGTTTAGCCTTATTTATAACGATCTAAGTTCTCACAAAAAGAACATATCTAGGTAGTTATTATATATTTACTTAATCAGGAAAACAGATTAGTTCTATGTGTCTATTGCATGATAATAGAAAGTAGTAGATATCATTTATTCAGGACTGAAAAAATCAGTAGACCTAAATTATCATTAATTCCAAAATTAATGGCTTGAATTTGTTTGGTGGTTACTTGGTTGATCCTCATGTATGAGGTACTGTGATTGTGGTGAGGACAATTTGCAGATGAGAAAATTGAAGATCTGAAAATATATGTGGTTAGCCTTAAGCCAAACATCCTATAGAAAAATGTTATCATTGGCCAAATCACCTGAGTTCAAGTTCAATCATGGACTGATTGGACAACTAGGGCAGCTTACTTGTCTCTCTGAATTCATTCTGCTCTCTAATGTATTCTCCACATTGCAACTAGAGTGATTTTTTCTCTTTTTTCATCTTTTTACATTTTTAAATTTATTTATTCTTTTCTCATATATTGCATTCCTACTGCTGTTTCTCCCCCGTCCACTCCTCCCAGTCCCTCCTCCACCTTCCCTTGCCCCTAGATTCACTCTTCCTGAAAAGGGCAGGCTTCTCGGGATGTCTTCAGAATGTGGCATAGCAAGTTACAATAAGACCAGGCACAAACCCTCATATAAACCCATATGTCAATGCTGGACAAGCCAACCCAGGAGGAGGGAAGGGGTTCCAAAAGCAGGCAAATGAATCAGGGACAGCCTGTGCTCTATGTCAGTGAGTCCCACAAGAACACCAAGCTACGCAACTCTAAGAAATGTGCAGAGGACCTAGAGTGATTTCTTTTAAGAGTTCCATGTTACCCCTTGATTTAATAAGCCACCCAAAGGAAATCCCCATTGTTTTCCCTTAGTGTTTCTGCAGTTCAAAGCTACTTAGGCTTCTAAAGGAAAACCTAACCTCAAGGGATCACAAAATAGCAACAACAAAAAAGAGTGACTATCAAATTAACTAGAAAGGCAATTTTTGTATAACATAAAACCTGTCCTTTGAAGAACTGGAAGAATTAAAGTATAATTAATACTAATAGAAAGGAATACCATACAGTGATTTAGAGGACAGTCATTGACAAGTCCTAGCTCTACCAAGTCCTGGCTTGGCAGTGTCTTTGAACAAGATATTTCAACTTGCTTAGTTTTCGCCATTGTGGAATGAAGATGGTAGCGAAACCCACCCCAGAGAATGGCTATGAGACTCTAGAAGGAGAATGTAGTCAGTCACTTAACTAAAGGCTAACACTCCATAAAACATCGACAAAGTGTGCCTGCCCTAATCATAGTTATGGTAGAAGACACCTAAAAAGTTTTCTCAATATGACGACAACTGTCTGAAGCATGATAATGACATGTTAGGAACTACTCCCTCCCCAGGTGACAAAAGATATCAAGGGGTTTGAGTATAGTAAACAAAACTGAAAAATATATGGAAGTGGTTGCAAGCAAGCTTTTTAGCCCCTTGTCTCCTTAGCTTTCTTGTCAATATAAGAGGTTCCTATCCTCAAATCACAAAGGTTGTAGTAAATTATTGAGATGGCATCCTGCTCCTAAAGTGCTTAGTCTCTGGAACTTGGTGAGGTTGTTACCATTGATCTTGCTGCTATTATTATCATCATCACCACCATCGTTACTATTATTTCAGAGCTTTTGCAAAACTTAGTGGCCCTTGAGTGCTGCAGTGGTCAGAACCCCTGGGTGCATCATCCAAACAGGTTCTTAGGCTTCTAAATTTGATGTCAAGTGAACTTCTGGGCCATTTAAAACACAAAGGCGAGGCAAGGGGGCCCCTGAAGTGCTCTGGATTTTCAAAGGGAACGCCGATGCCTGCAAGAGGTCCTGATGCCCAGAGCATCTGAAGTGACACGGTGGGGAAGCTAGCACCACCCCACCCCACCTCTGGTCAGCAGGTCACCAAGACGTCGCCCGGCCCACTGGTGCGCCCTGCAGGGACACGGGTCCGCACGAAGTCCACTCAGCCCGGCCCTGGAGGTGTTCCCAGGTATCTTAGCCTCACGGTGTTTTCAAGTGCTGGCTGTGAAGCTTGAAAAGGGCCCGCCGCTGGGCCGGCCGTTTTGTGTTTGCCAAACAAAGCATGAAGGGAGAGTGAGCAAAGGGGGCGGGCCAGTGCTGCACAAAGGCGGGGTGGGGGGGAGCGACTTGGGCTGGGGAAATACAGTTCAGTGGGCCTGAATTGATACGCTCAGCCCCTAAAGCCCCGGGCTGGGCGATCACAGGGCATGAAGGCCCTGCAAAGAGCACTCAACTGCATTGATCCAATCCCGAGTGAACATGCAAGAGAACGAGGGGAGAGGGCAAGGACCCGAGGGGTCCACTCGGGGATTTTCAGGGGCTGCCCGCCCTAGATTAGGCACTTTCTTAGAAATGAAGGAACCTCCAGCCTAAGCGAGAGCCCTCCAGATGGAGTGTGCCCTCGAACTCCAAGAAAGGACCAATATAGGAATTTGTCCACCATTTCTGTGGAGAGCAAGCCAACTGCAGGTCAAGAGGTAACAAAGATGTTCTCTCTTCCTCTAGTCATTAGAGTCTAGTGGGAAAGATAGCAGGGCCCAGCCTTCTCTAAGGCTGGCCATGTTTTCTGCTCCCACCCTCATCCCCACAGTGAGTGGCTCTGGGAATGCAAAGATGACTGATTACATTGCTCCTCAGATATCCAGCACCTCCATGGCATCTACTGTTGTTCCATAGTTGCATATAAGGTAAAATTGGATGGATGCTGTGAAGAACCAACCCATGTATGGTTTAACCAGGTAGGTTTTTGTCTCCTTAGTAAGTTCTCATCTAACAAATATTCTTGCAGAAGTCGCAAGGCCTCATTTCAGCTTGATTATGGATCTTTATTTTTCTTTATTTTTTTTTTGTATTTTTGTGTTTCCAAGTCCATTGAACATAGTCACAGATTACTTATGTAATCAGAAAAAAAGGTTGACATTGTTCAAAATAGAAACAAAGCAGATGGAAAGGCCCATCAGAGAGCATGGCAGTGTAATAGACACAGCATTTCGCACGTTACCAGGAGCCAACTATTTTCATTTGTCCCATTCACAGTCATTATGGTCTCCCATATTTGCCACAGGACCTGGCACAGGGTACTGAATCAATAAAGGGCTGGATTTTCTCTGGTATGGTGGCAGGCTGCTGAAAGCCAGCCCCATTTAACAAACGAAGTAGCTGTGTTCAGAGAAACTAGCTGTGTTGTGGAGTCGGCCAAATGCAAATCCAGGGTTCCTTACCCCAACACCCCCAAAGAATTCTATTTCATTTGTTCATTTCTGGATGAGGAGGCCCCAGATTTCCTTTCTGAAGACAAGGCTTTGTTTGTTTTTGTCCTAATGACATACTCAGCATCATTAAGTGTCATTGAAAAGGAATCTTTTAGTTGCATTAGAAACATGGTTTGTGACCACTGAGAGGCCTTGGGAAATGAAGCTCTCCTAGCAGGAGGAGGCAAACTGCTAATGTAACAGCTTTCTGGGGACCAAGTTTTTGCATTCTCTTAGGGTAGACTTTAGCATTAGTGCCAAGGAAAAGCCTAGTCCCTATCTAAAAGCTGCTGAGATTTGTGTGTATAAACTGCTCAGAAGGCAACAAAGCTGTTTTTACCCCAAGACTTTCTTATCCATAATGGGCTGCTATCCTTGACTTGTAAGTCAGAAGGGATACAAAATACTTTAAACTCTGCCTTGATTTGACTTTTGACTGAGGGAATCAGGCCAAGTAATTGAATAAGGGCATATGTTTTGATGTTAAGTCACTATTGTTTAAAAGATTTCTATGAAAAACTTGAGACAGTTTTGCACTATAATTTATTGCAACTCTTTTGAGAAAAAAAATTTATATTGATGTCAGTTTTCTTGCTTGACAATATTCCTTGTGAGTATTATATTTTCAACCAAAACAGTCATCATAGTAATGAATATCAACCTTTTATTTTAGAAGTTTGTTCTTACATGTGGGTTTGTGAAATACTTAAACCTCACAGGCAACATTTTCCCCCAAAAGGCACCGTGCAAATCCATACTGATTTGGCCCATCTGTTTGATGAAAATTTTCTTGGCTTGGTAGGAGAGAGGATGTGAATATTTCCTTGCAATATTTTCCTTCCTTTAAAACCCATGAATGAAATAAGACCTCGGGATTGCATGGGATAATTTACATACTAATTAGGTAGCAGAGTAGACTTGAGAGAAAGAGGCATTGGAAGCTTACAGGGCTTCACAGCAGTGTGATCCTGACTCAGCTATTGTCCTCCCTAGGCCTCCGTTCACTCATCAGTCAAACCCTGAGGGCTATTAAAAGGATAAAATGAGATATGTCTACAAAGAGCTTGCCACAGTAAATGCTCAAGAAATGCCCATTCCTTTTCCTACTCACAATGGCCTTCAACTTTGTCTTTTATATAAAGGTCAGTTTCCTTGCCTATAAAATGGGGATAATGACACACACAATGGCAGTAGTATACTGTAGAATGTTGATAAGGAGCACGATCTTTGGACAAAGACTGCTTGGGTTCAAATCTCAGCCATACTACTAACTCCTTATTGCCCTCTTGTGTAAAGAGGGGGGTTGTCAGGGCTGGTTACAGTATCAATTGCCTAAGATAGCTGGCAATACTCAGTGAATGAATGTGCTCAGGAGAGCCTTTTAACCCTTCTACACAAACCTGTTGTGACCCCCAGTCCATTCTCCAAATCATATTTTTAAAAGCAAAATCATAATTCTTTGAGTTCAAAGGAGGAATCTAGTTGAAATGAAATTAATTTATTGATACATTTTAAAATGAGTTTGTGCTGTAGATGCTTCTTTAGTAGTATATTGAATAAATAATATTTAGTAGGCTGGTTTCTTCCTGCTGATATTTCAAAGTGATAATGAACATAAATGGTATTGTAAGGTAACTATTACTATATACACTATAATATAATATACAATATAACTCTTTTATATCTAGTGATGATAAAGTCCTTGATATTGTAAATATGTCTTTGGTTTGTTTCTTATTTTCATAATGGAAGGAAAGGCTTATTTCTCTTAGAGATTACTGAAAATTAAGTTGTAGTTCTTCCCATCCAAGTTTGTGAATATCATATAAGAACTTAAACCAGGGCTGGAGAGATGGCTCAGAGGTTAAGAGCACTTACTGCTCTTCCAGACATCCTGAGTTCAATTCCCTTGTGGCTTACTACTCTCTATAATGGGATTTGATTACCTCTTCTGGTGTGCATAAAGACAGATCATATAATATATATATGTATATATATATGATAGATAAATAAATATGTCTTTCAAAAATGAGTCAGATAAACTCTCATGCAATAGCTAAATTTATTTAAAAATAAAAGAATGTAAAGCCTGTCTGTCGCTGGGTGGTAGTGGTACACACCTTTAATCCCAGTGCTCAGAAGGCAGAGGCAAGAGTTCTGTAAGTTTGAGGACAGCCTTGTCTGCAGAGCAAGGTTCAGGATAGCTAGGACTATACAGAGAAACCTTGTCTCGACAAACCAAGTAAATAAATAAACCCTGACTGTCACAATAAATGCCCATAATTATTATGTCAGAGAGGTCATGTGTGTTCAAAAAGTAATAAATGTGATAAGCATGTCTCACATCAGGCAGTTGACACACAGGAGTAGTTACAGTTGTTTGTACCCATGCACAACTATTCATGCATGAAAGTAGTCATAGACAACATGCTAAAGCATGGCATAGCTTTATAAAACTTTACAAATCTAAGCAGCTCTGGACCAGACTTGATCTATGGGCCATAGTTGGTCAGGCCTTGCATTAAAACATTGTTTCTTGAGGAACATTGTTTGGTTGCTTGCTTTGAGACCAGGTCTCCTTTTGAAGCTCTGGATGTCCTGAAGCTCACTATGTACACCAGACTGGTCTTGAACCCATAGACATCCACCTGCCTCTACCTCCTAAGTGCTGGGATTAAAGACTTGTACCACTAATCCTAGCCAGAGGAATATCAAAGTCATCTTAAAACAGTTCAGGCTATCATAATTTATGAAGTATTTGACACACTTCTATAAATGACAGAAAATAAAATTTAAATTGATTGTCCTAAAATTCTTGCTATGTTTTTAACTGTCCTACGTATGAAGACACATAGAAATACAAACCCAATGATAAAGATGATTCCCTAAGTGATCAGAACCAGCAGAACTTTAAGGTTTAGTAAAAGCATGTGGCATGGACACCATTAGTGGCAGTAATGCAACTGATTACACTTCGTGAATTGATTCTTCTCCATGGTCCTGATGAGTCTCCAGGGAAGGAGAGAGGTAGGCCTGTATCAAATGGAAATATTAGTATTCCTACAGGACCAATAATTTCCTGGCATTTCTAGAAGTTGAGGAAAAAGGAGCATAGTGACAAGATGGCTGGGGATTCATGAAGATGCAAATGAAAGTCATTGGACAGTTGTTTTCTAGATAGAATCACCTTAGAGTAATAATTACTGAGCAAGGAGCTATGAGAAGTTAGTGAGTGTGGAAGAAAAGCTAACCAGCAACTTTTTGCTCCTTCTGAAAAAAAAAAGGTTGAAGTTATGTATCTATGACAAAGTAAGTGTCTGTTACTGAAAGAGAGATGACAGTTTAGAATTGATAATACCAAGTATTCTAGCCAGCCGAGAAAGCTAGGTATCTGGAAATAATATCTTTGGATGTTCTCCCCTCAGTGTCTTGTTTTCCTTTCTTTTTGTACATGTCTTCATCTGGACAAAGGGAAACATGTTTTTTTTTGTGTGCCAAAGTCACAGGAATGTGTGGCCAGACATAAAATTGAATTAGATCCAAACGAAACAGATCTTAAGTGTAGTAGTTAGCTTTAATTGTCAACTTGACACTACCTAGAATCACCTGGGAAGAGGGTCTCATGAGGGATTGTCTAGATTGTGTTGACCTATCTCAGGCATGTCTGTGAGAGGATTCTTTTGATTACCTTAATTGATGTGGGAAGATCTAGCCCACAGTGGGTAGCAAAATTCCTTAGGCCAACTAGAGTTCTGAATTGCATTTAAAAATGAAGACATTTAGCTAAACAAAAGCAAGCAAATGTACAGATATTTGTTCCTCTGTGCTCTTGACTGTTGACTTGATGTGACAAGTTGTTTGAAGTTCCTAATCTTACTTTCCCTAAAATGTTGAATCATGAGCTGGAATTATAAAATGAAATAAAATAGACTTCTTTTTTCCCATAAGTGTTTTTTGTCCAGATATTGTGTCACAGCAAAATAAAAGAAACTAGAATAGCCAGGATATAACTTTAGACAGATCCCATTCATAGAGGAAAAGACTATCTCAAGATTCCAATCAAGATCCTAGCACTGGAATTTGTCTTTAAGTATAGACTTATCGCCAGGAGACATGCATCCTTTGCTTGCTGGAGTGGTCTTACCATATCTGTCAGGACAGCAGGGCAGAGCTGTAGTGTTGGCAGGCTAATCTACAATGGTGGAGAAAAGAAACAACTTCTCTTTGTAAATAGCATTATCTGTTGGGCTGGAGACATATCTGAGTCAGTAGAGTGCTTCCCTAGTGTGCATGAATACATAGATCTTGTCTTCATCACCCAGCACCTCATAAACTGGGTGTGGTGTTGCATGCCTATAGTCATTGTGCAGGAAGATCAGAAGTTGAATGTTCTCCTCTGCTATACAGAAAGTTAGAGGCCAGACTAAGCTTCGTGAGACCGGGCTTCGAAAAAACAAACTTATTTGCAATCTTTAGTTTTATAGATGGTGGGACCCATCTGTTTTGTTGTTACAAACTATAGGCCTATCTCTCTACCATATGGCTGGAACCACATAAGGAAATGAGCTAGGGAGTCCATCTCAGCCAAACATGAACCATTCAGCCCTTCGGTTCAGTCTTGAGCTATTTAATGCTCTGGGCTCATTTGTAGTCCTCCTGGATTTTGGTCCCATTTTTTTCCACTGTCACTTTCATCTTTGTCCACATACCTTATTATCTCAAATTTTAAAAAAATTATGTATTGCTGCCCTTTTTTACTGCTATCTAAATTCCTTTATCTTTGAAAATATGGCTTAATGACTCTTCTGTAGTAGGGGTGGAGAGAGACTGAGAGAGAGACAGAGACACAGAGAGATAGACACACAGAGCAGGCACACAAAGAGAAAGTGAGACAGGGAGACAGAGAGGCAAATAGAATCCCAAGTCCATAAACCAAAGAAGAGATAAAAATATGGAACAGTTATTAAAAGCTGGGTTGAGCAGTTAGGAAGTGGAAGCACAGTGAGATGGGAATAAATATTAGCCTGCTGGGGAAGTAAGTTGGAGGAAAGGCTAGCTTGATGTCTGCTGTAACTACATTATTTGTGGCCAGTCTGACCTCTTCTCCAAATGGGGCATAGTACACGATGTACTTAGGGGGCCCAATAGCAAACAACCACCATTTCAATCAGCATAGACTTACCTTGTAATTCTCCAGAAGTTTTATGAATCCGTATAACATACGTTACTGTTTTGCCCATTCTACATGTCTTACATGGGTTACTAAGTACAAAGAGACCATCTGCCAGCCAAGAAATGCTCTGGACTAGAATTCTCTCTCATAGCACTTCTGCTCGTGGTCCATTGGCCCAAAGTAATCACACACTTCTACCATCAACACTTAACCTGAGCACTACTGGAGCCACAGGCAGGATCCAGATAGTGTTCATGACTGTTTCAGGGACTTGACATTAACCTAACCCCTCCATGCATGGTTTTATTCCAGCTACCATCTTGCACCATAGACAGTTAAATTTCCAATGCGTCAGCCCACCTACTGATAACATATAACATTACCTTTTAGGACAACAAACTCCGAGGTTTTAAAAAAAGATTTATTTATTATATAGACAATGTTCTGCCTGCCCATATGCCTGCACACTAGAAAAGGGCATTACATCCCATTATAGATAGTTATGAGACACCATGTGGTTGCTGGTAATTGAACGCAGAACCTCTGGAAGAACAGCCAGAGATCGCAACCACTGAGCCATCTCTCCAACCCCTGAAACTCTGAGTTCTAAGCAGTCATCTCACAAATAAGTAGCTAGTTTTAATAAATCAGTAAGTTGGAAATGACTTTAGTGTCCTTAAGCCTAAGATAATTATGGGGAAATTATGCCACAAGAAAGGAAATGTGACAATATATAGTAACCATCTCTTCTTATGATCCTCAGTGAATGGTATGATGATATACTCCGATATGCAGGTTAGAAGCTAGATACGTCTTATGTCATCTCTGCCACTGATCTTTTCTGTACTCACTATACTCTCACTCAAATGGACTTAAAGAGGGTGGTTGTCAATAATACAAACAAACACCAAGCATGATGTTTTCCCTAGGGTTTTCTATATGCTCTTCTTTTTAATCCTAGCATGCATTTCCAGTGTACCTACATTAATTTAGCTATTTCCTACCTTAAGAACATAGATAAGCCACTTTGCCCACATAGTCAAGTGACCACAAGGCCACCACTATTGTCTCTTAATACAGAGCCAGTTGCCAAAATATAAGTCCTATAAGAGTAAGGATCATGGCGTATTCCTTAGAACACAGAGCTCAAAAACCACGTTGTTTCTGTATGAATTGCTGTAGCAAGTCATAAATGAAGGTAGTATGGTGTAACTTTTGTTTCCGCACTCTAAGTCTTAGATGCTGATGTCTTTTATGTTTTACATCTCTGTGGGGTGCAGTGCTATGAGCCTTGGGAGTGGTTTCATAGCGTATTTCCATGTTTTTGCCTCCTTATCTGGGTAATGTTGGGCCCAGGGAAGGTTCACCAGTTTCTTTTTACTATGTCTATTTGACCCATATAACACCAGGTGCCCATGCTCTGCATGTAACACATTGACAACTTTTCCTAATATATCTTGTATGAAATTTCCTTTTGATATAATAATTCTGGAAGCCATGTACACAGCTCCAGACATAAAAACTTAAAAGTAGGTTGAGTCCAGGGACTGTCACCTTTTCTTTTACCCCACCCCACCCCACTGACCAGATCATAAACTATGCAAAGGGAGAAGGTTGTATGTTTTTTACCTCATAGATCTGGGATGGAACCCAGACATTCATTTATAGTAGGCAAGCACTGTACCACTAAGCCACAGCCTGAGTCCGGTAGTGCCTAATTTCATTTACTATTCCATTCCTACCATCCAGTAAAGAGCCTGACACAGTGTCAATGGGTATTCAGTGGATGCTTGTTGAAGAATGAGTCCAGAGATGGGGTGTCTAACTTCTGGTTTGTAAGACATAACAAGACAGAAGATAAATATTTATTTGAAACATGGGCTATTGGCCAGCAACCTTATTATTCTGATAGATCAACCTCTATTGGATTTCACTAAGCAAGAGAAGCTGAGTTCACTTGGGTGATTCACAATGGCCACAGAAAATGTAACTGGGATCTTAGAAAAGAAGAAGTCCAAGCCAGGCATGACGGCTCATACCTGTAATCTTATCACTTGGGAGGCTAACGCAGGAAGCTTTAAGTTTAAGGCCAACCTGGGAAGCCTGGTATAGATAGTACATACCAGGTCACTCTGTCTCAAATATCTATCCCTAAACTACACACACACACACACACACACACACACACACACACACACACACACATAAGTACACAAGAATCCATAGAACTTTGAAATACTAAAAGAGGCACAGTTCTTCCTACAATGATGTTGGCAATAGTAATAGCATTAGGCACCTCTTACAGTGTGCTTTTTAAATACCAGGCACCTTGCTAAGAAGAGCTGTATATGCAATAACCTATTTAATCTCAGCATGATCCCATTTCTCCCTAGGGCCTCAGTTTCTCCCACAAGTAAATGGAACCTGATCTAGTAGAAGGTCAGGGAGCAGAGGAAGCAGCAGTCCAGAGCTGCAGCTGGAAGGCTCTCTGAACCCCAGGAAATGCTGACTAACTCCTTTGTCTGGCTTCCAGCACTGAAGGTAGGGCATTAAAAATACATCTGCAATCTATTCAACGCTGCCAAAAGCAAATATGTCCATTTTCCACTTACCACAGTGGAGTTGCTTGAAATATAATTCCTGTGAGAAATTATACTCTGACAGGAAAATATTAATGGAATAAAATCAGAAACCACCAGTCAGGCTGCTTTTGCCTCCCTGGGAAAGTAGATGATACCTTAGGGCCAATAGGCCTGGAGGGCAGGTGTTGGGTAGATGGTCACCCAGCCTTTCCCTCCTCTTACAGGCTCTTTCTGGAGAAGAAACTTCCCACTTGATTCTGCCTGTGTTTGCCCACTCGAGCTTCAGAGGCGTTTACTTATTGCAAGAGCTGTTGTGTGATACACAAATGGAGCCCTCTTGTCTCCCACTTAGAGCATCTGATGATTTAGTTTTTGAGACACCATGCATGCTTCAGTACTTCTCATTTGATGAATGTTCCCTTTGATTTGCCTCCCTGCCAAAGCTTTTTCCTGATCCATACAGGAACCAAGACAAGGTATACAATCTGGCAGCTAGGAAATTGGGGTTTAATAAGTTCCCTTCACAATCCCACCTGTCTACAGATGAATGGCTTGTGGGATTAGGCTCCCCAGCTTCATTTGGAACTGGGTGCAGCTGACCTGAATAATGAAATAGGGGGGGCCCAAAGTTATAAATCCTCTCTGAACATTGCTTCATTAGAATCCCCTTACAAAAAAAGAAATGGGACTCATCTCATCAGCTCGATTTTATGGTATCTGATTAGACCACTATTTTCTCAGCAGGTCCCTTTTCTTTAAACTGTTGACTATGGATGGCCTGCTGAATAGAATGAACTTTGGACCACTAAATTGCAGCATTATGGTTATTTAGTGTAATTTATGAAAAACGGGAGAAGCCATGATCACTTACTTCTTGTTGCTAATGATATCTCCATTTATCTGAACAGGTATGGGTTTGGAACACTCTTCCCACTCCCAATACTCATCCTGGAAGACTGCCCAAGCCTAGACTTCCTAAACAATGTTTTGAGGCACAAATTCCACAAACGAAGAATCAGTGACACCTGCACACATCTTAATGGAGATTCACCACCAGTAGGCTTTCAGGAAAACTATGCATTTTAGCTATGTTTACCTAATAAGTCCCTCCATTTGGCTTTGACTTATAAAGTCAATGGATTTGGTGACCACCTAAATGCACATCCAGTATAACATACTCCATGTATGTATCACTGTCTGACTAGTTACATAGTGGGATGTGTTGAAATTAGGTTGCATTTATTTTAAGCACTGTAGTGATTAAAGCAGTAAAACATGCCCCTCGTTCAGGATTAATAGGGAATCCAGTCAGAACAGCATTACAAAAGTCAAAGACACCCTAAAAACAATTGGTTCCCGGATGCAAAACCTTTTAGAATACTGAAGTTGCAGAATGGAGAGGCTGCAGACCTCTTGTGGCTAAATGTGGTTCTCTCAAGCATCCAGTAACTAGGAAGGAACAAGATGAAGTGGTAAGGACAAGTGATTTGAAGTAAGTCCAAGGTAAGGATGCATAATCATTGTATTAGCTGATGGCCTTCTGACCCTAGGTAAGTCTTTGGCTTTTTGGGGGCCTTGATCACCTTATTTGGAAAATAGGGGTTCATTGAGCCATATCAAAAATTAAAGTACAAAGCTCATATAAACTGCCTAACATGGTACCTCACTCATAGACAGCATTCAACAACTGTGTACACTTTCTGTTTTCTGAGTCTGGGGCTCATGTAACCCGGGCTGGTCTCCAACCTGCCCTGTAGATGATTCCTGATCGTTGTGCCTCCATCTCCCAAGTCCTGATATAATAGGATATACCACTGTAGATGGATGCTTAATGTATTTTCATTCTAGGGAAGAAAAGCCCAGCTTTAGGATCAACTTGTGGATCATGACCCCCTTGAGGGTCAAATATCACATATTTACAATACAGTTCATAACAAGCAAAATTACAGGTATGAAGTAGCAACAAAAATAATTTTATGGTTGGGGGTCACCACAGTCTGGGGAAATATATTAAAGGGTCCCACACATTAGGAAGGTTAAGAACCACTAGAGTTTTTGGTCATCACAGGAATTCTCATGGTAATTTACAAGCCAAAGTAGTCTCACCCAATCTTCATTTTAGAAACTGATAGAAGATTTAGAACTTCTACCCGGAATGTCCACCTGTGTGTGACAATGTCTGTCATAACCTTAGAGCACTGTGAGATTATTTTCCCTAGTAGGTTGACAGTGCCTTTAGCAAGATCTTTGTGGATGATACCATCATATTGTAATGTCAGAAGACTGCACAGGTCTAATGATGATGGATGATGGATGACAGATGATGGAGGATAGAAGGCAGGCAGGACCAGTATCTAACAACTTCTGACATCCCTGAGTTTAACTTCTTCTCTGAATAGGGGTAGGATCCAAAGGGTTTTTGTTTTGTTTTGTTTATTTTTAGTAATTGCAGTGGAACATCAGCACGTTTTGTTTTCTCTTCACTATTGACCCATTGGATGAGAAAGAAATTTTTTTTTTGTTTTTGTTGGAGTTGGCCAATACAATTTACAAAACTTGTCATCTTGAGTCTTAATAGTTTCCCATAGAAGTACCAATCCCCTGCCAAAACAAACAAACAAACAACAACAACAAAGACCAAGGCAATTTATTTTGTTGCTTTTTAGAATGACACGTAGTTCTACAAATGTTCATGTGCTGAAAATTGTGACCTTAACAGGAAAGCAAGGAGGGGTACCTGGCTGAGGAAGCACAGAAGAGGAGATTTTTGGTTTGCTGTCAGTATCTAAACACTGGTGCTATCACCGTGGTTCTCTACCTACAGTTAGCCACAGACATGCTGTTCTAAAGGTCGAGTTTGAACTCACATTATTTGCTGACAACCACTAAGAAATGACTAGTCCAGTTCTTACCTCAGAACAAGCCTCTGGGACAATTGGTTTCTTTCTCTAGATTCTATCTATACTCTTGTTCCTCCAGTAATTACTAACTTATAAAAATGTCTTTTTGAAGCTTCTATAAAAATAACAGTGAGTTAACTATTCTTGTGTTAGTTGGGTGAAGCAGGAATCATTGTCAGCTTACTTGAACTGTATGGTATTGCATGAGGGGAAAACTTCTGCTAAGACAACATTGCTGGGGTCTTCGTCCTCCAAGGGTTGTTGGTGTGAGGCTGGATACAGCCTAGCACACCCCCGCCACCCCTGCACACACAATTATTATGCCTTCTGAGAGTGCTTTCTGCTATGCATATTGGGCAAGTTCTGCATCTATGACTCACCATGGACCAGGAGGAGTTCTGCATTCTTCTGGGAGTTGACACAACTTAGTGGAACATCAGATGAGTACGTGAAGATGGCAATGACATAAAAAAGGACATAATGAGGCTTTCCTGGTTCTCTTTTTCCAACATGAAAAAAAAAAAAGGGAATGGTCACAACACAAAGGGCCATAGGCATTTAAGGCTCATTTGTGGTATGAATTGCTCCTGGTCCATACCAGACATTTAAAAAGTTCATCATTAAACTGGGGAGATAGCTTAGTGAGTAAAAACCTTGTTGTGCAACTGCGAGACCCGGATTCAAATCCTCAGAACCTATATAAAGCTAGGTGTGGTAGTTTGAATAAGAATGGTTCCTGTAGACTCATATATTTGAATGTTTAGTTCTCTGTTGGTGGGTGTGACCTTGTTGGAGAAGGTGTGTCACTAGGGGTGGGCTTCGAGGGTAAAAAGTCCATGCCAGGTCCAGTCTGACTTTCTCTGACAGTAACTTATAGATCTGCTCTGAGCTCTCAGCTACTACTTCACGTCCATGCCTTCCTGCTTGCCTGCCTGCTGATATGCTTCCCTACATAAGGATTGAGGAGTAACCCTGTGAAGCTGTAAGCAAGTTCCCAAGTAAATGCTTTTTAAAAACATCTTTTTGAATTTTTTATGATTTATATGTTTTTTATGTGATTCTGTGTGTGCGTTTTATGTGTATTGTTCCTGCATGCATGTTTGTGTGAAGATGTTGCATTCCGTGGAGCTGGAGTTACAGATAGCTGTGAGTATCCATGTGGGTTCTGAGAATTGAACCTATCTCCCCTAGAAGAGTGCCAGTGCTCTTACCGTCTGTGCCATCTCTCCATCACCACAACTACACTGTGAGACCCTGTCTTAAACAACAACAGCAGCAGCAGCAGCAGCAACAACAACAACAACAACTTCCTCAAGTAAAGGGAATCAAGTGAACTTCATCAGACCCTCACACCCCTGCCCCTACTTGCCCTTTGTTTCTGTACTTTATCATCTTATTCTTCCAGTTGAAGATCTCCAAGTATTTGTACTGCAGAGTACACTCTTAAATCACCCTGAATCATCACAAGGTCTACTGTTCTTTTGACACACATTGTATCTTCTATGATAAATAGGGGAAAAATTAACAGGAACGCAAAAGAATGACAGGTTTGTATTCTCAAGTGGCTTTTGAATGGAGGCAAATGGAAGCTTTGATCTTCCTTGTGTCATTATTTTTTGAAGAATATTACTGATATATAATTCACATGCCATACAATTGGAGTCTTGGTACTGCCAAAATGGATTGTCCAGAGACAGCGAATTTTGTACATATTGGGGAAGAATTTTCTGTTGTTAGGACTTCCCCTTTGGAGGAATGTTTTTGAGCCTCTACTTTGACCATTGGGAAAGGATGGGAGCCCCTGGTCTTCAGAGTTGTTCTTCCAGTGTGTAATTTCCACATCAGATACTAACAGAAATCAAAAATCCAGTATGCTCTAGCATTTTACAGCTGATCCAAGACTGTTCCATACATGTAAGGGCTGGGTAGCCAAATGGCACTACTTACTTCTTAGCTATACCTAGCAAGGAATTTAGCTTCTATAATTTGGAGTAAGAGAAAGTAAGAACTACTAAGACTAATTGCCCTTTTTGAGATACCATGTATATTTAGGAGCAGAGAGAAAGGGGAGTTCTGTCTTCGGAGCCACAGTCGCTAGCAATAGCTTCCCAGAATCCAGCATAGTAAAACAAGCTTGGTGATCCAGCAGGAAGGACTGGAAAAGTCAGAGTCTCTTGTTGTTTGTGATGAGATTGAGTAGATTTTTTCTTTTGAATAAAACGTTCTTCAGTTGCTGTATTTTCTTAGGATAAATTTCTGATACTTTAAACAGCTGGTATTTAGAGTGGCTTTCCCCAATAACATTAGTTCTTTTAGGGCTATGTCCATGAGTTCTTCACTCTGCAAGTCTAGAAGTAGAGCTCTTTGGTACTTTAAAAAATACAGTTGGTGTTCATGGCAATAAACTGTTGACTTCTGAAGTGTACATGAAGATGTCTTGGGAGGTAGGAACTCAAGAATACCATCTTATTCTTCAGTCGGAAAAGGAAAGATAAGAACAATGAAAAAGGCCAATGTGGGGCTTTTTGTGATTGCTAGCAAACACAAAGTATGCTCTCATGGATGAGGCTCCAACCTACATGATCCCTTTTATGTCCAGAAAAACAGAGACTAAATGTATTCCAAAGCAATTTAGAACAATTTTGCACATTTAAAACTATAATTTTTGCCAGAGACACAAAGTGTAGTAAAGTCAAGTCAATCAAGTCCAATAGCTTAAATAGAACTCTTGTGCCCACGGAGGGGGACAGTGAGGCAACAGGAAGAGAGTGACCTTACAATTTATTTGTAACATGCGATTATAGCTGTTTCATAACTTTGGGCCCTCCATTATGTCATCCATATATTGTCTGTATCAATTGAGAGCAATTACATGAAAATGCTCAGCAGTGTAATATGAGAAACAGGGCTGAAAGCCACAATAGGTTTTTCATTTTCATTATTTTATGAAGGTGAAATATTTTTTGTCAAAAAAAATTTTAAAAGCCTTTTGCTTAACATCTGAGTTTCACTGTATGAAATCCTTCAAAAAACTACAAGAAACATAACAGTAGTACTTTAAAAAGAAGTGTGGGCAACTTGAGATGTAGCTCAGTTGGTAGAGTGCTTTTCTAGCATGCAAAAAGCCCTTGGTTTGATTTCCAGAATAGCATAGACATTCATTCCACTCACAGTCCAGCACTCGGGCTGTGGAATAAGGAGCTTGGGTTCATTCAAGGTCATCTTCATAGGGAGTTTGAAATCAGCCTGGGATACTTGAGATCCAGCCTCAAAATTAACGAAAATAACGAAATGTTAGTAAACCAAAACTAAGATATAGTCCCCTTAACATTTAACCAAGAAGCAGGATGTTGCCAGCTTTAGGAGTGAAGTGATTGGACTTAAACATGAATGCCCGTGTTCAGGCATTTCCAGCTCTAAGGACTTGGGTAAATTGCAGAGTGTCTCTATACTGGATGAGCTCTTGTGAGGCTTTAATGACTGAACTAAAAGTAAGATGCAAAGATGCCTCTGAGTGTAAGCGACAACTGTGACACCTTTTGGAGATTTGTCCTTGTTGAAAGTTCTCATCCGGGTTGGGGATTTAGCTCAGTGGTAGAGCGCTTGCCTAGCAAGCCCAAGGCCCTGGGTTCGGTCCCCAGCTCTGAAAAAAAAAAAAAGAAAAGAAAAAAAGAAAGTTCTCATCCTATCCTAAATTCTTTAGCATGTCTTAAAAGTAACCTTCCTTTGCTCAGAGAAGAATTGTACCAAGATAGTAGAGACAATAAGTCCAGGGCAAAGTCATTGGTCAAGGAGATGACCAATATGAGAAAAGGCAAATCCGTTATTTGTGGGCATCAAGTCCCTGGAAATGTTGGAACTGACAGCATGTCTGATCAAGTGATGCCATCCAAGACATTTAGCCAAGGGTGATGCTCTAGGATGAAATTAGGAGGAAAATGACAAATCAGCTATGGCAACTAATCAATAGCTAGCCCAGTGTGGAGCTAGCCTTGCAGAGCCCGCCTTTTTGAGTCACAACTGAGTTTCATTGTAATTGGGTTGAGAAATGCAGAAATTAGTGCCCTGAAATCATCAACATTGCACGGTGACTGTTTCTTTTGTGTCCCTTAATAGGAAGAAAGTTATGTATCTATTCACGTGTAATTTATATAGTCATTATTAAAGTGACTTTACTCCAATAGTTTAGTGTAGTGAGATTCATCCTAAATGACACTGAAACTATAAAGTGAAGACAGAGAGAGGGGAAAACACTTTCAGGAACCAGATGGGGATGGCAGATTAAACATAAAATCAAAAGGTCTACCTTCTTCTGGCTTATGTACCTTATAATGCTTGTTTCTTTAGATTGGCATTGCTTCTTAGAGCCAGCACCTCAGCCTGGTCTCCCTTTACAAATACCAATAACCCCGTCTTGGCAATAAAACTGTCACATTTTCATCTTATACCTTAACACTGCCCCTGTGTCATCGGTCATCTTCAGAAAGGTTTGAGACCTGTGTCCTGCACAGAGTGGATGTCGTGACTGCAGGTCAGGTAGTCAGTCCTTTCAACAGGCATTCCGTAACATAGGAATTAGAGCACTACATGACTTCAGGGACGGCCAACCCACTGACTATATCACTTTGTAATTTTGGAAAATTGGTAGCAAAACATAAAATTTCTCTTCTACAGTAGGTCTTCAAAGCATCAATAAGAAGAGCATTATTTTCAATCTCAACAAAACATTGGAGTGTCCTGAGAATATAAATATGTATGAAACTAAAGTCATTATTGAATATATGGTGAAGATATTCAGTTGAAAGCAACCTGTAACTCAGAAATCAGTCTGTGGCTGAGTTCAGTAGTTCTTTAGAAAGGTTGAAAATACTGAGCTGGCCAAGGTACTGCATATCTGTAGCATTCCAGTGAATGCCTGAACCCTACATTTGCTCTCCATGTATTAATACCTCTTAATCCTGATCTATAAACTAGTGAGTAATTAACAGTAGACTCTAGAGGCATGGCTTGGTGACTAAGAGCACAGTTTTGTTTCCCAGCACCCACATGGTAGGTCACAACCATCATGACTAAGTTCCAGGGAATCTTGATCCTCCCTCTTCTGGTCTCTGTGGGCACTAGGCAGACATGTAGCATCCATGCAGGTAAAACACTTGTGTAGATAAAAATAAATAAAATCTTAAAAAAGCAATTAAAAATAACTAATGATAATGCAACAATTATAACATCACTTTCATAATACTGTATAGATATGGTCTCAAAATATCTTGCTGTATTATGCTTACACTTGGGATGGTATGATAAAATAAAGCATTTAGAAAAATAAGTAACTTATACATTCTGAGTTATACAGTGTTTTGAGTTCTGTGGTGAACTCTTGTGCTGCATCTGCATCTTGCCTGGAAGTGAGCTGTCTCTTTGTCCCATATACCTATGCTGTATGTACTAGCTGTCCCTTAGTAACTGACTACTAGAAGAACACCCTCGAACTCCTTTACCAAGCATGCTGCTGCTATTCACCACACTTCATCTCATTATGTGGGCAATGCCACATTGGAGATTATTTCTGAAACGTGCCATGCAGAATTCCATATTTCCCGTCACTGCTTTTACCCTATAATGGCAATGCTAAGCAATTGCAAAGCAGTTGTGTATGGCCCACAGAATCTAACATATTTATATTTAGTCTTTTATAGATCAAAATTGGTCTTGTAGGAGAAATGGCAATACTGTTCTTATAGAAGACTCACATTCAGTTCCAAGCACCCATATTGGGCAGTTCACAACCACCTATATCTCCAAGAAATTCACTGCCTTTGATTTCCATGGGTATACACACACACACACACACACACACACACACACACACACAAGATACACGCATAATTTAAAATAAAAAATAAAGTTTTCCAGGCCTATACTACATAGTAGTTTGGGATTTAATTTCTTGTAATAGGTTACTGGGAGCTAAAATAAATCTATTTCCAGATATAGTGAAACACACTTGTAATACTACATATCTAAGCCAGGAGGATTATGAGTTTGAAAATTGGGGAGTTGAGGATTACATAGACCCAGGTTAATGAAACGGCTCAGTCACTAAAGGTCCTTGCTGCTAGGCCTGACAACTTGAGTTTTGTACCTTGGACCTACATGATAGAGGAAGAGAACCAACTTTTGAAAGTTGTTCTCTGATTTCTACAGGCATATTCCCTCCTGCAACCTACACACATGAAATAAATGAGTGATGAATTTTTAATTAAAAATAAAGAGAATGCACCTGAATTTGCTGCCTTGAATTGTTTGTTTATAGTGACTTCCATGCAGATCTGGCCTACACTAATGAGTGGACAGTTCTAGAAAGCAGACTGCAGGAGCCATGGATCTGTGCATCCTGCTAAGTACGTCTGCCTCTCTTCACTCCTCCTCTTTCTCACCTGCCTCCTATTCTGCCTTTGGGATTCTACCCAAATCAGACCCTCTTTCAGAAGCCTGAGCTCACACTTGATAGAGGCGAGAAGTCTCCCTTCAGTTTCCAGAGTTTGTGGTAAATACTTGTACTACAGCTGCCTCTCAAGCCATCCCGGGGAATCCTGTCGACTCTACCATGTGCTTGTCCAGGACAGTGGGATACTTTATGTGTTGCCATAAACCAGGCCTAGGAGTTCCGGTCATTTGTTAAATTGGCTTCCTTTTCTCCCTGTGTGATTACCACCTCCCCACCACCACCATACACACACACATAGACACTGTTTAACTGGTCTCTGGTCTCCCAGCTTCTCCTATTATGCTGTCCAGTTTTCAGCAAGATGGAATTTCTCCTAGGAAAAATCAGGTCAAGTCACTCCTCTGTTCAAAACCCCAAGTTATACTTGGAATAAAATCAAAAGGCCTACAATAGCCTGCAGGGCCCTGCCTGACCTATTTCCCTGGCTGCCTCTCCATCACCATCTACCTCTTACTGCCCTTCCCTGTACGAACTGCATTCAAGGGATACTGACCTCCTTGCTATGCTTGTGCTTAGCATGCTCCTGCCTCAGGGTCTTTGCACTATCTGCTCCATCTTCTTGTAATACTGTCCCTGCAGATAGCTACATAGCTTGCTGCCTCAAGCCCCTTAGCTCACTGCTATACCAAGTCCTCAAAAACAGAACTCCCTGTGCTTTTCATCCTCCTGCCACCACATCTCATTGTCAAGATTATAGTTGTATGCCACAGCTCCTGGTTCATCCAGTGCTGGAGATCAAATCCAGGCCTGCATGCCTGCTAGGCAAGCTCTCTACCCACTAAGCTACACCACTAGAAGTGGTTTTTTTGTTTTTTGTTTTTTTTTTTTTTTGAAAGAAAAATATGCCCCCCTCCCTCTGTCACTTTGTTGCATTAAACTATATAAAAGACACATTCATTCCTGACAAATGTATTCCTGCTGTAATTATCAAGATAGAAAACTCAGGAAAGGTAGGGACAACTCATTCTCTGCTCTTTCTCTGATGTTTGAAGGAGGCACCTAGAAGATGCATAGCTACTGTCAAAACCCAATGCAAAGAGTTCTTGATGACAGCAGAGGTGATGATGTGCACAGGCAACAGATAAATGCGTGAAGTATCTTTCATGCAGCATAGACAGAAAGTGCTGGGGATTGTTCACAAAGCAGTGTCCCCGTGAACAAACAAAGCAAGGGGCTTTTGTAGGACTCCAGGCAGACTGTTGTTATCGCACACACGGAGAGGGGAACGTACTTGAGCATGCTCAGTTCAGAGTCATGTCACTTCATACATCCTCACTTGTTCCAAAACTAAGAGATAGGAATGGCCCTTAGAAGAGAATTTACTATTATAATGAGTAAAGTTCACCTCTAGGTCACCGAAAAGGGTGGGGCAGGATGGCTCCCAAGTTTAGCTGATGCATAGGTCACATCTAGGTCACCTTAGAAGTTTTCCTGCTTGGCCTTGCCTGAAACTAAAAGCAACTTTTTAGGCAGGATCACAGGGATTTAAAGGGCCAGATAACTTTTCTCCTGGAAACTTGGGTGACTGTTCCTAAAAGTAGGAAGCCTAACAGCTACGATCATCTGAAAAGCACAAATCAAGGCAAGTATGTTGCTGGGGGACCAGTGCTGTGCTTCCCCACTTCCCGTGTCATAATATGAAGCAGTGTTATTTTGTAATCAGTGTGAACATTTCCTAGGGAAGGCTTGTGTTTTAGGAGTAGACAGATACTGCTTCAAATTCCAGCTCTCCGAGGGAGTAGTTACATGAGCATGGCCAAGTTATTTAGCCTCTCTAGGTCTTAATTTTCTTTGAGCCTATGAAGGGATACCCCATAAGATGGAGTTGTGACAAAGAACAAATGAGATAATGTATGTGTGATAAATATTTGAGGACACTTTATAAAACATTATGAGTCACACATTCTCATTTCTAGAGTGTGGTGGTAGAACTTATCACAAACTATTATATTCATGTATAAAATTCATCAATTAAAACAATCACATTTGAAAAAATGTCATTAAAAATTACTGTCAACTTTTTCTTCAGTGGTGTAGTCACATGGTAAGTGCATGTTGCCCCTGCTCCGGTAAATAACCTCTTGCTATGCTCCCATAAACAATGCTAATCCAACTCACTGGGCTGTCAAAAACAAAGCAGGAAAGCAGAAAAGGTGGAGAGAGAAAGGGACTCAGAAGAACCAGGAGGGGGACAAAGAGGAGAATAGGATTGCATATACTCTTTATATATTTATGAAAATAGAATGACACTATCATTATACATAATTAATATACCTTTATAAAAACTTTCCAAAGAAGTAGCAGTGCACTATACACACAAAAGCAGAGAGACACACACACACACAGAGAGAGAGAGAGAGAGAGAGAGAGAGAGAGAGAGAGAGAGAGAGAGAAAATGAATGACTCTAAGGATATATTTGAAAATGTTAAAACTTTGACAGAGATTGTGCATGGTAGACTTAGGAATTATTTTTATCTCCTTCATTATAGATTATTTTATTCTATTGTTCTTTTTGGTTTTACAGCATCCTCATTGCTTAAGTCATCCTAAGGATGGGGGAAAGATCACTTTCATTGTGAGAAACTAAAGTACAAACAACCATGTTTCCCATCTAGTTGGTTATCCTGTTTAGGAGAAAGTCTTGGTGAGTGAGTTAGCGGGGGCCGGCAGGAAGGAGAGGAGGGCCGAGGCTAGAAGAGGAATAGAACTCACCTCATTCTCTTCTCTACACTGTTGTCCTTACTTAGAATAAGTTTCTAAGGGGACCACTGAGTCTGAGCTTCCTTGTCAGTATTCATCCCACAGAGTAGCGTGGAAAGAATCAGGTAGAAACCTGTGCCTGAGGACAGTGTTCGGGATTACTAGGCTTAAGAGCACAGCTCTTGAGCGAGTAGCTTGAGTTCAGGTTCTACATCCTCCTAACAGATGGCCTCCTGCTTTGCTAACCCCTGTCTGCTAATTTTTAAAATAAGGAAATTTTGAACTCGACAAATATATTGCTAGGACCCAAGGAACAAATGGTTTGCTGACATCCAGGCAGTACTGACTGGCCTTTATTCACTTCGTGTCCCACTTTGCATCTAGCTCCTGTGCCCTATCCCCTAGGGTGGAGAATAAAGGGACAGGAGGGAAATGGCCTCTTTTAACTCTAGGTACATTTTCCTGGTCCTTGTTTCTAAGCTGTAGAGCCAGGAAAGAGGGTCAAGGAAGGTAGAGATGAATCATCACTGATTCTCTTTGTGCTGCTAGAACAAGTGTGGGAGGGAAGCCATGTCCCCATCTGCCCACTGCCACTCTAATAGCCACTGCGCGAGATGAAGCAATTGGCTGCCTAGCCTAAAGTGGAAAATAAAGAAAATGGCAAGGCCAAGATGTCCAACATGAGCTGGCTGAGAAGCGGCGGCAGGAAGACAACAACAAAGAACCTAATATTTTTATATAATTTTGTGTGCATCTGCTACCCAGCATCTACTAGGACAGATGATGGAACTCCCAAATCTCCTCCCTCCCCACATTGTTCATCTATACAAAGTAGTTCTTATTAGTATGGTTATCATTAAAGGCAAAACATGAGTGCAAAGCTGTGTAAGGCTAGCTGTGTTCCTTTTATAGTATTCACTACCTTGAGTACTGATAAAACCTTTACCAAGGTCATGATGGGAATCTGCATCCCTTCACGAACACAATATTGAGTCCTACCATTTGCTGGGTTCTAAAGATGCAGCAGTAATATACCCCATGTCCTATCCTGGAAATCAGCTGGATGGTGGAACCAGGCACGTGCTAGGGCAATGCTTCTCAGCCTTTCTAATGCTGTAACCCCTTAATACAGTTCCTCATGTTGTAGTGACCCCCAACCATAACATTATTTTTGTTCATACTTCATAACGGAAATTTTACTATAGTTATAATTGTAATATAAGTCTTTTTGGAGCTAGAAGTTCGGTAAAGGGGTTGAGACCCGTAGGTTAAGAATGACTGTGCTTGCCATATTCTGGCTGTGTCTCTCAGGAGAGATCTACATCCGGTTCTTGTCAGCCTGCACTTCTTTGCTTCAACCATCTTATCTAGTTTGGTGGCTGTATATGTATGGGCCACATATAGGACAGGCTCTGAATGGGTGTTCCTTCAGTCTCTGTTCTAAACTTTGCCTCCCTATCCCCTCCTAAGGGTATTCTTGTTCCCCTTTTAAAGAAGGAGTGAAGCATCCGCATTTTCATCATCCTTCTTGAGTTTCATGTGTTCTGTGCATCTTGGGTAATTCAAACATTTGAGAATCAGAGAAAGGACTGAAAGAGCTGAAGGGGCTTGAGACCCCATATGAAAAACAATGCCAACCAACCAGAGCTTCCAGGGACTAAGCCACTACTCAAAGACAATACATGGACTGACCCTGGGCTCAAAATTCATAGGTAGCAATGAATAGCCTAGTAGGGGCATCAGTGGAAGGGGAAGCCCTGGTCCTGCCAAGTCTGGACCCCCAGTGAACGGGATTGTTGGGGGGAGGGCAGTAATGGGGGGATGGGGAGGGGAACACCCATAGAAGGGGAGAGGGAGTGGTTAGGGGATGTTAGCCTGGAAACCGGGAAAGGGAATAACATTTGAAATGTAAATAAGAAATACCCAATTTAATAAAAACGGAGGGAAAAAAAAGAATGACTGTGCTAGGGTCTAGCAGTTATGTTACAAGAGTACCGTACGGTCAAGGCCCCAAAGGGACACTAACACTATTTATCACAATGACCTATCAAGATCTGTTTCCACTGAAAGTACAAACTGATTGCTAAAGTATTACAAAGATTCTGTCCAGGTTAAAAGCCTTGGTAGCCAACAAGGGACAAGACAGTCCTGGTAACTTGAATGTGTCCATGCCATGAGGGGAGTAGCCAAGTAATCAATACACAGGAACTAGCCAATTAAGCATCATCATTGAGACTAAGGACAGTAGGATTCCTCCTAATTGAGCATGCCAAGCCCTACTGCCAAACTTTGCCTACACCTAATCCCAGGCTTGCTTGCCAATGTCTTTGCCACTGCGAGCCTCTGCTCACTTGCCCCTCCTTAGCTTGCTCCACTCCACAAAACCTATCCTGGACTTTCTACCCCTATGCTTTTTCCAGTGTTGTCCCATCACACAGAACCTTCAGATGATGGTAACCCAACAAGAGCAAATCAATCTCTCCTCCGAGATACTTGTCTCCTGGAGCATGTTCAGTATCTCAACTCATATACCACTAGGAAGGTTTATCTTTCTCTTAGTGCACCATGATACAGGGCCTTTGGAAAGAACCTAGGATGATCTTCCCTAAATCATCAACTTATTAGCAGCACAGATTTTGGCCTAAAGCATACAAACTGAGAAACACTACATGTTTACCTTAAGTAAATACACCAGTGCTTCTCAACCTGTGGATCATAACTTTTTTGGAATTTTGAACCCTTTCACAGGGGTCACATATTAGATAGCCTACATATCATAAATTTGCATTAATTCATAACAGTAGCAAAATTAGTTATGAAGTAGCAATGAAAATAATTTTATGGTTGGGGTCACCACAACATGAGAAACTCTATTAAAGGGTGGCAGCATTAGGAAGGTTGAGAACCACTGAAATATACCTTTGGCCCTCAGTACCATCGTCTGTGTAATAGACATATAGTTATATATGCTTATTTGAGTTCTCTTTTGAAACTAGTAGATAATATTTCTGAAACATAGTAAGCATTGCATAATATAGTTATTTTATTACATTATAGTGAATATCTTGTGATCTCCTAGAGGTTGGAGAGCTTTATGAATCTTTACTGTCCCTGTTCTATTTAGGGACTAGCATGTAATAGATGCTCTTTTCTGAACTGTTGCTTCAAAAATCCTGGGACTGACTAGGCATGAGGTAACATGGCTTTAACTCCAACACCTGAGAGGCAGAAGCAAGAGGATCTCTGTGAGTTTGCAATTAGCCTGGTCAGCACAATGAGTTCCAGGACAGGCAGGATTGCATAGTGAGATCCTGTCTCAAACAAACAAACAAACAAACAAACAAACAAACAAACCCTGGGGTAATTCTGAGGTGTCCCAATGTTTATAGTGCTGGTATAGATATAACATGGCTTTTAAATCATATAATATGCCTAATTCTTAAAACAGCTCCCTCTGCTGCACAATTCACTAAGGGATAGAACTAAAGCAAAAACAAAGCTAGGAGAGCAAACATTAAACAGCATAGTATGATATAAGCGTCAAAGGGCTCGAGGAACCTCTCTCCTCCTGCCTTTCTACTTCTGTAATCCACATGGCTTCTCTCCTGGGCTGGCTATACACCCTCCATTCAGGGTTTTGTGGCAGATGGTCCTGGTATCTTTAATTTCCTAGTGATTCCACAGGGCCTTTAATGTCACTGCTGCAGCTTTGTGCATTGTTGTTTCAGTGGCTGCCTACAGGAATCCAATGCTGCTATATATTGTCTTGCCTCCTACTGGAGAATTTCTGTTGCTGTGATAAACCACCACGACCCAAAGCAACTTGGGAAAGAAAGATCTTATTTCAGTTGATAATTCTTGATTCCCTTTCCATCACTAAGGGAAGTCAGGCCAAGAATGTGCAGGCAGGAACTAAAGCAGAGCCACAGGGAAATGCTGCTTACTGGCATGTTCTTCGTGGCTTGCTCAGTTTTCTTTTTTTCTTTTCTTTTCTCTTCTTTTCTTTCTCCCCCTCCCTTCTTTCTTCTCCCTTTTTTCTTCCTTCCTTCTCTCTTGCTCATTTCCTTTCTTTCTTTCTTTCTTTCTTTCTTTCTTTCTTTCTATCCTTTCTTTCATTTTGTTGGTTTTGATTGTTGTTATTGTTGATTTTGAAATAAGGTCTCTCTCTGTGGCCCTGGCTCTCCTGGAACTCACTCTGTAGACCAGGCTGGCCTCGAACTCAGAGATACACCTGCCTCTGCCGCCCAGTTTGGTGCTGGGATTAAAGCATATGCTACCACACTCAGCCTTTAGTTTGCTTTCTTATTAACACCCAGGATCACCTGCCTAGGAGCCATGGGCTGGACCTTTCAACATTGGTCATCAAGAAAAACCTCCATTGGCATGCCCACAGGCCAGTCTGGTGGGGGCATTATTTTCCATTGCAGTTCCTTCTTCCCAAATGAACATCTTATGTCACGTTGACACAAACGTATGCAGCACATTTCTGAAGCTTTCCTTTCAAACCCCCGTGGAAGTCTTCACAGCCATATGACTTTTATATTCTGCTTGTCAACAAAACCAACATCATATACAAGAAATGCCAATGTCTGGTGAAGCTCAAGTAGTAATCATCAGACTATGGCTATAGTGGGCCTCTGAGTGTCTGGGAAGCTACACATGGTGAAGTGAATCCTGGGAAAAGTGATATCCTTAAGCAGTCCTATCTACTCTAGAAGAGTCCTATGAAAAGAGATGAAACTATTTGTCTTATGATAATATTTTGGTGGGAGATATAGAATAATCCAGAAAAAATGCAGAGACTAACAAACCAACCGGAGGAATTAAGGCTCAAAATAAAGCCATAGAAGAAGATATGGAATGGCTTAAGATTAAAGTGTGTTACCAGTTGGAGAATGAAGGCTTCACTGAGATAATATTTAAATAAGAAGCTGGTGGGACTTATTAAGACTGCTCTCTGCAAGACCCAACAGCAGCTGAAAGAGTCAGATGCAGATATGTGCATCTAACCAATGGACAGAAGCTGCTGACCCCTGTGGTTGAATTAGGGAAAAGCTGGAGGAAGCTGAGGAGGAGGGTGACCCTGTAGGAGGACCAGTAGTCTCAATTAACCTGGACCCCCAAGATCCCTCAAACACTGGAACAGCAACCAGCCAGCATACACCAGGCAGGCTCTACAAGTACTCTCTCCCCACTGAAGGGCATTTCATCTAAGGTCCCCTCTCCCTTTGAGACTGGAACGTCTCTCACCTCCCAGGTCTCTGGTACATTCTTGGGGGTCACCTCACCTCCTAGCTCCTGAGTTTGCCTGTTTCCATTCTTTCTGCTGTTACTCAGGGCTTCCGTCCTGCCCCCCCCATACCTGTTCCTCTTCCCCTCCCTGTCCCCTCGCCAGCCAGGTCCCTCCCTCTCCCCAACCCCACTGTGATTGCTGTCTTCTTCCTCCCAAGTGGGATTGAGGCATCCTCACCTGGGCCCTTCAGCTTGTTAACCTTCTTGAGTTCTGTGGATTGTATCCTGGGCAGTCTGTATTTTTTTTTAGCTGATATCCATTTATTAGTGAGTACATACCACGCATGTTCTTTTGAGTCTGAGTTACCTCGCTGGGATGATATTTTCTAGTTCTGTCCATTTGCCTGCAAAACTCATGCTTACAAACAGTGATCTACCATGACTGCTTTCCAAAAGGCCCAAAAAGCAGCTGCTTAAAGAGTCAGATGCAGGTTTTTACACCTAACCAATGGACAGAAGCTCATGACCCCTGTGGTTGAATTAGGAGAAAGCTAGAAGAAACTGAGGAGGACGACCACCCTGTAGGAGAACCAGCAGTCTCAATTAACCTGGATCCCCAAGATCTCTCAGACACACTGGACCACCAACCAGGCAGCATACACTAGCAGATATGGGGCCCCCAACATATATACAGCAGAGGACTGCCCGGTCTGGGTTTAGTCAGAGAAGATGCACCTAACCCTCAAGGGACTGGAGGCCCCACATGGACCCTAACCCATTACATGGACCTGATGTTTCGAAATTCAAATAACTTGATTCCAAACCCAGAGTTGTAATCAAAATCAAAATGGCTACCTGCACGGATGCACAATTCTCTGTCTTTTTGGCCCCATTCCCATAAGATGGCAAGCCGCAACAAAAGCTAGGATTTGTATTAAGAAATCTCTGAGCCAATCACTATACTTTTTGGTCCCAAAGGCAGCTATAGAGCTGACTCCCCGTACACAAATGGCTTTTCACATGTGCTTGCCCACCCATGTCAACGTAGGCCATTTAGGTCCTGCAGCCATTTCATGTCTTAGAGCTGCCTCTCTGAAAGCCAAGCTTCCCAAGGCTAGACCTGAATCAAACCACTCACTACCACAGCATAGCACGCAAGGACAATCAGAAAACACTAAACACCAGAGCCAGAAAGCCAGTTGAATGAGGTTTATTGTTTCAGACTGGGTTTGCCCCATCCCTTGAAGTTTTACTCCCCGCGCTGGCATTGGTGGTAGTAGGCCTCCCGCTCTTCAAGGTACTTGGCCCTCAGAACCGCAGCCCTCTCCTCGTAGGGGATTTTATCCGCTTCTGAACACCTGGCCCACATCCTCCCTGCAGCCTTGGCCACCTGCGCCACAGTCCAGTTTGGATGTTGTTCTTTTATCTCCTCAAAATGGTCCTGGGAGAAGAGCAGGAACGAGGATGGTGGCTTCCGCGGTGCATCTGGATCTCTCCTTCTTCTCTCCCTTCTCGGTCCGGTATAGTTTCTCATTTCACGTTGGTACCGATCTTTGTCGCGCTTGGCCAGGGCTTCATACTTCTTTTTTTCCTTCTTTGAGATGGTCTTCCATTTTTCAGAACACTTTCTAGAAAATTCGGTAAAATCATAATAGGTGTTTGGCTGTTGCTCCCTCGTTTGATTTCTGAAATCCATCATAAAATGGACATAAGGAGAGACGTTCACCTTCGGTCTTCGTTTGCTGTCTTTTCCCATGTTTATAAAAGCATGAATTGTGTTGCTGGATCGTGCTGATTGGGATAGCAATGATTTTTGTCTCTTCACGTCAGGAGCAGCCTAGACAGTGTCCTCCATGGGGTGAAATCTTCCCTCTGTGTGTGCCTTAGCCAGGGCCCAGCCTTTTCAGTGCTGGTGGGCATTGTTGGGTCAAAGAAGGCAAATTGTGACGTCATCCCTGAGCTGACCAATGGCAGCCAATCTCAGTCATTTACAGGTAGGCCCTCTTTTTTTTTTTTTAAAGGATTTATTTATTATATATAAGAACACTGTAGCTATCTTCAGACACACCAGAAGAGGGCATCAGATCTTATTACAGATGTTTGTGAGCCAGCATGTGGTGGCTGAGATTTGAACTCAGGACCTCCAGAAGAGCAGTCTCTTAAGCACTGAGCCAACTCTCCAGCCCCCAGATAGGCCCTCTTAGTGATTGGTTTCTCCAGGGACTTTCTCTTTTGCCTCTAAGGAATGATAAAGGCTTATAGGAACCTTATTAGAGTTGCTACAGGTCCTGGGAATCTGGCCCTCACTGGTCTCAGTGGGAGGTGATATACCAAATCCTGTGGAGACTTGATGCTACAGGGAAGGGGGATGCCTGGGGGTATAGATGCCCCTTTTCAGATGAAGGGGATGGGGGAGGAAGAACTCTGGGAGGGGGATTGGGGACAAAAAATGAAGCATGTAATGATCAAAAAATCATGGCCCCTGTGCTGGCTCGGTAATGTATTTTAATGGCTAGGCTGAATTGTATATATTTCCCATGTGTTTTCCTGTATGATCTACCCTTTCCTGTGTGGTTTTTTATTAGAGAGATTTGTGTGTTTGTTGTGTAAATTTGAAGTACTGGGGAGTGAACCCCAGGCCCTACACATGCTAGGCAAGGACCCTACCACTGAGCTCTATCTCTAACCCCCATGAGAGTGGTCCATGAACAAATGCACTGAGCAGGGAGATTTGGAAGGCAGAAGGAACGCTATGGGCAGTTTTCAGCACACACGCACATGCTCACACACACACACACACACACACACACACACACACACACACACACACACACCTTATGTGCTGACATTACTTGTGATCTGAGCCTTTAACAGATCAATCAAACCTTCCACGTATCCCACAATTTCTGTTCCATGATGTGTTTCCGTACTGCAGATTAAGGGACATCTTCCCCTCTCAACCATAATATCCAAACTTCAGCATGAGATATCAAGCACCTAACTTACTCTACAGAGACTGTTCCCCAGCTCCTATGATATGAGCTGTCAAATCCTAGGCACAGATGCTCTCCTCTCCACAATGTGATGGGGTTGCCATCCCACAGTCAAAACTCTGACCCAGAATTGTTCATGTTTGAAAGAACTGCAGGGACAAAAATGGAGAAAATCCTGAGGAAAAGGAAGTACAGAGTCAGGCCCAAAGTGGGATCCATCTCAAGGGGAGACCCCAAGACCTGACACCATTACTGAGGCTATGGGGTGTTCACAAAAAGGGAGCTATCATGACTGCCCTCCCAAAGACCCAACAAGCAGCTGGAAGTGTCAGATGTAGATATGTGCATCCAGCTAATGGACAGAAACTGCTGACCACTGTGGCTGAATTAGGAAAGAGCTGGAGGAAGCTGAGAAGGAAAGTGACCCTGTAGGAGGACCAGTAGTCTCAATTAACCTGGAGCCCCGGGATCTCTCAAACACTGGAACAGCAACCACGAGGCATACACCAGGCAGGCTCTACAAGTACTCTCTCCCCACTGAAGGGCATTTCATCTAAGGTCCCCCACTTTGAGTCCTGAAAGTCTGTCACCTCCCAGGTCTCTGGTACATTCTTGGGGGTCACCCCATCACCTACCTCCTGAGGTTGCCTGTTTCCATTCTTTCTGCAGTCCCTCAGTGCTTCAGTCCTGCTCCCCCCAATACATGTTCCTCTTCCCCTCCCTATCCCCTTGCCAGCCAGGTCCCTCCCTCTCCCCAACCCCACTGTGATTGCTGTCTTCTTCCTCCCAAGTGGGATTGAGGCATCCTCACTTGGGCCCTTCAGCTTATTAACCTTCTTGAGTTCTGTGGATTGTATCCTGGGCAGTCTGTATTTTTTTTTAGCTGATATCCATTTATTAGTGAGTACATACCACGCATGTTCTTTTGAGTCTGAGTTACCTCGCTGGGATGATATTTTCTAGTTCTGTCCATTTGCCTGCAAAACTCATGCTTACAAACAGGGGCCTACCATGACTGCCCTCTGAAAGGCCCAACAAGCAGCTGCTGAAAGAGTCAGACGCAGGTTTTTATACCCCACCAATGGACAGAAGCTCATGACCCCTGTGGTTGAATTAGGAAAAAGCTAGAAGAAACTGAAGAGGCAAGTGACCCTGTAGGAGAACCAGAAGTCCCAATCAGCTTGGATCCCCAAGATCTCTCAGACACTGGACCACCAACCACGAGGCGTACACTAGCAGATATGAGGCCCCAGACACATATACAACAGAGGACTGCCGGGTCTGGGTTTAGTCAGAGAAGATGCACCTAATCCTCAAGAGACTAGCAGTTCAAGGTTCTGTTGGGGTGGGTAGGTGTGGTGGGGACATTCTTGTGGAGACCAAGGTGAGGAGATATGGATGTGAAACTGTTGGAGTGTGGACTGGGAGGGGGATAAAATCTTGAGTGTAAAAGAAATTAAATCAAATTAAAAACAAATGAAGCTGGTGATGGAGGCCACCGAAGCACCTTTGCATAAATGGCTCCAAATAGGAATTCAGGTGGTTTCCCTCAAACCTCATCATTTTCCAGAGATCTCAACTTCATCTACTAATGTCACCAACCTGCAAACGCAGGCTCTTACTTCCCACATGCTTTCCCAGTTTCTGTTGACTCTGCTTCGTGAATGTTTCTCTCAAGAAGACATGGTTTTCCCCATCTACAGTATAGTCATTATGATCTTTGTCTCTCACAGCAACTAGATTTACCATTCTCACATTTAAATCTGACAGTTGCTTAAAAATTAAAATGGCATCCCATTAGTCTCATTGTTCCATGATCTACATGTATTCTGACAACATAAGAACCCCCTTTAACTTGGCTTATTTTATGATCTTATGTAGGCATACATTTTTGGGCTGGTTTATTGGGTTCTTTTATCTACAACACGTCCAACCCTTATTCCATTCCAATTCCTTCCAACCCCCCAATACTAGGTAGAAGAGAAAGAATGTTAGAGGTGGGAAATGGGGTATAGAACTCTTTAGATCACTTTCTGCTGATTAGGTAAGGGTGCTGAGTTTCCTGGGGCAAGTCTAATATCTATTGTCAGGATGTCTCTAACCAGCAATAGCAAACACAGCAGCAGGAACCAGCAGCAGCAGGGGAGCAACAGCCACCACAAGCCCTCTTGGGGCTCTCGATTTCATAACCTCTTTAAGAGTCCCCAGAATTCCAAATGTAACTATCTGCAGCTGGCAAAAATCACGCCCCTCCTGAAACACAGGACAAATCCCTTAGTGGTTGTGGACAATCTGAAGCAGCCCCATATCCCACACCTAAGATCAAAACAAAAACATTCTCATAACTGGGTTTTTAAAGCAACCCAAACTCTCACTACAATCATGTTCATACTACAATATAGCCTTGTTCACAGGTTGCCTTTCTCTATCTACAATGCCTTTTCTGGTCCTGCTCAGGTGCTTTCTCTCCTGTAGTTATCTTTGTAGAGATCAGCCTTCCCTACCTTCGTCACTAGGTCAAATTCTCCTGCTGTAGTTGTTAGGAGCCCCACCTTTCTTTCTCACCACCATTCTATAGCTATAATCTTCTGTTGATTCATGTAACCATTTCATTCATGTTCACCTGCCCTACAAAACTGTAACTCTGTAAAGATCAGGAACTGGATGTCTAGTGCTTACCAGTGCCTTGGAATTTATGTCAGTGATCAACAAATATTTCTGGAAGGCATTGATGAAAGCAACAACAGCAAATGAATCCCCCTTCACACATGAGAGAATCTGAAACTGATAGATAAAACTTATTCAAAGTCACAAGAACTGTATGGTGGGAGCAGAAAGTGCTACATTGTGTCTCCTGCAATCTTTCTCTTGCCTCTTCCTGCCAGTTTCTGCATTTTGTTTGTTGTTCTGATTCTGGTTCATTGGTTTTGTTTTGCAGGTTTTGATTTTGGTGTTTCATTCATTTATTTATTTGCTTTTTGTTTGTTTCTTTGTTTTTGTAGTGGGTGTGTATCTCTGTGTGTTGGTGTATGTGTTAAGAATCAAACCCAGAGCCTTGCATTTGCTAGGCAAACAATGCACCACTGATCTCACTGGTTTCAACTTCTATGATTATTAGCTTTTTAGTTATAAATGAGTACAGACATCCTGGAAAATTTCTCTGCTTCTTTCTGCCAATTAAAAGAAGATTCTAGGTAGCCACAATCTGAGTTTCTCAGAGCATATGTCATTAATTTTTGGATCCAATATGAAAAATTAACGCATGTCTAGGCCTGTGTGAATAACTGTATTGTATACCCATTTGCTCTTCAACTAGTCCTCTAAGAGCAAAGTAGGAAAGCCACATCACCATATAGGAAATAGGACACTGAATGAGTGGACCTGGTAAGCGTTAAATTAGAACTTAGATACCCAGATAAGGTATCCAAAGTCCTACATGTTTGTCATACGCATGTCCTATTTTTATTGATAAAGGGGTTGCCATTCTATCAAAATCCAGAGTACAGAAAGATAGTTGACACCAACTCTGTATTGAAAAATTGACTATATAACTATGAGGCTGGAGAGATGGCTTAGTGGTTAAAATCATGTGCTCTTCCAGAGGACGTGAGTTCAGTTTCCAGCACCCATGTCAGGGTGGCTCACAACCACACACATACACACACACACACACACACACACACACACACACACACACACACACACTTAATACAAATAGACCTTTTTACACTATAGGAGTTTTATAAAGGAGAAGCCTATGCAGACATTTATCCCATCAATATACCAATGGGAATTTAGACTTCTTATGTCATTTGTAGTATTTAGAGCATCTAGAATCATTCTTTTTTGCATAATATAATTTCATACTATCTAGAGGCCTTTGGTGACTATTTAGAGCACAAAGTCCCAGACAAGGAGTCCTGGCAAAAACTTAAGAATGTATAAGAACTCCCGGATATTCTCAGATGCACTTGAATTTGGAAATTAGTCATCTAAATGTCAACCATGCCAGTGGTGGTGGCTCATATCAGTAGGCAATGCTGAAAGAGTGGAGGCCAGACTGGGCTCCATTTTGGGGGTTGGGGATTTAGCTCCAAAAAGAAAGACAAGGAAACTAAGCAATTAGATGTCATTCGGGAAACCTTTAAGACATTCTATGGGTTAAAGCAAGTCTAACAGAGGAACCATCACCTGGAAAGTAAGCAGGCACGACCCTACCTACCAAGCCATTAATCCAGTCATGTAGGTCAAAACTGATTTCTAGAGTAAGCTAGGATGAGGTTCAGTTCTGCTTTAGGAGAATGAGGAAAGAAACTGATCAAAGGAATATGGTATCATTAAATTCATCTAATTATATTTCAAGTTCCACACCCCAAACTTGAACTTCTTCTTGAGTATTCTCGGGGTCTGTAAGATGATAGTGTTCTTTCTCTTTATTCATTAAATTATATATAATTTATATATTATATAATTATAAATATATAATTTCTGGTTTCCATTACAGAGTCAGGCTTCACCATAAACTCACTTTATTCAGTGCTAGGTTAGCAGATGTGTGTAGTGTCTGTGTGGTATGTGAATTGTTGCCTAAAATAGGAAAGATACTACCTACCCTTCTTTTTTCTACTTCATTACACACTGTGACTCATCTTTGATCATATAGCTATGATAATATGTGAGGGATGACAGAGTAAATGATTGAAGGATTCTGGGTCCCTAGATGATTTACTGAATAGTGTTGATACAGTAGCCTTGGACTGCCTGCCTCCAGATAGTTCAATGAGAAATAATCCGACTTGCATCTTGTTTAAACAACTCTTATCTGACATTTCTGTTGTAGCTATAGAACCCATGCCCAAGCAAACATTGCATGCAATAAGGAAAGCCCTTAGTTACCTGAGTGGCTGGATTCAGAAGAAGGGTGTAGGAAGTACAATATTCTAGTGAGTTGAGTAATAAGGTAAAGAACTAGAGATGGCTGTGATCTTTCTACTCTGCGGAAGCAGAACATGCAGAGAACTCTTTTAGAATTGACATCTCTGAGAGAAGAGATAGCTAAAGTGATACATTGAGTAAATATTGACTGGGGAGCAGGATTTGTTTGGCAATGTGTTTCCAAGATAACTTGAATGTTACAAGGAGGAGTTTGAAATACAGAAATGTTGACATGGATGGATGAGTTGGTCTCCTTGGTGTCAGGAAGGATGAAAGCCAATATTCATTTTGCAAAAAAGCAAAGTGTGCTCCGAGGAGGAGATGACAAGGAAAAGATGAGCATGGAAACAAGGGAGCAGACACTGGCCAGGTATCTGAAGGGTATTTCTTCAGGCAGGGACACAGTCATCTCTAAGCATAGGGCCTACTGATTCGTCGGAAAGTTTGGTACTGCAATGGTGACTTTGGTGGGATAATAGGTTGATTAAAGACAATGGGATGCCAGGCTGAGATTGAAGACAGAAAGTTTTGCAGTTTGAATCTAAAAAGTTGTTTGAACTTTATCTGGATGTGATTAACTATACAAACAATGAAAAACTTGATCGATTTGGGAAGATGGCTCAGTCAGTAAGGTGCTTGCTATGCAAGCATGAGGACCTGAGAACCAGATTTGGCAGCATTTTTCCGTAACCCCAGTTCTGGAGGCAAGACAGAAATAGGTTATCACTGTAGCTCACTGACCAGCCAGTCTAGTTGAATTCATGAGCCTCATGTTCAGTGAAGGACTTCATCCCCAAAAAACAAATATGGAGAGTGATCAAGGAAAGGCGCTCCATATTAGTCTCTGACATCCATTTACATGTGCAGTGGACACATGTCAACACACCTACCCTAAAAAGTACATATGCCATACACATCACCACCAAATATATGTGTGCATGTATACATCTGTACATACACACACAAACACACATACATACATACATACACAGACACACATACAACTGTGAGAGAAGATAAAAAGTTCAAGGTCTTATACATACATACTGTTTTAACTACTACAAGCTCTGTTTTAATTAGAGATTTACTTCTGTGAACAGACACCATGACCAATGCAAGTCTTATAAAGACACCATTTAATTGGGGCTGGCTTATAGGTTCAGAGGTTCAGTCCATTATCATCAAGGTGGGAGCATGGCAGCACCCGGTCAGGCATTGTTCAAGAGGAGTTGAGAGTTCTGCATCTTCATCTGAAGGCTGCTAGCAGAATACTGACTTCCAGGCAGCTAGAGTGAGGGTCTTAAGCCCACACCCACAGTGACACAAATCCTCCAACAAGGCCACACCTTCTAATACTGCCACTCCCTGGTCTGAGCATATACAAACTCATCACAAACTCATACAAACAAATAAACACACACACACAAACCATTGTTTCCTTGTAGTCATTCATTGCCTAAAACTTTTACATTCTTTCCACCTTGATTTCTGCAAAGATCCCGAGCCTTGGAAGGAGAGATATGACATAGATGTTTCCTTTAGGGCTAAGCATTCTGATATTTCCTATTCTTTGAATCTTGGCCAGTTGTAGGCTTCTATGTTAATTATCATCTACTACAAAAAGAAGTTTCTCTGATGGGTAGTCTGAGATGCACTAATATATAGGTATAAGAATAAGTCATTAGGTGCTGGTTTAATCCTGTGTCCTTTTAGCCTTCTTACTACATAGGGCCTATGGCCTGTCTATCTATCTGTTCTTGCCAAAGATAATGATTCATGGTATGGATTTCAGCTTCTGAAGTGGACCTTAAATCCAACCAGAGAGTAAGCGATTACTTCATGGTATTCAGGCCACTATTGTTCTAGTAAGTATTACTTGGTAGGTTGGTCATGGATGTAGCTAGCTCTCATGGTTCATGGCAAGGTAAGATTGTTGATTTGTTTACACCCTTGGTACTCCCTTGGCATAGGGCCTTCCTGCACCATAAAAGTTGCCAGTAGGGATAAGGCCTCCGACTGAGTACTAGCTTGGTTTCTCTATGTCCAATAACTTAGGTATCTTTTGCAATGGCATCTTAACGTCAAGTTCTGAATGGTAACCAAGAGCATTGGCGATATATTGCTTGTGGTGTTTGGGGACTTGACTTGCTAACAATTTCAAAAGAAGTAATCCATTTGTGGCACTGGGTTTTCTATTTGTTATCCTGTAGGTGTCTAATACAGACATTGTTTCCCCATTGTAGGGTAATTCCATTTAAACTATTTTATATACACGTGTGTACATATTTTAGGTAACTTCTACAATAGTAGGTTTCCATATGACCTTTTTGAAATACCTTTAATGTCCCTGTATTTCCTCGTCTATTTTGCCCCTCCATCTCCTCTTCCCATTAAGACCTTCTTGTACCAGTATCCCCCTTTAATTCCTTATACTACTTCATTTTATCTCCTGCCCTTGAAGTCCACCATTCCCATTACTAATTTCCTGACCTCCATAGGTATTTCAAAAGAAACACACATATGTGAAGATTCAGAGCTAACATCCACAAATGAGAGAAAAATGATCTTTGTCTCTCTGGATCTAGGTTATCTCACTCAGGATGACTGTTTTCAGCCCTGTAGATTTCATATTTTCATTTTTCCTAGCAGTTCAATTATATTCCATTGTGTAAATATATCCGATTTTAGTTATCCAGTCATCACCTCATGAACATCTAGGTTGTTAAATTTCCTGGCTATTGTGGATACAGAAGCAATGAACATGTATGAGTAGATATCTCTATAGCAGAGTATGGTCTTCTCTGGAAATATGACCATGAGTGACATGGCTGGGTCATGCGATAGATCTATCTCACAATCATTATAATCTTGAACTCCAAGCAGCTCTGGTTATCTGCATTGGACCTAAAAGAGACTGGCCCTGCCTTAATCAGTTTTGGATGGGGGGTGGTTCATTGAATCCTACACTTCTGTGCTTAATTATTGGCTATTGAAATAATCCAGGAGAAGGGAACTCACTGTCTTCAGTTGCACTGATGACCACAGCAGACTCTATTGGATAAGTTCCAAACCTGTGGTCATATGTTCCAAACCTGTGGTCAGCTTTGCTTAATGTCAGTGGGTCACAAAACAAAACAAAAAATATATAAATGTGGGAAAGATAGGAGAGGAGATTGTCAGGCATGGGTAGTGAGAGTAACTACAATATTTTTTATACATGAATTAACATGGCAAATAAACATTTAATAACAAAAGAAACTTCCCACAAAGACAACTCCAAGCCAATATATTGTTACAGTTGAGATCTACTAAACAATTAAGAAATGACCAGGGACTAAGCCACTACCCAAAGACTATACATGGACTGACCCTGGGCTCCAACTGCATAGGTAGCAATGAATACCCTAGTAAGAGCACCAGTGGAAGGGGAAGCCCTTGGTCCTGCCAAGGCTGAACCCCCAGTGAACGGGATTGTTGGGGGAGGGCGTTAAGGGGGGAGGATGGAGAGGGGAACACCCATAGAGAAGGGGAGGGGAGGGGCTGGGGGATGTTGGCCTGGAAACCGGGAAAGGGAATAACAATTGAAATGTAAATAAGAAATACCCAAGTTAATAAAGATGGAGAAAAAAAAGAAATAAATGATACCTATTCTACATGATCTTTTAGAAAATTGAAGAGGAAAGAATACTTTCAATCCATGAGGCCAGAATTATCTCATATTTGTTTGCTAGTTCAGACAAAACTGTTAGATGCAGGCTGGCTTCATCAACAAAAATACATTGTCTTCCAGTTCTGAAGACAGGAAGTTTGAGATCAAGGCATGGTCAAGGTTAGTTCCTATTGAGTCTGAGAGAACCTGTGACAGGTTTCTACCCTAGCGTCTTATAGTTTTCTTGCAGTCATTGGTCTCCCTTGACTTATAGACACATTACTTACATATTTGGCTTTGTCTTCACATGCTTTCCCCCTCCAAACACTGTGTGTGCTTGAGTGTGTGTGTGTGTGCTTGAGTATGTCTAAATCCTATCCTCCTATAGAATATAGTTGAACTAGAGGTGCACTGTTCTCAAGTGTGACCTTGTCTTAACTAACTTCCTCTACAGGGTGCTAATTTGCAAATAAGGATACATTCTAAGGTATTAGAGAATAGGCCTTCATCATGTGGATTTCTATGGGGGCACAATTTAACTTATAACACCTTAGTACAAAAATTGAAGACTACAATGAAATTATAGTCTTCAAATACATGCTAATGATTCATGAACTTGAATACAAAACTTTTGAAACAAATTTTTAATGAATGAAATCAAATGTTTCATTTGGGAGTAATATAACAGGACCTGGTGACTATACCAGGACCCCTTAAAATGTTAGTTCGGTTTAACATTCAGCAATCAATTAACATTCTATAGCAAATAACAGATAACACAATATTTTATACTATATCAATAAATATTGTGTACATAAAATATATTTGCCTATGCAAAGCTATGTGATATATTATTCAACAGATACACAATAAATATTTAACAAAAACTATCATCTATTCCTCTTAGTTGTAAAAACTCTTGGCAAACTAAGAAAAGAAATTCTTCAATTTGAGAAAGAACAGCTATATAAAACTTATAATTGGAGGTTGGAGAGTTGGCTCAGGAGTTTAGAGCACTGGTTGCCCTTACAAAGGACCTGGATTCAGTACCCACACCAGCACCCACAGGGTGACTTATGACCATTGATAGCTCCAGTTTCAGGCTATCTGATGTCTTTATTTGACCTCTGAGGTCAAATTAGGCATGCACGGGGCACACATAGATGCATTCAGGGAAAACACTTAACGCACATAAAAACAAATAAATCCAAAAAAGTAAAAGAAACCCTACAGCTAACATTATAATGGTATATGACTGGATAGTTTCTTCTTAAGTCATATAGGGATGGGGTTTCCAATCAAAATTATATGGCGAGATGGCGCAAGTTGCAATAAATATTAAATCAAATTGGGCACCATCCCACGCTATTGCCAGCTCCGACTGACCACATGGCATCTGTGGGGTATTTTCATCTCAATCAGCAAAACGTTTCCACCTGACTCATTAAGTTGTCAATTTCCATCCCACGTTGCCACCAGCTACTCTCTGGGCCCTGCAGTGATCTTGCCATCCATCTAGTTCCCAAGGTGTGTCACTATCATGCCAGTTCCATACAGAGATTGCCTATCTTGAGGCTCTCTTGCTACAGACTCTGCTCACATTCCCAACATCTGGCTCCTGTTGTTATAGTTACAACTGCCAGTAACCTGTTAAAACGAAAACTCAAAAAGCTTGTAATTTAGCAATCAGATTTATATCAGTAAATTCTCACTCCACAAAACATCCACACATAAACTCAGAGCCAATTAATATTGATACAAACTCCCCACCTAGATAAGACAAATCGTCCTATAAAAATCCATCCCTTATAAAATATTCATGGGGGAGGGATTAGGGGGATATTGGCCTGTAAACTGGAAAAGGGAATAACACTCGAAATGTAAATAAGAAATACTCAAGTTAAAAAAAATAAAATAAAATATTCATAACTACCTGTGGCCCTTTAAGGCCACACAGTTCTGGTTTGTCCTACTCTGCCTTCATCTTGGTTATCCCTTCTTTCTCCTCTCTCCTCTATCCAAAACTCTTTGCCTGCCTTACTTTTTCACTGCCCAATCACCGGCCTTGCCTTATCTTGTGCCTGCCTTCACCTGCATATAGACAGCAATCCACAGGCGCAAAGAAAGGCTGACTTCTCTCTCTTACTGGAAACAGGTCCTAACAAGGGAACAGAGCCTGTACCTCTGCCCTGTGTCAATCCAGAGATGGATTATTCAATACCTCAATTACCCCTCTCCAACTGGCCAGGAAGAACCTGAATTTCCATCCTACCCCCTCAGTATCAGTGAGTTGCTGTGCAGCACTAGTAAGCTCTCAGCTTGCAGTCTCTCCCCCCTGCAGGGAGCTGGGTTCCAATGCAGGAATGAGGTGGAGTGGGCAGTGCTAGGCTTTCTTGAGGAATGTGTTAATTAATGGGGTCAAGAAGGAAAATGAATTTGCATTTGCAACACTTTACTCTCTGCCTTGGTCAAGTCAAGATGTTCTCCCTTGTGTTGCTGTGTCTTCATGTCCTTCTATGCTTATAAAGAGAGATGAAACATATGTTAAACCACTTCACTTTGTTAACCATTTTTATATTTCTGTATATATCCTAGCATCATACTATCAAATTTCATATATACACAGCAAAATATATTTTTGATGGAAAAAGACACTAACCATGAGCTGAGGCTGTAGTTCAGTCAGTAAAATGCTTGCACAAAGTCCGGAGTTCCGCTTCAGTTACTGCACAAACCAGGTCTAGCACTTGGGAGGTGGAAGAAGGAAGGTCAGACTGCATAGGAAGTTCATTGTCAAACCATCCAACCAACCAACCAACAAACCACAATAAAGAAACCACAAGCCACAGTGAATTAGGTAAGGGCCCACCCAATTTAGTGTGATGCCATCTTCACTTATAATCTTCAATATTCTATTTTCAAGTAAGGTCATGTTCACGAAGGTTAGGACTTGAACATACCTTTTTGTGAATCAAAGTTCATTCCTTTAGAAATATGTTTAATGATTGAAACAAAAATTGTAACACCATCATCCAGGGGTGTTCAAAATAGACAAAGAAAATAATTGGGACATATTTTTAAAGTGGAGCTGTTAGAGTTTTAAGTGGGAGTAGAGTTCCAAGACTTACTTGAAAGAGGAAAATATCAAAACAAGTAGATTCTGATATTCTATATTTATGTGGTAATACCAGCTTGAACTATGGGGAAACTATATAGATATGAAAGAAAACAAAACAAATTAAAAGGTATGTTAGCAAACAAAACAGAAAACCAAGGTGGAATCCTTGAAAAGTTTTAAGTAATCTGCAAGAAAGCCAAGAGAAAAGAGAGAAAACGCAATCAACCAGCAGAAGCAAATAACACCGTGAAGCACCAACACTGAAGCACTGAAGTCAGTGCTTTAAATGTGTACAACCTGAAAATGGTCATCGCAAAACAAATGCTGGCAGAGGGGATAAAGAAAAAAAAAGACTTGAATGCATAATATCTAGAAGAAACTTACTTAACAGATGAGAACAAAGGCAGGTTAAAATGAAAAAATGAAAAAAATCTATACTCTGCAAAAATCAAAAGTAAAGGCCTATTTTGCTTTCTGTTTTTCCTGCCAAAAAAGAACTTAGGGGGGAAAAAGTTTATTTGGGTTACAGGTTCTAACCACTGCCAATCATTGAGATGGCTCAGTGCTTGAAAGCTTATTGTCCAAGCATGAGGACCTGAGTTCAAGCTGGGCTTTTTGGCCACAAACCTATCTTCAAATTCAGTGAGATACCCTGTCTCAAAAGAATAAAGCAGAGAACCATAGATAAGCCTATTTGAAATCTTCCACTTGTCTTTCTGTGAATGTATGAGTATGTGTACCTGTGAGCCTACAACACACAGACACACACAGATACACCCACATACTCTTACACACACAAGTGTACATGCACAAATTCACACACGCACGGAGAGAGAGGGGGGAGAGAGAGAAAGAGAGAGAGAAGAAGAAGAAGAAGAAGAAGAAGAAGAAGAAGAAGAAGAAGAAGAAGAAGAAGAAGAAGAAGAAGAAGAAACAGGAGACAGATAGAGAGAGAGAGAGAGAGTCAGAGACAGAGACCAAGAGGAGGGGGAATCCTTCTCTGAAAAGTAGTTCCAAGAGTTACTCATAATCCTGGAAAGAGAAGCCAATCCAGCCCTTCCTTCTCAGACACATAATCCAGTGCTGTGCAGCCCACACTGTCCAATCCTTTTTCTTTAGATCTCATATAATTGTTCTAAATTTGAGTCGAGTCTAAGCTGATATTCAGGGTCTTATCCCAGTGTGCCTAGGATTCCAATATAATGGTGGTAAGTTCATTTCAATGTGAGAAAGTGTTCAGTATAGAAAGAAGAAGAACAAGGACCCGATGACAAGCCAGAATCAGGTACATATACATCTAGAAGGAATTTCTGTAAATGCACAAGATGCGAAAGTGAATCTGACTACAAGTCAGTGTCTCCTTATCTATCATTGCACATGTGAATTTTATACATGATAGAAATATGTACTTACTCGGTGACTTGTATTAGAATTTGAAAGTTCTAAGTGACAAATATTTCATAATTAGGCTAAATAACCTATGAGCAAAATAGTTACTTATAATTGGTGTTAAGTAAGCATGCACACACACACTTACACCCAAAATTGGTCCTACTTCTATAGAGTATCAATGGGGTAGGACATATTGAATGGCAGAAGGAAGATATGTCAATAAAGTCCTACTGCAGAGCTCTATTAAACAACATGAAATTTAATGTGAGCCAACAGTGTAATGTTCCTGCACATGGACTTCTATGGTGATGAAACTTGCCTCCGCAATATGGATTAGTGAGTACTGTCTGGTTCAGTGTTAGTCAAGTCCTTCACCAATGACTAGTGTATTCTTTCTTACTCGTTCATGGGGCTGATGGGTGGAGACAAATTTTCTAGAAGGCATAACTAGCACTTGGAACTATCCAAATGAGGGACATGACCAGAATGTGGTGGCACAAGCCTCTAATCCCAATACCCTCAAGACAGAGTCAGGCAGATCTCTGAGTTTGAGGGCAGCTTGTTTTACTAAGCGAGCAAGTACCAGGACAGCTAGGGCTGTGAAGATAAACCCTGTCTCGCAAAACAAAACAACAACACGAAAAAGGCAGAAGGAAGGAATTAATGAATGAACAAACAAATGAATGGCAAAAGAAATGAAAAAAGAGGGAAAAAGCAAAAGTGAAGAAAATGTTAAAGTAGTAAGAATGATTAGGGTGGAAATGAGCAACCTTGGAGCATAGAGTTCTTCCATGCAAAACTGAGAATAATGTAATTCCAACCTGGTAGAATGGGTAGAAGGTACCAGGAAGAATATGAGTCAAATAAGACACAGTCATCTTTATCCCTGCAGGCACTCATGCTGATCATCTACTTGGCTGGAACACTTAAAAGAACAGACTATGTATGGCTGAGATTCATAACCCATGATCTGACTTCTCAGCATGTGGAATTACTGAAACATAGACTTCTTTTGATTAAGTAGAAAGATGAGAACTTTCTAGTATATGCATCTTTTACCAGAAAGGGATACAGAAACATATGATGACTTTCCCAGAGCCAAGCAAAGCAAGAAGAAAACTGTGTGGTCTTTCTTAAGATTAAACACAACTTTCTCTTTCTTTCTTTAATTCTCTTTCTTTCTTTCTTCCTTCCTTTCTTTCTTTCTTTCTTTCTTTCTTTCTTTCTTTCTTTCTTTCTTCCTCTCTCTCTCTCTCTCTCTCTCTCTCTCTCTCTCTCTCTCTCTCTTTCTGAAGCAGGCACATAGTCCTTTGTGACATCCTCTTGGGAACGACTTACCTCCCAGTCTGCCATTCTCTTTCATCCTCTCAGCCCTTTCCCCCCTTTCCAAATGAACTGAAATTGAAGTGTTGACAAGCTCGAAGAAAATGATCAAAAGTGTACTGAAATGTGTTGTCCACAAGAATGTTCATGTGCATGGCTGAGTTGAGGTACATCTAAGAGTTTAGACATCAGGCACTGCTCTGCAAATGCAAGTTACAATCCCTTGGGACACTGTCTTTTAACCTTAATTGTCACCAAGAAATGTCCATCAAAGGCTTGCGTACCCCGGAATCTTGCTCAACATAGTAACACTATCTTGCCTACCAGTGGAAGCATTCCTTAGATGAAAGTGGTGTTCTCTGTAGGTAACATATGCATTCCTAATTTCTTGGAGCTTCTTTTGTAAGATTTTATTTTAACTTATATGATTTGCAAAGATGACGGTGATGGTGGTGGTGGTGGTGGTGGTGGTGGTGGTGTGTGTGTGTGTGTGTGTGTGTGTGTGTGTGTGTGTTAATGTGCATTTGTGTCCAGAGGTGTTAAAACCCCTGGATCTGCATCTGGAGTTACAGGCAGTTGTGAGCTACCTCATGTCAGTGCTGAGATCTCAATTCACATCCTCTGCAATAGCAGTGCATGCTCTTAACTGCTGAGCCACTTCTCTAGCACAGCTGGTGGGAGACTCTTTAAACAATAATTTTCCTGACTGCATGGTATTTCTTTCCCTTCTAAAAGAATATTCTTTCCCTATCTAAAGGAATATTTTTGAAGTAGGCATGTCTACATGATAAAAAGGTGGGGATGCTTTACAAGAATGGAAAAAATGAGGGTCTTCCAAACCAAGGGAAGTCTGACTGTTGGAAAGTTATAGAACAGCTGGCCTCTTGGAACTTGGTCTAGAGCTCATCTTTTCCATTCCTATTTCTGTTCACTGTGTTCTGCTGCTTTAAATCTCTCTTTAAAAGACAGATGCCATGGGATGTAACCACATCTGGCACATGGCAGAAAATAGGCTGAAAGAGAAAGCAAGCATTCCTCCATTCTGCAGCAATATCATTTAATTAGCCAATCACTGTAGCTTTCTAACAGTACTGGAACCTCAGGGAGTTTCACAAAACATTCCCCCATCATTACCCTCTCACACTGGAAGCACACCAGAGAACTAAGTTCAGTAGGGCTAATGTAGGGCAAACCTCGGGTTGCCCAATGGTCCATTAACTCTACTCTTTTCATTACATCATAAATCCCAGGGATACAAGGAAACCACTAGTTTGCAACCAAGTAGGCCAATGTCTCTATCAAGACATGGTTTAAAATGTAAGATACTGTTTATTATTAAGTACTTTATGAATACTATCTCACATATTAGGTTCAAGCATTTAAAAAAAATGGTCTGTCTCCAGTTCTAAATTGTTGAATGATAATATCTTTTAGGCCCTCATCCTCTCCTTTCTTGTTCTCCACATCTGGCCAAGTCTGTAAGAATAATGCAAGATCCCCCTCCTTTGTACTATTAGGATTTGAACCACACAACCTCTTGAACACATGTGCGAGCTAGCATACTGGTCCCTCCAAATCAAAATGAAACCCATGTCCACTCTCCTTTTTTGTTATCTCACAGTTGGATTTTGATTAATTTGGGAAGACAAATTTTACTCTTGCCAGAAAAGATTGGTGTGTGAGTGTGTGTGTGTGTGTGTGTGTGTGTGTGTGTATGTATGTATGTATGTATGTAGACAACTTTGGATCTCCTAGAAGTGGAGTTTAAGATTTTGTGAATGACTGTGTGGGTGCTTTGACTCAAATGTAGGTCCTCTGGAAGAGCAATAAGTGGCCTTAATCATTGAGCCAATTCTCTAGCCTCCTAAAATCGAATTTTGATGTAACCTGTATCAGTCTGGTTTGTATTGTTATAATATCAGCATGTTACAGGTGAGGAAACAGAAACAGGTCAGAGGAATTCCCAGGGCCTTACAGAGCACATAAAATTATAAAAGTCACTTAAGAAAATAAATATAGTGCAAAGATTTCAGTGTATACCTAAAATATTATGCGGCTAGTGAGTGCTACTTAAATGTAAACAAAGGATCTAAGGTAAGTCTCTGATCATACGACAATGAAGCAGAGATTGACACAGTGGAATGAAGACTCTGTAGCCACAATCTAAGCATCCCACAATGAGGTCTGAAGAAAGTAAACTTGTATTGCAGGGGTCTGCACTAAAGCTTATCTATAGAATAATAACACTGTATTCCAGTTTTTTAAATTTAATCCTTATCACAGCTCTGTAATTATCCCCATTTTTATTATCCCCTGTGTTTTAGGTAAGGAAACTGAACATGCACAAGAGGTTGGGAATATGTCCAAGATCATACAGCTCGGAATCAAAGGAGCCAGCATGAGGAGCTCCGTGGGATGATGTGTTGGAGGGAAAAGTTTAACATCACTTGGACTGTGGTTAGTTTGGCTTCTTCTAAGCATATATAATAAAGGTAATATTTACAGTCTTTGTTTTGTTTTCTCAGACTGACTTTATACTCACTATGTAGCTGAAGATGGCCTTAAACATATCATTCCTTGCCTCCTTCTGGGTGCTAGGATTACAGGCCTGCTCCACCTCACCAGACTCCATGAAGATAGTATTTGTTGTACATTGAATGTTAAGTTATCCACATGCATCATCCTATTTAAACTCACAGCAGTGCTCTAAAGACAGCTCCATGATCACACCACTTTATAGAAGAGGAACTTGAGTCTCAAAGACATTAACAAAACAGGATCAAAGAAAGCCAACTTGTGTGTAGACTTTGGGAAGAGCTGGAATTTGAAGTCTGTTTGATTCTGAGCACCCTTTGAATGCCCAGCTATGGGAAAGATTTAGTTTGAGCCCTAATCCCTCCCCTCTTCCCACTGAAAGCACACAGCATGTGGCAAAGGTCTGGCCATATCTTTAGGGTTTAAAGCCCAGACAGCTGCCCTCCCCCATCAGCACCTCTTGAGCTGTTACAGCAGAGACCTCCACAGCACCTCCTGTCAGATTCCTCCTTCTTTCTTGGTTGCTGATCTCAGAGACTGGACTGTCACTGGAGTTGCCATTGGTGCTGTAGCTCCTCAGGCAGCACATGCTGCAAACCCTTGTTATCTCCAGGACGGCTCTTTTTGGTATGTTAAGGATTTATTTTCTAGAAAAGGAAGACATGGGAAAGGAGAGCCTGCTGCTGCTCTTGGATTTCCCCATGAGAACTTTCTGGGCATCAAAGCCCAGAAATCCATATGCATGGTCAGGAAAGAAAAGTGTTCAGTGACCACACAGAAAACAGCATAAAGTTGTATAAGCCGAGTGCTGTCTGCAATCTTCAAACAACCAACCACTAATACTGAAACTTGGGAGCACAGCCTTCAGGTTCCTTTCTTTACTCAAGAGTAGAAAGTGGCGCTTGAGAGATAGTTTGGCACAAATTGGTTTGCAGCACAATGTGAGGGCCTGAGTTCTGTCCATAGAAAGCCTGTAAAAAGAAAAAAGGAAAAAAGAAAGAAAGAAGAGATCTGGGAGTTGTGGTACATACTTTTATTTCCAGCACTGGGGAGTAGGGGGAAAAAACACTTCCTGGGGAAATCACTGGCCAGCCAGACTACCTTACTAGGCAAGGTCCAGGCCAGTGGGAAAACTTGTCTCAAAAATGCAAAGTGAGGGGTTGGGGATTTAGCTCAGTGGTAGAGCGCTTGCCTAGGAAGCGCAAGGTCCTGGGTTCAGTCCCCAGCTCCGGAAAAAAAAAGAACCCCCCAAAAAATGCAAAGTGGATGGAATCTCAGGACCAATATCCAATGTTATTCTGTGACCTCCACATGCAGGTTCTCACATGTGCATGCATACTTACACACACACACACACACACACACACACACACACACACACACACACACACCACAAAGAAAACAAGACAGCGAGACAGAGAGACGACAGAGACATACACAAACAAAACCAGAGAAGGCAATTCTCTTATCATCTTCCATAGGAAGCTCATAATCACACCAGCTGCAGACAGTACAAGGACTCAGATGGAGATAAACAGGAAGAGTCAAAGATGATCTGCAGGCTTCTCTTTGAACTTCTGTATTTTCTACTTTCTGGGAATCCCAGAACTAAGAGGGTAGCAGAATGTCAATGGCAATGTAGTAACCAATGGAGCCTTGAGTCTGTGCTAGAAGGCCTGCTAAGCTAGCTAGTTACTTTTGCCCTGCCACTGAATAGCCATCTTGGAGACATGTTCTCCTTTCTATTTTAAGACCTTTCAGGTTCTCCAGCACTTAAACTTCAGTGACCTGTATTTTTTTTCTTTTGATTTTAATTAATAAAGTGGCAGACTTAGGTTGGCATGATGGCATATGCCAGTAATCCCAGTACTCAAGAGACTGAGGCAGGAGGACTCTTATGATTTGAGGGCAGCCTGGAACTCCAGGACATCCTTAGCTTCAAAGTGAGACTATGTAAACTCTATACTCCAAAGGAAAAAAAAAACAAGAAGTAGGAAAACTGAGAAGAACGGAAGAAAATGGCAAGCCTGCATGACGAAGTACCTTGTAGATGGTGTACACCAGGTACAAAGTTCTCTAAGTTGTACATTGCATGACTTAGGACTGGCATTTACTATATATCCTTTTCAATTTGATAATTATTTTCCTTTCAGTAAACATTGATTTTTGCATCAAAACATGCTACTCTGTTTCCTAAATGTCCCAGGCTTCAGCTGATACTCTCTGCACAAGTAATATTTGTAGATGCCACAAAATAGAGTAAGGAAGTCTTGGTTTTTAGAGATGCTGCACAGACTTTTGCTCACCCCGGGATTACACATGGTTTACATCGCCTAACAAAGTTACCCTCAACCTCTAAACTTCCATTCTGATTCACAATATGAAGTGCTAGCTGAGAAGTTTCTAGAAAGAATGTGGATCCCTTCATCAGGCACCTCTACTCATGATTTATCACAATTAATTCAACTGAAATTGTGGGTATGCGATAATCAAATTTACTATGACCATATTAGGTCACATTCTAATCTTACAGGACCTTAATCTAGCAACACAGAGGCAGATTCTCTTTTAACGCCATTCCTTTCCCTAGGAACTAACAACCTAAAAGAAGCACAAGAAGCTCATGTGTTCAAATAGAGCTAAGTCTGAAATGCTTAGGGAGTATGGAGGCAGAATGATAACAGACACTTGAGTAGAACTTTCAGGAAGCTGTACCTGAAAGAAGAGCTAGAAGGAAAACACACACACACACACACACACACACACACACACACACACACACATCACTTCCTTTGAACTTATGGAAAGACCTACAGCTTGTCTTATTTCAAGGAGTCTGGAGGTCATGGAGGAATCTGTTGTACTTTAGGGCTTTGGGCAATAAGCACATGGTGGTAGAAAACAAGGCTAGTGAACTAAAAAAACAAACAACAGACTAGATCATGGAACACTTTGAATGAAATATAAAGGAATTTGGACTCTATGGGCAATACTGACTGCCAACACATGTCTTTTAGCAATGGAGCCTCTTAATCATGTTGTTTTTATAGGACCATTGTTTAGGTCTAAATACAGACAATGACCTGGAACCAGAAGCCTCTGGAGACCGAATGACCAAGCAGGATGGATGCCAGTGCATATACCGTGTTTCAATAAAAGTCAAGGTTCCTCCAGTAGACAGATTCTAGGGTAGCCTCAGTCATCTCTCAGTCCTGAAATCCGTGCTCTAGTTTGTTCCTCTTCCCTTAAAAGTGGGCTGAACAAGTTTTTTTTTTTTTCACTTGGAAGAACAGAGCACAGTAAAGGCACTAGATTGTCCCATCTGAAGTTACAGAAAAAACAATGACATTTGTAGCCTGTTTCCATGTTGTGAGCAGCTGTCTGAAGAGTTTTAGATAGCAAACAATTGATGCTTGTGGACAAAGCCAGTTCAGAAGCAGACACCTAAGCACCAGCCACTTGAATCTGCTGGGAATTGGATCTTCTGAGGCAGGCCAATAGCCGCATCAGTGCGGAAGTAGATACTATCCAAGTGAGGCCTTGAGATAACTATACACCTGACTCATACCTTAACTGCAGCCTTTTGTGAGACCCTGAACCCGGTAGGCCTAGATTCTTGACCCATAGAAACTAGGGGTAGTTATAAAACACACTGTTTTGTACTGCTAAAATTTCTGATAATTTTTATTCAGTAGTTAATACAAGTAAGGGAGCAAGAATGAAGAACTAAAGGATTTTGGGAAATGTCAAGAAGGTGAGTTGAGATAGGAAAGGAGAAGGCTAAGTAGGATGTTGGCACTATTTATTTAATTGAGGTGGAAAATAGAATAAGGGTTGGAATTTGAGAAAGTAATATGCTGGACAATTGTTAAAGACTGGTGGAAAAATCAAGTAAATATACTCAGAAGGCAGTTGAGTCCAAAATTCTGAGACTCAGAATTATACTGAGAAGACATTTGGTAATACCAAACTAGAGGTTACTCAGAAAATATGGGGATCAAGGCTGAAACTCCAGAGATCCTTAACAGTTAAGATAATTCTTTCATCTAGTTTATGTGTATGATAGTAATATATATTATATATGCATATATATTCCTAAGCAGATCTCTCATTATAAATATCTTTTCCTTAGTTTTGAGTCTATTAACTAGGTTCCAGTTTCACCTCACTGAAGACTCCAACCATTACTGAATCCCTCGTGTCTGTAATAGAGTTAGCTGAACCCTCTCCAAATGGGATAACTTTACATTGAGAGAATACTGAGCGAATCTTCCACACTGCTTGTAATGTAGCAACATCACTAGAGTTCGTGCTGTTTACACACTCTATCCAAGTTAGCTCTTGCGATGAAATCATATTATGACATAGCAAAAGAGCTTGTTAGCAGAAGAAATGGAGGACAAAAAGAGTCCAGAAGATGACCCAGAGCTATTTTTCAGGGTTTGTTGGTGGTGAGTGTGTTCTTAGCTAACCTGCAGAATGTAAAACAGAGCCTGTAGACAGACTGAAAGACAGCTCTATCAGTTCTGTTGGAGGTGTTGACACCATTATCCTACCCAGGGTGTGAGCACAGATGCTTGTTACTATTCCAATTTAGCCGAGCTGCTTGGAGCTTTTGACATTACAGATATTCTAGTTCTACACATAGAGACTTACAGAAGAATCTTAAATCACATTTTTTCCAGAATAGAGTGAACAGCCAATGTTCCAAACTATATATTTGCAAATAACAAATGGCATTTCAATTGAGCAATTAAAAAGGGAAAACAAGCATTATAGTAGATAGCTTTAGTTTGTAGGACCTTACAAGTCACATTAAGTTTGAAGGAGCAACAATTGATTTGAATAAAAACAACGTGTGTATGAATGCAGAAATATACCAAGCTAAAGTCATATATCCAAATTTACTCCTTTAAAATCTTAAGCAGTTCGACTCCCTTTCTTGTCTTATCTCCTTGAATGTCACCTCCATCCTTCCATCTCTCTACCCTCCCCCTTTCCCTTCTGCCCTGACCAGATTCCCCACCCCTAACAAGGGAAAAGCAAAGACTCACACCTCTTGATGTTACCACCTCCTATTCTTACTGCTACTGTCCTTCATTTAGTCTTTCTGTCATGTCTGGTCCCAAGTCAAACAGCCTCTTTGCTAATCTGCCAGTCCCCAGTCTCTTCCTGCTCCAATTTGTCCTTCACACTACAGTCAGCTTGATCTTTACAAAGCACTACCAAAATCTTTTCATGCTTCCCACTAAGGACAAGATCGAACCACAACTCCTTAGCATGGTGTTTGTCCAAAGCAAATGAATAGGATCTTTTCTTCCATCTCCAGCTTCATTTCCCATGTTCTCTCTCTATTCATCTTCTGCAGCTATGTTCTTTGGTCATAAGAAGTTCTTGACTTCAAGATCTGTAACAATCTTGCAAGTAATTATGTGTCTACTTTGAGTGTCTTCTAGCTACTCTTCCATATAAAAGGTCTACATAAAGTGCAAAGGCTCAGGCTAAATGGACTCTTCTTCAGGATGACCTTGATTGACTCACCAAGAATGGAGGTATTGTGAAATGATTTATGATTTATTCTGTCTCAAGACCAAGTCATCTGTTGACCTTGCCTCTCTAAACCCGCATTCCAAGTCCCAAAGCTTCCTATTGTCCTTAGAGCCTTGTACATTTCTTGCTGCAGATGATGTTTTAGCAAGCTTTGTCTGTTTTTTAGTAAGCTTTTTTCTCTTAGCTCACTAGACTACATCTCTTCTCATGAGTTAATTCCCTTCCTTTGAATACTATCTCATTTTCTAATTCTAAAGCAAATAAAAATTAAAAAACTTTTATGTAATAAATAAGTAGCCATGGGTTCAGATTATCTTTTAAACTCCCAATGTCCTGAGCATATGAGTCAGTGCTTGAGCCCTTTCCTTGCATTTATGAAGTCAAGGTTTAAACTTGCAGGATCATAGAAATGTTTATAATTTTATACTTAAATAAATATTAAAGTTCATCCAATGTTTTGAATACTTTTTAGTAAGCATTATCCATATTCATTTTTGTTGATTAGAACTTATAAAGTCCATATACAAAACAGTGTATTGCAAGCACACTACCTCTGAGCTCCAACCACTTTACTTTCCCTCCAACAGATCTTGTTTTTTCAAATGAGAATTTTCTTTAACACAAGTGCACTCTCTTTTAAAATGGATTTCAAGCAGAGGTGCCACAAAAGAATCAAACTGGAAATGGATAGAACTCTAGGGTTTTAGGAACATTCTGGAAATGGCCTTCTCCTTTCCATCTATTCTCCAACTGGGATGATGCTCGTGGAGAAAGTGGTACAACGTGAAAGTTCTAGTTCATTTACTCTGGCATTAACAAGCTATTTCTTTTGGTTTCTTTGTTTCATTCTGGTCTTCAGATGCCTTCTGTGCCAAATAAAAATGATAGACTGGATTTCTGGCCAGTCCCTCTAGCTCTGAGCAACAGTAATCCATTCTCTGTCTATAAAGATTATGCTGACTCTGCACAGTCCTCTAAATGAAGTCATACAAAAGTGGATCTGATGTCTCAAGCCTGTGGTCCTAGCACTTGGGAAGCTGAAGCAAGAGGGTTTTTTCATGGTCTGATGCCTGCTGGGGAAACATTAGTGACTTCCAGGCTAGCCTATGCTACAGAATGAGATCTTGTCAGCAGAAAAGCATACCGCATATAACATTTTGTTGTTGTACCCTGTGTGTGTCTGTGTGTGTGTGTGTGTGTGTGTGTGTGTGTGTGTGTGTGTCAGAAATTGTATTCCTTTTCTTTCTTAAAAATGAACTTTACTTCTTGGAACAGTTTTGAATTTACATGAAAATTGAGGAGATTGGGTGAAGAGTTGTCACATTTGAATATTTCCTTATAATTAACACCTTCCACTAAAATATTTTATCCCCCCTCCTTCTTTACCTATTTTTTCTTTCTTTGACACAGGGTTTCATGTATCCCAAGATAGTCTTAAACTCGCTCTGTGTAGATGACCTTGAACTTCTGATCTTCTTCTTTTTTTTTATTAACTTGAGTATTTCTTATATACATTTCGAGTGTTATTCCCTTTCCCGGTTTCCGGGCAAACATCCCCCTCCCCCCTCCCCTTCCTTATGGGTGTTCCCCTCCCAACCCTCCCCCCATTGCCGCCCTCCCCCCATAGACTAGTTCACTGGGGGTTCAGTCTTAGCAGGACCCAGGGCTTCCCCTTCCACTGGTGCTCTTACTAGGATATTCATTGCTACCTATGAGGTCAGAGTCCAGGGTCAGTCCATGTATAGTCTTTAGGTAGTGGCTTAGTCCCTGGAAGCTCTGGTTGCTTGGCATTGTTGTTCATATGGGGTCTCGAGCCCCTTCAAGCTCTTCCAGTTCTTTCTCTGATTCCTTCAACGGGGGTCCTGTTCTCAATTCAGTGGTTTGCTGCTGGCATTCGCCTCTGTATTTGCTGTATTCTGGCTGTGTCTCTCAGGAGCGATCTACATCCGGCTCCTGTCGGTCTGCACTTCTTTGCTTCATCCATCTTGTCTAATTAGGTGGCTGTATATGTATGGGCCACATGTGGGGCAGGCTCTGAATGGGTGTTCCTTCAGTCTCTGTTTTAATCTTTGCCTCTCTATGCCCTGCCAAGGGTATTCTTGTTCCCCTTTTAAAGAAGGAGTGAAGCATTCACATTTTGATCATCCGTCTTGAGTTTCATGTGTTCTAGGCATCTAGAGTAATTCAAGCATTTGGGCTAATAGCCACTTATCAGTGAGTGCATACCATGTATGTCTTTCTGTGATTGGGTTACCTCACTCAGGATGATATTTTCCAGTTCCAACCATTTGCCTATGAATTTCATAAAGTCATTGTTTTTGATAGCTGAGTAATATTCCATTGTGTAGATGTACCACATTTTCTGTATCCATTCCTCTGTTGAAGGGCATCTGGGTTCTTTCCAGCTTCTGGCTATTATAAATAAGGCTGCGATGAACATAGTGGAGCACGTGTCTCTTTTATATGTTGAGGCATCTTTTGGGTATATGCCCAAGAGAGGTATAGCTGGATCCTCAGGCAGTTCAATGTCCAATTTTCTGAGGAACCTCCAGACTGATTTCCAGAATGGTTGTACCAGTCTGCAATCCCACCAACAATGGAGGAGTGTTCCTCTTTCTCTGCATCCTCGCCAGCATCTGCTGTCACCTGAGTTTTTGATCTTAGCCATTCTCACTGGTGTGAGGTGAAATCTCAGGGTTGTTTTGATTTGCATTTCCCTTATGACTAAAGATGTTGAACATTTCTTTAGGTGTTTCTCAGCCATTCGGCATTCCTCAGCTGTGAATTCTTTGTTTAGCTCTGAACCCCATTTTTTAATAGTGTTATTTGTCTCCCTGTGGTCTAACTTCTTGAGTTCTTTGTATATTTTGGATATAAGCCCTCTATCAGTTGGAGGATTGGTAAAGATCTTTTCCCAATCTGTTGGTTGCCGTTTTGTCCTAACCACAGTGTCCTTTGCCTTACAGAAGCTTTGCAGTTTTATGAGATCCCATTTGTCGATTCTTGATCTTAGAGCATAAGCCATTGGTGTTTTGTTCAGGAAAATTTTTCCAGTGCCCATGTGTCCCAGATGCTTCCCTAGTTTTTCTTCTATTAGTTTGAGTGATGTGGAGGTCCTTGATCCACTTGGACTTAAGCTTTGTACTGATCTTCTTATTGGAACCTCTGCAGTGCTGGGCTTACAGATGCATTCACCATGTCTTGTTTATTCAGTACTGGGGACAGAGCTTTGGAACTTTACTCAAGCTAGAAAAGCACCCTAGCAACTGGGCCATATTCCCAGCCCTCATTTGTAATATTTAATGAACTAATATTAGCATATTATTACAAATAGAATTGATACCTTATAGTTTAGTAATAGTCTTATTTTCTTAGGTAAGTCTTAAATATGACAGTTTATTTTTGATGACTTTGACAAATTGGAGAAATATTGATCAGGCATATAGAGTTAAGATCTGATTTTTATAACCAGCACTTGAGAGGCAGAGCTCTTTGTGAGTTTGAGGTCATCTTGTCTTATATAGGGAGTTTCTGGACAGCTAGAGCTACATAGTGAGACCCTGTTCCAAAAACCAAACCAAACAGAACAACAACAAAAAAAGCAGAAGATTTGATGTTTTACTAGGATGGGCTTGGGATTAAAAATTCTGGGGAAGAAGACAACAAAAGTACGGTTCTGTTTCCAATGCATTGCATGAAGAACATATTTTATCTGTCAATAATTGATACTGACTTGACTGTAATGGAGGTCATGTTTGTTACACTTTTTTAGTAAGATGTGACAGGTCCTCCCTTCCCTTACTCTATTCTTTGAGAAGTAGTCAAAGCATGAGCCTGAATTTGGGAGGTAGGGGCTATGCTCCACCTCCCTGAAGTCAGACTAGTGATGTCTATTACTTAGAATTGTCCTGCACTGCCTGTCCTCAGCTCCTCACCTGCTTACTTAGTTCTGATTTCTGTCACTATGGGCATCTGTAAATTTTTATGCTTTTGGTTATGGCTCAGTATTAATTTAATCATTTTATTGCTCAAATGATTACATATTTGATCATTGGGTGCTGCTTTAATTGGGTTCCTTTGACTCTGACATTCAATTCGTTGTTTTCAACTCTCTCTCTCTCTCTCTCTCTCTCTCTCTCTTTCTCTCTCTCTCTCTCTCTCTCTCCTTCTCTAAAAACTCTAGATTTATCTCCTAATCAGCAAATAAATACATAGATTGTTTACCCCATTAGGGTAATATGAGTAATAATGATAGCATGTAGACATACACATTTTATATGGACATATGTGCTTGCCTTTTCTAACTTTTCCTACCTGTGGAATTGCTGACTGCTATGTGAAGTTTGGTTTAACCCCTGAAACTGCTAGACTGTTTATAAGGGTTTTTTTCTTCACTTTCATCGGTACTGTGTAAGGACCACAATTTCTCCACATCCTCAGCAAGACTTTGCTGTCTATTTAAACTATTTTTATAATCACGTGCATGTGAAGTGGTAGCATTTCCCTCTGAATAATGGTACCAAGCATCTGTCCCTGTGTTAGTGTCCATTTGTACACTTTTTTTGAAAAAAAAAAAGCATACTCAAGTCCCTTTGCCTGTTTAAAAGTAGTTGTCTTGTTGTATTTTAGTAGTCTCTTCGTGGTCTAAATATAAACCCTGAACACATGCATTATTTGCATATATTCTTCCATTCTGTGAGTTGCTTTTCTTTGCACTTTTTTGATGGTTTCCTCTGAAATGATGCCAATCAATCAAAACAAACAAATAAACAAAAACTTATGTTTTTATTCTGATAAAGTCTAATTTATCTGTTTTAAAAATATTTATTTTGTGTTCATGCATGTGGTGAGGTGCGTCCATACCATCATGGATGTGTGGAGGTGAGAGGACATCTTTTTAGAGCCAGTTCTATGTAGCCAAGACTGGTCTTGAACTCCTGATCCTCCTGCCTCATCACATTGAGACCTAAAATTTATACCATTCATCAGCTTCAAACCCACAGAACTGCCATCTTAAATATGCAACAACACTTCATATATATTCTTGAGAGCTCACAAGGGCAGAGGCATCATGCTGTGTATTGGTGTGAAAACTAGACACAGTTTTTGCCCTCATGGATGACACTTACACACTTGGACAGAAACAGCAGACAGCATTGCACAAATGAATGTAAACCGACCACTGTGGTGGTTTGTATATGCTTGGTCCAGGGAGTGGCATTATTAGGAGGTGTGGCACTTTTGGAGTAGGTGTGGCCCTGTTGGAGTAGGTGGAGTAGGCTTTAAGACCCTCATCCTAGATGCCTGATAGCCAGCCAGTCTTCTGTTTGCCAAAGGAACAAGATGTAGAACTCTCAGCTCCTCCTGTACCCTGCCTGCCTGGGGGCTGCCATGCTCCCACCTTGATGATAATGTACTCAACCTTTGAACTTGTAAGGCAGCCACAGTTGCATGTCTTTATAAGAATTATTTTGGTCATGGTGTCTGTTCACAGCAGTAAAACCCTAAGGCAAGCACACACACACACACACACACACACACACACACACACACACACGCACGCACACACGCACGCACACACACACACACACACACGCGCACACACACACACACACACACACACACACCAATGCTTAGGAGAGGCACTAAGTGCTTAGAAAGCTCATAACAAGTAACTGCGACATATTTAAGATGCAGGCATCATGGAAAGCTTTCTAGAAGAGGTGATACTTAAACTAAGACTTTTTTCTGAAGAATGCTGGGCAGTCTGCGGAAAGAGCTTGAGTAAGAATTTTAATTTTCCAAACATAGAGAAACAGTGAGCTGAAAAGCTAACCCCCTGCGGGGGAGGGTCATACATTTTTGGTAGGTTTTATTAGTTGTAAGGAAATCTGTGCTTCATGTGATGGGGATGAAGAAAATCAGATCAAGGTGAAAATGTAAAATAGAAGTGGTTAAGCTTAGAAAGGTAAAGAGAAACTACATTGCACAGAACTTTGGATCAGTGAGGATTTTCCCCCTAAAATCTCTGTACTTAAAGCTAGCAGAAACTTATTTGCGAAAGGAAATAGCATAATAGAATTTATGTGCATATGCTGGGGAGCTAGTTTGGGGCATCAGAGTGGAAGCACAGAGAAGAGTGATGGTGGAGGGATAGATGAGGATGGTGGACATCCAGTCTTTTCTCCCTCTAACCACTATACCATTCCCAGGCTTGCTCTCTGCTCCTCCTAAGAAAGCAGCAAGAACTGCTGGAGCACCTGTGATCATAGATATTGGGGTACCTTGGTGGCCCCTGCTCCTTGCAATCCAAGGCTGTTAAGCGTGACTCCAAAGGAGGTCTTTTTCTCCAGTGAGTGAGTCTGAAGAATGATGAGCCACTCACTAATCTGCCTCTGTTCCTGCTTTCTGAGGAGGGGACCTGGCAGGGGGTTGCTCTGGTGAGCTCCTCCTGCCTCTATTAACTGCAGCCTCAGCCCTGGAGAAAAGCTAGAGGATTACTCCTCCTGGGGCTCCTTGTCCCCCTCATATCTCCTAAAACAGCTAAAGAAAAAGCTAAAACTTTCTCTTACAGGAGCCACATTTCAGTGTTCACGATGGGGAAGGCATATATTTTAAATCTCCCTTTTCTCCCGATAACAGAAATACAATCATATTAGAGAAAACTGGAGAGTATAAAGAAGACTTGCCAGTATTCATACTACTACCCTTTTTGCATATTTCCTCTCATATATACTTATTTTTAAATGGTCAAGGTCATACTTGCTAAATGAGAGTTCTGGCATATTGTTCTCTTCCCTTGGTATTAAGATGGTTTAGTGTGTTATTTAAATCACTCCATAAATGATTGTGATAATTACACAGCAGTCATTTTTTAAAAAATCATATTTACTCTTTCCTGTTTCCTGGACACTTGGGGTAGTTATAACATATAATCAGTATAGGAACAGCTGAGACAAGGTTGCTTTGACTCTTTGCCCGCACTTTGAATATCCAGCCCTACCTCCTGTGGACTTCTAGGAGGGGGATTAATAAGGAAAATGATGGAGTCACAGAATAGGAAAGCAAATCTCTAGCAGGATAATTCCCACCAAAAATAGCTGTGGTCCTGGCATGGAAACTGAAAGACAATGGACTCCTGTCTTTTCTGTCTGGAAGGATCTGTTTTCCTAGTACTTGCCACAGCCGAAGCAGAGCCTACTCACTCTCTCCACGTCAAGAATTACCTCTTTTCTCCAGAGGTCTTTCCGGATTTCGGCTGCAGAGGCAGTTGGGGCTGGACGTTCCTTGGCTTCTGTCTTCCTTTTGTGGCAGGCAGAGCAAAAAGAATCCTTCCCAGGGATCTGCGAATCTTGTTCCACTAGGCTGTATTTGGAACTAGCTAGGCAACCTCGAACACTGTCATTTCCTCTTTTGGTGACAAAACCTGCCAGAGGAGACCGAGGGGATTGGAGTCTGGGCACATGTTGATTTTGTTGCTGTTTGGATTTAAGCTTTATCAGAAACTCAACTCTATAAAAACCGATTGAGGACCAGACACTGGTAGACAGAGCAGTGTAGAGAACAGATCCTGGTGTAAACGTTCTGGGTTAGAGAATGGAAGTGTTGTTCCAGTTCTGTCTAGTTCTCTTCCCTATTGCTGAAGTTTAAAAACATTATCTTTCATCTGTATTTAAATCCTCCAAATGTGCTGATTGATGAAATCTTTTTTCTTCTTAAAGGCAATTTGGAAATCAGACAGAGTGGAGCACAAAGCCATGGATATTTAGAGAGAGTGCGGCATGTTCGACAGGCTGAAAGGGTGACCATGGCACTTCTAAGAAGGCAGCAGCACAATGAGCTCTTCCAAAGAAGCGGTGTCAGAGTTTATTCCCCCTCAGTGGCCACCGCCCCCTCAGTGGGGAGCATTGCTTGTTTGTACCCTACCCTTTCCTGGAGTCATTTCAGAGCGAAATCTAGAATAACCTTAGGCAGATATTTTATTTAAGGCCAAAGACCGAAAGATTGGAATATGGTTGTAGGTATGACAACTTTCCTACCGGGACTTTGGCGGCGGCGGCGGGGGGGGGGGGCAGGGGGAATAGAGGCTCGCCCATCAGGCAGCCTGTCGCTTTGCTCCAATCACTGCAGTAAAGGATGGAGGCTCCCATCGGTCAAGAGGGGCTTGAGGTCTATGGCTTTAGGATGAGGAGAGGAGGGAAGAGGCCCAGTCTGAACACAGCAGGCCCAGGAAGAGCCCTGCGAGGAGGGCGATGCGACTGCATCTGTAAATCAACGCTGACCCCCTCCCACCCCATGCTGGACAGTGGGGGATGGGGTGTGTGTCGGGGGTGGGGATGGCTGTGCAAACGTCTTCCCAGGGAGACCCGACCTTTCTTGGAAAGGCGGGGTGGCTTTAGTCTCCAGGATCTGCAGTGATGTGTAAAAAGCGGGCACGACCCCCGAAGCCTCAGAAACCCCCGCCCCTCCCACTGGGGCCCGCCCAGACCCGCAGGTGAATGGCTGGTCCACACAAAGGAAGCCGGCTGGAAACGTGGAATTCGGACCAATTTACAGAGGACTGTCGCCTAGGGTCCCAACAGACCTCAAGCAAAGAAACCTGTGGTCAGAAGTGGATGAGGATAAAAACAGTGCACCAGGCCAAGCTTAGTGGAAAAGCTGAGTTTAGTTATTCTGGGATAGCGAGGTAACAGGATTAAAGGGATTAAGGAAATCACCTCAAACAGCTGAGGAGGGGGTTAAAAACACGGGTTCTATTTGTTTCCTTCCTAGGCTCCAAACATATGCTGGGGCTCCGTGCGAAACCAAGGACCCTTACAATGGAATGGTCAGTGGTTACAGGATGGAGGAAAGTAGGAAAAGGGGACTAAAAAACAAGCTCTAGGCTCCAGATGAGAGAGAGCATTCTTTCTAGAAAACAAGCAAACTGCTTTGACAAGTTAAAAGCAAGCCTTGGGAGGAGTTCTAGAACTTTTACCCATCTACGGTGTAACTTTTCAAACCAAATCTTTCAGTGTTGAACACTCACTCTCCCCCTTTAGTTACCACTGTAGAAATACTCATTTTCTGATGGGAACGCCTGTAACCATTTATTTTAAAGACGATCATTGAGATTTCAGAAGGACTTTCGTTTTGTAAATAATTCAACTCAGCGAGCATCTTCCCGCCCCGGTGCACAGAGGTAAAAGAGACCTGCTTTGGGTAAGTCTTCGCAGCCACAGGTGTCTGCCTCCCGCCCTGCATGGCTGCGGAAGCAGACACTGCAGTCCCGGACGCTCACCACCGCAATCAACAAGTGCACTACTGCGTGCGGCGGTGTGCGGCTCAGGTAGCGTGGGCTCCCAGAAAACAGGTTTTCTCCAGAGACTAGTTCTCTTTTGAGAGTATTGGGAGTTGTTGTAGCTTGACTCTCCAACAGTTTAAAAGAAATCCTTTTACATCATGCTCGTCCACCACTCCCACCCCTCAAACCCAGGTCTGCAAACTCAGTTATAAAACTAAGAGTATCCCCATTCCCAACCCGCCCTTAAAATTTCGGACCCGCAAAATTATCAGGACTCCAGCATGTTGGTTATAAAATTTATTGATCTCTCACTTAGGAATTAAGAGTAAAACCTTGAAAAAACCTGGAACAAAATAACCCCTTCCCCACCACCCGAACGAAATGCGTACACGAAATAGCAAATAGATCACTGCAGAAATCACAAACTCAACAGCCTAAACGCGCACTGGACAGAGGCTGTCCCGCGGCCAGGGGCGGCGAGGCGGGAAACACACGCACACCTGGCTATAAATTAACATTGGCTTTCGCTGTCGCGCCAATTGGCGCGGCCAGCACCCCCCCCCAAAAAAAAAGCCAGAGGAAAATAGAAGCAATACGACTGGGGGTGGAGGCATTGCAGTTCTTGGGGGGGGGGTCAACTTCACTCAGTCCTCGATTAATAGCAAACTAACAAGACAACATTTTCAAATGCGACAGAAGAACCTAGGGACCTGGGAAGAGGAGGAAGGGGCCGCGCGCGGTTTCTCCGCAAACACCACAGCGATTCCCAGCCAGCGGGGGAGGGAGGGGCGGCGGTCAGAAGCGGGCAGCTCAAGCAAGTCCCATTTCCGCTGCTCCGGACTTCTTGCTTTTGTACAAACTCCGACAGCTACGGCAAAACTTTCGGTCCTCCTCATCTTCGGTACAAGGCAACGGTCCCAGGCGAGCAAAGCTAAACAGCAAGGCGTCCCAACGTGGGGGTGTGGGGCGGGGTGGGGGCGAAGAGCTGGGAGCGCGCGCGGGAGCTCAGATGTGGGTCAGCGGCACCGTTCCATTGACCGCAGTCCCGGCGCCCTGGTAGTGCTGGTGCACGCCGTGCAGCCGGCCGCCCGGGAGCGGAGAGGCGGCGTCGGCCGCGTCCCCGCCAGGTGGCAGGTACATGCTGATCATGTCGCGCAGGTCGCCGAGGCACGCGCGCTGCGAGTGCGAAGCGATGGCGGGCGGCGGAGAGCTGGGCTCCGACTTCACCACGGAGCCCATGGGGCCCAGGCTCATGGCGGCGGCGGCGGCGGCCGCGGCGGCGGCGGTGGCGGGCTGCTGGCCATAGGCGGCGGCCGCCGCAGCGGCGGCGGAGGGCGCCATGCCCCCGTAGCCCGAGGCGGCGGCGGCGGCGGCGGCGGCGTTCATGTAGCTCTGGGCGCCGGGTGGCATCATGGGGCTGTACTGCAGGCCGGCCATGTCGTAGCGGTGCATCTGCGGCAGCGCGGGCGGCGGCGGCGGGCTGCTCATGCTCGGGGGCTGCGCGTAGCCCAGCTGCTCCTGCACCAGCGAGTAGGCGCCGTTGGCCCAGCCGTTCACGTGCGTGTACGTGTCCAGGCGCTGGCCCACGCCCACCGGGCTGCTGGCGGCGGCGGCAGCGGCAGCGGCGGCGGCGGCGGCGGCAGCGCCCGGGGGCAGGAGGCCGCCGGGCAGCGAGTACTTGTCCTTCTTGAGCAGCGTCTTGGTCTTGCGGCGGGGCCGGTACTTGTAGTCCGGGTACTCCTTCATGTGCACGGCGCGCAGTCGCTTGGCCTCGTCGATGAACGGCCGCTTCTCCGCGTCGGTCAGCAGTTTCCAGTCGGCGCCCAGGCGCTTGCTGATCTCGGAGTTGTGCATCTTGGGGTTCTCCAGGGCCATCTTGCGCCGCTGCCCGCGGGACCACACCATGAAAGCGTTCATGGGTCTCTTGACGCGGTCCTGGTCGCTGCCCCCGCCGCCGCCGCCGCCGCCGCCGTTCGCGCCCCCGCTGCCCCCGCTGCCTGCGTTCGCGCCGCCGGCTGGGTTCGCGCTACTCTTGCCCGCAGCGCCAGGAGCTGGGGGGCCGCCGGTGGCCGCGGCTGGGGTAGGCGGCCCCACGGGGTTCTTGAGTTCAGTCTCCAGCAGGCTGTACATCGCCGGGGCGGGAAGGAGGTGCGCCAGCGTGGCGGGAGGAGATGGCGCTCCGGGGGCTGGAGCGGCCACGGTGAAAAGGCCCGGGGACTCCGTCGGAGTGGCGCTCGGGGGCCGGCGGGCCGGCAGCTCAGGCGGGAAGGGCAGGCTTGCAGAAGGGCTCCGCGCGAAGTCGGCGGGAACGCGCGGGCTTCTCTCACCTGATGCGTTCTCTCGAGCTGGTCGCATTCGCAGCCTGCCCGGGAAGCCTGTCCGGCCCCTTATATACCTGCTCAGATCCGGGAGGGTTGGGGCTCGGTCCGCCCCCTCACCACCCGTGGGCCTCGTGATTGACAGGCTCGCTGTGATGAGTCCTGGCCAATCAACACCGAGCCCCCTGTGGCCCGGCTTGGAAAAAAAAGTTCGGGGAGCCCTTTCGTTCACCCTCCAGACCCCTCTTGGGTCGAGTGACGTGATGAGAGTTATTCAGGAGGCGGGAGTCCCTGAGACCCGCTCCGAGACCACCAATTAGGGTCTCAAAAAGTTTGAAAGAAGGAGAAACCCGAGGAGGTGAGGGAGGAGGGGGGAGAAGAGGGCGCACGAGCGAAATTTGGGGGAGGAGGGGCAGAGGAGCGCCCGAGGGGTTCGGAAGACACTTTGCAGACCCGACAAAGCTGACCAGCGCCCCATCCCATGGCCAACCTGGAAAGCTCCCCGCCCGCAGTCTGCAGGGAGAACCTCCAACCCCTGAGGTTGCCCGCGCTAAGAACACTGGGGACCTCTAGCAGTCCAGGCATGCTTGGGACATTAAATGCATTACGGGGGTGCGCTAGGCTGAGTCTCTGAGAAGCCCTCCTCGGAATTAATGGTAGCTGGCTGCCTGAACCCTCCACCCGGAGGGCCAGTGCGTCCAGGACAGAGAGAGGGGCAGGGGCGGGGGCGGGGGCGGGGGCTGGGGCGCGGGACGGCGAGCGCACCTGGCAGTGAGGCTCCACGGGGGGTTTGTGAGTGCGAGCGGCCTCCGCCTGTGCCTGGGGGAGGCGCTCACACGCAGCTCGAGGGGAGCGGGTTTGGGAGGCAAAGGGCGAAGGAGCCTTCACTTTCTCGCTCTGGGCCCCTGCTTAGAGGCCCCTTTTTGTCTCTGCTGTCTGGCCATTTCGGGTTTTCCAGTCCGATGCTCCTGAGGGGGAGGGTCGGGCCCCTTGGAAAATCCGTTTTCATGGCAACACGGAGCCTCTCACAGTAAAAGAAAAGTTTGGGGGGGGGTGGTGGCCGGAGCTGAGCCGCCCCTCCTCCGACCGCGCACCTGCCACAACCGCGGCGAGCTCGAGCCGCACGCAGCCGCGCTGCTCCCCCAACCCCCCCCCCCCCAACAGGCTGAGCTAACAGACTCTGCATCTCCTTTCTTGTTTTATAGCCTTTCTGACCGAAGGCCGGAGAAGCAGAGTGGGACCTTCAGGCACTATGTCGGGTTATCTGCCAGGGACTACCGTCTAGAGAAATCTTGGCTGCCAGGAGAGGGAACCCGGACATTCTCTAGAGGCTGCCAGCTCAAGCAAGTGGCATGGCGTTTGAAAACTCTTGAAGCTCTCTGAAGCGGCTGGAGGGAATAGGAAGCCAGCTGGGCAGATGTGGCAGAAACCAAAATAAGGTGTCCGCGTAGTATTGGAGTCTCACCTCCCCCTTTAGCTTGGTGGAAAGGTGGGAAACCTAAAGAAAAGCACAAGCCCTAAGCCAAGTGCGTGCGTACGTGTGTGTGTGTGTGTGTGTGTGTGTGTGTGTGTGTGTGTGTGTGTGTGTGTGTATTCCAGACTTCTAGTTTTTCAGCGATAATGCTAAATGAGGTGGTTTGGTATGCCTGTACGCCCGGCTTGTCTCTCTTTCTCTCTTGAACTAATTAAAAAGTAAGCCGCCAAACAGGGCACAGAGCAGTTCCGTCCATTTGTGGCCAGAGGGACCCGCTGGCACCCGAATATCTCTTTCCAGTCAGCATCAATTTCAGGAAGTTTGTGGTCCTGGTTCCTTCCTTTTAAATTTGTATTCTACCTGGTCTGAGTCGTTTTCCGCCAAGATATCAATCAGTAAATTAGGTGGGTGCAGAGGGTTTAAAAGCTCTGGAGATTCTGTGTGGGGATACATGTTAGTATGTGCGCGCTCACGCGCATGGCTGAACTGGAAAGCATGTTTCAGAACACGGAATGATTCAGCAAGCCCCACCTGCACTCGTTTTCTTCATAAATTGGTTGACAGACTCAAGATTTTCTCAGGCACACCCACGGTCCCCTAGAAAAACCAATGTGCGCTGGCCCTTGGCCTCTCACCACCCTCTTCATGCCCTCTCTCATCCCACCCCCCCCCCCAGGCCCCTGAGGCTGTTGCTAAGTGAAGAGCCGTTTAGGAAACTACCCAACCGACTCGCAGCCTGGCGTCCAGTAGCCTGACAGATGTCAGGATTCTTTCCAAGTTTTAGGACCCAAGTAAGCCGTTGTGGTGACAGCGGGGGCTGCATATTTCCCAAGACAGAGGATGTGGGTTTGGTCCCCTGCTCCTCCCAGAAGCAGATTAGCTGTTTGTCATTTGATCACACCTTGTCCTGGTTTAAGTGAGATCATTTTCACATTACATCCTCCTGCCAGATTTGCCAAGGTTTATTGGTAGGATCAGGCACCTTCTCTCACCCTCTTGGCTTCTCTGAGGTGACTGATTAAACTGATCTCTGTCTGGTGGCTCTGGGCTGAGCTAGCCAGAGCCAAATACGTGTTTCACCGAATTCCCCTCAAAACACTTCATAGAAAACTTTCTTATTACCATTTATCATTTCAGCAGACAATCAAAGTTAAAATTGTGAACCTAGGGAGTTTCGGGGTGGAAAGGAAACCAGCTACCCAGGCCCTCCTCTCATTGGAGACTAAGACGCCAGTCGAGCCAAGTTACTTTATTGAGGTTCTGCAGAAGTGTCTGAGCATGCATCTTAACCTTAGAGACTTCTGTTCCCGCAGAGGCTTTCCGAATGGCAAGGTATTGAACTGTATAGTCTTTCAAACTATATTCCCTCTATCTCTTAACAACAACAACGAAAAGCAAAATACAGAGGCACACAGGAGGAAAGAATGCGCTTAGCAGCGCTCTTAGTCTTAGAGGCCTCCGGGATTCGGCGGGCAATACTAATAGCTCTGGATCCCAGACTAGGAACCTGGCCAAGCGCTTCCTCCTCCACCCACCACCCCTGTCCCCACGCTCCCAGGAGCGTTAAGACTCCCTCCAGTTGGGGTCGAGCCAGGGACTCCTAGGACCCATGGCGGGACAATAGCGCCGTTTGTTGGCTTCAGTTGGAAACTTCACCCAAAGGACTGCCCCTTCTCACCCTCAGGGTCTTCCAGGTCGCCTCAACCCCAGGAAAGACAAGCAGCTTCTTGGCTGCGGGGCAGAACAGGACCTAGCCTTGGGAAGCTATTGTAAAACTCGGGTGATCTGGCCAGTCTAGCCCAGCAAACTCCATACATAGTTTATTCCCTATCTCCCTTCCTCCTGTTGCTTCAGGAGAAGTCAGGTGTTCCAAAGGGCCTCAGAGCTGCAGAGTACTTTTGGCTTTGTGCTTTAGAGCTGGGAGGGAGAGTTAGATCTGTGTAGGTGCCTGCTGGCACGTGGAGAAGATGGCAATATTTGAAGTTTGTTCAGGCCCAAGAGTAGTGCCATCCACGGTAGCTGCCCATAGGGATCTAACCTTTTCCAAGCCTGTTGATGCCTAGGGCTAAATACCGGTTTGAGGGCAGGAAAACAACTTCTTTTGGAAACCTTTTCCAGCAGACAAAAGCCTTACATTTCTAAAGTCAATTCTGTCTCTCTCTTCCTTGAGAGCACTGCTCGACCGCCCTGGTACAGCCAAGACTGTATTCAAGCTACAGAGGGAGTGCCTTGATCAAGCAGCTTGAATCTATTTTAGAACCATCCTTTGTAAAAAGGTCAGAAAGGTCACTCCTACTGGTGGAAAAGACATAACTTTCCCGTCCCTGGAGTACTATGTGGGACCCTCCCTATCCCCAAACCCACACAGCAGAGTCGGGTGGGGGTGGGGCTGAAGGAACAGCTTCACAGTCTTTAAGGTCAGAGAAGGATCTTAAGATCCTAGGTTGGTGGATACAGGCTTTAATCAACCCAGTTGATGCTCTCTAAAGAACATTTCTAGGAGCCTTGAGGCATGGAATAGCATTGTTCTGGAGGTGACAAACTATGTGGTGACACAATTTATTCTACTGACTTTTGGCTGTAGAGTTTTGGTGGTGGGCACTTTTGAAACAAGTTTCTAAACTTAATTCATTTCCTTAACTGAGTGACGTGCTGCAGAGATACTGACATCTCGTTGCGCTCCCGCTCCCCCCACCTCAGGGCTCTCAGCTGAAAACACAGCAACAAGGGTGTTAAGGTATTATTAATCACCCACGCTCTATTCCCTAGGTGTGCAGCAACTCTGAGGATTTTGACAGACTTTGCCTTCAGCTCCTTCTTGTTGACTTCACAACCAATATACATTCCCTTCTTTCTAGAGGGAAGAAAGCACTGACCATTTCAGAGGGCTTCCAGAGCCACGTCATTGCCCTGTTTGCCTCCTCACCCTCACACACTCCCACACCTCTCTAGGCGCTCTGTAATTCAGATCAACAAACTCACACATACCCCCACCCCGCCGAGCAACCTCCAGAAACCTGGCTCCCAGACCGGGTGGCTACCCTCCCACTCTACTCTGCTTGTCAGGAAAGGGAGTCCACCTCCTTTGCTTATGCAAAGGCATGGCCCTCGCTTTGGCAAAAGTGAGGAGATCCGTAGGAATATGGAACCAGGGGAAAGATCTTCAAATTGTTATCCGCACGGATTTACAGTTCCTCTGGAGTGGGGGTGGGTAGGAGTCCACTAGGTCTGACTACCCTTCCCTGCAAAAACCAATGCAGACTAGGCATCTCCAGCGCATCTGTGCAGATTCGTCTGCTCCTTCCGCGGGCGGTGCCTGTTAGCTTTGTGAGGGTTTGCTTAGAGCTTTCCAGGGAAGAAGAAATCTCAAGGCAGCATTCAGCTGTTATTACCCCCCACCCCCGTTTTCCTTCTATCTTTTTACTGAACTTTTTCATTTTCTGAAAGTGGAGAGCTAAGGAATTCGATGCATAGAATTTTTATTTTCTTTTCCTTCTTGGCCCAGCATTTCCCTTGGTTACATTGCGGTTCTGTCCTATGTTTATTATATGCTAAGTTGTTTGTCTAGTATGCAACCGTGGGACCTTTTCACTCTGCATTGCAAACTGGAAACAGTCTGGGAAAGGACTTGAGACCGAGCAAATGGGATTTCACTTACCCCAAACTCCTAGCAGATCCACAGAGAAGTCGGCTCCGTGGGAAGAGGAAGGACCTCTGCAAGGATCTGGACTGATTGGGGAGTGGTGCGTCCCGAGCCCTCAGTGACCTTGCTTATCCTTGCGGGCTTGCGCTTTCCCACGACGTCTTTCTCTCTGTGGGAGAGCGCAAGCCCAGCAAGCACACCTCAGTGCCTCTGTCTCAGCCACCCGCTCGCGCAGCTCCCAGGGCGCGACTGTGGCGGTGGACTGCGAACAGTTAGTGTGCTGCCCATCAGGTCGACTTGCTTTCCAGCACACTGGGGGGGGGGGGGCGCGGGGGGGAGCAGATCTCTCGACAAAGCACGTTCTGTTGAGAGGTTTGTCCACACTGTTTTTTTTTTTTTTTTTTTTTTTTGTCTTCTAGGCCACTGTCAACCCAATTCATCTCCCCAAAAAGCATCGACAGGTTAGAGGACCTTGAAGCTGTGCTAATGTGATGTTTGTATAATTAACATCATCTCCTCTTGTTTCTGAACATATTTTTCTCCGCCCGCACAACCTAGCTTTCGATTGAAAAGTGCATCGCGAGGAACGTCCCACTATACACTTTCTAGTGGGAAAAAACCACCCCTTTTGTGAAATGGTTTCTTTACAAAGTCAACAACCAACCTTATTTTCTAGTTCCAATGACTACCCTTTTATGAGTTATATTATTAAAGAAATCCGACACTAATTGTGCCGATTTAACTTGTTAATTACCTGCAAATAAACTATTCATTAGTGGTAAAATAAAATAAAACCCATGTATCTAGATATCATTCCACATTCGCATATTGTAGTGTCTGCATAGCATAGGCATACTAAATTAAGTTCCTAAAAGGTTCCTCCTGAGGATAAATAATTAAAATATATTCTACTTTAATTGACATTATAGAGGACATAAATGAACTTTTCCTTTTAGAAAGAAATAGCCATTTCTAAATAAAGCTTGCAGTCTGGGGAATGGAGGCTTCAGCCAAATGAATAGTCATTACTACCTTTTCAACGACGTGGGCCTTTTGATCAGAAAAGAAATTAGCTCTAAAAAACAGACAATGGAAGCCTGCCCTGCAATAGGAAGAAAATTAGACGGCCAAGGCTCTTCACAACACCTATTTCTATAAAGCATAGAGCTCCTTGCTTTTCAATTACAGCTGTTCATTTCATATAAGGAAAGGGGAAAACAGGCCTCTAATGTAAACTGGCTTTCACCATGAAGCCATGCTGCTGGCTGGTAGCCAGGCTCCCTACTTACTATTGTTTTTAGTCCTCTCATCAATTAGCTAATACTATATATTTTAAATGACTCTGGGGGCATTCACAGTCTCCCTCCCTACCTCCCCACCCAGACAAAACCCAAGCTGGACTCCCATGAAAAGGCTACCATTCGGAACAGAGATACTTCAATGTATAAAGTTTAATGTTTTTATTGTTTCTCAAAGAAAAGACATATTGAAAACCCTGTGCCCCCTTCATTTCTTAGTTCGTCGTTGAAAGACCCAGATGAGGTGATAACAAGGAGGGATATAAATGAGCAGCTTTCAGGATTGTTTCTAATTGTTCACAGGGCTAACTCCATGTCTACATAATTTTGCCATGGCCTTTAGATCACAATTGGTTTATACAGCCCTGTGTTTTAAGAATATTATCTTGAAATATTCTAGCCATATTGGTTATGTGTCATTAGATACACTTTCATTTTTAAAAATATTGCCTTCACTATTTTGGTGAAATTATCTAGCATGAAAGAAGAAAATTTCTCATTTGTGGGGTGTGTGGTAAAATAAAGCCACCAACATATTAAAAGTGAGAATAAAGAAAACCTTGAGTAATAATGCCCAGGAGTCTTAGAAAGTCTGAAAACATATATTCTCGAAACGTTAAATGGTAGGCTCACAAGGCTTTACTTCTTTTGAAAATGAATACCAATGATTTGATCTTTCTAAATTGCTATGGAAATCTCCTGAAACTGCAGCAGCAGTGGTAGCCAGGGTTTGTTTATGATCTTGTTTACAGTGGTGCTCAGAAAGTGCTTTCGGGTCATTTTTAACTACAGCACAAAATAACCAATTTATTCACAAAATAAGGACATATTTTTACATGACTGTAAAGTCATTTAAATAAGAAAACACAATGGCTGTGGGTTTGTAGCTGGGCTGGCAGAATCCATTCCCTTTGTCTTTCAAAACAAATTTAAAGAGAGATTGCTGGCCAATTTGGGAGGCAGGGAGTAGAGCCAGTAGGATCGCTATTTAACATGTTTCCAAAAGACCAACCCCAGAAATTGCCACCTTAATGTTTCCTGTGCCCCTGCTTTCAGCAGGCATTCCTCCTTAAGAAGGATGTTACTATTTCATGGCTTCCCACCACATTCTTCATATCAAGTACATTATTATGTTTACCTTTTTCTTTTGAGTATTAACTTCTTTGTTACTCTGTTCAAAAGGATGTCAGAACACAGCGGCTAAAAGCATTTTTTCCCCAAAGAGAAGAGAGCATATCTGATTTATTTGGCAGCTGGATGAAAGGAATCTTCCTTAACAATCAAATTGCTTTACTTTCCTTCCCTACCTCTGGGCTCCTATAATACAGAATGTATGCAGTGAGGAGACCATTCCTCTTGCACTTGCAGATGACAGTGCCTCTTTCCGTAGAGCCGTAGATACTAGCCGTAGGGTACTTGCTACCTTCTCTAGATGAGCTGTAGTAGCCAGATTTAGCAAAGTATGCTTTCTCATCAGAACTTAGAAGTTGTCAGACTAGGCACTGCTCAAGTATTTTCTTAAGCCTGGTCTGTGTATTACAACACCAATGCTTATTTCAGACGGGATTGAGTATATATAATGTGGGCAACAGAATTGGAGTCTGGAAAAGGACCAGCTGCCATGGCAAATAAGCCTGGGTTTTTACAACAGCTTCACAAAGGGAAAACATATTCAGAAGACAAACAGATTTGTTTATCTTATGTATATGACTACACTGCAGCTGTCTTCGGACCCACCAGAAGAGGGCATCAGATCTCGTTACAGAAGGTTGTGAGCCACCATGTGGTTGCTGAGATTTGAACTCTGGACCTCCGGAAGAGCAGTCAGTGCTCTTAACCGCTGAGCCATCTCTTCAGTCCACTACGTCTCTATTTGACAGAAAGAGAATCTGAGTACTTCCATGTTTTAATAATGAAGAAAACAAAGGGTTTCTAATGTCCGAGGAGAAATGTCCCAGGGCACAATTATTATGCAAGAGATTTCCATTGCACCAATAAGGGCTCGCTTAGATGATAATTAGAGCATAGGTTCTAGGACCATATGAACATAGACAAGATCACTATGTAGTTGACATAGTTTTTATTAGCAATTTTCAATAGCCTGGCATAATTTAATTCATGTAGTTACCACAGTGAATTAAACAAAGTCCTAATGCTCATGGTACTTGCATACTAGTCGGAATAACAGTCACCAGTGCAGACACGGAGGTGGAGAGTGACAAGAGTTGATGTTTTGGAGTCCTCAGGACAAGCTTCTCGGAGGTGACAATGAATCAGACATCTAAAGTACACTCATCATCAACCATCATCATTATCGATCGTCATCTTTATTTTTGCTTGGTGATGCTTTTTTATTTTTCATCTGGCCCTAGAGGTTTGAGACTGTAGCAAGAGTGAATCCCTATGCCAGGGTTGAGACTAGCAAGGTACTTAGTATAGATACTAAGGGTCCTGAAAGTGTGGTCCTGGATTGGATAGAATCTTAAAATCAATATAGTTGTTTGATGTGTTCAAAAGACATGACTTAGAGTTTAGATGTGTTAAATTACTATGGGCTTCTAGTGGCGAGAGATCTGGCTACATATTTGCTTATGTTTTGTTTAGGATGATTCAGCAGGGGCTTTTGATGATCCCAGGAATGTGCCTGCTTTCATTTTGTGTCCTAGGTACTCTCCCTTGCCTTCCCTGGTCCCAGTTATGTCCGGGACTGACATTTAATTGGCTTCTAGTAAATCTGTAAGAATTAAGCATTAAAGCCTAATTCATCACTAACTGCAAAGTTGCTCATCTTCCACCATTTCTTCCCTTCTTTCCTTTCCTCCCTGTCTCTCTCCCTTTTGTCTACAAGGTCTTATATATCCCAGGCTCGTCCCAAACTTCCTGTGTAGTTGTGAATGAACTTGGAGTTCTATACCTCCCATCTTCCCCTCCTATTATGCTAGAATTATGGGCATACACAGCTGAGCATTGCTTTATTCTGTGATGCTGGAAATGAAACCCAGGGCTTTCTACTCCTAGTCATGTACCTAAGCTGTATCCCCAATACTTGCTTACCATTTTAGTGTATTTTGGTGAACAAACTAACGATTTTTATTGGGGTTACTTATAGACATAAGGATGAGAGATTACTTACAGGAGCAGAAATGACTTGGAGACAGCTGCATCACCGAAGTCCTCTTCCGTGTGGATGACAGCTCACAAAGCTGGGGACCTGGGGCACACTGCACAGACGACAGGCAGTCTCAATGGGTCGGAAGTGTTCTTTCCAAGGGACTCAGTTGGTTTTAACCTCTTTCAGGCATATCTGCAGGTTTCTGCTTCTTGCAGGCAGCTGGTCTAGTCTGAGTCTTCTTTGCAGCTTTGCTTTGCTTTTTCTAGCAGGGTGGTTCTGGTCAATTTTAGGAACTTCCTATAGCCATTTTGAGTTGTTTACTTTCAGTTCTGTGTTATGATAGGAGGCACAAATCTAGAGGTGTACTAAACCTGGGCCCGTGCTTGAGAATGAATAGTCGCTACCTGTATGAGTAGGACCAGTTTATTCATCTCACAGAAAGTCAGTTTTGCCATTGTGGAGTTCAATTCACAGTACAGTTGAAAGTGCCTGATATCTGCTTAACACAAGAGCTGTCTTGTTTCTTTCATGGGACTTCTTATGCACGAACTAGAACTGAACACTATTTTTAATGTGAAGAGAGATGTGTCACTTTCCTTAGCCTTTACAGAGCTCCATGCAGATGTTTGTGGAATTAACTGTAGTATTCGAGGAAGTCCTTTTTGAAAGGAATTTGAAAAAATTGAACTGATGGTATATGACACTCTTTCACAGTTTGTCACAGTTGCTTGAGATTGTTTCTGTCAAGGCTCTCTGGAGAGTACTCACTGAAACAATGTGGTTTGGATTGTGGCAGGCAGAGTTCTGCTGTTTAATTCTGACATAAAATAACTCTATGAAAGAGACATGCCTTTGGCTAAATACATACAACCAAGACCATGTAAATCTTACAGCCTTTATTTTTGCTTAAAATGTAAAATTTAATTTTTTTTCTTTCAGAGCCCAATAGAAAATAATCTTGTTCTGTAGATTTTATCAGGAGTCCTGTTGAATTAGGGAAGAGGCCTTGTTCAAATTTCACAGCTTCTATGCTTTCTCCAACGCCTCAGAAATAGTCACAACTGACCAAGTGGAATGAAAAAAAAAAAAGGTAGCAGTAATCGCTAGGAGAGATTAAAACCTTATCATTTTTCATAGGGGCTTTGAAAAAGACTTAGAATATTATAAAAAGTCATTTCTAATAAGTAAGAGAGACTTTAGTTCACATTAAAAATAGTTGTATGGCTTGTCTTTGACATTGCATTTGAAGCACAAAATCTAGCATGAATTCAGTGACTGTTAAACTACTCCTGTGAGTAGGCTCAATGGAAATGAATTAAGCACAGAGAAGTGGTCAACAGCCCAACACGCCTTGTTATCCTGCCCGGATCCTCGGGAGGTCTTCCTTAATCTCTCGGAGCCTTAGTGTAAAGCTGTGCAGAAGTGATTTGACAGCTGAGTGTGGTAGTACACGTCTGCAACTTGATCTACACATGGCTACTTGAGCAGGAACCTCAAGCAGGAGGACAGTGAGTTTGAGGCCAGCTTGAGCTATACAGAGAAACCCTATCCCCAAAGAAAGAAATGAAAACTTGGATGGGACTACAATTGAGAAGGGGTGGTGGATTGGGAGGAGTTACAGGGAGAAGGAGGGAGTGAATATGATCATTATATATTATATGAAATTTGCAAAGAACTAATAACATTTAAAACATGGAAGATTAAGATTACTGGCACCTCATAACTTGACTGGGGGACAAAAAGATTATGGAAATAAACTGTTAAATTTAGTACAGGAACATTAGTTCTAGGACTCAATAAATTTTTGAATACTGATAGAATCATCACCACAGCATGAGCCATGTAACATAAGTGGCATAAAATTTATTTTACATTTTAACAGTAAAGAAAAAGGCTCAAAGGAATAAGGTGATTTGTCTAAACTGGTGGAGACTACTGTTAAATATGGAGAGAAAGGGTCTTTCTTGGCTCCTTGCCATGCCACGTTTCCAGCAAGCCGATAGCTTGCATATATATATATATCTCCTTAATACATTTATTATTAGATCCTTCATCCTACGTAACTGTAGGCACTGAAATGGGTATCATTGGACCACATGGTGTTCCCATCCTAGGCTCAAAGTGTTTGTGGCTCAGTAGGAAGAAACTGGTCTTTTAAAAGTGTACTTCTGCAATTGCCTATGAGACTTGGAGAATGAAAGTCAAACAAATAGACATACTCAGAGACATAGCAGCCTAGTACTGGCGTGGTCATCGATGACCTGTTAATATTTCCTCTTTCACCCTTATGCTGCTTCCCAGGCGATCGTACTGAATTGTACCTGTGGAGGCAGTGAAGGGCTCATGGCCACAAATGTGTGCACATTCTCTTTGCTAGCTGTGTACTCCGATATAATCTTTATTTCTGTGGAGGAATGGGCTCATTTTGTTTATTAAAAAGGTCACCAGTTACCAAGCCATCTACATCAGAGACTGTATATGCTCCTAAAGGTGTGCCACCTTCTACTTTGAACAGTATTCTACTTGGTTGGTGGCCTCAATGATTTGGGTCTCAGAGTAAGCAAAACTGGTCTCTAAATGAGTGTGTACATTAGGGCTTCTTAAATCTTAGGTCTTTATCCTCCGTGTGCTTTTACACTTGCTGTCCTAACAAAGCAGAGAAGTGAGACTCTGGAGGACAAGCCTGCACTCTTGGCTAATAGGTAAAGGGATGCTGAAACTGAAGATTAGAGGCAGAAGAGAGTTCCCATAATAATATATAATAATAATATCCAGAGTCTGTATAATTTCTGTCCTCTCACTTAATATTAATGCTTGGGGTTAGGAGGATAAAATTGTGCTCAGAATTTCACTTAATGGACCTTCAAAATATATGAATCTGTACACTGATCTACATAAAGTGCAGGTTGTTGGGATAATGGGGGAGGGGGTGTCACAGTAGTTTGAATGCCCTAGTCTTCCACTGTAGATGATTACCTCAGTGGTGACTGAGGTTCTGTAGACTGTGTTGAACAAGATCTTTAGAATTTGTTGTAGCTTCTGATCAATCCCCAGAGTCTTTAAGTGATTGTTATAATTAATTAGAATTGGCCTTTTCAGGAGCTCCCTGTTTAGGAACTCCATATTCTTGAAGGGTTTTAAGATAGGGTGAGAGACATGGTCAGATTTGGGGGTTGGAATGTTCTGGGGGTGGTTTGTCTATTGAGTAACATATATGAGAATTTATGACAAGTGATTGGATACTTAAAAGATGTTCATTGTTTGATTATCAAATGAGGGGTGGGGGCAGTGGAGAGGGACTGGACCTGGCATGGGCTTTTGAAATCTTAAAGCCTATTTTCAGTGACACACTTCCTTCATAAAGGACACATCATCCTTCTCAAATAATGCTACCCCCTAAGCCTTTGGGGGGCATTATTAAACCACCATACCAGCATGATTCCAAATGCATTTAATCCCAGAATTTGGGAGGCAGAGGAAGGGGATCTCTGTGAGTTTGAGGTCAGTTTCATGTAGAGAGATTCTATCTCACCTCCTACCTCCCCAAAAGAAAAGGAACAGGATTAGGTCAGCTCATTCAGCTGCCCTTAAAATCAGTCCTTTAGGCCAGGATGGCCTCAAATTTCCATAAATACAACTGTTTCTTAAGGTCTGAGGTTAGAGATGTGTGCCACCACACCTGGGTATCTTAGCTGCTTTGCTTCCCAGCTCAGAGGAATCATTTCCTATCCCTTAGATTTTCAACTATAAAATCTTTATGCTTAGATAGTTTTCTCTTCATTCATTTGTTCTTTATGGTTGTTGTTTTCATTCCTATCTCAAACATAACTGGGTTTCTACCCTGGTTGGTTTTGCAGAGATTTACTATTTCCCCTAGGCATAATGTCCATTTGACATTGGAGATGAGATTCAGTGAAATTTTTTAAATATAGGGTACTAGTCTCTGAAACTACGTGATCTCCAGAAAGAGCTTGGTGAGAAGAGACCCCATTTTAACAGGTTGTTGTAGGTTGTGTTTATGTTTTCTATGTGCATGTATATGAGCGAACATGTGTGTCTAAACATGTATGTGTGTGGCAGCTTGAGGTTAACACTGGGTATCTTCTTGGTAGCTCTCCACCTTATATATTGAGACAAGGTGTCTCATTTGAATCCATAGCTTGCAGCTCCAGCTAATCTAGCCAGCCAGCTTCCTATTGTGGCTACCTTAGGAAGCTTAGGTAGCTCAGTGGCTACCTTAGCTCTGCCTCCTAAGCATTGGGATTGCTGATGTGTCATATACACTACATGGGTGCTGGGATTCTCGCTCGTGCGTCAAGGGCTTACCTACTAAGCCATCTCTCCAGAGCTTGGTTCCACACCCTCCTTTATTTTGTTCAGTTACTCTTTACTGTTGAGGGCATGACAGTGCCTTGACAAAAAAGGACACAGTCCATATTTTATACCACCAAAATTAATGTATGAATTAATGTAATACCTGTCAAAATTCCCCTGGCATATTTCACAGGCTGAGAAAAATTAATACAGGAGTTCATGGGGGACCAGAAAACACCATGAATAGCTGCAACTATAATGAGGAGTAAGAATAATCCTGGAGGTATGACACTGGGCTTTATGTTAGACTCTAGCATTATAGTGGTCAAGACATCCTATATTTGCCTAAAAATAGACAGACAAATGGAATAGAATAGAGGACTTGGGAATAAAACGGCAAAGATATGCCCACTTATTTTTTGACAAAGAAAGCAAAAGCATACTATAGAGAAGAAGATAGCCTAGTCAACAAATGGTGATGGCAAAACTGGATTTTTATCTGCAGAAGAATGAAATTAGATTTATATCTTTTATCTCATAAAACAATCAATCCAAAACAGAACAAGGAAGGTCCCAGCCCACTGTTGGCCATGCCATCCCAGAGCAGATGATCCTGGATTGTATTAAAAAGGCGAGCTGAGCAAACCATGAGGAGCAAGCCAGTAAGCAGCACCCCTCCATGGCCTCTGCTCTAGTTCCTATCTTTATGTTCCTGACTCAAGTTCTTACCTGACTTCCAGGACATATTGAAAGCTGGTGGATGAAATAAATAAACCATTCTCTACCAAGTCAGTCTTGATCAGGGTTCACTACATCAACGGAGAACAAACTAGGAATGATACTAGGCTGATAGAGAAAAGCTTTCTGTGTCGTATAAATACTGTCTGTAAATGAAGAATTGGGTACTCCTGAGAGTAGAAGTATAAAATAGTCGGTGTTCTATAAGTGGTTCCTACATGCACCTTGGTCCTTTTAGAGTAAGGCCAATGATGAATGGGTTCCTTTCATTTCTAATGTCAGCCTTTACTGATCCTTTTCAAATTTTGTAGCCTGCCATTCAATCAACCCAACTTCAACATTTTACCCAGAGTTAACAGCTTGCAAAACTGTCTTTTCATCATCCACTCATCAATTCATAGTCCCTATTCTATGCTGAGCATTCATATACACTTAGAATGCACTAGAAACAGGCAATACCCTTAATCTTCTGCAAGTTATATGCTCTTTGATGGTGGGACCAGCAATAAACAGGTAAACAAAACAAAATTAAAATATAGCATCTGAGAAGACATGCTAAGTATTGTGGGAAAAATAGGGTAAGGGTGTTTATGTCTGCTAGGAATGGGAACAGTGTACAATTAAAAAAAAACCCTTTAACAGATATAGGTATGACTCTGTGCAGACAGGCTTGAAAAGTACAAAGTTGCCTGCATCCTTTTGTCTAACTTGGCCTGCTTGAAGGAACTTTTTTTACTTATCCATTCATACAGTCAATCAATATTTATTGAGTGCCTGCTTGGCTGAATGAATAAATGCTGATGATAATAATGATGGCTATTATGATGGAGTGCCTGCTAAAGCATTATTTATATATGTGATCTCATTTAATCTTTGTAACAACCCAGCTTTGTAGACGTATGTCCCCAAGTGAGCCACACTCTGGAGTGGAGGCAATGAGTGTAATTAGGGAAACCCTTCTTCATGCTGAACAGCTAATGTGGGGGGAAATGGCTCTGATGAAGAGTACTGATGTCATTGGAATCAACGAGTTTTGCCAGTGACCCTTCGACCCAGATGCTGAGGTAGGCACACTGGTGTGGTTGGTTGAGTAAATCTCATCTTTGAGGAACCCTGTATCAAATTTGTCAAGCCTCCTGTGCTCCTTCATTACAGAGAAAACATTAGCTTTTGTCCATTATAGCCATAGAGTGGATACTAGCTATAACATATAGGTAGTTTGGAAGCATTAGTAAAGGAAGGCAGTGACCTTCACAATAGTAACTACAAGAAGATGGCAAGGGGGAGACTGGGAAAAAAATTAGAAATGGTAGCCAAGAAGAAAGGCAGATGAAAGACCCTGGACACCTTTCCAGGCCAGCTAGCTTCTGATTAATTAGCTGGTGGACATATCTATCTCCCTTTTTCTTCACCCTTCCTCACTTCCCTATGCCCTTCTGTTCTCCCTTACCCTCCATCTATGCTCTCCCTTACCCTCCATCTATGCTCCTGGTTCTTTCTCCTTCTCTTCTTCACTCCCTCCTCGAACTTCTCTTCTTCCTTTCCTGCAGCTCTGCCACTCCCTGAACATCTGACTAATGCCAATATGAAGCCCCAGGCAAAGGTGATACTCTGCTTCTTGTTGGAAAAATGATTGATAACCAGAGGCGAACAATAAAATCCTCACTCATTTATAGCTCTTCGGTCCATGGTTTGCTTTCTACCGCCAAAGGCATTATCTCACAATCTCTGGTTTATGAAAAATGTTGTCTTATGAAAATAACTTCCTACATTCTAGGCACTCCAATATCCAAACATTTTTGATTACATATTTACAATTATTCCTTGGCTCTCCACTTGTACATATGTACATATGTATGTATGTATATATGTATGTATTTATGTATATCAGGCTTGACTCAAATTTGCTATGTAGCCAAGGATGATCTTGACTTTCTGATTCTCCTTTCTCTACCTCCCAAATGCTGTTTGGATTGGCTCCCAAATACTATTCATTAGTTAGTGTGGTAGATAATGGTAGTCAGAAAAGAACGTAGGAAGATGTAGTTGCTGTTTTCTGGGTCTTGAGGTGTAATAGGAAGAAATTCTTCAGCATAGTCTGTGGAGTTTCCTCTACCTCCAAAATGTTGTTTATTGTTGGTATCACAGTCAAACAGCATATAAGTCATAGAAGATTAAGGATATTACCTGTTTCTAATACATTCTAAGTGCAAATGAATGTTCAGCATAGAATAGGGACTACGAATTGATGAATGAATGATGAAGAATACAGTTAGTTTTGCAGGTTGTTAGCCTTGGGTAAAATCAAACACAGACCTCCATACATGTTAGACAAGCAGTCTATGAACTGAACTACATCCTCAAACAAAGATAAACCTTTGGATGTAGCATATAAATGTGTTTGTGATTTGACTGAGGCCTATGTTGTCTTCCTTCCCTCTCAGCTAAGTAAGAGGACCTGGATGTTTCAGCTCTAGTGTTATGTCTGCCAAGTCAGACTGCCTTCCTTGTGTGCTTTTTTGTGTTCTTGCCTATGTTGGCTTTTTATAAATACTGCTTTAATTACAGACGCTCCTAATGATTGCTTTGTTTCTCCCTATCTCTGCACCAGCTTCTAGTTACTTGAGAGCAGCACTATTCACTTGCATCCCGACTTTTCTGTTCCTTCAGTCACTGTGTGGGGTGGGTCACTTATTCTTATGTTCATTGACACATCCAGCCTCTTTCTGGTATAGCTCTTTTTCGTTTCTCATCTCTTACATTGCTTTTCAATTTAGATCACTTTAGTTCAAGCTATTAATTGGTCAGTGTGGTAGTCAGAAAAGAACATAAGGAAGATGTAGTTGCTGTTTTGTGGGTCTCGAGGTGTAATGGGAAGAAATTCCTGAGCATAGTCTATGGAGTTTTTAGAGTCTTCAGAAAGGCTTTCGGAAGTCTTTACTAGGAGCAGATTTGATTGTCTCTTTTATTCTTGGGATTTTTGCAGAGGCTTTGTTTTGGTGGTGGGGTAAAGAGATTCTGCTGCAGAAACCTAATTGTTTGGATATCACTGTTTCAAAGTATGACACACTGCGTTAAGCTCTATGAAGACAAGCTAAACAAAAGAGACACGGTGCCTTGTGTTTAACAGAAGCTTGCTTCTTTGCTAAGACTCAGCCATTCTGTTAGCATGTTCAAGAAGTTAGGATGGAGGTGGGTGTAGGTCCTTCCATCCACCTGTTTGCACCATCTACTACCTGCTCACTCACACTTCACTGCTGCCAATACCCCGTTCCCTTATTACTTCAGTCTGTGGGGAGGCAACATTTTTAGGTACTTCAAGGCACGGGAAGAGAGGTGGTCGTGTGTGTCTTCTTTGGGAGCAGAGCTACTACTGGCTATCTCTTCTGTGTGGGCAGAGCCTCCTGTACTGACCTCTTTGTCAGCCCTGGCCATTGTGTAATGCTCTGACCTGCTTCCTGGTGAAAAGAATGTGAGCTTCTTCATGTCAGAGCCTCTGTGTCCTCAGCATCTAGCGATGGACCTTGCAGAATCTTCAGATTGGAGGACAGAAGGGATGTTGCTGGGAAGGGGAGGGGGAGGCTGGAGTGGGAAGTCTTGACCAGCTGCTCCCCAGCACAATGCCTAGGAGGTCACCTGGACCTGAAGAGTTGGATGGCTTTGTCAGGGAAGCAGTTTTCACTTCCTGGAATTCAACCTTTTCTGTTTCTTGGCCTGAGCTGAGAAGGGGCAGCCGGTATTTCAAAAAGGAATCCAGAAGCTAATAAGGAGTCACAGTCTTTCTGATCCTAAGGGTTTGCCATGCGATCCAAAGGGTTCTAGGCAGCTGCTTTAGAGCAAAGTCACATGTGAGACTGGGGAAATGGGTGTCCCAGAGTACACACTGAGGACTCTGTCCAAGGTCCATTTCTTTGGAAGGTTATTTATTGCTCTTCAGGCCAGTTCCCTGCCCTCCACATATCCTCTCTTCAAGGCAGTACCTGGCTGAGAGTCAGGGCTCATGTTTTGATCTGCAGGCTTCTATAAAGAAGGACACATATGTGCTACATTTGAGCAGCCACAGAACAAGAAAATGGTGTATAGTTAAGAGTCTTGAATTCTGATAGTTTGATATTAATATATAATGTCATCTGTTTTTTAATGTCCTGTAGTAATTGCAACAGATAACTGAATGTAGAAAATGTGTGGCATAGTCTGCCAAACTATGTACTTCTGCAATAAGAAAACCAGCAATCTGCCCAGTTTCGTAATATGTTGTACAACTGAGTCTTAATACTTCTATTAAACTTCTGCATATCCACAGAGGTAAAGGAGGATTATAGAGGACATAATTCTAGAAATCTATGCACTATCCACAAGCCCCTCTCCTTTTCTAGTCAGTACACAACATGCATGTTGAAACAAAAAAAATAGTAGACAATTTCTGTTATTATTATTTCACATATTTTTAAAATTGGGCAAGGCATGCTTCAGATTGTGGGTCATTTGAGCATTGTGCTGTTTGTCATGTTGACCCCTCTATCCACTCACTGCTATGAATGTGGGGCGGGAGAAACTGTCATTCTGTCAGAAAGTGATTTAGCAAGGTGGCTTCTTTGCTTTCATTGTCCTGAAATTAAACTTCCATGGTCTGACTTTTGAACTAGTTTTAAATGTTTGATTTAAACGGTGGGTGGATTGTCAGAGAGGCTTACTTCTAAGTTCTTACCTATCAGAAGTCTTTGCACTGCTTGAGGCCGAACGCACTTTCCTTTGAATTCATTTCAAGCAGTTAGAAGGCTGTGCCAGATGCCAGGAGAGTTAGAACCTTTACTTTGGTGTGGTAGTCTGGTGACAATTCTCTGTGAGAAGGAAATGGAGGCTATATAGAGGTTGAGGTACACTAGTGAGCAAATGAAAAAGAAGCACAGGCTAAAAATACATTTTGAAGTAGATAAACTGTCCATATGAAATGACTTCTCAGCTTAGCCTACTGTACTCATGTCTGCTTCCCTCAAAGACACAGGCAAGGGAAAACTTCTTTCATCTTTAGTAGAGATCTCCATTGTTGAAATTGGAGAAATTAATGTATTCTCTTGAGCCCAAACACCTGTTCATCCTGTATCCCCTACCACGAATAATCAGTTCTTCTCATGATTATGATAGGCCTGTTGAGAAAATTGCCCATCTTCTTACTATAATTTTTATGCACACTCAAAATGAATATTTAAACTGTGATTTGTCAAGAGCTGTGTCCAGTTGTCAGTATTGTACAGTTATGTATGACCCAGGCGTGGGCAAAAGTGGGTTTTAATATAGAAATAAAAGGTGTAGGATTTCTCAGTCTCATCCTAATAAAATACCACAAACCATATCTGCTTCGTTTTTCCTCCCCCCCGCCCAACACTCTCGGTCACAAATGTGTGCTCAAAAGGAAGATAATTATCATAAAACATCTATATGATTACAGATTACTCGATTGTAAATCCTCCGTCTTTGGCAAAATGGCTTGATTGATTTTGGAATTTGAGCCTCTTTGTGATACACTGCTTAGAAGTGACCATTTCTGTGCAGGCAAAGCGGGACTTGGGCACACTCAGAAAAGAGTGCTGCATAAATAAGGGGAATCACACTGAATTGCCAGAGATTATTTTAATGGCTTGAAGCCCTTCCTGTTACAATAATTACAGGAACATCTTTAAGCTCTTCTCTGAACAACTTGTGAATTGAGATAGAAAATGTTTTAATGAATTTAAATTATTTAAAAAATTGGATTAGAATTTTTTAGGATGAATGATTTTTGTATTCTCTTCCCCTGTTTATGAAGCATAAGAAGTTGTTAATGAATTCTCTTGTCATCTGGACATTACTTATGTAATTGTGTATGGCATTGTGTCACACAGACATATACTTTTCTACAATGACGGTACTTTTAAGAAAATACATGTATGTCAGGTTTTGAAAAAGCAAGAAGAACATTGCTTCTTTTATTTTTTTGTACTGCAAAAAAAAAAAAAGAAAGAAAAGAAAAAAAATTGATTGTGATTTTTACTTCTAAGTTTAGTATGGCCACAAATGTCAGGATAGTTTGTAAATGTAGGATGGTGATGCATCAATTCCCAGAGCCCCAGCATCAACTGCATGGAAATGAAGACTTCTTCCCATCACCTGCCTGAAACAGAAGTCCTCTGGACAGACGGCGCTTGACCTCTCATTAAATCAGCATGCAGAGAACTAACCAGCAGATGCTGCTGACGGGAACCCAGATGTAATCTCTTTAACCTTGTCGTGTAAAGCGTGCACAAGTCATGACCGGGGAATTCAAAGTAAATTAGGTTTTCCATGAAAGTCTATCATCTAAATTCAGTTTGATTAAAATGATGCCTGATTTGTATCTGTCACGACATTCTGGCTGCAATTATTTGAACCTTTTTTAAATTCATACGTCTATCTCTGTTTTTCCATACCCACATCTATTTTATTTCTATGTTAAGATAGTGAATTTTCAATTGTGACCATGTGTCCACATTTATGAAATGAAGAAAATGCATGCAAAAAACACCCTCTTTTTTTTTAGCAAAACATTAGATAGATAGTAAACATTTGATTCAAGACATTTATGTGTCAAAATAGAATTATTTTCTGTTTTATGATTTTCTATATTTAATATCAGGATATTTAATATATTTCTCTATATTTAATATCAGGATATTAGAAATTAAACTAAACTAGCCATCCTCCTGCCCCAGCCTCCAGGGTAGGAATTATGGCTGCATACCAACCACCACACTTGGCTAGAACTGTCTTTATTACATGTAAATTCATCCTGCAACTATTTTGTTAATTCAAATGTATTACTGTCATTAAATGCAGTTCCACATGTAAATCGCATGAGTGATAACAAATGTTCTAAAACATTACCAGATTTGTCCTGGTATTTTCTTTTACAGCTCTTATTTATTTTTCTAAACTTCCTATTTTCAAGAGCTCTGTTTTCAGAGGCTAATCACCGAAAGTTGGAAGCATCTAGGTTTCTGCTATATTTTTTCAGTTGCTTCGTAGCGGTCTGCATTTATGCTATTGTGATGGATTGAGGATCAAGGATGCAGCTCAGTGTAGAAGGCTTATCCACCATGAGTGAGACATGGGCTTTGATTCTCCAGCAGAGCAAAACAAACTTAGTAATTAAAGTTAAAAAGCAAATTGTGAGATAAAAATCCACATTCAGTGAGCTCCCTAGATCTTAAGTATAAAGAAGAATCAACTTTGCTTTTGTCTAGTTTTCTAGGGTCTTACATATCCTGAGCTGGTAATGAATTAGTTCTTTCATTTTAGTTTAGACAGCATCTCCCTGTGTAATGCAGGCTTTTTTCAGACTTGCAACTCTTTTGCCTCAGCTTCCCAAGTGTTGGGATCACAGATTTGTGAAAGTGTGCTTCTCTGGAATTTGACTTCAGATTCCTCTGATCTCACAGCCAATTAACACTGCTCCAGAACACTGGCTGTGTTTTAAAAGCTGTCATGCTTTCTTTCTCTCTGTCTATGTTTCCATCTCTGTCTGTCGATGTCTGTCTCTGTCTACTCTGTCTCTCGGTCTCTCTCTCTCTCTCATGTGGTGTGGTGTGGTGTGGTGTGGGGTGGTGTGTGTGTGTGTGTGTGTGTGTGTGTGTGTGTGTGTGTGTGTGTGTTTAGGGGGTAGGTGTGTACATGTGCCTGTGTACTTGTGTTTGTCCCATATGGAAGTGGTGTATGGAGTTCATGTTTCTTGATTTTTCCATTTCTTCCTTATATTGCACATAGTTTTTATCAGTCCTTGGACCAGTGAGAAATGACAGTGTCAACATATGTTAAGATTATCCCTTAGAGAAGTACTGCAGAACTGCTGGGAAGGGACGTAGTATAAACTGGGAAAGGTGTCCAAAGAAACTGAGAATCTGAGCTTGAATTTAGGATTTGCAGTCTAGTCCCTAGACATTCTATTACTCAGCAAAGGGAGTCATCTAACAGATTGGCTGTCCAGTCTGTACATTTTTTCCTTGTGTGAAATGAAGGGATGAGCTGTTAAACATTGCCTTTGTTCAGGACGATAACAATTCGTCATATGTAAAGCTTTATATTTGTTAATATTACTTCAAATTAAATAAAATTGAAAATTCAGTTTCTCTACGCCTGTTTCAAATGTCCACTATGCCTTGATTATGATATGGATTAGAGTGGAGTTAGAAGGCTCCCTTTACTGCAGAGAGATGTCTTGATCACCACAACAGTGGTAGACACTGTCCTTTATACTGGGAACTCTCCCTTAGCTACAGAGTCAGGACAGGTGTACTCCCAGCCCCCTCCAAACCTCATAGTGGCCATGTGTTCCTCTCCTTTCCTTCCATCTCTACTACTTTCCTCCTTCTCTATTTTGACACACACACACACACACACACACACACACACACACACACACACACACGAACACAATGCTTACCTAACAGATCTCCCTTTTTCCCCCACCAGAGAGGAAGCGGTACTCAGTTGTCCTGAATGCTAAAATACTACTGGCCTTTAGTGGTCTTGCAAGTGAGTTGGGGACCTTAAGGATTCACACTGAAATTGTACTTCTCTTTAGCATACCTTTCTCCACATTTACTGAACAAAATAATTCTTTTCTTTTCTTTTTCTTTTTGGTACTGGGGACTGAATCCAGGGCAAGCTCTCAACTTCCAAGGTAAAGAAAGCCCCAAAACAAGATAGTTTTTTAGCAGATTGCAAATGAAGTGTGAGCCTGATAACCTCCCTTTTCCTTGAATCAGGCCTTGCACATTTGCGGGGTACGGGTGGAAGGTTGTGAGGACAGTTACAAACTGAGTCATCAGGGAGCTTCTGAACTGGAGGCGAGAAATACATGAACCCTGCCTGTCGTGAGTCACTTTTGGAGCAGCCTTCTGTTTGCTGCCGATGCCAATAGGGATTTAATATTTTGATTGCCTTATTAATACTAGAAACTGAAGCCCCTTATTAAAGGCGGGACATCTTAAGATGATCACAAGTCATTGTTAAAGTAACGAACAGCTTATTCCTTTTGATATCTTAAAGATTGAACCTTTCACTATGATTAATAAAGGATAGTTGTTATCTGCTTTGGTTACAAAAATTCATGTACAAAAGAAACACTTTGGCAAATTAAAAGTAAAACGGTGGTATGAACACTTGGATCTGAACTGCTAATTAAAAGACTTAACTTATTAGGCCTTAAGGGGGAAGAAAAAAAAAAGAAACAAACAAGTATAATTTGCCAGATTAATTTTATAGCCTGTTCTATTTAATCAAACTATACCTTTTAGTGAAAATGACAAATCTGAGTTGTCAGAATGTGGTAGATAAGGAAGATAAAGGTCATATATTTTAATGTCACAGAAGGTCTTATTAAAGGAACCTTAATTATATTAGGTACCCATAGAACATTAATTAAATACTATCTGAAATAATTAGGTTCAAGTTACTGATGGTTTAATTAAAGTCGGTTTCTTATATTATAAGAAAACTAAAGGTCCAGTATCTCTGTTGGCAGGATAATTGATAATATGTCCAAAAGGCAAAATAGTAACCTTGACCAACCACAGACAGTGGTGACATGGCTCTCAGGGCCTTGTGAGCATTGACTCCCTTTTCCATAGTGGCCTGTGTCACCAGTACCTCAGACTGTGCATGCTCAGGTTCTGGATAACAAAGTATGACTGCTGTCCAGCAGGAGGTGACAATAATATTGCAAATCTATTGCTTTGGCCATATGTGTGGAGAGATGAGATAATTTATGTATCCACCTTTCCCTTCTTGGTCACACAGCCTGCTTTTTGTTACCTCTGTCGATTTTATGAAGGAAGTGCCAGATACCCTTTCTGACCAAGCTTCACCTACCCAGAGGGTTCCATGGCATTCAAAATCCTGATGTAACCTCCATCTCCCTGCATATTTACTATCTGTAAATCTCAACATCCTCTCTCATCTTCAGCTGGGGGTGTTTGCTATTGCTAGCACAGGCTTTGGAATCCCAGCTCTGCCACAGCTGTGAGACCTTGGGCAAGTTACTTCTTTGAATTGGTTTCCTCATCCGTAAAATATTAGATGTAATAATAGCTACTTAACAGGGCTGTTATAAGGATAATGCTTTAATGTATATAAGCACTTAGCACAAGCGAAAAATACATGGTGAGCCCTACAAAATTGATACAAATATGCTGTGGTCAATAGGATCATGGGGATTTGGGGCACAGATTAGATAAGTAGGGGAAACCAAGTGAAAAGCCAATTTAGAGTAGCTACGGAGTATTAGAGGGGGGAGAGGATGGGACAAAAGCAAAAACGTGGCTGGCGATTTTACAGACTGATGATTTCCAACCCCGTTCTTTCCGTTTTTATTTTCTGACGTTTGAGCTGACCAAACTGCCTTGTTTCCGGGCTGCAGAAGCATCGGCGGCCAGGGACTTGAGTAGGTCAATAGAAGAACTGTGCTACATTCTAGGACACTCAGTTCTTCTTTCCCTTTGAATGGGACAAATCAGGATAATAGCCTTCTTTCTGAAGTGCTTCAGCAACACAATCTTATTTTCTCTTCTCAACAGCCCCATGAGTAGGTATGCTCTTGGCACCATCTTATGTATGCAAAGATTGTAATATAGAGAAATACTTGTACCAGGAGCACTTCTTCCTGCAGACCTTTACCCCAAAGCTTTTGCATTCTGGCTGGGCTATGGTTTAGAGGAAAGCAGCCAGGTAAGCCTCTAGTCGTCCTGTCACTTGAGAGCAAAGAATAGATTTTACATTTTTTTTCTGACCAAGGATAGGGTTATTATTTGTTGGTGTGTGAGACAGGGTTTCCTGTATCCCTGGATGTCCTTGGTCTTACTGTGTAGTAGCAGATGATTGTGAACTTCGGAGCCTCCTGCCTCTAAATCCTAGTGGCAGGATTAGGAGTGTGTGTGACTTAACCTGGTTAATGTGGTTTTGGGATCAAATCCAGGGCATTATGCATGCAAGCCAAGAGCTCTACCAACTGAGCTACATCTATAATCTGATTTTAGATTTTTAATAGCTTATAAGAGCTTGGGCAGGAAGAGTAGGAGGAGTAACAACGATGATTGAGTATGGTCAGAAAACGTCTTCAGCATCTGGACTTCAACAGGAAAGTTCGCTCTTCTGTGCAGTGCTTCACAAACAAAAATGTATTTTAAATGTCCCGGGGATGTGGCTAAAATGTATATTCTGATCTAGTGGAGCAGAGGCAAGGTATCTGCATGCATAAGGAGCTTGTAACAAGATGATACCCAGGTTGCTGGCCTTTGGACCACTCTTGAATCATTAAGAATTGGGCCATGGAGATGGCTCAGTGGGTAAACAAGCTCTCACGAAAAGTCTGAGCTCCATTTCTGAAATTCACATAAAAAGCTGAATGCCCTGGTGCAATGGCTTACATCTGTAATCCTGTCTAGCACTCCTATAGATACATGAGAATTGGAGACAGAAAGTTTCCCAGAAGCTCCAGGGCTAGGCAGGTTGAAGTGTGCAGCTCAGAGAGGCAGAAACAAGATGGAGTGACAGAGCCAGAGTTTGTCTTGCTAGTATAACTAGTTGTACAATGCGTGAGGATCTTGAGTCTTTGCTGAACTTCCCTAAGAGAGGCACAGCCCTGGTGTTCCTGCTGGTCCCTCCTGATGACTCAAGCCAAGGCTGAGGTCTGACTGTCTCTGCTAGGTCATGTTACCACTGTTGCTAACCCAAGTGTACCAAACTAGACTGCTGGTGTATCAGCGAAGTGTTTGAGTGGATGGAGCTGCTGCTGCCTGCTGACCTGTGAACTGAACTGCTGATTTCTAGACAACACAGATGGGACTTGCTCTAAAGAACCTTTCTAAATAGATCCATTTCCACATATCCTTTCTTTTCAACTATCTTTGGTGGGTTGTGGGCTACATGGGAGGTTAAAGTGTTTAAGAACCACCATTAAAAATAGGACTTGAAAAAAAATTAAAGTTACAATGTGTGCTGCCCCACCCCAGCCAAATTTCCCAGGCTTTCTATCCATTTCTGCCTCCAAATGACTGTAGTTTTTGCATGCTGCCTCCATCTGCTTATGCCAGCTCCTGGAGTGACATGGTGACAAGACAGAGAAGCACACAGCTCCCCAAGAATGTCTTGTTCAGGCCTGGGCTGCTGAATTTGCCTAGTCCTCTCTCCTCAGTTGGAAGTTCTTATGCACCAAACCTGCTTTCAATCCTTCTAGGTGATTGCAATGGACCCTGGATCCTTTCTCTATGCTCTCCAGCTTCCTGGTTTGGCGACTTCTCTGACGCTTCTTTCCTAACCCTTGTCTCTCTTCCCTTGTAGGAACTGTCTTCATTTCTCTTGACTCATCTCTTTGACTCACATAGTGGAAGGCGAGAAGCAAGTCCTAAAAGTTGTTCCTGGCCTCCACATTCATGCCTTCCCCCAAGAAATGCAATAAAAATAGAATGGATTTCTTACGTCTGGGAAGATAACTCAGCTTGACCTCCACGACTGATGTAAAAGGCAGGTGTACTCATGCACATGTATAATCCCAGCACTGGGGTGCTAACCCAGGTAGATTCCCCCACCTCACCATCCTGCCAGCTTAACCTATTTGACAAGTTCCAGGCCAATGAGAGGCCCTTTCTCCAAAAAATGTGGACTGTACTTGAAAAATGACATCCTTTGGCCTCTATACACATGTGCCCCATACATGTATGTGCTCCTGCATAAACATGAGCACTTTCAAAACTGCACACAAACTTCTCTGATTGTCTCACCACACATCGTCCTTGTTGTCCCGGGGCATATAGTATGCCATTCTGCCATCTCCCGTTTTTACTCCCAATGCTCTGCTAAGTAAAAAATGGCAGGTGTGGGTCTAGCCTTTCTTTTTGCTACAATGAACTTCATCTTTATGTCCCCCTAGTCATACTTCCTCCAAACAACACTTAACTGACTCTCTTCGGCAGACAAATTTCACCACTGACCACGCCCACAGTTTCCGTACTGATTCAGAGGGAACCATGGCTAACAAACCTGGAACGAACTGGCCTGGTGTGACTGTGTCAGTTTAAAAGCAGAAACTGAAGGACAGCCTTTGCTCAAGGTCATCCAGCATGTTGGTGACGGGCCTCACTCTTGTTCTCTTTGTGATTGGTTGCCTCAAATAAAGTACTTTAATTTCAGACAGCATTTGCCATGCAAGATAAATAACGTGAATGCCTAAGCTCCTTTAAATCTACCGTAAGTATAATAAACAGACCAGGAAGACAATTCATTTTCTTTTTTCAGCATGTGCTTGGGTTAGTATGCACAGTTATTTTCTTTCCTCCCAGTGATTTCACTAATTTCCCCAGGAAAACGTACATACACATTTCTTTTTTATGTTTGTTAATTTTCTGGTTGTATTTAAATTCCTACATTTCTTCCTTCCCTTACCTCTATCCAAAAACTCCCATATAGTCCTTCTGCTGTCCTTCAAATTCATGGCCTCTTTTTCATCAGTTTTTATTGCATGAATATGTGTACTTGTATATACATAAACGGATATCACAAAACAAAACCCGTTGAGTTTATATAATGTTACTTGTAGGTATGTTTTCAGGGCTGCCCATGTAGCACCGAACAACCATTTGTTATGCTTTTCCCAGATGAGGGCCACCTCTCATGCTCCCAGCTTTCCTCAGTTGCCTAGAGTTCTTTGTGTGGATTGAGTCCTCACGGGCTTTTCCTTATGCAGTTTGACATGTCCACTGGGGTCTTTGTTCAGCTCATGTTTGAACAGTCATGTTGTTGCTGAGACTTTGTGATTTTGTCAGGAACAACAATGTCTCAGAAGATCCCATGGCTCTGAAAATCTTTCTGCCCCGTCATCCACAATGTTTTGTGAGCCTTGGGTGTACGAGTGTTTTGTAGACTTTTGGTGAACTGGCCTCCGCACCTCTGCATGTCGATTGGTAGTGGTTTTCTGTAGTGCTCTCCATCTGTTGTAAGAGAAGTTTCCTTGACGAGGGGTGAAGATTACACTTTTCTCTTCTTATAAGGACACATGTGTAGATTGTTGGTAGGGATTATGCTGGCTTAGTAGATTATCGATTGAGTTCTCCCATAATATCGTTTCACAGGTACTTATCAGCTAGGCTTTGTACTACCTGGAATGGTATCCATTTTGTTGAGAAAGTCCTATGTCCTATTTGAGAGCAATAGGCTACCACCAAGGAATGCGTGCCACTGCATCCATAGGGTTATCATGTCATGCTGGTTAGTGATATGGTTCATAGGCACCATAGCTAGGTAAGACTGTTGGTTTCTTCCCCTGTAAGGTTGCACGGTGTCTTTTGGTACAATGAAAGCTAGTCTTCAGGGAGGAGGCATTGAGCTCAGTTGCAGCGCAGGGGCTTCCGGATTTCATTTCTGAAGTGCACAATGCCCTCAGAAATAGGGATTTATCTTCAACTTCTCTGGGTGTGCAACCAAGGGCAGCAACAGCAATGGGCTATTTGTGTGGGGAATCTCTTAGTGAGCCCTGGCTAAGAACTCACAGGAGGGCTTCTCATGTCTGGTATTATAGTTTTTTATCAGGTGGTCTTTGACTCTTGGTGGGAGTGTCATCAGCCCAGGTGAGAATAGTTCATTAAAACGATGTATATATTTTTATACACGAATTGTGTGCAGTATAGGGCTTTTAAAGGAAAATAGTTAATACTGTGATCACCTCTGGCTTCTTTAACCATACATAGTTATTTTACCTCTCTCACTCCTTCTCCCTTTCTCTTCCTTTCTACCCCCCTATCAGAGCACTTGTATCCTACTAGTCCCCTTTATCCTCCTCCAAACCTTTTTTGTAATTACCTTGTCCCCACCCCCAAGGGGATTCTCCATTCTAATTTCCATGATCAGATTACTTGTACCCTGCTATTCCCCTCTCTTTTGCTCCCCTATTCCCTTGTCCTGGCTGTGGTCCCTCTTTACTTTCCTGGTTTCTGTAGTTAGCACAAAATATGTATACACACCTGAAGGTTTGCAGCTCGGGGCCTCCAGTAAGAGAGAATATGAGACATTTGTCTTTCTGGATCTGAGTTTCCTCTCAGTAGATTAATTTCTATTTCATCCTTTTACCTGCAGAGTTCATTATTTAATAAGGAAATTAAATTAAATTCCATGTCTGTCTTCTTTCTCCATTTACAACTTTGTTTATCTCTACATGAGGCCACAGATTCTGGAGGAGGAGCCTAAGGACTATTGAGAGACCTCAGGTTTTCTCAGCTTGATTATAAGGCACATGGCATCAGTGAACTCTAAGCAGCAGTTTAGAAAGCATTTCATGTTCACTAGTGTTTTCCGAAGAATGATAAGATTCTAGTATTCAGAAAGTGGAAGCCAGAGGATCAAAGTTCAATGTCATCTTGTGCTAGCTAGCATATTCAACAACAATGTGAGATGCATGAGCCCTAGAGTTAAAAAAGAAAAAAATACAACTTTTGCAAAGATTCCTCCCTGATGTAGGGGCTTTGTCTCCACTTTTCAATCAATCTTGCTTGTCTCCCCTTTAAAAAAGACAAAAGGAATGTAATTCTTTTTGTTTTTATATTTTGATCCTGGATACTCTATCACCAAGGAACAATTTACTTTTGAATTCCTATTCCCAGCATCTAAAGCTCTGCTATATTACATATCCCTTAATGAAATATTGTCATTTTTCTTGTTTTTGTAGATTATCTTTTCATTTTCATATTAAAGATATTATATACTAACTTCAATTTCACAGTGTACTTAACCTTTACCAATCAATTTTATACTTTCAAATCTTTTGTGTGACCTATCATCATCTTCATTGTCGTCATCATTGTCATCATCATCATCTCTTTTTACATCTTCAACTACTTTTAAGTTCTCATGAGACAGATGTGAGGGTGATAAACTCCTGTTTTTGTTTTTGGGAAAGCATCTCATTTCTGAACACCAACTTTGCCAGGCACCTTTTTTCTGGGCATTCCTTTTCTTTTAGTATGGCTGACTAGTTTTCCATCAACCTGACACGTGCTAGAGGAGGAAACTTCAATTAAGAAAATTCCTCCATAAGATCCTGCTGTAGACAAGGTGTAGGGCATTTCCTTAGTGATTGATGGGCAAGGTTACAGTCCCATTGTGGGCGTTCTGTCCCTGGGCTTGTAGTCCTGGGTTCTATAAGAAAGCAAGCTGAGCAAGCCAGGGGAAGAAAGCCAGTAAACAGCATTCCTCCATGACCTCTGCGTTAACTCCTTTCTGCCCTGTTTGAGTTTCCAGGTTTCTGCTCTGTGTGAGTTTCTGTCTTGACTTTCTTCAGTGATCAACAGTACTGTGGAAGTGTAAGCCAAATAAACCCATTCCTCCCAAAATTGCTTTCCTCATGGCGTTTCATCACAACAGTAATAACCCTAACTAAGACACACACACACACACACACACACACACACACACACACACACACACACAAATGTGGTAATACATTTTGTTCCTCTCTCTGGTATGTAGATTTTTTTATGTAATTATGTTTACATAAATAAGTGTACAACTAGATGTATAAGAATTTGCCTCTTTGTTATTGATGTCTGTGGTGGTTTCAGTGAGAAGGTCCCCATTGTCTCATATATTTGAATGTATGGTCCCCAGTTGGTGGACTGTTTATGAAGGACTAGGAGGTGTGGCTTTGTTAGAAGAGGTGTGTCTGTAAGTGTAGCAGGAACTGCTGGCCGCCTCCATGTAAACGCTGTGCCCCCCCACCCCCCACTGCAGCATCTCCTGCAGGAGGACCTGATTGATGACTACCTGAGGATTGCTGATGCACACAATACCAGCCAACCAGGAACTGCTGTTTAGAAGAGATGCTTTCTTGGGACCAATTGGGGCACGGGTAGAGGGTATTCAAGGAGCATGCAACAGTGTACAGAGAGCTTGCTGCTGTGTTTCTCTCTCACTTGTTCCCGGAGTCTGTGTTGTTGACTTGGCGCCACTTTACCTTCAATCCCCAAGGGCAGGTAGGGTCCAGGGCATAGGGCACCAAGTAGGAGTGGGCTTTGAGGTTTAAAAAGCCCAAGCTAAACCCAGTCTTGCTCTCTATGTGCTTCTTGCCTATGGTTTGTGATGTATACTCTCAATTACTGCTTAAGCATGCTGAATGCCTGCCTGACTGCCTGCCTGTCTGCCTGCCTGTCTGCCTGCCTGTCTGCCTGCCTGTCTGCCTGCCTACTGCCATGCTTCCCACCATGATGATCATGGCCTAAACCTCTGAGATTGTAAGCCAATCCCAATTAAATGATTTTCTTTTATAAATTGACTTTGTCAAGCTGTCTTTTTCACAGCAACAGAATGGTAACTAATATGATCTCTTTTTTCCTGTTGCTTCGAGGACCTTCGTTTTGTCTTTGGTATGTTCATTATAGTCCTGTGCTGTCTCATTTTGGTTGAATCTAACCAGAGACCTTAGATTGTGCCATAGTTGGATATTTATATCTTTCTCTGTGTTCGGAAAGCATTCTGTTATTATTTCTTTTACGTTTTATTACATTTATTGTGTATGTATGAGCATGCGTGTGTGTATCCAGGGTATCATGACACATGTATAGAGGTCAGAGGACAACTTGCAGGAGGTGATTCTCTTCTATCATGTTGTGCTTTGAGTCAAAGTGAAGTTGTCAGATTTGATAGCAAGTTGAACCTGTTCAAACATCTCATCCAACCTATTGTTTCTTTAAATATTTTTCTACCCCTTAAGCTTCCTCTGGATTACATTTTGACTATCAAGATATCACTATATATTTGCTGTTTTGTTGTCCCACAAGTTCAGTGTGTTTTCTTTATCTATTTCCTTTCCATTTTCTCTCCAGATTGTAAATATTTTTCATTAAATTATTTATGTTACATTTCAATATCAGCTCCCCTCTCCTCCCATTAACCTCCCCCCCCAAAGATCTTTTCCCCATTCCCCATCCCCTTCTTCTCTTAGAAGGGGGCATATAACACCCAGTCCCCAGCCCATCAAACCACTTCAGGGCTAGGCACATCCTCTCCCACTGAGGCCAGACAAGGCAGCTCAGCCTGAAGAACATATCCCACAGACAGGCAACAGCTTTTGGACAGACCCTGCTCTAATTGTTTGGGACCCACATGAAGACCAAGCTTCACATCTGCTACCCATGTCTGGGGGGCCTTGTCCAGCCCATGCTTGCTCTTTGGTTGGTGGTTCAGACTCTGGGAGACCTCCAAAGTGTTCAAGTTAGTTGACTCTGTTGGTTTTCCTGTGGAGTCCTGACTAAATTTTTAATAGGCTTCCTCCAAGTTCACAGATTCTTTTCCTATTTAATAAAGAAGACTGCTTTTGATGATTTTGCTGAATTTTCATTTCACACATTCTATTTCTCAACTCCAGAAATTTTGAATGATTAAAAATTAATTTCAATCTTTGTTAGATTTTTAGATAAACTGCTGAGATTTTCTAGACTTTTTTTTGGCATTTCTTTAAAATTTGACTTTTTTTATCAAGTAGGTAGTCTCTCTCTCTCTCTCTCTCTCTCTCTCTCTCTCTCTCTCTCCAGCTTATTCTATCTATTTGATGTCATGGTTCCAAGATCATATTTGATCTTTATGTTCATGTGTTATATTTGTGTACGGTAGTAGCTACTGTTTCAGTCTTTGTACTCCAACTTTCTGGGAATGCTCTGTAATAGAAAGATTGTCTAAGGCTTCTGGGAAGACTTATTGAGTGGAAGCTATTGTTCTTCTAGGAGCCATGGCTATAAACAATGCTCCAATTCTATGCTGTCCAATGCTTGATCAACAGCAGCATGGACTCCACTGCTGCTGAAGCTGAGACTGAAGTTCAGTGCAAGCAGCTAGCAATGGTGTGACCAGAATGTAGGGTCTAGACACAGTTTGCTTTTTCCTAATTCTGTAGCATTTATGCTTAGAAGATCACTTGAGGAGGTACCAAATTGCCTGGAACTAGGACTCTTGGGGCCTTGACCGGTGCCTTGTATGCCCAAGGATCTGGAATTGATTAACAAGTTACAGGACTACAATTCTCTTCTCTTTCTTCCTCGTGGATGACATATTTTTTCATTGTGCACTGCTGGCAGCTGAACGAGAGATGACTTGGGTAAAGCCAAATCATTCTTTCTGTATGCTTCAGTGAGTTCCTGCCCCTTGCTTTCTTTCTTTTCTCTCCATCTCATTTTTTTGGAGATATGATTTTGCATGTCTGGAACGCTTTATGTAATCCAGACTATCCTAGAACTCACAATTTTTCTGTCTCAGCCTCCTGAATGTGATTCTTCTCTTATACTATGCTTTAAAAAAGTGCTTTCCTTAGCTCTTGTGAGGGTATTTTTTGAATGCACACGGTTGCATTGCCCAAATTAGCATTTCTATGGCACAGGATCACAGAGAGTTCAATTTTACAATCTTGCTTTTGCCTTCTCGGTTTCTAATCTCAGATTTTAAGTGAAACGTACCTGGAACCAACATCCCGAGACCATGTTAAGACCTATTTGTATCAGGCCATAGTAAAAGCTCCTGCTCTGAGCCTGGGAGCTCTCTACATATGAAGGAATCTATAGATGGATTGCTCCTAGAGACCTCTTGAGAGGGGCACATACCAACCTGAGGAAAGAAAGCCATTTCTAAGTTAGCATACAACACTTTCACTTTTAATGCAGAACAAGTACTTTGATAAAATGCACTGCATACTGTTGAAAAACATCCTGTCTGAGCAAGATTACCAAAAGGTAGGGGCTAGTGACCTGGCTGAAGCAGCCAGAAACCCATATCATAATGACAAGGTACAGAGAACACAGAATGATCTTATGTCTGACCGAAGAGCCCTACAAGACTTTTACTTTCCCCTAAAAGCACTTACCTGCTGTCCTGCCCACTTTGCCATAAATATCTTTCCTACAATGAGAGTAGCCAATGAATTATGGAACAGGAATGTAATAACAAAGGTAGAAATGTGTCCTGTTATCAGTCACACACATTCAAGCCCAGCCCGTGGCAGCACAGAAGAGGGGACTCTAAGCTCTAGGATCTTCTCATTCAACCAAGATTGCTTCATATAAAAGTTGACAATGCCTGCCTGAGAGCCTTTGTTGATATTCAACATTTTTAAAAATAGCTGAACAGACGAGACAAAAAGGCATGACAGAAAACTTGGACAGGAGGCTGGCTTGGACTCTGGCTTAAGAAAGGAGCATGCTGTTAAAAGTGGGCAACAAACACACATTTCTGAATGTTTAATTTATTTGAAAATAAGAATCAACTTTACTACTCATTTATTTTCACCCTCTACAGTTGCTTGTTAAGGTATCTCTTAAGCCTTCATTTTTTTTAACCCCAAAATGCTCTCATACAGTAAGTCCAGGATCCTCCCTCTGTTTGATGAGGCAGGGAGAAGATGACAGGGAGGGACTTTCAGACATGGATTGTAGTGCCAAAGGGTATCTCAGAGACATCACAAACCATTCATTTCTTCCTGCCTTCAGCAAATATGCCAGCATCTGCATTACTCTGGAGGGATTTGGTAGTGAATAGTCTGAGTCCTTGCTACTTGGGTCCCCATGTGGCTCAGTTTCCCCAACACGGTACCATTTTTATCACTGGAAGTCTCCTGTCTTTGAAACTATACCCTCTATTGGCAGTTTGTCTAGATTCAGTTATAACCCACAGTTATGTGGTAACAGCCAGGTATGCCTGACTCATTATAAAAGGGGCTGTTGACTCTTCCTCCTTACTTGCTCTCTTGCTCTTGCTCTGTCCCCTTGCTCCTGTTCCCCTTCTTTCCTCATTCCCTCTCTCCCCACCACGTGCTCATGGCCAGCCACCTCAATTCCTCTGCTTCTCTCTCTCTCTCTCTCTCTCTCTCTCTCTCTCTCTCTCTCTCTCTTTCTCTCTGACTTTCTTGGTCTCTACTACCACCTCAAATACCACCCCCATGCCCTGAATAAACTCTATTCTATTCTATACTCTAAGGGGAAGGGATGACTTAGCATGGGCCGCTTGAAGCAACCTCTTCCTCCACACCTTACCTCACCTCCAGCAAACTTATTCTCTCTCTCCTTGTATTTTTATAAAACACAACACCCTCTCTTTCTTGGGAAAACTAGGATCATTAGTCACCCTGTGTACTTCTAGAAGAGTCATGCTTGAAGTTTTCCCAATAAAGATGGGAGGGTGAGTTGCAGGAGTTTACATTCTAGTAAGCTACTTTTTCTGATGATCTGAGCACAATGTTTTATTATACTACAATTTTCTAATAAACTATTTCAGAGATTATTTGGGATTGAATGAAGTTTTGCTATTGTTTTGAGTCTTTAGGGGAGTAGTGACTGTTAGCTTTCTCTCTAAGCTCCACCCCACAGTTTCCTGGCAATAGCCAGGCATGCTACGCCCCACAGTTACCTGGCAACAGCCAGATGTGCCTGACACTATAAAAGGGGTTGCTCGCCCTCTCCTCACTCTCTTGCTCTCTTGTTCTATTGCTCTTGCTCTTGCCTTCCCTTCGCCCCTCTCTCTCCAATCCCTTTCCCCTCTCTCTCCACATGCTCATGGCCGGCCTCTGCGACTCTGCTCCCTTTTCTGCCTTTCTCTGCCTGTACCACCCTCTTGAATCCCCTCCTCATCATAGTATCTATTCTATACTATGCCATCGTGTGGCTGGTTCCTCCCGGGGAAGAGATGCCTCAGCATGGGCCTGCTGAGGTACCACCTTTCCCCCATACCTTACCACAGCTCCATAGAACATATCCCCCTCTTTATCTTTTTATAAACACATCATACGGTGTCGTGACTCGGATTTAGAAAGCTGCAGGCTTGCATATCCTGTGCTATCACATGGAGAGCCAACACTCTATAGCCCAGACTTCAGATAACTGGTAAGCCCCCTCCCCCACCGGTCAGAGTACACATCCTCCCAGGGGAGAGAGTTCTTGAGCTCAGAGCTACTACTACTGTGCTGCCCTGGAGGATGGAGCTTTTCACTCATCCTTGTTGTAGGATTTTTTTCCCTTGGGTGAGCTTTTCCTCTCTCCTTTTGAGACAGTTTCTTTCTCGCTGCTGAGAATCCTAGGCAGGGCCTGGATAGATGGCTCTCTGTATGCTCAGGGGCACCAGCTCCAAGCGTAGCCCCATCTCATCACGTGAGGACCTGGTAGTCTGGCTTGAGCTAGAATCTCTCTGGTTATTGATGGTGCCCCCAGGACGCTGGTGGGGGCTGGTAATAACCCTATTTTCACCCACGGGCTGTCTTTGCTACCTTGTCCCTATTTACTGGGAGGGATGTCTTGGTTTAATTCACAGTAAGCAGAAAGCAACATTTCTAAATGACCACCAAACTTGCTAGAGATCCTTAGTGTAGGCTTCCTCCTCCCCCTCTCTTGTTTGCTCACTGCTGCCGAGGCCACTGTAGTGGCTGCTGCAGCCTCTCATTTTCTCCGTGAAAAGCAGGTCTGACCTCGCCCCTTGCGTCCTGCTAGAGACTGTGTGAGACATGCTTTTCCATGCACTCAACCACCTGCCGCCCCTACTTACTCTCTCTCTCTCTCTCTCTCTCTCTCTCTCTCTCTCTCTCTCTCTCTCTGCTCCTCTGCTCTCTGGCCGTCAAAGCTGCCACTGGGCCCAACCTGCCTGCTCTGCTCAAAGCCACGGCAAAAGCAGCTTTGGCCCTGCCCTCCCCTATCTGCCCCTGTAGCTATCACCACTGCCTTAGTTCTGTTTGGGTACCCTTTAGCTTTGAGAAAAAAATGTCTTTTTCCTCTACCTACACAACCTGTCAAAGTTACTTAAGATTTTCATTCCTATCGTCTTGATAGATGATGATTTTTGCTACTGCCATTGAACTAATTAAATGTATCTAATCGATATAGCCCTCAGTCTTGTCAGAAGTCTGCTTATTATTAATATATTTAAGTTTATGACAGACAGAATCTCCCAAAGCCTTTAATAGTTTACCCCACAATGTCTCAGAAGATATGAGCACAGTTTCAAGAGTCTGCCTGAATTGTGATATGATAACCAATGAGAAACACAGTGGACAAAACTGGACACCCTCAGAGTCAGATGATTTATCTAAATCAAGGTAAATCATTTCTCATGTCACACATATCCATTGCACGTAGAAAAAGGCTCTTCGTTTTCTGGGCTTGAAAGCCACACTGACACTGCCCAAGTTTCCATGGAGACCATAGAGACAACAGGGAACTGTTGGCTAGTGGACTCTGTCATTTTTTAATTGACATATGACTGCTAGATTATAGTTTATTTTTCCCCAGTTTTCTGACTGTATTGACAGCTAAGGTAACTGTAGCTTAACAACTAAGAAACAGACCTCTGAACCCAGCTTCTAGCAACTAGTTCAGATGTAAGCTGTTGCAGATGTAATTGGTTACTTCCTTACCTAAGCTTGGTTTCCATTGATTAAATACTTCCTATTTCCTCTTCCTACTATGCCAGTGTCCTAACATCATTTAAAGTTCTTATAAGATTACCTAGCTCTAATGAAACATTCCACTGTATTATCCAACTGTATAATCACAAATTCTTGTTCCTTGTGCTCATCTTAAGGAATGTTCATGTTGTTGACTCATGTTGTTATCTCTTTTGTAAATTTATAGGCTTAGATCTACCTCTCATAGACCAAGTAGACCCTACCCAGATAACTACAGCCGCCTCAAGTTCCCACTTACTACTTATTCCAAAGGGTGGGATTCCTCTGGGTTTCAAATGTACATCTAAGAAATTTTTTTCTCCCAAACGCACTTAATCTTATTCTCTGCCTATAATAAATATATGTGTGTTTCAGCATCTTATCAAGTCCAGGTGTTTACTACATCTAGGACAACTCCAGAGAAGTGACCTCCAGATGTTCCCTAGAGACACATTGCCCCAAAGCAGGCATGAAGTAGTCAGAGATCACGACGACCCTATTTCTGCTCCATCATCACTTCTTCCCAATTTTCCTTTTTTTAAGTAAACCAAAACAGGGGAAGGGAAGCACCCAAAATAGCGTGGTCCAAATCCCAGCAATATGCATGCTATTCTTGTAGCAGGCAGAGAGAGAGAGAGAGAGAGAGAGAGAGAGAGAGAGAGAGAGAGAGAGAGAGAGAGAGAGAGAGAGCTCTTGCACGCAGGAAAACAATTTCTTGGTACAGCCAAAGTTGTTTTTCTCGAGGCTGCAGTGGGTCCAAACAAAATTACAATAGCGCTCAGAATGGTCAAAGAAGGCCGTGGCAACAGCAACGGGGAAAGATAGACACAGGCAGGAACAAAGCTGCTTTTCCTGTGCCTGTGAGCCGAGCAGGCAGGCAAGCCCCAGTGGTAGCAGTGACAGTCAGAGCACAGGAGCCCCTCACACAGCACGGGAGAGAGTAGGGGCAGCAGGTGGTCTCATGTGGGTAAGCAAGTCTCACAGAGTCCCAGGCAGGATGCAAGGGGTGGGGCCAGAACCACTTTTACAGGGTGAACCTGAGGCTGCGGTGGCCATAGGGGCAGAGGGAGGGAGGAAGGGGAAGCCTATACTATGCATTGCTAGCAAGAAAGTTGTTTTATAGTGCCAGTTCAATGGCCATGCAGAGATAATGCTTTCTGCTTACTGTGAGTTAGACCAAGACATCCCGGTAAGTAGGGACAAGGTAGCAAAGACAGCCCGTGGGTGAAAATAGGGTTATTACCAGCCCCCACCAGCGTCCTGGGGGCACCATCAATAACCAGAGAGATTCTAGCTCAAGCCAGACTACCAGGTCCTCACGTGATGAGATGGGGCTACGCTTGGAGCTGGTGCCCCTGAGCATACAGAGAGCCATCTATCCAGGCCCTGCCTAGGATTCTCAGCAGCGAGAAAGAAACTGTCTCAAAAGGAGAGAGGAAAAGCTCACCCAAGGGAAAAAAATCCTACAACAAGGATGAGTGAAAAGCTCCATCCTCCAGGGCAGCACAGTAGTAGTAGCTCTGAGCTCAAGAACTCTCTCCCCTGGGAGGATGTGTACTCTGACCGGTGGGGGAGGGGGCTTACCAGTTATCTGAAGTCTGGGCTATAGAGTGTTGGCTCTCCATGTGATAGCACAGGATATGCAAGCCTGCAGCTTTCTAAATCCGAGTCACGACACCGTATGATGTGTTTATAAAAAGATAAAGAGGGGGATATGTTCTATGGAGCTGTGGTAAGGTATGGGGGAAAGGTGGTACCTCAGCAGGCCCATGCTGAGGCATCTCTTCCCCGGGAGGAACCAGCCACACGATGGCATAGTATAGAATAGATACTATGATGAGGAGGGGATTCAAGAGGGTGGTACAGGCAGAGAAAGGCAGAAAAGGGAGCAGAGTCGCAGAGGCCGGCCATGAGCATGTGGAGAGAGAGGGGGAAGGGATTGGAGAGAGAGGGGCGAAGGGAAGGCAAGAGCAAGAGCAATAGAACAAGAGAGCAAGAGAGTGAGGAGAGGGCGAGCAACCCCTTATATAGTGTCAGGCCTTGGAGTGGAGCTCTAAGTCCTTTAGTTTACCTTGTCATCAAATATGTCATCTTCTGCACCCCATTAACTTTAGTCACCCCAAAGCAGCAAGCATAATGGTTTTCTACAGTTTATATCCCAGATATTATTTAAACATCCGTGTTCATTAGTCTATGCAGATATTGTAGGCAGTCCCATTATTAACCGATAATGATTACTATTTCCCAAGCTTGTTAGGGAGAAGATTCCAAATCCTGACTTTTCATACCCAGAGGCAGAAGGGGATGTTTCCCAGTACCAACTGTTGCAAGGAACTAGCTTCCCTTTAATAAGCAAATGAGCTAGGCTCATTACAATGAGTAAAGGAAGGGAGCATAGTCTTTCCTTAGAGTTCCATTTCAACTTATTTCTTCAATAACTGCTGTCCATGAGCCACAGGCATGGGAACATCAAGAGTTGGAAATACACCTTGAACACAAAATTGATTTTCATGTTAGTATGATCAGGGACTAAGATCTCATGATGCTTATTTCTGTCATTAAAAATGAAAAATACTCCAGACACGGTGGTGCACACCTTTAATCTCAGCATTTTAGAGACAGAAGCACAGGGACCTTTGTAGGTTCAAGACGAGCTTGATCTGCATCGTGAATTCTAAGCCATTTTTTTAAAAAAATAAAACACACAAAAATGTACTGAGTGCCTGTAATACCAAGGACTTTTCACATGTTCACGTGCTGTTGGCCATTTCATTAAATTAGATGTAACCCTAAATCTACTTCTAGTAGTAGGCCACCAAATGGCTTCATAAACAGGAGTGAAAGTAGTAAGCAGTAGATGCCAAGAAGCCCAGGCCATGAGATTGTGAATAGGCAGGACGGCACACTGCCTGCTGGGTGGAGAAGTACACATGGGATGATGTGTCTGCAGTTCACTGGGCAGCCTCGACAGCAGAAGGATCAAATGGTCATTTGCCTCCACCTTCAGAAAAACCCCACTGAATCAGAATCAGCTATGAATTCCAGCAAGCTTTTCAAATTTGCTGGGATATAGTTCAAACTGCTTTGAGAGTTCAACTCTCCCCAGTTAGAATGTCTATCCTCAAAAAAGCAGATAACTGCAAAGGCTAGTGAGGACGTAAGGAAAGAGACTACCTACTGCTGATAGGAAGGTAAGCTGGTACACACACTAAGGGTGTCAGTGTGGAAGTGTCTCCAAACTAACAGTAGAATTATTATACGGCTCCACTAAAGCACTCCTAGGCCTATATGCAAGGGGCTCTATAGTCTACGTCCCATGTCTACATGAATGCTATGGATGCTCCTTAGGCAAGAGTCACGGAGTAGAATTGGCTTACATGTCCATCAGCAGATGAACTGATAAGGAAAATGTGACACAGGCACACAGTGGGGTTCTATTTGGTTGTAAAGAAGAAAATGGAATTATAAAATGTTAAGAAAAATGGATGGAACTCAAAACTACATAACTGAAATAAACCACGCTCAGAAAGACAAATAGTGTGTGTGTGTGTGTGTGTGTGTGTGTGTGTGTGTGTGTGTGTGTGTGTGAAGAAAGGAGACTTTAAAGCAGAGAGGTGGGGAATGTAATAGAACACACCTGATATTGAAGTGGGAAGATGAATGCTGGGACAGGAGGGTTCAAATGGGGTGAGAGTTTAGCAAGGAAAGAGGAGGGAGGAGGGAGGAATGAGCAAACCCAAGAATGGTAAGAAAACAACAGGACCAGAGCATCTGTTACTTTGAATCCTGGTTTGAAAAGACCGAGGGTGGTGAGGTGGCTCAGCGGGTAAAGGCACTGCTGTTGTGAACTGGCTTTGATCAAGTTGAAACATTCCCTCTGGAAAAGACTGGGGAGGACCCTGAGACTCAACAAGCAAATCAGCTTCTCTTGGCTGAAAACGCTGAAACTTACAGCACCCTCTAAGACTCTGTCCAAAGTCAGAGAGGCAGTAAACAATTGCGGAGGGCACCAGGGGACTCACATGAGCTATGAAGCAGAGAAGAGACTCTGACCTCCACAACTGCTTGTAAATCGTGCACAGAGCTCCAGGGGTGCAACTCCCATGACGGGGCTTGTGTTGAGGGTGTGCTTTTTGGTGATTCAGTGCCATTTGAATAGCCCCTTACTTCTGTCAGTAACCCTCTCTCCATACCCCTACATGTAACCCAAAACAACTTTGGTGGAACCATTGATTGATTAAGTCTGTCATAGATTCCATATCTCCAGTGTGTATAGCATACCTCCCCTGAAAGTGCTTTTTGCAAAGCCTGCCAACTTGGTTTCGATTTCCCAAGTCCAAGGTTTCTGGCAGAGCCAGGTCTTGGGATTTGAAGTCCCAGGCTTGCCCCTTTCCTTGTGTTCTTTCCTCAGTTCCACCCTTAAACCAACACACCCTTTTCAAAATTTGCTCTTGCTCCAATAAACAACCTCCTGCCTGTGCTCGGATGCAGGAGAGGCATGAAACTGGGAGGAGCCCTTGGGAAAAAAATTTGCCTGCAGAGGGAAGGACAAGGGGGTAGGGAATGAGGACTAACAATGACTAAAATTATTGTACATATTTTTGAAACTGTCTATGAATTAAAAAAAACCAAAAAAGTTATCTTTCTTCCCAAGTTCCAATCTAGTGGGGTGAGGAGATGTATAGATTGGCCTTTTACCACACTTTTCAGTATGAGCAAGATGGTTCAGAGGGTAAAATTGCTTACTGCATACCACATGCCTGACCTCCCAAGAACCAACAGAGGAAGGGGAGACATGGTATTGGGCTACTGTGTGCAAGTGTGCAGACACTCATAAGAATCAAATGATATCAATAAATATAGTAAACATTTAAAATAATGTTTTCCTTCACAGTCTACGATTCGGCATTGCAAACCATGCTGAAAGGAAGCACCACCTGGGTGTGCCAGTTAGCACACACAGCCTGCCACTAATGCTTGGGAAAGTGAGACCAAAGCATCTCTTTAGCTTGGGATATCAAGATTCCATTAGAAAACCTAGCTGAGGTACAGTGCTTACTTAGCGCGCTCGAAGCCTTGGCTTCTTTACTCAACACCATATAAACCATAATATGGCTGTGCTGGTGCATGCCTACAATACCATCACTAGAGAGGTAGAGGTGGGGAAATCAGAACTGCAGGGTCACCTCTAGCTACATAATGAATTTGAGGCCAGTCTAAGTACCCGAGACATTATCTTTAAAAAAGGAATATAATTAAGTTTAAAAATTGGAAATGCCATTCTGATTCCTTTTCTTTAGGAATCTCAGATCCTAGACTTTGCATTTTAGTACTATAAAGAACGCATTCTATTTCCCTCCGGGGCCCTGTGTTGGCTAGCCTAGTGTTTGTATTTGTTAACTTGACACTGGAAAGGGGAAACTTAAAGATTCACCTTGATCAGATTGGCCTACAGGTTTCTCTTGATGAATTATTCCTGTGGGAGGTCCAGCATACCATGGATGACACCATCCCTAGGCATGTCTACCTGGGCTATGTAAGAAAGCTAGCATAGTTTGAGCCAGACAGCAAGGCAGAAAACAGCACCCTTCCATGGTTCTTGCCTTGAATTCTGCCCTAATTTGGTGATGGGTTGTGATCAAGGAACTCTAAAGCAAATAAACCTTTCCCTTCTTTAAGTTGTGTTTTGTCCCGATGTTTAACAAAACAATAGAAATATAATAGCAACAGGCCCCAAAACATTGCTCCAGGATGCTATTTCTTTTGACTGAAGATGAGCAGAGTGCTGTATTGCTTTGGTGCTTCCGCTCCCCCTTTTTCCTCTCCTTCCCATGCACCTTACAGGCCTAAAAACTAAACACAGGGTCTCAGGTAGGGCTTATGGCCATGAGTATGCTCAGTGCTCTAGCCCTGAGAGGAGCTGCACCTAGAAAAGGAAACACCAGGAATCCACGTTCAAACATTGGGAACAATTCCTGTCTGCCTTGCTTGTGAAGAGGCAAACTGAGAAGCGCTTAGGATCACGTGAGACTTAGACATAAAGCGGGTCCCTTGGCCTTGGGGACCACTGTAAGGAAATGAGGACACTCTATGATGATTCTTGCTCTGCTCCATGCTGGACGGACATGTGTAACCCGAGCTGGGATGTGGGATGGAGAAGGAAACAGGCTGCTCTCATCACAGCATCCATATTTAACCCTTCCTTAGCTTACAGGGTCTCAGTAATTGCTTTTTTTTTCTTTTTCCACTTGTTCACAGAAAACATGGAAACAGGAGTTTTTAGAACAATATCAAAATGATTGAAATTGTGCAGTGCCTGGGGTCACCTCTTAAAGTCAAGAGGAAAGACCATCTGTCTTCTGGGGAAATCCGAAGAATTGATTTGTCTTAATGAGATGTAGATAAGTGAGTTGTTCACAATGGACCCTGTTGGATATTTTTTCCCTTCTCCTCTGGGATGAACACTGGATAATTAAGATACTGAATAATTAAGAATTAATGCTTCATGCTCCTTTTGAGTTAAAAACAAATAAGCGGTCTTCCTATTGTGACCATTCTTGTTACTTGAACTGTCTCATTTATTTCACAATCTTGTTCTCTGTTTCACACACAGAGAAGAATTGGTCCAAGTCTACAACTATGTGTATAGCATATATTCAACAAATATTTACTGAATGCCTACTATGTGTAAGTCGTTTTCTGAGAGAATGAGCAAACATTGGCAAATGAAACTGTTAAGAGTTAATCTTTTGTAGAGCTTATACTTGGCATAGACTTTTGCTGTGATTAACATGTTACATGACCAGTATGTTGTGTGCACACCTCAGTAGGGTACATTACTGCACCTCCATTGTGATTCTTGCTTACTACAGCTTTATCTCTTTTGTTCTGTCCAAGAACCTGATAATTCACCTTGGTGTGCTGAACCCTTCCTTGTGCCAGTGTCTGACCTTGTCCTGCAAGCAAACTGTATGCCTACTTTTCTCTGCACACTAGGTTCTGTCCTCAGTCTCTGATAGACATGGTCAGTATTTCTGATCATGTTGTTTTATGATCATAGTTAGGTAGGTCATCATAGGTCATGTTTTCTGATCATGTTAACTTTGGTTGGTTCTTTTAAAAATTGCTCATCATGGATCTGGAGAGATGGCTTAGTCAGTCAAGTATGTACTGCACAACATGAAGACATGACTTCATGAGCTGACTTTGGAAGACCACAGGACTTATGCACGAAAGCAGCAAAATGTGTCTGGAAGCCCAACACTGGGGAGGTAGAAAGGGAAGGATCCCTGAGACTTGCTGGTCAGTCAGTGTAGACAAATCACTGAGCTCATGTTCAGTGAAAGGTGCTGCCTCAATTAAATAAGGTGACACGTGGTTGAGAAAACACCTAATGTTGACCTTTTACTACACACACACACACACACACACACACACACACACACACACACACATATACACATGCATACACACATATAAATGCACACACATATGTAATACATACACACAGACATGAACAGGCAACATTACTATATTTTCTAGATAATAGAAATAGTGGGTGTTTGTAGACTTTTCAGGGACAATACTATGAGCATATAGGTCATGCCTGACTTTATATGATATGAAACTCCCTAAATGCCTTGAATCCTGCACCATTTTTGTGATCTCCTATTGTTGCCTTCATGTGCATAGTAGCTTCCACACAAGTGTCCACATGTTTTCATTGTGCACTAGGACCTAGTAGTTATGTAGCCGGTCTTTCTCCATCCTCACCTTATTCAAATATGTATCTTTCTGGTCTTTTCTCATCATGTTTGCCTTTCAAAATCATTAGAATCATACGTTTTATATTTAAGAATCTTACTGCCATCTGTGACCATCATCAGGTACAAATGTTCTTATTTTATAACTGTTATAGTTCATAGTGAATAATCTCCATTGATGATGAATCTAAGGCTGAGGTAAGGATAGCTATTACAATCAATGCTCTTAGATCCAAGCCAATTGCGTCTGCTTAGTTTTTGTGGAAGACAGTACTCTCATGATACTTGGCAGATATTTGGATGAGAATAAACGGTTGCTCATGCGTTTGTTCTGGTGTTGGAAGCAGTGGAATGATAATGATGAGCTATGCTGAACATGATATTAGGGAATGTGGACAGCTTCAGGAAAGCAGACTGTAGGCATACTGTGGAGATTTAAGGGGAAGTATCTATACTGGCAGTAGGAGAACTTAGGGGACATGCCTTGTTCTCCTGTCTTCCAACCAGAAGTACTGAAAAAGTTGATTGGGAGACTCAGAGCAGAGGCATGGTTATAGTACCAAGAGGAGGAAGTTGGTCTTCTGACAGTACACCAGAAGGCACGCTCCTAGCTTTGGATCAAGCAAAGTTGGGAGCAATGGTTGACACGATGCCAAATCCCTGTAAGATTAAGCATGATAATACTACCATGACTAGGGAATAAGGGTCCTGGAGGAAGGGTGAGTCTGCCTGTGGAGATGGTGGTTTGAAGAGAAAGCTTTTGGAGCAGAAAACTGGGGCAAGTTGTTACATGCTTCAAGGAGGCACGCAGTAAGGGCTGCACTCAATGGTAGAGATTCACAGAGGCCTTGGGAAAAGTAAATTGCTCATTTTTGAAAATAATTTATCTTCCTATCAATCATTTTACATATTTACATACAAATGTGCAATTCTGCCTTTTTTGGTGTTTATACTCAATAATTAAATTCTGTAATTAGAAGTTAAGCTTCTTTCTTTGCATAGTGAGCATTCTTCTTGGGGTTAGTATGCTAGGCCACGTGGCCACCTAGAATTAAATACTGTTTTATTACAGCCTATGGAATAATAGGCTTTACCTAATATTAAAGGTTTTCTCTGGCTCCTTCAAAAGCCTCTCAATTCACAAATTCAAGGTAAACCTGTTTTCTTCAGCATAAAGCTTCACTCTTTGTTAGGCTTTAATAGACCAATGTGACCCTGAATTGTGGACTCTAAGTTTCCTTTATCTATCTTATATTGGCTGGGTTAGCTGGAGCAGGGGGCAGATGTGGAGGGGAAGCCGGGGGAAGGGTGTGGAGGAGGGAAAGGACAGAGTACTGTGGTTCCAATAAAAAGGAATCATTATGTGCAGTGAAAGAGGTTTTCAAACCTCAGTTTATCCAGACTGTAATCAGCACAGTAGTTTTGGAAAGGAGTATAAAACACAATTATATGTGATTCTGAGATCTGATTTTCAACCAATCCACTTCTGAATGGAAGAGGCAAGCGCAGGTGGGCTGTGGGAGCTTCTGTGCAGACAGCACCTGTCCCCACTCAGTTGTCACATAACAGAGCACAAAAAGAGTTTAGGGACCCCCTGAATAAAGGAATCTTTTGTGGCAATCAATTCATACAAGCCAGGCATTGAAACATATCTAAACAAAACAAAATTGAGGTTTCAGTGGCAACCTCCCCTTGTCATGGAACACACTTATGACGGCGGTCAGGAATCTGTCTTCCATGCTTCTTCTATTTGCTGTCCTTTTCAAACCGAGCCACTTGGGATGGGTCTGATGACCTCTCTCTCCTGGAACTTCTGTGAAATGTTTATGATAGCCAGCTCATTGAAATGGCCCATGAGGAGGTATGAGAAAAGCCAAGTATGACACCTAGCACACAGTAGGCACTAGGCAAGTGTCCTTTTCATGTCCCCGCTATGGACTCAAGCTTCAGCACCAAGAAATTCCTATTCTGATAGGGCCACGGTAGGACCAGGTGTGACTTGATTTTCAAAACTGCATGTACAGAGCTGGGTAGACAAAAGGCCCCTTTCAGTGACTGCTTCAAGATGACCATGTTCCATATGGCTTCACCTGCTGCGCACTATTCTAATTGCAATCAGAATGGATCTCATTAGGGTTACAATGGCCCAGAACAAAAATGACGAGTGGTTACCAGGGCTTACTCCCTGCGCCTCGCAGCCAGGCAGTCCAAAAAGAAACAGGGTCAAAACATTTTCTGTAATTACACTGCCCAGCACAGCACCCCAAGGATGTTGGGAGCGTAATAAATAGCCTTTGAGAATTTTGCTCTCTTTCTATCAAGTATGTATTACAAATAAGCGAGGGTCTGTTTCAATGGCAATGGACATTTCCCTAGCCCCACCTCCTAAACACACACACACACACACACACACACACACACACACACACACACACAAACAAACATGCTTTCCAGCTTGGTGTGAGGGGCCTGTGTGCAATGTGATGGGAGCACTAGCTGCAGGCTTCCTGCCTGGAGGCATGAAGAACTTGCAGTGAGTGTTATTAGACATCTCTAAAGAATTAAAAAAGAAACCCAATTGTATTTTATACATGAATCCCTATTAAAAGATACTTGTTTTGTAAGTGTGTGGAATGGGAGCATTGATCATAATTTACTTGGGAGACCAATTGAAGGGTTCACTGTAATGCTCATTGGCTGGTAGGCAATAAAGCAACACCCTGGCTATCTGCAACCAACAGTAAGTGATAGATTTGGTAAAGGACTGTGGAGTTTTCCACCAATAAGAGCTGGGGAGATGAAACACTCAGTGGAGTGCTTGTCACACAAGCATGGTGTCCTGTCTTTGATTCCCCCAGCATTCTTGTAAAATCCAGGCCTGGTGGCTCATGCCTGTGGTCCCAGTGTTGTGGAAGCCTAGAAAGAAGGGATGCTTTCGGCTAGCTGCCTAGATATTCTAGCCAATGAGAAAGCTCCTTGTTTAGTAAGAGACCGTGTCTCAAGAAGTACATTGGGAAAATGATTGTGGAAGGTATTTGACACAGACTGCTGGCCTCCATATGCACATGTATGCACAGGTACAGGCACACAAATACACAGACATACAAACTGTTAAGAACTACGAGTCTCAGACATAATTTAAACCTGCCTCATCCTTGTCTGGAAATTAACAACAAATTCTGAAAGCAACAACACATTCTGAAACAATTTTAGCACAAATGTACTTTACGATTTAACAGCATGTAGATTTTTAATGAAAAAGTCATGTCTTCTGTAGTCTAGCAGTTGTTCGGTTCATCTATCATCTATCTATCCATGGAACCATTCGAACAACTTAATTAGATGCTTGCATTATGACTGTTTAACATTGTGTCTTTTCCAACTAATAATTTTCAAGAATAAGTAAAAATACCCTTTACTCTCCCTGAAGATTTTATATTAATAAGTTGTTTTTTGACAATTTTGTACTTGTTTATAATGCATTCTGATTACTCTTACTCCTCACCTGGATAGTTTAAAATTATTTTTACCTATTTAGTGCCTGTGTGAATGTGTGCCTGCGTGTGTACATGTGTGCAGATAAGAGATCAGCCTTCAGGAGTCCATTCTCTCCCTCCATCGTGTGAGTCCCTGTCGTCAGGCTTACAGCAGGAGTGGTTACCTGCTGAGCTGTCTAACTGGCCCTCACCCTGAATTTTCTATGGAAGGCCAGGATTTTATGCTGCTGTTCATGGTCCATTTGCGGTGTGACTCACTGCTCCAGCGTCAGCAGCCTTTGTGCTACCAGTGCCTGGCTTTATTTTTCACAGCAAAGGCCTTAATCCACTTGCTTAGCTCTGTCCTTTCATTCTAAGCACCACCTGTGTTTGCTGCGGCTGCCCCCTTGTTTCATAGCTTTTTTTTTTTCAGAAGGAGATAGCTTTTCATTTCTATATGGGCAGTGGGAGTCCTAGATGGACCAAGCTGCATTTACATCCCTGGGGTCCTATGATGTGGCAAGGCCCTAGGGTCCTTTTATGAAGATGCACTAAGATTATCAACTCCTCCCTTCCCCTCTCATCAGGTACAAAGGAAGCTTGATGGTAAAGTACCTCAGGAAGTCAGAAGCCATAATGAGACACCAGAGAATGGAATATGGCCATTTTGATATCCTGACAGAAAAGGTTGGTCTGTAGAGGAGATGGTATAACCTGTGGAGAAGCACAGGGTGGTAGACATCTCTAGCCCATCTTTGGGGTTTCATTTCCTCCTTCCCTTGTGGAGTTGCCCACCCAAAGAGCTATAGAGAGGCAATGGTATCTTCTGGGCCAAGCTTCACAAGAAAGGGATATCATACTGGGAAGAAAAATAATCTGTTCAGATGGAGCAAGATTAGAGGGAACTTCCGGTTGGGTTTATAATGGTTGTAGCATTACAACCATTAATAACTAAGTAGTGATAAGTTTGGAATGGCAGCAGAAGCAGCATCTAAACTGTGCTTCTAACCCCAGGCTGAGAACAGCTACCCAGTAGAGGGATGCTTCACGTAATGCAGGTCAGTAGGGTAGAATGGGTCTCAGGGCCATGAGGGCAGTCTGAAATTAAAATTTTTATTGAGCACCTATTATATCGTACATACTGTGTTACATTCTTTTCTTGAGATAGAGTATGCCAGGTTGTACTACTTTAGACATATTGAAATTAGTTGGATTTGACAGTGACAGCCTAATCCATCCATTGTGAAATTCCTCACCAAAACACTACCTAATGATTTAATCTGTCAAACATAATCTTTTTCTAGTTTTAGGCTTACTCATTGCTTTAAAGGTTAATTTGTGCCTGGACAAAGCAGTGTCCTGATGGATGTGACAATCAGATGCCAGTATGGACAGGACATAGAAAGGCATAATCACAGAGAATTATCTTAGATTTGGTGTTGATATTTTCTGGATATATATTTGAGACAATATCTCATGCATCTCATGCTGGCCTCAAATTTCTTATGTAGTCAGGGATGACCTTGAACTCTGTGTGGGAATGGGTGTGGGGGTGGAGATTTGGAGCTAGTGGAAGCCCACTCAACTTGTATTTCAGCGCTTTTTGCTAGATCTCATTAGGGTTCAATAGCCTCTTCCACGGGTATGGTGGGGTACATTTGTAATCATAGTACCAGGGCAGCAGAGACAGGATGATAAAGACTTCAAAGTCATCCACAGTTACAAAGTAAAGGGCTTGGGGTGGGAAATACCAGCCAGATACCCCACTCTGAGTGTGTGGGATGCCTATTGTTGCTATTTCTGGGTCTATTGCCACAAACAAAACTAGGAACTATGTGGCTTTTAGAAAGGGTTCTTCTGTTTTCCTTCTTACGGAATATATAGGGATATTTACAACTCAAGCTAATTATTTTGTTATTTTCAATGAATTACTTTGATTTTGTATTCATATCTCTACTAGTTTATATACAGGATTCCATGAATCTAAGTAGATACCCGTATATTTATATATTTGTATGTGTATTCAAAATAATAATTCCAATATTATTTGTGAGTACAATTTTATTGATGTTTATACTGTTTAGGTTTCAGGCTTCTTGAATCTGTCGCTTATGCATTTGGGAGAATTTGAGGTACCATTATTCAAAATTTTCTTTTGCCTAGTTATCTGTCTCTTTTCTCATGGAGCTCTTGTTAAACTCCTGTTAGTTTTTCAGTGCCTAGGTTATTTTGAAGGTCTCTATTGTGTAGCAGTTTTCTTGAGGGTGGAACATTCTATCCCCCAGGGGAGCTCCCTTAGGGAGAAATAAACAACTCAAAAGTCCCTGAAACTAACCAGATTCATTATGTCCCTCTGGAGCATGAGTAAGCAATAAAGGCCGCTCAAGAGTTACTCTCAGACACAACAAGCTCCAAAGAAAGCTCTCAGACCAGACAGGCTGCCTGGAAGAAGCAGAGCTCAGAAAAGGGGCCTGGAAAAGGTTTAGACCCACGGCACTTGAAAAGGTCAGGCTCCAGCCTGTTGAGCTGCCTGCAGGCTGTGCAGAGAGCTCCAGGTCCCCAGCTTTTGTGAACTGTCACCCACGCTGGGGTGGGCTTTGGTGATGCAGCTGTCCTTGAGTCTAATCTGTTCCTTTAAGTAAACTCTCACCCATATTCCTGTAAATAACCCCAATAAATTTTTTGGTTCACCTCTGGTGCTATTTATATTTTGGTGTATGTGGGGAAAAGTTTTGTCACATAGCAAACCCCTCAAGTTTTACTCACTAAAAACAAAAACAAAGAAGCAAACAACCCTTCCCCCCAAACAAACAAAACAAAACAAAACAAAATTCAGCTGGAAGTCTTGTCTACAGAGTGAGTTCCAGGACAGCCAGAGCTACACAGAGAAACTCTGCTGTGAAAACCAGGCCAAAATAACAACAATAACAACAGAGAACAAAGCAACAGAAAACAAAAACCCGATCATTCATTTTTCTTCTTCTTCATTACGTTTTAAAAGACAAGGTCTTTTTGTTCTGTTTTCTGAAATAGTCTCTTTATATAGTCCTATCTGATCTGTGACTAGCTATATATAGAGTAGGCTGGTATTGGACTCATAGAAATTCCCCTGCCTCTGAATCTCAAATGCTGGGATGAGAGGCATGCACTGGTAGGCTCAGTTTTGAGACAAGGTCTTGATGCATAGCTTAGGCTGAGTTCATTTCTCAAGTGCTGGGATTCGACTTGGTTACTACTACACCCGGTTCTCTTGTCTGTTGTTCAGAGTATGACAGTTTCTCTGAATCTGTCTTTAGGTCACCGACACGGCTGTCATCTCCATCTAGTCTGGATAGGACTAATAGAGCCAGGTGACTGGGCTTCATTTCCTTAGTTTTCAGTTTTGAATTCATATTGTATTCCATTTTTCCTCTACAATACAGACTACTTTTAATAATTTGGTTATTCATTTCCATTTTTTACCTTGCTCTTTTTTTCAACCACATATTTTTTCAACCATAGCATTCTCTCTCTTTTTTTTAATCGGATATTATTTTATTTACAGTTTAAATGTTATTGCCTTTCCTGGTTTCCCATCCATAAGCCCCCTATCCCATCCCCTCCCCTTCTTCTATGAGGGTGTTCTCCCTCCCCAACTACCTACCTCTTCCCACCTCCCTGCCCTGACATTGTCCTACACTGGGGAGTCCAGCCTTGGCGGGACCAAGGGCTCCCATTGGTGCCCAACAAAGCCATCCTCTGCTACATATGCAGCTGGAGCCATGGGTCTGTCCATGTGTACTCTTTCTGTGGAAGATTTCACATTCATTTTTCTATAATTATTTCCTCCATGTTACACAAAACTCTGTTGCATCATTTTTCATGTTTGAAATTTTATGAGAATGTCTTGACATGTTGTTCAGACTGTTCACAAACACTTTTATTCAATTTACTGAAGAGTAGACTATAAGTGTGCCTGTATGTGTGAGTCACCACACTTGACATTTACAGCTTTTAAAAAAAATCAATGACATTGTATTTTGTTTGTTTCTGTGTATTCATATGGGAATGTGCATGCCCTAGCACATTTGTGCTTGTCAGTGAACAACTTTTAGGAGTTGCTTCTTCTCGTCCACCATGTGGTTCCTGAGGATCGAACTCAGATCCTTAGACTTGGTGACACATGCCTTTATCTGCTGAGTCATCTTTTCGGTTCCCATTTTTAATGTCTACCAAATTTCCATCATACAAATCTAACATGATTCTCTATAGATAATGTATTTGGGGTGTAGTTTGTGCATATTGATAAAGGACTGATAAGGGATTGCTGTCATTTTGCCCTGTTGTCTGTGCTTGTTGCATGGCCGTTGCTGACAAGAGTTCTTGGAACCTCTTCTGACTCTGAGTCTTGTACTTAGTATATTTATATAAGGTGGTGAAAATTTATCTTGGCTGTAGTTTTTAAAGACAGAATCAAATTCTATAGCCCATACTGGCAGAGGATTTAGGACATACCCCAAGCTGGCCTTGAACTTGTGGGGATCCTCCTACAAAATAAGCTGTGGTGCTTAGTTATTCTGAGCATTTAAAATGTTTGCTTCAGCATTGTGAAATGCACTCCTAATGTACAGCCATTACCACTATACGTTTCTTATAAAACTAAAACTGGTAAAGCCTAGAATCCCCAGAGAGATTCTGTCTCAAGAAACAAGGTAGAAGGGGTTGGGGATTTAGCTCAGTGGTAGAGTGCTTGCCTAGCAAGCACAAGTCCCTGGGTTCGGTCCCCAGCTCCGAAGGAAAAAAAAGAAAGAAAGAAAAAAAAAAGAAACAAGGTAGAAGGTTCTTGAGATATGACACAGAAATACACATGCATGACCCCCTCCATCACCAAAAGTTAATAAAGGAAAAATAAATAAACCAAAAATTGCGTACTCATTAACCAAACTTTCCAGTTGTCTACTTCCAACCCCAGTGATCGTATTCTATTTTTGTCTCTTTAGTTTAGTTTTCATCAAATATCTCCTATAAATGAAATTATGTAGTATTTTACTTGGTATATCTTGAAGATTCTTCCTTGTAGTACATTTAAGAATTTTTTTTCCCTTGGGGCTGAAGAGATGGCTCACTGGTTAAGAGCACTGCTTGCTCTTCCGGAGGTCCTAAGTTCAAATCCCAGCAACCACATGGTGGCTCACGACCATCTGTAATGGGATTAGATGCCCTCTTCTGGTGTGCATGAAGACAGCCACAGTGTACTCACATACATAAAAATAAATGTATCTTTAAAAAGAGAATTCCTTAAAAAGGAAAGAAAGAAAGGAAGAAAGGAAGAAAGAAAGAAAGAAAGGCAGAAAGAAAGAGAAAGAAAGCTACATTGTTACTGTAGCTATGCCGCCAGTTTGTAATTAGGGAAGTATGAGCCTCCTAGTCTTCACTAGTTTATTGGTTTATTTTTTAGGTGGAATCTAAAATTATCTACAGGTAAGATCATACCATCTGCAAACAAAGCTACATCTACAGTTTTCTACTTTGAATCATTTTATCAGGTTTTATTCTGGATAAAACTAATAGTGTTAGATAGAAATAGCTAACATCCTTACTTTATTTGTAATATTAGAGGAAAACCATTTAATTTTCCACCATGAAGTTTAATTTTCACTATTAATTTTTTGTATATTATTTTTTATTATATTTTGAGTATTTCCATTTTCTAATTGATAAGTACTTTTGATTATAAAACTTGTCTAATTTTCTGTATCAATTGAGATACAGAAATACACTATCATTAGTGTGTTTATTTTCTCTTCATCCTGTTCATGTGCTGTATTACATTGTTTGATTTCTGTTTGCATTTGCATTTCTTATTTCCTTGTTTTCTTGGAGTAAATCTTCCATTTTGTCATGGTGTCCAATTCTGTTTGTTTTTACATTAGTAATCATAATGGCTATGAGTCTGTACTTTTTTTTATCTTTTTTTTTATTAACTTGAGTATTTCTTATTTACATTTCGAGTGTTATTCCCTTTCCAGGTTTCCGGGCAAACATCCCCCTAATCCCTCCCCCTCCCCTTCTTTATGGGTGTTCCCCTTCCATCCTCCCCCCATTGCTGCCCTCCCCCTAACAATCACATTCACTGGGGGTTCAGTCTTAGCAGGACCAAGGGCTTCCCCTTCCACTGGTGATCTTACTAGGATATTCATTGCTACCCATGAGGTCAGAGTCCAGGGTCAGTCCAGGTATAGTCTTTAGGTAGTGGCTTAGTCCCTGGAAGCTCTTGGTTGCTTGGCATTATTGTTCATAAGGAGTCTCGAGCCCCTTCAAGCTCTTCCAGTTCTTTCTCTGATTCCTTCAACGGGGGTCCTATTCTCAGTTCAGTGGATTGCTGCTGGCATTCGCCTCTGTATTTGCTGTATTCTGGCTGTGTCTCTCAGGAGAGATCTACATCCGGCTCCTGTCGGCCTGCACTTCTTTGCTTCATCCATCTTGTCTAATTGGGTGGCTGTATATGTATGGGCCACATGTGGGGCAGGCTCTGAATGGGTGTTCCTTCTGTGTCTGTTTTAATCTTTGCCTCTCTATTCCCTGCCAAGGGTATTCTTGTTCCCCTTTTAAAGAAGGAGTGAACCATTCACATTTTGATCATCTGTTTTGAGTTTCATTTGTTCTAGGCATTTAGGGTAATTCAAGCATTTGGGCTAATAGCCACTTATCAGTGAGTGCATACCATGTATGTCTTTCTGTGTTTGGGTTAGCTCACTCAGGATGATGTTTTCCAGTTCCAACCATTTGCCTACGAATTTCATAAAATCGTTGTTTTTGATAGCTGATTAATATTCCATTGTGTAGATGTACCACATTTTCTGTATCCATTCCTCTGTTGAAGGGCATCTGGGTTCTTTCCAGCTTCTGGCTATTATAAATAAGGCTGCAATGAACATAGTGGAGCACGTGTCTTTTTTATATGTTGGGGCATCTTTTGGGTATATGCCCAAGAGAGGTATAGCTGGATCCTCAGGCAGTTCAATGTCCAATTTTCTGAGGATCCTCCAGACTGATTTCCAGAATGGTTGTACCAGTCTGTAATCCCACCAACAATGGAGGAGTGTTCCTCTTTCTCCACATCCTCACCAGCATCTGCTGTCACCTGTGTTTTTGATCTTAGCCATTCTCACTGGTGTGAGGTGAAATCTCAGGGTTGTTTTGATTTGCATTTCCCTTATGACTAAAGATGTTGAACATTTCTTTGGGTGTTTCTCCGCCATTCGGCATTCCTCAGCTGTGAATTCTTTGTTTAGCTCTGAACCCCATTTTTTAATAGGGTTATTTGTTTCCCTGCGGTCTAACTTCTTGCGTTCTTTGTATATTTTGGATATAAGGCCTCTATCTGTTGTAGGATTGGTAAAGATCTTTTCCCAATCTGTTGGTTGCCGTTTTGTCCTAACCACAGTGTCCTTTGCCTTACAGAAGCTTTGCAGTTTTATGAGATCCCATTTGTCGATTCTTGATCTTAGAGCGTAAGCCATTGGTGTTTTGTTTAGGAATTTTTTTCCAGTGCCCATGTGTTCCAGATGCTTCCCTAGTTTTTCTTCTATTAGTTTGAGTGTGTCTGGTTTGATGTGGAGGTCCTTGATCCACTTGGACTTAAGCTTTGTATAGGGTGATAACCATGGATCAATCTGCATTCTTCTACATGTTGACCTCCAGTTGAACCAGCACCATTTGCTGAAAATGCTATCTTTTTTCCATTGGATGGTTTTGGCTCCTTTGTCAAAAATCAAGTGACCATAGGTGTGTGGGTTCATTTCTGGGTCTTCAATTCTATTCCATTGGTCTATCTGTCTGTCTGTGTACCAATACCATGCAGTTTTTATCACTATTGCTCTGTAATACTGCTTGAGTTCAGGGATAGTGATTCCCCCTGAAGTCCTTTTATTGTTGAGGATAGCTTTAGCTATCCTGGGTTTTTTGTTATTCCAGATGAATTTGCAAATTGTTCTGTCTAACTCTTTGAAGAATTGGATTGGTATTTTGATGGGGATTGCATTGAATCTGTAGATTGCTTTTGGTAAAATGGCCATTTTTACTATATTAATCCTGCCAATCCATGAGCATGGGAGATCTTTCCATCTTCTGAGGTCTTCTTCAATTTCTTTCTTCAGAGTCTTGAAGTTCTTATTGTACAGATCTTTTACTTGCTTGGTTAAAGTCACACCGAGGTACTTTATATTATTTGGATCTATTATGAAGGGTGTCGTTTCCCTAATTTCTTTCTCGGCTTGTTTCTCTTTTGTGTAGAGGAAGGCTACTGATTTATTTGAGTTAATTTTATACCCAGCCACTTTGCTGAAGTTGTTTATCAGCTTTAGTAGTTCTCTGGTGGAACTTTTGGGATCACTTAAATATACTATCATATCATCTGCAAATAGTGATATTTTGACTTCTTCTTTTCCGATCTGTATCCCCTTGATCTCCTTTTGTTGTCTGATTGCTCTGGCTAGAACTTCAAGAACTATATTGAATAAGTAGGGAGAGAGTGGGCAGCCTTGTCTAGTCCCTGATTTTAGTGGGATTGCTTCAAGTTTCTCTCCATTTAGTTTAATGTTAGCAACTGGTTTGCTGTATATGGCTTTTACTATGTTTAGGTATGGGCCTTGAATTCCTATTCTTTCCAGGACTTTTACCATGAAGGGGTGTTGAATTTTGTCAAATGATTTCTCAGCATCTAATGAAATGATCATGTGGTTTTGTTCTTTCAGTTTGTTTATATAATGGATCACGTTGATGGTTTTCCGTATATTAAACCATCCCTGCATGCCTGGGATGAAGCCTACTTGATCATGGTGGATGATTATTTTGATGTGCTCTTGGATTCGGTTTGCCAGAATTTTATTGGGTATTTTTTTGCGTCGATATTCATAAGGGAAATTGGTCTGAAGTTCTCTTTCTTTGTTGGGTCTTTGTGTGGTTTAGGTATAAGAGTAATTGTGGCTTCATAGAAGGAATTCGGTAGTGATCCATCTGTTTCAATTTTTTGGAATAGTTTGGATAATATTGGTATGAGGTCTTCTATGAAGGTCTGATAGAAATCTGCACTAAACCTGTCTGGACCTGGGCTCTTTTTGGTTGGGAGACCTTTAATGACTGCTTCTATTTCCTTAGGAGTTTTGGGGTTGTTTAACTGGTTTATCTGTTCCTGATTTAACTTCGGTACCTGGTATCTGTCTAGGAAATTGTCCATCTCCTGCAGATTTTCAAGTTTTGTTGAATATAGACTTTTATAGTAGGATCTGATGATTTTTTTGAATTTCCTCTGAATCTGTAGTTATGTCTCCCATTTCATTTCTGATTTTGTTAATTTGGACAAACTCTCTGTGTCCTCTCATTAGTCTGGCTAAGGGTTTATCTATCTTGTTGATTTTTCTCAAAGAACCAACTTTTGGTTCTGTTGATTCTTTCTATGGTCCTTTTTGTTTCTACTTGGTTGATTTCAGCTCTGAGTTTGATTATTTCCTGCCTTCTACTCCTTCTGGGTGTATTTGCTTCTTTTTGTTCTAGAGCTTTTAGGTGTGCTGTCAAGCTGCGGACATATGCTCTTTCCTGTTTCTTTCTGCAGGCACTCAGCGCTATGAGTTTTCCTCTTAGCACAGCTTTCATTGTGTCCCATAAGTTTGGGTATGTTGTACCTTCATTTTCATTAAATTCTAAAAAGTCTTTAATTTCTTTCTTTATTTCTTCCTTGACCAGGTTATCATTGAGTAGAGCATTGTTCAATTTCCACGTATATGTGGGCATTCTTCCCTTATTGTTATTGAAGACCAGTTTTAGGCTGTGGTGGTCCGATAGCACGCATCATATTATTTCTATCTTTCTGTACCTGTTGAGGCCAGTTTTTTGACCAATTATATGGTCAATTTTGGAGAAAGTACCATGAGGAGCTGAGAAGAAGGTATATCCTTTTGCTTTAGGATAGAATGTTCTATAAATATCTGTTAAGTCCATTTGGCTCATGACTTCTCTTAGTCTGTCTACGTCTCTGTTTAATTTCTGTTTCCATGATCTGTCCATTGATGAGAGTGGGGTGTTGAAATCTCCTACTATTATTGTGTGAGGTGCAATGTGTGTTTTGAGCTTTAGTAAGGTTTCTTTTATGTCTGTAGGTGGCCTTGTATTTGGGGCATAGATATTTAGGATTGAGAGTTCATCTTGGTGAATTTTTCCTTTGATGAATATGAAGTGTCCTTCCTTTTCTTTTTTGATGGATTTTAATTGAAAATTGATTTTATTTGATATTATAATGGCTACTCCAGCTTGCTTCTTCTGACCATTTGCTTGGAAAGTTGTTTTCCAGCCTTTCACTCTGAGGTAATGTCTGTCTTTGTCTCTGAGGTGTGTTTCATGTAGGCAGCAGAATGCAGGGTCCTCGTTGCATATCCAGTTTGTTAATCCATGTCTTTTTATTGGGGAGTTGAGGCCATTGATGTTGAGAGATATTAAGGAATAGTGATTATTGCTTCCTGTCATATTCAAATTTGGATGTGAGGTTATGTTTGTGTGCTTTTCTTCTCTTTGTTTTGTTGCCAAGAAGATTAGTTTCTTGCTTCTTCTAGGGTGTAGCTTGCCCCCTTATGTTGGGCTTTACCATTTATTATCCTTTGTAGTGCTGGATTTGTAGAAAGATATTGTGTAAATTTGGTTTTGTCATGGAATAGCTTGGTTTCTCCATCTATATTAATTGAGAGTTTTGCAGATACAGTAACCTGGGCTGGCATTTGTGTTCTCTTAGGGTCTGTATGACATCTGTCCAGGATCTTCTGGCTTTCATAGTTTCTGGCGAAAAGTCTGGTGTGATTCTGATAGGTCTGCCTTTATATGTTACTTGACCTTTTTCCCTTACTGCTTTTAATATTCTTTCTTTATTTTGTGCGTTTGGTGTTTTGACTGTTATGTGACGGGAGGTGTTTCTTTTCTGGTCCAATCTATTTGGAGTTCTGTAGGCTTCTTGTATGCCTATGGGTATCTCTTTTTTTAGGTTAGGGAAGTTTTCTTCTATGATTTTGTTGAAGATATTTACTGGTCCTTTGAGCTGGGAGTCTTCACTCTCTTCTATACCTATTATCCTTAGGTTTGATCTTCTCATTGAGTCCTGGATTTCCTGTATGTTTTGGACCAGTAGCCTTTTCCACTTTACATTATCTTTGACAGTTGAGTCAATGATTTCTATGGAATCTTCTGCTCCTGAGATTCTCTCTTCCATCTCTTGTATTCTGTTGGTGAAGCTTGTATCTACAGCTCCTTGTCTCTTCTTTTGGTTTTCTATATCCAGGGTTGTTTCCATGTGTTCTTTCTTGATTGCTTCTATTTCCATTTTTAATTCCTTCAACTGTTTGATTGTGTTTTCCTGGAATTCTTTCAGGGATTTTTGCGATTCTTTCAGGGATTTTTGCGATTCCTCTCTGTAGGCTTCTACTTGTTTATTAATGTTTTCCTGTGTTTCCCTAAGTGAGTTCTTCACGTCTTTCTTGAAGTCCTCCAGCATCATGATCAAATATGATTTTGAAACTAGATCTTGCTTTTCTGGTGTGTTTGGATATTCCATGTTTGTTTTGGTGGGATAATTGGGCTCCGATGATGCCATGTAGTCTTGGTTTCTGTTACTTGGGTTCCTGTGCTTGCCTCTTGCCATCAGATTATCTCTAGTGTTTCTTTGTTCTGCTATTTCTGACAGTGGCTAGACTGTCCTATAAGCCTGTGTGTCAGGAGTGCTGTAGACCTGTTTTCCTCTCTTTCAGTCAGTTATGGGGACAGAGTGTTCTGCTTTCGGGCGTGTAGTTTTTCCTCTCTACAGGTCTTCAGCTGTTCCTGTGGGCCTGTGTCTTGAGTTCACCAGGCAGCTTTCTTGCAGCAGAAAAGTTCGTCTTACCTGTGGTCCCGAGGCCCAAGTTCACTCGTGGGGTGCTGCCCACGGGCTCTCTGCAGAGGCAGCAACCAGGAAGATATGCGCCGCCCCTTCCGGGAGCTTCAGTGCACCAGGGTTCCAGATGGCCTTTGGTGTTCTCCCCTGGGGTCGGAGATGTATGCACAGAGAGCAGTCTCCTCTGGCCTCCCAGGCTTGTCTGCCTCTCCGAAGGTTTAGCTCTCCCTCCCACAGGATTTGGGTGCAGAGAACTGTCCATCAGGTCTGCTTCCCTCAGGCTCCGGCGGTGTCTCAGGCAGGGGTCCTGCCGCTCCTGGGCCCTCCCCCACGGGAGCCCAGAGGCCCCACACAGTTTCCTCTTGGGCCAGGGATGTGGGCAGGGGTGGGCAGCGTTGGTGGTCTCCTCCGCTCCGCAGCCTCAGGAGTGCCCACCCGACCAGGCGGTGAGGTCTCCTTCCCCCACTGGTGATCTTACTAGGATATTCATTGCTACCTATGAGGTCAGAGTCCAGGGTCAGTCCATGTATAGTCTTTAGGTAGTGGCTTAGTCCCTGGAAGCTCTGGTTGCTTGGCATTGTTGTTCATAAGGGGTCTCGAGCCCCCTTCAAGCTCTTCCAGTTCTTTCTCTGATTCCTTCAACGGGGGTCCTATTCTCAGTTCAGTGGTTTGCTGCTGGCATTCGCCTCTGAATTTGCTGTATTCTGGCTGTGTCTCTCAGGAGAGATCTACATCCGGCTCCTGTCGGCCTGCACTTCTTTGCTTCATCCATCTTGTCTAATTGGATGGCTGTATATGTATGGGCCACATGTGGGGCAGGCTCTGAATGGGTGTTCCTTCTGTGTCTGTTTTAATCTTTGCCTCTCTATTCCCTGCCAAGGGTATTCTTGTTCCCCTTTTAAAGAAGGAGTGAACCATTCACATTTTGATCATCCGTCTTGAGTTTCATTTGTTCTAGGCATCTAGGGTAATTCAAGCATTTGGGCTAATAGCCACTTATCAATGAGTGCATACCATGTGTGTTTTTCTGTGACTGGATTACCTCACTCAGGATGATATTTTCCAGTTCCAACCATTTGCCTACGAATTTCATAAAGTCATTGTTTTTGATAGCTGAGTAATATTCCATTGTGTAGATGTACCACATTTTCTGTATCCATTCCTCTGTTGAAGGGAATCTGGGTCCTTTCCAGCTTCTGGCTATTATAAATAAGGCTGCGATGAACATAGTGGAGCACGTGTTTTTTTTTATATGTTGGGGCATCTTTTGGGTATATGCCCAAGAGCGGTATAGCTGGATCCTCAGGCGGTTCAATGTCCAATTTTCTGAGGAAACTCCAGAGTGATTTCCAGAATGGTTGTAGGTCCTGGTCCATTTTATTTGTTGTTCATTAAGGTCTTCTACCTTGATAGGCATTGCCCTCCTTAATTTAGAGAATATTGGTTCTATGATTTTGTTGAAACTATTTTTTGTGCCATTGAACTGGCACAAAAAATTACCTATAATTCTCTAGATTTGAATTTTCCCAGTGTCCCATGTTTCCTTGGTGTTTTGTGCCAGGGTTTTAGATCTACCATTCGAATGCAGATCGAATGTGTCTTTTCTACTGTGTCTTCAGTGCCTGAGCCTGAGGTTCTTTCTTCATCTCTTGTAGTCTGCTGGTGAGGCTTGCCTCTCAGGGTCCTGGTCGAGATTCTACATTTTTCATTTCCAAATTTCTCTCAGTTTGTGTTTTTGTAGGTTTCTTTAAGGGATTTATTCACCATCTCCTTGTGGATCCCAATCATATTCAAGCCCTTGTATTGGGCTTCAGCAGTGGTGCGTTTCTGAGGGCCTGCTCTGGTAGGGTGGCTGGGCTGTTATTGTGTTTTAATGCTGGTGTCTAGGTATTTGGGCTTGAGATGATTATAATTCTAGGTACTGTCGTCTGGTGCTGTCTTTGTTAAGTATATGTTTTATTCTTCAGTTTCTATTGCCCTCTCTGGTTCTTAGGAAGGTGTGGTGGCTGTGTCTTGCCTGGTAGGAAATTCTTCTGGGATCATGATAGGTGTGGCCACTCTGAGGGTGTGGGTGGTTCCCGGTAAAATGCGTTCCAAGGTATTGGGAGCTGATGCTTAGGAACAGTGATGAGCTTGGGGGGGAGGGTGGGTTGAGGAGGTCCAATGAGAGTAGGATCTGCTTAGTCATCTGAGAATGGGGGCAGAGAATATGAAGAAGCCACAACAGGCAGTTTGTCACAAGCTGGGTAATAATGCCTGTCTTTTATTATTGATTTTAGTATTTTTTCTGTTCTCTCAGTGACCGTTTGTCAATATTGTTAACGTCTACAAAGAACCAATTTTTTTGTTTCATTGATTTTATTGTTTTTCAATTCATGCTCTTAGTAGAAAATTTAAATTTAAAATTGTGTGTGACTTATACCTGGCACATTGTGAATAGCATACAATTTTGAAGAATTATTCCCTCAGTATTTGAAGCCCTTAACCATCTCAGCAAAGAAATTGCTCATGCGACTGGCATACATAGATGTATCTTTCTTGTTTGACTTTTGTATTTTTCCATAACATAAATGAAAATATCAACCAATACTCATATCAGGATTACACTTATTCCATTATAGCACGGTAGTTATATTATCGGTTGGTTGACTTTTTTTTTTTTTTAGTTCTTTTTTTAGGAGCTGGGGACTGAACCCAGGGCCTTGCGCTTGCTAGGCAAGCGCTCTACCACTGAGCTAAATCCCCAACCCTGTTGGTTGACTTTTTAATTGTTATTATTCTCTCAACCACTTTCCTAAATTTCTACAATCAATAAAACAATAATCTTGAGGTTTTCAAACTTTTTCTGTTAAGGGCAGATAATGAATCTGCTTAGGATTTAATGATTCTTTAATTTCTGTAATAATTATTCATCCTTACTTTTTCAACACAAAATTGTATATATTATTTAAATGACCAGGGCAGAAAGTCACCCTGCTTGCTGGCAGTTGTTTGCAAACTTTTGAAATAAATACTCTATTTGCTGGTATTTGCTAATAACATGGTTAACACTAAGTTGGGAAAATATATGCAGTGATACACAATGATTCATTATTTTGGTAATACAAATTAGAGAAATATAAATGACATCAGTAGCAAAATAGTCATGCAATGTAGGGAATGAATAATAATGATAGATTTCATGTTTTATTCTAATCTTGATATAAACTATCTACTAATAATTTTAACAAATTTTCTTCATAAGAATGAGTGTGTTTAACAGTCAAATATACAAAATTTCTGAAAAATCAAACAGACAGACTTTGTGAACCTCTATCAGAAGCTGCCAAAGTTTCTTGAGAGTAATCAGCTCTACTTTCTCCACTAATAGCAGCTATGTACAGGAAGAAAAGACAGTATGATAAGATATATAGAGACTACTAAATGTTGGGCAGCAATTAGCATGCATTCTATATGCACAAAGCATGGTATCATGCAGTCACATTGTAATCTATGGAAATTACATCTTTTCAGTTTAACATGAAAACATGATTAGATATTAAAAACATATCCCTTATCAATGATTGACTACTTGGGACGAGATTAGCCTCCCTTACGGTGAGGTTATTAAACTGTTTTTTCTGTAAAGGACATAATAAGAAATCTAAATTACATTTATACCAACAGCATGTGAGGGTTCTCTTCTCCCTCCATAGTATTGCTTTCAATTGTTTGATGAGAGCCATTGTTCCTGGAGTAGAGTATTATCTCACTGTGGTTTTAATTTGGCTTTAGCCAATAGATAGTGATGTTGACAAAATAGCTCTTTTGAGAAAAGTTTACTTGCGGTTATTGCTTATTTACAGCCAGGTTATTTGCATTTTGCTATTGACTTTTTGGACTTCATCATATATTCTGACTCTCATAATATTATTATTTCCATGTATATGTGTTGGGTGTGTCACATGTGTATGTGTTTATTTGTGTTTGGGTGCAGGTCTGTGTGCATGTGCCCATGTGTACATTTATGGAGGTCAGAGGTTGACATTGGCTGTCTTACTCCACCATGTGTATATACATATATATATATATATATATATATATATATATATATATATATGTATATACACATACATACACTGTCTCTCACTTGAATCAGAGGCTGCCAATTTGGCTAGTTAAACTAGTCAGCTTGCTGCAGGGATGTCTTCTTTCTATTTGCCACAAGCTGAATTGGATTACAAATAGACCAACACAACTGCTTAGCAGTTTTGTGGATTTGGAGAATTGGGTCCTATCCTCACATATAGCTCATACTAGTTTATCTCCCCAGCTCTCTCTTAAATCATTTTGACTTACTATTTCTCTCATCCATCTTTTTCACTTTTTAAAAATTTGCATTATAGGTAGTAGGTTTCCTTATGGCATTTTCATTCATGTCCACTGTCATGTCCCTGTGTCCCTGGCCTCACTCCTCCTTAAATTTTCCCATCGTTAGTATCCTCTCTTTAACCTTCACATCAGGCATAGCTGTTACCCTTCCTACTCTTTTCATCTTGTTCTTGCATTTCACTTGAGGAATAAATGGAATTGCTTGTCTTGTAAAATGTCCCTTTCTGAACATTCCTGAGGGTACACTAGTGTTGGCATTGAATATGACCTTCTATCCTCTATATTTCTATATGTTTTCTAACTAACATCTAGAAGAGTCTTTAGATTTCGATTTTTTTAAAAAAGAAAACCCTTCATAAATGGTGCTGTGCTCTTCTCTTAGGATGCTCCATTATCATTCCTTTTGTAGTATGATTATTTATTAATGATCAGCCTGTAGAATAATTTTTCACCAAGGAATGCAAAATTATCAAAATTATAATTCTTTTGAGTTTTCTTTGTTATTAGCCACAGTGCTTACACTAAGACAAATATCCTTTTACCAACTAATTGGATACCAAATGGTGTAACTCATTTAGGAATAATAAGAATAAATATTTGATTTTTTTCATTTATTAACATGTTTTTAAAGAGAATTGACTTATTAGCATCTTGTAATAGTAGTCAGTAAGTTAGTTTTATTTAATAATATTGCTACAGATCTTTCACTTGCTTGATTACAGTCACACCAAGATATTTTATGTTATTTGTGACTATTGTAAAGGGTGCTGTTTTCCTAGTTTCTTTCTCAGCTAGTTTATCCTTTGTATAAAGGAGGGCTACTTATTTCTTTGAGTTAATTTTGTATCCAGACACTTTGCTGAAACTGTTTATCAGCTGTAGGAATTCTCTGGTAGAATTTTTTTGGGTTGCATACTATTCACCTATTAACAAAAGACATCATGAATTTTGTAGGCAAATGGATGGAACTTGAGAATATCATCTTGAGTGAAGTAACCCAGACCCAAGGAACATTCATGGTATGTACTCACTTATAAGTGGATATTAGCCATAAAATGTAGGCTACCCAAACACCACTCCACAAACCCAAAGAAACTAATCAAGAAGGAAAGCACGAGCAAGGATGCTTAAATCTTACTTAGAAGGGAGAATAAAAGTCATAAGATGCAGATGGAGGGAGAGAACTGGATGGGAGAGGGGATGGGAAGGGGAATAAGTGGTTCAGGATCAGGTGTGAAAAAGGACAAGCTAGATGGCTATACAAATGAATAGAAATCAACAACTATGGGAATGAGGAGGTAGGAGACATCTCCAGGGTGAGACAGAGACCTGACATAAGCGACGCACCCAAGAATCAATGGGGGTGACCTTAGCTGTTACTCACTACACTGGAGATATGGAACCTGAAGAGGCCACCTCCTGTTGCCAAGCAGGAACCACAATGGAGTGATGGGGACACCAACTCATCCACAAAACTTTCAACCCCAAGTATATCCTGTCTACCAGAAATGTAGGGACTGGGGATGGAGCAGAGACTGAGGGAACCACCAACCAATAAGGGGCCCAACTCAAGACCCATCACATGGACAAGCACCAATCCCTGACATTATTAATGATACTCTGTTGTGTTTGCAGATGGGAATCTAGCATGGCTGTCTTCTGAGAGGGTCTACTCAGCAGCTGACTCAGACAGATGGAGACAACCACAGCCAGTGGATGGAGCTTGGAGACTCTTAAAGAAGAATAGAAAGAAGGATTGCCAGCCCTGAATGAGATAGGAACTGCACAGGAAAACAAACAATCAACTAATCTCAACCCTTGGGGATCTCAGAGACTGAACTACCAACCAAAGTACACACAGGGCTGGACCTAGGCCTCCCTGCACATATGTAGCAGATGTGCAACTTGGTCTTCATGTGGGTATTCAATAACTGGAGCTTGGGCTATCCCAAAAGCTGTTGCCTGTTTGTGGGATATGTTCTTCTAAATGAGCTGCCTTGTCTAGCCTTAGTGGGAGAGGATACACCTAGCTTCACAGAAACTTTAATGTGCCAGGGTGAGGGGGATATCTAGGGAGGCCCCTACCCTCTCAGAGGAGATAGGGAGGGAAGTATGGGAGGATTATGGGAGAGGATGACCAGGAAGGGGTCAGTGAATGGGATGTAAAGTGAATAAGTAAAAATAAACAAACAAACAGATATTACTACGAACCCACGGATTTAAGTATATTGAATGTGTTTCAGTCTGCTGAAGTTATTACTTTTATTGATGTTTAACTCAATTATCTTTATCTTTGCTCATAGGGAGCCTCTTAAAGTTGCTTCCTAGAGTCCTTGTAGCATGCCAAGATGTTACAAATTTTTCTTGTATATTGTTTGCTTGATATTCTAATTGACCATTTTTAAAAAAGAAACCTTCTTTTTATTTAGTGATAAATAGAATTTGAGGACCACCATATGTATATATACTTGGAAAACCATTGCTCCAATGTTTTTGCATGTCTTTACATCAAGTGGGGCATTCCTACCTTTAAGGTTTTATTTTCAAAATTGACCGAGCTATTTGTGGACTATTATTTTTTGTTAGAACTTTTAAAGTAAGTTTTATAAGTTCCTTAAAAAACCCAAGTAGATTTTTTATTTCAACTTCTCTGAGTTTATATATCAGTTTGGAGAGTATTGTGTCTCAGGAATCATGAGTTCCAGTTGAAACACTGGAATGGCTTTATATTTATTAAGAATGTTTTCTAGCTCTGCCCCCAGACCCTGTGAGAGAGAGACCCAACCGCCTGGTCAGGTGGGCACTCCTGAGGCTGCAGAGCGGAAGAGACCACCAACACTGCCCACCCCTGCCCACATCCCTGGCCCAAGAGGAAACTGTATAAGGCCTCTGGGCTCCCATGGGGGAGGGCCCAGGAGCAGCAGGACCCCTGCCTGAGACACCGCCGGAAACCTGAGGGAAACAGACCGGATAAACAGTTCTCTGCACCCAAATCCCGTGGGAGGGAGAGCTAAACCCTCAGAGAGGCAGACAAGCCTGGGAAACCAGAAGAGACTGCTCTCTGCACACACATCTCGGACGCCAGAGGAAAAAGCCAAAGACCATCTGGAACCCTGGTGCACTGAAGCTCCCGGAAGGGGCGGCACAGGTCTTCCTGGTTGCTGCCTCTGCAGAGAGCCCGTGGGCAGCACCCCATGAGCGAACTTGAGCCTCGGGACCACAGGTAAGACCAACTTTTCTGCTGCAAGAAAGCTGCCTGGTGAACTCAAGACACAGGCCCACAGGAACAGCTGAAGACCTGTAGAGAGGAAAAACTACACGCCCGAAAGCAGAACACTCTGTCCCCATAACTGACTGAAAGAGAGGAAAACAGGTCTACAGCACTCCTGACACACAGGCTTATAGGACAGTCTAGCCACTGTCAGAAATAGCAGAAAAAAGTAACACTAGAGATAATCTGATGGCGAGAGGCAAGCGCAGGAACCCAAGCAATAGAAACCAAGACTACATGGCACCATCGGAGCCCAATTCTCCCATCAAAACAAACATGGAATATCAAAACACACCAGAAAAGCAAGATCTAGTTTCAAAATCATTTTTGATCATGATGCTGGAGGACTTAAAGAAAGACGTGAAGAACTCCCTTAGAGAACAAGTAGAAGCCTACAGAGAGGAATCGAAAAAATGCCTGAAAGAATCGCAAAAATCCCTGAAAGAATTCCAGGAAAACATAAATAAACAAGTAGAAGCCCATAGAGAGGAGACACAAAAATCCCTGAAAGAATTCCAGGAAAACATAAATAAACAAGTAGAAGCCCATAGAGAGGAGACACAAAAATCCCTGAAAGAATTCCAGGAAAACACAATCAAACAGTTGAAGGAATTAAAAATGGAAATAGAAGCAATCAAGAAAGAACACATGGAAACAACCCTGGATATAGAAAACCAAAAGAAGAGACAAGGAGCTGTAGATACAAGCTTCACCAACAGAATACAAGAGATGGAAGAGAGAATCTCAGAAGCAGAAGATTCCATAGAAATCATTGACTCAACTGTCAAAGATAATGTAAAGCGGAAAAAGCTACTGGTCCAAAACATACAGGAAATCCAGGACTCAATGAGAAGATCAAACCTAAGGATAATAGGTATAGAAGAGAGTGAAGACTCCCAGCTCAAAGGACCAGTAAATATCTTCAACAAAATCATAGAAGAAAACTTCCCTAACCTAAAAAAAGAGATACCCATACACATACAAGAAGCCTACAGAACTCCAAATAGATTGGACCAGAAAAGAAACACCTCCCGTCACATAATTGTCAAAACACCAAACGCACAAAATAAAGAATGAATATTAAAAGCAGTAAGGGAAAAAGGTCAAGTAACATATAAAGGGAGACCTATCAGAATCACACCAGACTTCTCGCCAGAAACTATGAAGGCCAGAAGATCCTGGACTGATGTCATACAGACCCTAAGAGAACACAAATGCCAGCCCAGGTTACTGTATCCAGCAAAACTCTCAATTAACATTGATGGAGAAACCAAGATATTCCATGACAAAACCAAATTTACACAATATCTTTCTACAAATCCAGCACTACAAAGGATAATAAATGGTAAAGCCCAACATAAGGAGGCAAGCTATACCCTAGAAGAAGCAAGAAACTAATCGTCTTGGCAACAAAACAAAGAGAATGAAAGCACACAAACATAACCTCACATCCAAATATGAATATAACGGGAAGCAATAATCACTATTCCTTAATATCTCTCAATATCAATGGCCTCAACTCCCCAATAAAAAGACATAGATTAACAAACTGGATACGCAACGAGGACCCTGCATTCTGCTGCCTACAGGAAACACACCTCAGAGACAAAGACAGACACTACCTCAGAGTGAAAGGCTGGAAAACAACTTTCCAAGCAAATGGTCAGAAGAAGCAAGCTGGAGTAGCCATTCTAATATCAAATAAAATCAATTTCCAACTAAAAGTCATCAAAAAAGATAAGGAAGGACACTTCATATTCATCAAAGGAAAAATCCACCAAGATGAACTCTCAATCCTAAATATCTATGCCCCAAATACAAGGGCACCTACATACGTAAAAGGAACCTTACTAAAGCTCAAAACACACATTGCACCTCACACAATAATAGTGGGAGATTTCAACACCCCACTCTCATCAATGGACAGATCATGGAAACAGAAATTAAACAGTGATGTCGACAGACTAAGAAAAGTCATGAGCCAAATGGACTTAACGGATATTTATAGAACATTCTATCCTAAAGCAAAAGGATATACCTTCTTCTCAGCTCCTCATGGTACTTTCTCCAAAATTGACCATATAATTGGTCAAAAAACGGGCCTCAACAGGTACAGAAATATAGAAATAATCCCATGCGTGCTATCGGACCACCACGGCCTAAAACTGGTCTTCAATAACAATAAGGGAAGAATGCCCACATATACGTGGAAATTGAACAATGCTCTACTCAATGATAACCTGGTCAGGGAAGAAATAAAGAAAGAAATTAAAAACTTTTTAGAATTTAATGAAAATGAAGATACAACATACCCATACCCAAACTTATGGGACACAATGAAAGCTGTGCTAAGAGGAAAACTCATAGCGCTGAGTGCCTGCAGAAAGAAACAGGAAAGAGCATATGTCAGCAGCTTGACAGCACACCTAAAAGCTCTAGAACAAAAAGAAGCAAATACACCCAGGAGGAGTAGAAGGCAGGAAATAATCAAACTCAGAGCTGAAATCAACCAAGTAGAAACAAAAAGGACCATAGAAAGAATCAACAGAACCTAAAGTTGGTTCTTTGAGAAAATCAACAAGATAGATAAACCCTTAGCCAGACTAACGAGAGGACACAGAGAGTGCGTCCAAATTAACAAAATCAGAAATGAAAAGGGAGACATAACTACAGATTCAGAGGAAATTCAAAAAATCATCAGATCTTACTATAAAAACCTATATTCAACAAAACTTGAAAATCTTCAGGAAATGGACAATTTCCTAGACAGATACCAGGTATCGGAGTTAAATCAGGAACAGATAAACCAGTGAAACAAACCCATAACTCCTAAGGAAATAGAAGCAGTCATTAAAGGTCTCCCAACCAAAAAGAGCCCAGGTCCAGACGGGTTTAGTGCAGAATTCTATCAAACCTTCATAGAAGACCTCATACCAATATTATCCAAACTATTCCATAAAATTGAAACAGATGGAGCACTACCGAATTCCTTCTACGAAGCCACAATTACTCTTATACCTAAACCACACAAAGACTCAACAAAGAAAGAGAACTTCAGACCAATTTCCCTTATGAATATCGACGCAAAAATACTCAATAAAATTCTGGCTAACCGAATTCAAGAGCACATCAAAACAATCATCCACCATGATCAAGTAGGCTTCATCCCAGGCATGCAGGGATGGTTTAATATACGGAAAACCATCAACGTGATCCATTATATAAACAAACTGTAAGAACAGAACCACATGATCATTTCATTAGATGCTGAGAAAGCATTTGACAAAATTCAACACCCCTTCATGATAAAAGTCCTGGAAAGAATAGGAATTCAAGGCCCATACCTGAACATGGTAAAAGCCATATACAGCAAACCAGTTGCTAACATTAAACTAAATGGAGAGAAACTTGAAGCAATCCCACTAAAATCAGGGACTAGACAAGGCTGCCCACTCTCTCCCTACTTATTCAATATAGTTCTTGAAGTTCTAGCCAGAGCAATCAGACAACAAAAGGATGTCAAGGGGATACAGAACGGAAAAGAAGAAGTCAAAATATCACTGTTTGCAGATGATATGATAGTATATTTAAGTGATCCCAAAAGTTCCACCAGAGAACTACTAAAGCTGATAAACAACTTCAGCAAAGTGGCTGGGTATAAAATTAACTCAAATAAATCAGTTGCCTTCCTCTATACAAAAGAGAAACAAGCCGAGAAAGAAATTAGGGAAACGACACACTTCATAATAGACCCAAATAATATAAAGTACCTCGGTGTGACTTTAACAAAGCAAGTAAAAGATCTGTACAATAAGAACGTCAAGACACTGAAGAAGGAAATTGAAGAAGACCTCAGAAGATGGAAAGATCTCCCATGCTCATGGATTGGCAGGATTAATATAGTAAAAATGGCCATTTTACCAAAAGCAATCTACAGATTCAATGCAATCCCCATCAAAATACCAATCCAATTCTTCAAAGAGTTAGACAGAACAATTTGCAAATTCATCTGGAATAACAAAAAACCCAGGATAGCTAAAGCTATCCTCAACAATGAAAGGACTTCAGGGGGAATCACTATCCCTGAACTCAAGCAGTATTACAGAGCAATAGTGATAAAAACTGCATGGTATTGGTACAGAGACAGACAGATAGACCAATGGAATAGAATTGAAGACCCAGAAATGAACCCACACACATATGGTCACTTGATTTTTGACAAAGGAGCCAAAACCATCCAATGGAAAAAAGATAGCATTTTCAGCAAATGGTGCTGGTTCAACTGGAGGTCAACATGTAGAAGAATGCAGATCGATCCATGCTTATCACCCTGTACAAAGCTTAAGTCCAAGTGGATCAAGGACCTCCACATCAAAGCAGACACACTCAAACTAATAGAAGAAAAACTAGGGAAGCATCTGGAACACATGGGCACTGGAAAAAATTTCCTGAACAAAACACCAATGGCTTACGCTCTAAGATCAAGAATTGACAAATGGGATCTCATAAAACTGCAAAGCTTCTGTAAGGCAAAGGACACTGTGGTTAGGACAAAACGGCAACCAACAGATTGGGAAAAGATCTTTACCAATCCTACAACAGATAGAGGCCTTATATCCAAAATATACAAAGAACTCAAGAAGTTAGTCCACAGGGAAACAAATAACCCTATTAAAAATGGGGTTCAGAGCTAAACAAAGAATTCACAGCTGAGGAATGCCGAATGGCGGAGAAACACCTAAAGAAATGTTCAACATCTTTAGTCATAAGGGAAATGCAAATCAAAACAACCCTGAGATTTCACCTCACACCAGTGAGAATGGCTAAGATCAAAAACTCAGGGGACAACAGATGCTGGCGAGGATGTGGAGAAAGAGGAACACTCCTCCATTGTTGGTGGGATTGCAAACTGGTACAACCATTCTGGAAATCAGTCTGGAGCATCCTCAGAAAATTGGACATTGAACTGCCTGAGGATCCAGCTATACCTCTCTTGGGCATATACCCAAAAGATGCCCCAACATATAAAAAAGACACGTGCTCCACTATGTTCATTGCAGCCTTATTTATAATAGCCAGAAGCTGGAAAGAACCCAAATGCCCTTCAACAGAGGAATGGATACAGAAAATGTGGTACATCTACACAATGGAGTATTACTCAGCTATCAAAAACAACGAGTTTATGAAATTCGTAGGCAAATGGCTGGAACTGGAAAATATCATCCTGAGTGAGCTAACCCAAACACAGAAAGACATACATGGTATGCACTCACTGATAAGTGGCTATTAGCCCAAATGCTTGAATTACCCTAAATGCCTAGAACAAATGAAACTCAAAACAGATGATCAAAATGTGAATGGTTCACTCCTTCTTTAAAAGGGGAACAAGAATACCCTTGGCAGGGAATAGAGAGGCAAAGATTAAAACAGACACAGAAGGAACACCCATTCAGAGTCTGCCCCACATGTGGCCCATGCATATACAGCCATCCAATTAGACAAGATGGATGAAGCAAAGAAGTGCAGACCGACAGGAGCCGGATGTAGATCGCTCCTTAGAGACACAGCCAGAATACAGCAAATACAGAGGCGAATACCAGCAGCAAACCACTGAACTGAGAACAGGATCCCCGTTGAAGGAATCAGAGAAAGAACTGGAAGAGCTTGAAGGGGCTCGAGACCCCATATGTACAACAATGCCAAGCAACCAGAGCTTCCAGGGACTAAGCCACTACCTAAAGACTATACATGGACTGACCCTGGACTCTGACCTCATAGGTAGCAATGAATATCCTAGTAAGAGAACCAGTGGAAGGGGAAGCCCTGGGTCCTGCTAAGACTGAACCCCCAGTGAACTAGACTGTTGGGGGGAGGGGGACAATGGGGGGAGGGTGGGGAGGGGAACACCGATAAGAAAGGGGAGGGGGGAGGGGGATGTTTGCCCGGAAACTGGGAAAGGAAATAACACTCGAAATGTATATAAGAAATACTCAAGTTAATAATAATAATAAAAAAGAAATGTTCAACATCTTTAGTCATAAGGGAAATGCAAATCAAAACAACCCTGAGATTTCACCTCACACCATTGAGAATGGCTAAGATCAAAAACTCAGGTGACAGCAGATGCTGGCGAGGATGTGGAGAAAGAGGAACACTCCTCCATTGTTGGTGGGATTGCAGACTGGTAAAACCATTCTGGAAATCAGTCTGGAGGTTCCTCAGAAAATTGGACATTGAACTGCCTGAGGATCCAGCTATACCTCTCTTGGGCATATACCCAAAAGATGCCTCAACATATAAAAGAGACACGTGCTCCACTATGTTCATCGCAGCCTTATTTATAATAGCCAGAAAGTGGAAAGAACCCAGATGCCCTTCAACAGAGGAATGGATACAGAAAATGTGGTACATCTACACAATGGAATATTACTCAGCTATCAAAAACAACGAGTTTATGAAATTCGTAGGCAAATGGTTGGAACTGGAAAATATCATCCTGAGTGAGCTAACCCAATCACAGAAAGACATACATGGTATGCACTCATTGATAAGTGGCTATTAGCCCAAATGCTTGAATTACCCTAGATCCCTAGAAAAAACGAAACTCAAGACGGATGATCAAAAAGTGAATGCTTCACTCCTTCTTTAAATGAGGAAAAAGAATACCCTTGGCAGGGAAGGGAGAGGCAAAGATTAAAACAGAGACTGAAGGAACACCCATTCAGAGCCTGCCGCACATGTGGCCCATACATATACAGCCACCCAATTAGACAAGATGGATGAAGCAAAGAAGTGCAGACCGACAGGAGCGGGATGTAGATCGCTCCTGAGAGACACAGCCAGAATACAGCAAATACAGAGGCGAATGCCAGCAGCAAACCACTGAACGGAGAATAGGTCCCCCGTTGAAGGAATCAGAGAAAGAACTGGAAGAGCTTGAAGGGGCTCGAGACCCCAAAAGTACAACAATGCCAAGCAACCAGAGCTTCCAGGGACTAAGCCACTACCTAAATACTATACATGGACTGACCCTGGACTCTGACCCCATAGGTAGCAATGAATATCCTAGTAAGAGCACCAGTGGAAGGGGAAGCCCTGGGTCCTGCTAAGACTGAACCCCCAGTGAACTAGACTATGGGGGGAGGGCGGCAATGGGGGGAGGGTTGTGAGGGGAACACCCATAAGGAAGGGGAGGGGGGAGGGGGTTGTTTGCCCGGAAACCGGGAAAGGGAATAACACTTGAAATGTATATAAGAAATACTCAAGTTAATAAAAAAAAAAAGAATGTTTTCTAGGTTACTACTGGAGTTTATTATTATTTTGTTTTATAGGCCTTTTGTCCATAAGAATACAGACATCATATATATATATATATATATATATATATATATAATCCTGTACACAGATATTTACCTCTATATCTGTAGTCATATATAAAATTTGATTATGGACCATATATATATATATATATATATATATATATATATATATATATATATATATATACATGTGTGTGTGTGTGTGTGTGTGTGTGCTCTTTCTCTTCTCCTTTGAAAACATATCAGTCTTCTTTGAGGCCTGTTCATTTTTTCTAGTTTTTTCTAGTCCAGTTTCCTACCTATTTTGCTTTCCATTGCTGTGATAAAACATTTAAATTCTTATCAAAACCAATGTGGGTAAGAAAGGGTTTATTTCAGTTTACAAGCTATGGTCCACCTTCTACATGGGTAGAAGCTTAAGCAGGAAATTGGAGGTGACAGGGACTGTGGAGAAATGTTGCTTTATTGGCTAGCTCCAATGTCCCATTCAGCTATCTTTCCTACTCATCGCAAGCCCACCGGCCCAGGAATAGTAGTGCCCATAGTGGGCTATGTCCTCTGTCACACCTTGTTCTATTTCCCAATTTTTGTTTCTTTTTAGAAATACATTCTGTTGATTTCTTCTTTTACCTGCATGATTGTCATCTTTCTATTTTCCTTCCAGCTATTATATTGTTCTGTCTAAACATCTTGTTTTAAATACTTTGAAGCTGGGCATAGTTGCTTGTACCTGTAAAGTTAATGCTAGGGAGAGGTCAGAGACAGGAGGGTTTCTGGGATTTGCTGGCTACCAGCCTTCCAGGTTCAGAAAAGTTTCTGTTTCCAGGAATAAGGCAAAGTAGAATGCTTACTATCCTCCTTTAGCTTTTGCATGTGTGTAAGTGTGCAAACCTACATAAGTGTGCACATACATCACACGCACACACTGTACACATACACCACACACATGCAGACAATTACAAAAGTTTGCTTTCTGGTATATGTACTTGAGACTATATTTCTGTTTCTCAGAAATTTTTGACATGCGATATTTTAAATGCTCTTACGTTTTAAGGACATAGTTTTACTTATGATTTTTTCTATTAATCTAGCCATTTATACTAACTAGTGTTGCTCCCTCATGAATACAGAAAATATTTTTATTATATTCCTCAAGCTCACTTTCTGATTTATTGTGGAAATCCCTACCTAGTTATGAATAGACCAAACTATAAAAGAAGGCTGGACTCGGTGTAGTGACTTTATGTGTTTTGGCCAGCAAACTTAAACTAAAATAGTTAATACTTGAGATCTGGATTAGTTAGAGACAAACCAGGATTGACTTCCACCATCTTCCTCATTTGTCCCCAAAGAAGAATAATGGCAAGCCCTTATTTATAAAACCGTTTTCATATCCATTGTTTAAATTGCCTTCCTAACAACCCAGAGAGGTAGACAAAAAGTCACTAAACCCCTGTGACTTTATCTGCCATACAGCATTAAATATACTTCTCAAGCACAGTAAATTGTTTTACGGGTTATTACTTAGGCCCAGTGATCTTTCCACAGTTAAGGTCCTCAACTGAGATGAGGATACGGAAACACACAGGCACAAAGCAATCTGAGCAACTTCTTTGGTAGCCAAAAGGGTTTCCTGCTCTGCTTTGTCGCTCCTCTGTCCCACACTGCAGGTGATCACCTGATCCATGACAAGCTCATGATTGATATACTTGATTGGTTATACACCAAGGGGTCTGACTGTGACTGGAGCTATCTTCATAGAAGTGTTACCTGGATGGGCGGCAGCAGCACAGGACCCCAAAGGCAGTCATTCAAACAGCAAATGAGAAATTTTAAAAAGATTTCTTTTAATTTTAGTGTATAGACATTTTGCCTACATTTCTGTACGTGTGTTACATCCATTCCTAGAGCCCTCGGATGTCAGAAATAGGTGTTAGAGTCCCTGGAATTGCTGTTATGGATGACTGTGAGCTCCCATGTGCTCTGCATTGAACCCAGGTCCTGTGCCAAAGGAAAAAGTACTCTTAGTCACCAAGCCCTCTCTCTAGCCCATCGAACAGAAATGTTAACATCAGACATTTTAGCACAATGCAGTCAGTCTAAAGATATACTAAGGTGATGCTTACATAGTGAAGAATGACAGTAGGGAGCCATTAAACATTTTTGTTTCCTGTTATTAATCATGTTTTGAAAGAGCAGTTAACTCTGAATATCCAGTAAAAACCCTGCAGTTGTAATATAGGGTAGTCTTGAATCTCAGTCTAGGAGTTCCAGACAGAGCTGGCTGGCATACTGTGATAGTGTGCATAGTACAGTCTGTGCATGTGTATATGTAGAACCAAGCACGTGGTACCACACAAGCATGAAGCACCTCAGATTCATTACATACTCTATATTGATTTAATTTTGTTCTATATAGGTTAATAAATGATATATTATTGTCAGTTTGTTTGGGGCTCCCAAACTGGTATGAGTCTGGTGGGACCTAAAGCACTCTGTTTGACACGATGAAGTGAAGAAGGAGATGCAGAACTAAGGTTTCTTTGAATTCTGCCAACATTGTGTCTCCATTACAGCCCTGTTTCTATATGGAAGAACAGGGAGAGGTGGCTCGGAAGTTCTTTGTGCCCAGAGATCCAAGCCACTAAAAGAGTAAACAAATGCCTTCAAAATTTTGTACTGAAATGCCATTACTCATTGACGAATAAACTTGGACTCCTATCAGACAGGAAATGACTGAAGCACATCACCCAGAGCCACAAAACTTTCTCCCAGACTCCATTGTCTTTGTCATATCATCATCGTTGTCGTCGTCATCGTCGTCATCGTCGTCGTCGTCGACGTCGTCGTCATCATCATCATCATCATCATCACCATCATCACGCAACCCGGGTCTGGAGCAATGAGTCAGCTGATAAGAGCACTTGCTGCTATTGCAGAGAACTCAGGTTCAGTGTCCAGCACCTGCATGATGGTTCCCAACTACTTGTTACTTTAGTTCCAGAGGATTCAATGTCCTCTTCTGGCTTTGTGATACCAGGAATGGATGTCGTACACAGGCATAGTGCAAGTCATAAAAGAAATAAATCTTTACAAGTTATTTACACTGCCTACAAAGTGAGCATTTAAGCCTCATTAGTGCCACCTTGAGTTAGGTATTTTGTGTGGCTCTTGCACATGTGCAAAATAATACATTTGTGTGTTTTTCTCCAGTTACTATGTCTGTTCGCAGTTTATTGTCACCGATTCAGTCTATGATCCCTTGGATCTGCCATACTTAGAAAGGGTGACAAGTTCATTGCTCTGATGTTGGAGTACTAGAACCACATTTGTCTAGTATGGTGGCCACAGCCAGAGGACAGCAGTGAGCTTGTTATATTTGGGTAGTCTCAATAAAGTGTAATGCTGGAAGTGTAAAATGCGTTCCAAATTTCAGAAACAGTCTAAAAATTGTAAAATATTTCATTAATAGATTGTCATTATTGATTAGATGTTGAATCTGTGTTTTTGGTGTTTGGGAGTAAGTGAAATAAAATTTCTTTTTGTACACTCTTAATGTGGTTACAAGACAAGTTGATAGCTGAAGAAGATTTGTTCTTTTTTTTTTTTTTTTTTTTTTGGACAGTGCTGTCTTTACCTGTAAGGTGGGCAAGGGAAGAACAATCACTAAAAAATGAGAAAAGATTGAGAAGGCCAAAGGAATATAGAATGTCTCTTTTCTTTCTATTTGTGTTTTATTCATATCAGATGCCTTTGAACAGTTGGACTCATATAATAAACAGCATTTTCCTTATGAATGGTGCATTTACAGCTTCTTCCTCTGCCAGTGCCCCTGTCTGACAGTCAGCACTAACATGGTGACTGTGCTCCTTTGTGTTCCCATCATCAAACATGTGACACTGCATGCCCTTCAATAGCTTTCCTGTACAATGCATTTTCTACTTTGCATCATTTGGGTATTTGCTGCATATGTAAATACGGATTGGCTCTCTTTGGCAAACATGCTTTATATACTGGTGCTATTATTTCTGAGGAAATTTTCGAGCTGTGGGGTTTCTAACCAAGAGTATGCATTTTGAAAGTGAAGCAACAGTTCCCATTTTCAGTTGTAGTGCATGCCTTGCATTCTGAAGATGGCAACTACAGGTGCTATTGGTCTGTTTATTTTCATGCCCCGATTTTGTAGACTAGATGTGCTAGCTCACGGATAGTTCAATTTAGATTTCTTTCCTAGTAATTATCTTTTCAAATGTTTAACAACCACTTGATGTGCTATAGGCTTTCTTAACCATTCTTTGTGCCACTGGCTCTTTTTATTCTATTAAAAAGAAAATCTTCATCCTGGCCAATACATCATCATTTTAATTTCAGTGCTTCTAGTGGGTGTGAAGTGATATCTCTATAGTTTTTCTTTGCATTTCTCTGATGTCTCATGACATTGAGCACCTTTTCATGTGCTCAGCGGCCATTTATGTCTTCTCTTACTAATGTCTTTTAAGATCTTCAACCATTTTAAAAAATTATAGCTATTAAGTCTTTCACTGTGATAAGTGTTGCAATGTATGTTCATGTAGGTGTATGTATGTCATCTCACCAGCATATCAGTTTTCTGTGAAAGGTTTTAGGAATATTTTGCCTTAAGAATTGTATTAGTTCAGTATAATACTGTTTTATAAGAGAAATGCTTTATGTTTCTGTGCATGCTCAGGGTATAGGGTGCATTCCTTGTGCTGTCTGTCCTTACAATTCCTCTCCAGAAATATTGCAACTTTATGTCGAGAAAAAAACTAATTGAAAACGTAGAGCACACAAAACTCTCAGGCGTTTTATATACTTGGTTACTTTTCTGGTAATGATTAAAATGTTTCCTACATGTCTAGATTACACATGATAGTTCTTTTGATTGGATTGATCTACTTCATTTTATAGCTAAATCTTTAATCCATGTAGTATCTATTTATATACATAGGTGAGAAAGAAAAACCATTCCATTTTCTCTCAGATGCCTTGAGGGGGTAACGTAATGCCAAGATGTATATATTTTCCATTGAATTAAAATATTACCTTTGTCATTAACATGAATACCAGATTGTATTCTAGTTGTCAATTTCTATGTCAATATCATTTAATTTTGTCATATTTAATAAGTCAAAACTCATCTTACCGGGGTTGGGGATTTAGCTCAGTGGTAGAGCACTTGCCTAGCAAGCGCAAGGCCCTGGGTTCGGTCCCCAGCTCCGAAAAAAGAAAAAGAAAAAAAACCTCATCTTACCTTTCATAATATTTTTCCCAGGCCTTCTCAGACATGCATAATCATGTAATAATAAATTTCAGTATTATTCTACTTAATTAAACATAGGCAGGAGGGCTGGAGATAGTTCAGGGTTGGTGAAGTGTTTATTCTGCAAAAAATGGGAACCTGAGGATGATTTTGAGAGCCTGTGTTAAAAATGGCAGGTGTACCGTCTTAGCTCTGTGGAGTCAGTGAGGCTTGCCAGCCAGTCATTCTAGCCAATTGTGTGAGTTCTGGACCAGTGAGAAGCCCGGACTCAAGGTAGGTGGATGGTATTTCTGAGGGAGACACTCAAGATTGTCCCCTGGCCTTCACACACATGTGGAGATACTTGTACTCTGACATGAATGTTCACCCCCATGTGAACATATATGCATACATGTACACATATAACAATAAAAACATAAAAATGAACAAATAAAGAAAATATGAACAGGCTGAGCATGGTAGCACGTGACAGTAGTCCTAGCACTCAGGAGGCAGAGGTACAAGGATCAGTGTTCAAGGCCATTGTCAGTACACGGTGATTTAATAAAAAGCCTGGACCACCTGAGACCCTATATCAAAAAACAAAAACAAAAAGAAAAAAAGGAAAGACAATAAACAATGGTATTAGCAACAATAAGATGTACAAAGAGTTTTAGTAAAGATAACATAACATTATATTAATATTATTTGCATGTTTCTTTTCATATCCACAAAATAATTTGTATGTCTAAACTTTCAAACTGACTTTTATACTCCATAATAATAATTTATAATTTTGTCCGTCTCTTTTCATATTTCCTTTACTTTAACCATTTTTTGTTATTAGAGTATCTACAGTGTGTGTGTGTGTGTGTGTGTGTGTGTGTGTGTGCGTGTGTGTGTTCGCTATGTGTGGAGACCAGCAGATAATTAGAAGAATTGGTTTGCTCCTTCTGTCATGTGAATCAGAGGCTTCAGCCCCTGTGCAATCTCCTTAGCCATGAATCTATTTCTAAATGTGCATAACTTTGCCAATGAAATGTTTCTTTCCCATTTTAATTTTATTTCTTTTTCTCAACTTGATATTTGTAATATTGATGCATGTTGCTACATGTGTATGTAGCTTGGTTGTTTTGTTTATTGACGAGAATTCCTAAGTATTTAATAGGAAGCACATTATTAATTCATCTATTAGGTAGTTCCCAGTCTTTGACCAACATGAATAGGCCAGCATGTTAAGAACAACCTTCAGGCAGCTGGGCATGATGGCTCATACCTTTAATCACACTTGGGAGGCAGAGGGAGGTAGATCTACATAAGTTCAAGGTCAGCCTGGTCTACATAGTGAATTTCAGGATAGCCAGGGCTACACAGAGAGAAACCCTGTCTCAAAACCAAGCAAACAAATAAAAAAAACAAACAACAATAACTTTAGCAGGTGTGCATCTTGAGCAAGGGCTGTCCCAGAAGCTTTTACCTGTCCTTGGGATGTGCTTTTTTAGCTTGGCTGCCTGGCCTGGCCTTAGTGGGAGAGGAAGCACCTAGCCTCACAGAGACTTGAAGTGCCAGGGTGGGGGGATACTTAGGGGTGGGCACCCGTTCAGAGGAGAAGGGGAGGGAAGATTGGGGGGAGATATTGTGGATGGGGGTGACCTGGAAGAGGACAGTGAATGGAATATAAAGTTAATAACTAAAAAATAATAAATACGTAAATACATAATTAAAAATATAGTACATCATTTCTCCCCTTCCTTTTCCTGCCTGCTATGTTCCCCATTCCCCATCCCCATAATGGCCTATTATTCTTAAATTATTATATATACATATATAAATGTATATAATTATTATTGTATAATGTATAAAGAATTATTTTACATATCTAAATGAATAAGCATATAAATCAGTTGTAATTTTATTGTGGCTTTGTGGGAGTTCTTTTGTCTGTACCTTGTCAACTGTATGTATAGATAACATCTTTAACTCTAGAAAATTTTCTTTTCTAAAAAAACATTACAGTGTGCATGCGTGTGTGTGTGTGTGTGTGTGTGTGTGTGTGTGTGTGTGTGTGTGTGTGTGAAGGTCTCAAAACGACTTGTGGGAATTGGTTTTCTCCTTCCAGAATATAATTCTAGAGCAATGGTTCTCAATCTCCCTAATGCTGGGACCCTTTAATATTAGCTCCTTATATTGTGGTGACCCCCAATCATATAATTATTTTCATTGCCACTTCATAACCAAAATTTTGCTACTGTGATGAATCATAACATAAATATCTGTTATTTACAGTGGTTTTAGATGACCCCTGTGAAAGGGTTGTTCAACCCCCAAAGAGGTTGCAACCTACAGATTGAGAACTGCTGCTCTAGCTTGAACGCAGAATTTTAGGATTGGCGGCAAGCCTATTTAACTGCCAAACCACTTCACTGGTCCAGAGTTTATTTTTTAATTGTGTACTCTGATAAATAGATAACACATTTTCAATGGCATTTGCACTCTACATTTTGCTACATTATTGGTGTTAATATTCTTGTTAAGTAGTCTTTAATTAGTTCAATGTTGTTAATATGTTTCTAAAATTCATTATATATATGTATACACACACATATATATATTTAGATCTAGATGTATGCACATTTTCAAATTTATGTTTTTATTGATATATAAATCATATGGTGTGAAATCTACCATCTTAATATGTACAATTCAGGATATTTTGGTGTGCAGCCATCAGCACTGTTTAGCTCCAGACCGTGTTCATCACTGACAAAGGAAGTCCTTTATCTATTAGCAGTCATATCCCATCACCCCATCCTCAAGCATGCAAAGCCATTATTTTCAGTTTCTATGATTTTGCCTATTCTTGACAAGACATAAATAGAACTCTACAATGTTTGACCTTTTTATATTGCTTCTTTTACTTAGCATTATGCTTTCAAGGTTGATATGTATTTTAGTATTCGTTTTTATGGCAAAATAATATTGTATTGTAGGGGCATATTGCAATTTGATGCATATTGCATTAACTGATAGAAATCTGGGCTGTTTCCACTTTTTAGATGTTGAAAATAGCGCCTATATGACATTTTTATACATGTTTCTATGTGAATTTTTATTACATTGGAAATATACAAGTACAGGATTTCATAATAACTATTTAAGAAATGTTAGTTCAGGGCTGGAGAGATGGCTCAATGGTTAAGAGCACTGACTGCTCTTCCAGAGATCCCGAGTTCAATTCCCAGCAACCACATGGTGGCTCACAACCATCTGAAATGGGATCTGACGCCTTCTTCTGATGAGTCTGAAGACAGCTACAGTGTACTCATATATAAAATAAATAAATAAATCTTAAAAAAGAAATGTTAGTTCAATGGCATGGTGTCTTTATCATATAGTAAAACTGCAATTTTTATATATGGGTTTTTATTCTGTTTTTAAAGGTTACATATCTCCATGTTAATAGTACACTATCTTATGATTGTAGGTTTGTTGGTTTTGTGTGTGTATGTGAACATATATTTGTGTGTATATGTGCATGCATGTGTGTATTGATGTACATATATACAGATGTGTGTCTCTGTGTGTGGAGGCCATAGTTTAATCTCAGGTGTCTTCCTTATTCGCTTTTCTCTTTATGTTTTGAGATTGGGTCTTTCTGCTGAAGCTAACTGGCCAGGTGGTTGGCTGGTGAGTCCCAAGGATCTTCTCGTCTTTAACATCCCAGCATGGAAGTCACAAGCTCGTACCACCACACCCAGCTTTTTTTTAATTAAAAAATTGACATCAGTATTGGGAATCTAAACTCAGTCTTCATACATATGTGACAAGCACTTTATCGACTGTACTATCTCTTCAGTCTTAATTACTGAAGTTTGAAAGTAAATATTGAACCAAAGTGGTCCATGTCATCTTACTTTGCTTTTATACTTAAAGACTGCTATTTTGTACTTGTTAGCTTTTGTCATTCCTTACATATTCTAGAATCAATTTCCTACTTTCTTCCAAAAGGTCTGCTTTGACTTGGTCGTGATTACATTAACTAATTTATGTGAAATAGATGGTATTAAATCACTTAAATTTTGAATGGGGTGTATATCTCTATTTAGGCTCTTTAATATTCCCATTAGCAATGTTATTTTTGTCTTAAAAGTCTGATAGAATATGCCAGTAAAATATGAAACCAAGCTGAGCTATACTCTTGGGCGAAATAAATGCATATACCCACCTTTTGGAGTGTTCAAAAATGTTCATAAAAAACTTAATTATGACAGCAAATTCTGGAAGCAACTCAAGTTTTCATTAAGATAAAGGTGGAGAAACAAATTATGGAATATTTATACAGTAGAATTTTGCAAGTAAATACACAGATACATTGATATACCATATCAGAAATGAAATGATTCAGGGAGCAATGGGTTGCACAGGCAAGTCGATTATCTCTGGAACTGCAGTCCAGCTGTTTTAGATGTGAGGAACAGCAAGGTTATCTGTCCTCTCATGGCAATGATTTCACTCCATCCTTCCAGGACCTTGTGGAGGCAGTCCAACCTGAAGTTACTGATGATGCCCATATCATAGTTATTCATATCAGCTGCCTCTCTACAGGGTTCAGCTGATCAGCCATACCTGCTTCTACGTAAATGTTCCTGGTTCTTCCATCTACTCCGTCTCCTCCTGGTACAGACTCAGTCTCTGCCAGGGCATCCCTAACATCTGCTGCTGCACTTGCTTGATCCTTCCAGCTCCCAGACCAGCTTCCCCTCCTTTAGCTCTAGACCCCACAGCTCAATCTCCCTTCCTCCTCACTCATCAGCAGACAGAAAACGCTGTAGTAGCTTTGACTCTCATGTTCTCCAATGGTGAAGTTAAAGTCCAGTTGTGTTAAAAAAAATCTCAGTAAACTTGTACAGTGGATGGTTCACATCTTCTTGGCTACAGAGGATGTCGAGAGTGTCTACAATGGCTACCCAAGATTCTTAAAGAGACTGTTCCACTAAGCAATTTGAAGGCACTTTCCTCTGATGTCCTGCGTATGCTCTGGAAAGCATCTTCAGGAGGCAACCTATGGCTTCCCATTTTGTGCCATCTCACTGGAAAGCCACCAGCTACTATCTTTGTGGGCTTTCCCTGGTTTCTTCTGCTTCTCTCCAGCATCTCCGGACTTGGTGAATTTCAGAGGCACGCTGCTGTGCTGGCACTGGAAGCAGGTGGAAATCTATGCAGATGCATGAACTGTCCTCTAGTGGAGCTTTTCTTTAGACCCTCATTTGGTTTTGCTTTGTAGATCCCATAACTTTTTGTTTTGTTATTAAGTATGGTGTTTTCAGTCTACATTTTTGTTAAGATAAACAGTTTCTCAATGATTAGTTCATCCTGGTGCAACTATAGGCACACGGCCAAATTAAAAAGTATTTTGTTTAAAGAATGTAATTGTCACAGGAAAAATTCAGGTAGTGAAACATTTCAATAGTAAATGCTCTAAATCTCTTCGAGGTGAAATATTTAAAAGGGAACACATGAGTCTCCACTCTTGATCTGCTAATGCCTTTTCAGCTGAACAGCTTAAATGGCAATGGAGATAATGTCTTCAATCATTACTTCTGATAAATTAGTTACTTCTTGCAGGCACAATGCAGTAACTGCTTCTGGAAGTAAGCAGGGAACTTTAGTTTCTTGGGGGTACTGGTACCCAGGGGGAACAGGCAAGAGCTAAATCCTAGTGCACTTTCATACTCATACCCATTGAATTGCATTTCATGAAGGAGAAACTATGCCTCCACCACTTCCCATTCTCGCCCTTCTATCCTCCCTACCCACCTACAAAAGTGTAAAGGACTAGTGGTGTCCAATAGTGGATAGAATGGTACCGTGTCCAAAAATCCCTATTTCAGGTTTGGTAACACGTGATCACTTTGAAAAAGTAACCAAGTCAGGTATTGTGTCTGCCTGCTAGAGATAGTCACTTGTAAGGATTTGGGTAGTAAGGATTTGGGCTGTACCTCACGTGGTTTCCATGTATCTATAGACAGGTACTTCTTCAGTATACACACATCTACATGCATTGTTCTGTCTGTTCTGATACCTGTAATTTTTAGTGTTTATTTTTTACTGCTATCAACTATTTTGTAGGAGTTCTCATTTTACTTGTTGATTTTAAAACACCTACGTTATTATTTGATTAAGATTGAGTAGCAGACACAAAACTGTTAGATAAAGTGTATACCTATTTATAGATTTGGTTGTATATGTGTATCTGTTCACATATACTGTCTAACATATAGTTATATATATATATATACATATGTATAATATATAAAGGAACATTTTTTACTACCATTGGACAACATAACTTACTTCTTGGTGTGATAAATATTTGGTACAAACAAAGTACTTCATAAATATTTGTTGAATGAAATAAATAATTCTTAATTTTACTTGTTCCATTTTAGGTGAAACTGTCTATTTAAAAAATTAGAAAACATTCTTCTGTGGTTCCCATAGCAAATATTTTCAACCTTTTCTGGGCACCTTTGTTGCAATGCCTTAATCATTTCTTCTTGCTAGGTGGATAGCACAAACCTGCATAGACTATATGAAAATGAATATCAACAATTAACTCCAGTGTTTTCAATATGTACAAAATCAGGCAGCTGCTGGGTTCAACCTATAGGCAAGTTTGCTGATTACTGTTCTGCTCCTACGTTTGAGGACCACGTAGGGCACTTTTGTGAATTGCTGATGTGACTCTTTTGAATCATTTTATTCTTTTCTTTCTGTCTTGCTGATTTGTAAGAACTGTTTATTCAATCACTTGGCCTTTTGCTTTATATTACAATCATTCTTCCAGCCTTTCATTTGTTTACTTAACCGGGCTTATATTTTTCTCAGTATCTACATATTTTTGAAATTTGAGTATTGCTATGTGCAGTGTCTGAGGTTGAAAAATCTCCATTAGTCCAGGATTACATGAATACTCTCTACTTTTTCCAGTCTGTTTTCTCTGAAATCTAGTAAGTAAATCTTAACTACAGGACAAATTATTTGCTGTAAGATGGAGACATGATTTTCTGTCTCTTCATTTGTTGCCAATTTTTATTTTATTCTGAATTCTTTTTTTTTCTCTTAGCCTTCTTTTTTTTTTTATTATTAACTTGAGTATTTCTTATATACATTTCGAGTGTTATTCCCTTTCCCAGTTTCCGGGCAAACATCCCCCTCCCCCCTCCCCTTTCTTATCGGTGTTCCCCTCCCCACCCTCCCCCCAGTGTCCCCCTCCCCCCAACAGTCTAGTTCACTGGGGGTTCAGTCTTAGCAGGACCAAGGGCTTCCCCTTCCACTGGTGCTCTTACTAGGATATTCATTGCTACCTATGAGGTCAGAGTCCAGGGTCAGTCCATGTATAGTCTTTAGGTAGTGGCTTAGTCCCTGGATTCTTATGTATGAATGAATTCTGTTTTTCAACTCTAATTTTGGATATATGCCACATGGCCTATTTTTCTGTTATTTTAGATAGCATCTGTTCCATTCCATTATTTAATTTATTGTTGCTTTCACTGAGACTCCAGTTTTTCTACATAGACTATTGAATTGGTTTTGTTGTTTCTCGTAGGTCTTCCTCCTGAGTTTTCTAGGTTGTTACATCATCTGTATATACAATGGTAATTTTGTCTCTGTTTTTAAAGAAATGCCTCTCATCTTGTTGTAGTGGCTAGGAATTGATATGATAATGTCCTATAATGGTAGTGATCCTGGATATCCTATTGTTTTCCCAATTTCAAAGAGAAGGGCTCTTATATTGTATTGCTGGATATGTTTGATAGTAATTCTTTTCAGCTTTGAGGGTTGGACCCAAGGCCTGAAAGCAAGCACAGGACTGCTGAGCTACACGCCCAAGCACATGATAATTTATGATAATTATTCCTTTATGTGCAGGAAGATTTTTTTCTATTTCTAGTTTACTATTGCTTAAAAGCAAACTGTTGTAAATACTCTGCACGGATACAGATTTCAGTTTCTCTAAAAGTACAGTTCACATTTTTGTCATAACCTATACTCAACCATCTATCCTGAATCCCATACCCGTTTCCCCATGACACTGTGATTGAATGTCTACTTTGAATATGTATAGTGGACTCCTAAGATGTGAGCTTATATGACTTTGTAGTCACCGTGTAGAAGAAGAAAATAATACAAAAATAATATTTAGAATAGATATTAAAAGTCTTAGAGTAAGGTTTTTTTTTCCATCTTACAGTAATTTTCGGGCACGGATAACATAGGTTGAGTTCTGTTTGCTACACAGAACCTCTAAGGTTATCTGGCAGTGCTGACAGATGCTGTGTGCTGAGCAAGGTGGAGTGAAGGTGTAACAGGGAATCCTTCTTGTAGAGTGGCATCATTCTTGTAGAGTTTCCCTTTAAACATTTCTCGATCTAAATTGCTTCCAATAACTTTCACGCATAGTGATCTTGAAGTCCATTGTGGTGCAGATAAAAGGTTTCTTGTTGTTGTTGCTGCTGACTGCAAGATTAGGAGATAGCACTCTCTCAGGGCCTTAGACTCAGAGGGGGCTGTGCTTAGGGTGGAGTGCTTTGTGGTCACCATATTGAAATTTTTAATTTTATCTTTGTATGTGTGCTTTGCAATGAAGTCCAGGGGGAGCATGAAGCACAATACAGGGGACTTAAAGCTTCTGCAAATGAAGCTTCCTATTACCCATCATCTCTCTGCAATGAGATTTTTGATGATCTGATCTAGGCACTTTAATTCCCTGGTACTTAAAGGTTTCTATCTCATATCTCTTCTCATCCTGTCTAGCAGTGGTGGTTCCTTCCTTCTCCTCCAATGGCAGGCCTCCTTCTATCCTGTACATGCCCCTCACCTGTATTATACAAATTCAATGGGGAGAAGGATCTGGTGAAGTCACCTGAGTCCAGAGTATGTGACTAGGCAGCTGTCCTTGAGGCAGTGGAAATAGTATCAAAATACAGATAGTTCCAGGGCAAACCACAACATTTCCCCCTTTTTGTCCAGTTAAAAGGCCTTTTCACTTATATATAAATTGAGTACAATTATTACCATTCTGTAATTTATAAAACATATGATACACTCAACACCCAGTCCATCAATTTTGTCCATTACCTAAAGCACCTTGTCACCTATCCTAAAAGACTGTAATTCTATACCTGACTTATATCCTGGTTTGAGATTGCATATCATCTGAAAAACTACCCTTTCAAATTTATTATCCTTCTCAATGCTAAACAGCTTGGGTTGTTTACAAGACTACCAGTCTTCAACCATGGCAGAAATCTTTGAGTGACCAAATATCTATACACATAGGAAGTCTAACACGGCTTCCAGAACTTAGAGGTTGTAGAGACAAATCTCCACTAGTACAGTCCTCTGATAGCAACATGTGAGCACAAATCTTCAGCCTTCTGGCCCAAAATCAAGTGACAGACTGTTGAAATGAAGATTTTGAAGGGCTGATCACCCTGTCTTGGCGGGCTTATCAGTCAACTATTCTGCATAATGTCATTTTCTGGACAGTATTAGTCTGCAGATGAAACAGGCAGTTTTGTCCAGTGACTGCCTAATATTGCCTCACCTGGATGTAGAGATGTTCACATTCTTCATTAAATCCACCAAAGGGGAACTGCTAGGAGCAGATATGTCTCAACAAAAGATAAATAAGTTTACATCTCAAAATTTGTGGATTTCTGATGTTTTTGAAAACCATATATCTATATAAAACAATCTGGACTGTTGTCTTTATATCTTAATACTATCTTGAAAGTACTCTCAGAAAGTCAGAGCCATGAATTTGCTATTTGGCCCTTAACTCACATGTGTAATCAACTCAGAAGTTCGTAGTGATATCAATAGAAGGACTGGCTCTAAACCTTGCACTTTTAAAATTTATTATCAAATTTATTTTATTATAAAATTTATTTAACAAATAAATTCTATATCAAGGCAAAGATATGGTTGTAGCTTAGTTACCAACTGAAATTATGAATGTATCATTCAATCTAGTTAACTCCTCTGTGTTAAATTACAACCAATTTTAAATTCCTCATAAAAACAACTTTAGAATAACTGCTTTCAGTCCCCCCAAAGTCCAGGGAATTGGGGCAATGACTCCTCCATAACTTCTTCAAGCTGTACATGGGCATTGAGATATCCTTAGGGGTAGGGGATAGGAAGAATGAAGCAAATGCTGTAGCTGCTGTGTCCTGACTGGACCCAGCTGAAAGTCCTTGAGACCAAGAATCCAAGTAGGCCCACTCTGTAAAATACAACTCTCAAGACAAAAGTTTAGAATCACAAAGACAAGTTTAAAAACACAAAGACAAAATCTTTCTCCCAAAATACTGTGTTCCTTAGTCTGTAACCAGAAAAACTTGTATCTTGCACTCTCTCCCAGAGTAATAATACAACCATAAAACTCAGAGTCATACCCATCATGAAGATTAAACATTTTTTTTAAAAAGGAAGTAAGCTAAACAATGAGCCTGATAGGCTTTCGTACTCTATGATATCAGGAAATGAACTAGAAATTCCTGTGTAGCCCACATTAAGAGAATCTGAGCTTCCTGTTGTGGTAAATACCAAAAGTAACCACAAACCCTCCCTAGCCTGCATTAATGGGCTATATGGCCTTTAGTGAGGTGTTTCATAAAACAAACTAAACACCTTCTATCAATTTTAATATCAATGAGCAATGTATCAAACCAGGACTTTTGCCCAAAATATATCCATCTGTTAAGTTCTCTACCCGGAGCCACAGATTTTTATTTAACCTTAGTAACTTGTAAATACCTTCTATCAATTCCAATATCAATAATCAACTTAAAATCAGGACTTTTGCCCAAAAATATATCCATCTGTTAAGCTCTCTACCTGGAGCCACAGATTTTTATTTTACCTTAATAACTTCTATAATATATGTCTACATTCACTGTGCCTGGTGTTACAGACATTTATCACAACTCTCTACTTTCTAAAAGTAAACCTAATCACCTTTTAATAAACCTGTCATTAAGAAGTAGCTTGTCTAACTAGGATTTCAACCCCAAATTCCTCTGAAGCCCACGTTAAAAGGAATATGAGTATCCTGAAAGACTTTCTAAACAACTTTCTTTAAAAAGCAGCTTTTAATCTCTAACTCTCTGATCTGCCATTACTTATCACACAGCCTGGGACTTATACCCTGCCAGCCCAGGCGGCTTCCCCGTTTCTTTGTTAAATTCCCTGCTCTTGAGATATCACATGACTTAACATGGCTCCGGCCTCCTCTTACTTAGAAAATAAAAACTTTCTTTCAACTCTTAGGATTACTAGTGAATTCTTGCCCATCATATTGGTTCGCCAACATGGGGCACCATCTGTTGTTGTAAAAATATAAAAAATATAAAAAAGTAGGGTGGTCTTTTACCTCGCTTGGTTCAGCACCACGGTGCCCCAAGATATCTGCTAGATATCTTGGTAGAAACACATCCCATCTCCGCAGCAGCCCAGTGTCTCCTGCTGCTACACACTTTCCTACACTCAAACCATCGCATAAAAGAACACACAACACAATAACCTCAGACCCAATTGGTAACATACAGTTACCCACCTAAACATAAAAGGCCCAGTACCATCCATCCCTTAAGAACATTAATAACAACCTGAAAAATACACAAAGCAGAATCTTACGTCACCTGCCATGGCTTCTCACCCTCTCACTCTTGTGTTTTCTCTCTAGGGCTCTTAAGATTTCTGAAATCCTTAGTGTCTTTGAAATCTTAAGTGGCCAAATGGAAAGGGTTGGAATTTGCATTTCTCATACAAGGCAGAATGCTGTTTCAGAATGGGTATCCGTAGCACAAAAGAAAGTATCAGAGATAGCAAGGGAGCACTTTAAAAAAGAAATCTCCCATTGTTATGTGTTCCTAGCACAAAATTCAATGCCGTGAGGCAAAGCAGCTTGCCCATGAGCTGGACTGACTGTGATTTTGAAAAGTTGGATTCTCAGTAAACACAATTTAAAAAGAACCACAGCCAACATATTTTATTTACATTGTCCTTTTCATGAAAACATGTATTCAAATGAACCTTAAACATGTTTAAAATATCCAGGCTGTGGGTGTGTATGCCATTAATCCCTGCACACAGGCGAGCAAAGGCAAGCAGATCTCTTGAGTTTGGAGGCCAGCCTGGTCTCCAGAGTGAGTTTCAGGATGGCCAGCGATACACAATGAAACCCTGTCTTGAAAAACAAAGCAAATGCTTAAAATAACTAAGAATAGTCTGATAAGAAAGCATTATTGGGCTTTGTCAGTATCAGGGTTTCTTTGCTGTTCATTTCAAATTCATCATTTATTCAAATATATTCAAATTTATTTATTACCTTAGTCATAATTCTTTGATATTTCACAGAATTTATTTTGATCACACTCATGGTCACACCTCAAGATCATTCTCTATCTACCCCTGCCAACTTTGCCCTCTTTTTTTGTTTTTATTCTTAAATGACCATTGAGTCTAGTTTGTGCTTCCCACATACTCCATCCACTAAAATGTGGTTGACATATCAGAGGCCAAAAACATAAAGAAAGCTGGCCATCTTCCCACTCTAAAAGCTGGCAGTTGCCCATAGATACTCAGTAAGAGGAGGGGGATGCTCATGAACATTTTCTTCTCTGCTAGTGGGGCATTTTCTAATTCATGATGTCTTAGAGTCCAGCAAATCCAATAATTGAAAGGTAAAGTGTAGGAGTGAAGGAGATGACTCAGTGGAGATGGTACTTGCTGTGCAAGCATGAGGACCTAGAGCTGGGTCAATAACGCCCTTGTATATGCTGCATGTAGCACAGGAACCTACAACCTCAGTGGTACAGGGTAGAAACAGACACATCCTGGGGCTTTGCTGGCTAGAAAGCCTTCCTAAAAGGTTTAGTAAGAGATGCTGTTTCAGAAAATGAGGTGGACTCAGCAGTAGAGGGAGATGCTCACTCTGACCTCCAAATTATATGGCGTGTATAGGTGAGTGCTTCTGTAGAAATGTGCACATGTGTACAAGACACACAGAGAGAACAGAGCAAGGGAAAAACCATGGCATTGTTTAATCCCATATTTTGGGATTAAAAAGTACACATATCTAGGAGAATCCATAGGAGTCTGGGCTGAGAGTGAGAGAAGTCAGAGGCTGTTAGGTACTTTATCTGTGAGTAGAAACAAGTCTGAAAAAAAAAACCCAACAAAATAAAAAATATTTTTCCCAAATGTACAAAGTATAACTTGAAGATAAGATTCTTGACATAAGATAAAATTTAAGGAATCTATCATTATAATACAAAATGATAATTCATGAAGAAAAATGATAAAACCGTCATCTTGAGGAGAATTGCATGTAGATTATTAACCCTGTTAATAAATTCATCTTTGTCTGTGGACTTTCTACCCAGTAGTACAATATTCTTCTCACCCATATTGCAGTGTATCAAAGGGCTGTGTGTGTGTGTGTGTGTGTGTGTGTGTGTGTGTGTGTATAACTGTGTATACTCATGTATGCATGCATGTGTATGTCAGTGGTTGACACTGGGTGTCTTCTCTGTTTCTTTAGATGTTGTTTTTGGAGGCAGTCTCTCACTGAGCCTGGAGCTTACTCACTCAGCAAGGTTGGCTGCTCAGAAAGGTTCTGCACCATCATATCCAACTTTTACATGGGTGCTCAACCCCTGACCTCAAGTCCTCAGACTGGTGCAGTGGGACTTAGCAGCTGAGCCAACTCCTCTGCCCCTTGTGCGTTGTTTTACAAGCTTTGTTCTTGTACTTTCCATCAACCAATCAAGGACATGGATATATACATATATAGGTATATATGATATATATGTATGTATTACATAGATAATTTTATTGATGAACAAAATAGAAGTTCTATATTTCTCCTAAACCTTTAATAACTATTTGCAATGTCATTTAAGGATGGAAAGCTATGGAAGAAGCTTGAGAAATGTCAGGAGGTGTCAGAGTTGTACCTGGAAGATGAAGGTGTATATCAAATCTGAAGACCCAGGGGAATACATAAGAGAAGAAAAGGCAAGATATGGAGTCGCCTAGCTTCAAGGGCAGGACAAGGAAGAGCTGCTTATCAGGTGTCTAGAATCAGTGTGCCTCACACCTATCATAGTTGTGCCTGAGGAAGGGTTCTTGTCATTGTTATCCTCTGTGTACCTGACAGGACCAGTTCAAGGAGCTGCACTACAGAAAAGGAAACTTCTTACAATCCATGACATTTGCATCTTACAGATTCGTGATGTCACTTTAGTCCCTGTTTTAGGGTTTCTATTGCTCTGAAGAGACAACATGACCACTGAAATTCTTTTACTATTATTTTTATTATTACTACTTTATTTACATTTCAGTCATTGCTGCCCCTCTCGGTCCCTCTTCCTACAGTTCCTCATCCCACTCCTCCTCCCACTTTGAATCCAACAGGATGCTTCCCCCCACCAGACATTCCTCTTCCCTGGGGCCTCAAGTCTCTTAAGGACTAAGCACATCTTCTCCCACTGAGGCCTGACCAGGCAGATCTCTGCTGTATTTGTGCCAGAGGCCTCAGATTAGCCTCTGTATGGTTCTGGTTGGTGGCCCGATCTCTGGGTAAGTTGAGGCTGCTGGTCTTCCTATGGGGATGCTCTCCCCTTTAGCTTCTTCAATCCTTCCCCTAATTCAACCATAGGGGTTCCCAACTTTAGTCAAGTGGTTGGCTGTAAGCATCTGCATCAGTCTTAGTCAGCTGCTGGTAGGGCCTCTCAGAGGACAGCCATGCTAGGCTCCTGTCTGCAAGCACATCGTAGCATCAATAATAGTGTCAGGCCTTGGTGCCCCCCAACCGCCACCAAGAGAAGGATCCCAAGTTGGGCTGGTCACTGGACTACCTTTCCTTCAATCTCTTCTCCTTTTTTTGTCCCTGCAGTTCTTTCAGACAGAAACAATTCTGGGTCAGGTATTTTTAACTGTGGATTAGCAACCCTGTCCCTTTACTTCCTCGTCTATCTACTGGAAGTGGATTCTTCAAGGTCCCTCTCCCCAGTGTTGGGCATTTTGACTAAGGTCACCTGCATTGAGTCCTGAGAGTCTCTCGCATCCTGGGTCTTTGGTACATTCTAGAGGGTCCCCCCCACCTCCTACTCCCCAGAGGCTGCTTATATCCATTCATTCTCTTGGACCGCTGGGCTTCTCTCCTGTCCCCCTCCCCATACCTGATATTGTTTCTCTCCCCCCTCTCTCCCACACAGGTTCCTCCCTCCCTCTCAAGAAGTTAACCTCCAAAACTCCAGATAACCCAATTAAAAATGAGGTACAGAGAATTCACAACAGAAGAATATTGAATGGTCGAGAAGCACTTAAAGAAGTTCAACTTCCTTAGTCATCAGAGAAATGCAAATCAAAAAGAACCTGAGATTCCAACTCATATCAGTCACAATGGCTAAGAGTAAAAACTCAGGTGACATCAGATGCTGGTGAGGATGTGGAGAAAGAGGAGCACTCCATTGTTGGTGGAATTGCAAGCTGGTACTCTGATAATCAGTTTGGACATTCCTCAGAAAATTGGACATTCCACTACCTGAAGAGCCAGCTACACCACTTCTGGGCATATACCCAAAAGATGCTCCAAAATATAACAAAGACACATGCTCCACTATGTTCATAGCAGTCTTATTTATAATGGCCAGAAGCTGGAAAGAACCCAAATGTTCCTCAACAGAGGAATGGATACAGAAAATGTGGCACATCTACACAGTACTACTCAGCTATCAAAAACAATTACTTCACGAAATTCACAGGCAAATGAACGGAACTAGAAAATATCATCCTGAGTGAGGTAACTCAAACCCCAAAGGACATACATGGTAAGTACTCACTGATTGGTGGATATTAGCCAAAAAATACAGAATACCTAGGACACAACCCACAGTAAGTAACAAGAAGAAAGGTCCAAGTGAGGATGTTTCCATCCCACTTAGAAGGGAGAAGGAAATAACCATGGCAACTCTTATAACGAAAAACTAATTGGAGCTAGCTTACAGGATCAGAGGTTTAGTTCATTATCATGGGCCAAGGGGGAAACATGGAGGCAGGTAGCCAGAGAAGGAGCTCAGCGTTCTACAAGTGGATTGGCAGGCAGCAGGAAAAAACAATTGGCCTGGCTTGAGCATTTGAACCTCAACTCCACCCCCAGTGACATACTTCCTCCAACAAGACCACACCTTCTCCTACAATACCACACCTCCTAGAGACCAAGTAGTGCCCTTCCCTGATGACTAAGCATTAAAACATTTGAGTGAGACTGTGGTGGTCACTCTTACTCAAATGACCACAGTCTCCTATTTTCACCTTGACACTGCATGATTAATCTTCAGGGAATGGACAAGTTGCCAATCTGGGTACAGATTGCAATCTGGGTGTTGGAAGCATGGGTTTTGAAGTCACTTAGTGTTGTGATACTTAAAGCTGTATATGGGTGTCAGACTTAGATTTTACCTCTTTTTTTTTTTTTTTGAGGCAGGGTCTCATGTATCCTAGGATAGCTTTGAACCTGTTATACAGTCCAGGGTGACGAACTTATGGTCCTCTTCTCTCTTGGCAGTGCTGAAGTTATAGGCATGTACCATCACACCTGGAGATGAAACCCAGACCTTCATTCATGTTGTGTTTCTACCAATTCAGCTACATCCCGTGCCCCACGCTTCATATTTAGAAGTCACTTTCTAAGGGTTTGTACTGGTTAAATGAGATACTGTTTGTATAATGTTTACATGTTTGGCTATTTAGGAGATGTTAGCACTCCCACTGTACAAGATGCACACATTCATATTTGTCTATCTAGTTTTCTTGACCACATGGCTAACTAAATAGACTAATAGGTAGCACCGGCAGAATTTAATACCAGAGGGTCAACTCTCAGCGCCTGTGCTCTTAAGTGCTATACTAAATGTTTGGTTTTTTGTTTGTTTGATTTTAATCAATCCATACCTTTACTAAAGAGGCTCAAGTCTTCCTATATATTTGGGGGGGATACTGTGGAAATTATAGCCATGTGATGAAACCACAGAGCATTAACAAACTGATGATGTCACTTATTGAAATATAAGTTTGCTGATGTGACTAGGGCAGTCACACTAAGGCAATTTTTAAAGACCTTTTCTTTCCTTCTCAGGTGATGTATTTACCAAGTCCCATCTGTCTACTTTCATGGTTTCTGTCCCAAGGCCCCCCAGCTTTCTTCCCATGTGCTGACTATCCCACACAGCAAATCTCTGTGTGAAAGGTTTCACAAAAGACGTCTGGAAAAGAAATGGCTTAAAATGCTCCATTGCAGTGTTCTGGCAAAAGAACTAATTGGCATTTTTATTCCAAAGAGGAAAAATTGCCTAATAGCAAGAATCAGCGAGTAGTGCCACCCATGCAAACTGCTCATTCTTGTCTCAACTCAAAGGCCTTAAGTGGAGGGAAACGGTTCTTGTTTGCTCAGTGTTTTGTGCAGTAGAGTCAGGCTAATGCTGTTTAAATTCTGCACCCAGGCCAATTAAAATCACTAAGCACTTCTATCCTTTGGAGGTTGTTGTTCCATCTGTTTTTTTTTTAAATGGTATTTTATGCTACCTAAAATGCACTTACTTAAACCTCCAACTCCTGTCACATTAAAAGTAGAAAATGTGACAGGGAATTTTGCAAAACCTTTTGCACAAGTATTTACTATAAATTGGCTAGAATATTTAAGAGTTTTAGGCATCGTTGAAAAATTGGCTAATTTTCTGAATTGAGTGCAAAGCAGATGGCTGTGATTTGGACCTTAATTCATCCAGTTGACAAGTTTTGGAAGTCAAAATGCCATGGAAGTAGTCTAGGAGGAGACGGAGTTTCTGTAAACATGAGTAATGGAGGTGTGGTGTGAATGAGTGGGAGTGACCTCTGGCACTTTGAGAAAACCACCTCCTTGCTCACGTGTGCTCACTTGCTCAGTTTAATTTGATTATTTATAACATCTGAGGATCAAGTGAAGGTATGCCTCTGCAGGGGATTTCCCTTTGGCCTCTTCCTTAACCTTTGGTCCATACAAGAGCCTCTCAGATGTGAGACTTGGAATAATGTTCCAGCTTGTTAGACGATGCCATGTAGCCTGCATTTTAGGTGACAGCGTGTCTTTAGTGTTTTGATACACGTTGCTTAGACTTTGCCTTCCATCCGGTGGTTGCTTATTCATGCTCTTCTGTTTTCAGGTTGATAGTCCTGAACAAAGTACTTTCTTTTTTCCTTTTTTCGGAGCTGGGGACCGAACCCAGGGCCTTGCGCTTGCTAGGCAAGCGCTCTACCACTGAGCTAAATCCCCAACCCCAACAAAGTACTTTCTATGTCTAAATTGAACATCACCAAATCTTTGAAGCTGCCAATCCTGGCTCTTATTTATGCAATCCTTGGATATATTCCTGTGTCCCTATTGGGGTGCTGGCCACTTCTTATCTTTTCTCTTTTACCAGATGTTCTGAGATAAAAAATACCCTTGGACTTTGGATGCCCCAAAAAGTTAGGCTTAGCCACCAGTCTCAATGTGCCAATTAAGGAGGCAAGAAATAGAGAGAAACACACAGAGAGAAAGAACAAATAAAGAGATCCAGTGACTCCTAGAGCTTTAGTTTACACAGAGGACACAAGTCTGTGTGAGGAAGAGGCCTGGACATGGAGTAGTCCTTCCAATCATTGCTCCATCATTGTTCTACTCTCTGGGCTCACCTGCAAATTGTCAGAGCTGTATCACACAATCTCTTCTTGGAAAGCTCATTTCTCCTCTGACACCAAGGATATAGCCTTTCTCTTGGCCAAGCATGAGTTTCCGAGGGAAATTTTAATTCTTTGGGTCCATTGTTCAGTAATCTGATAGGACAAGCATGCCTGTTTAAAACACCTTGTCTCTGCTAGGATTTTCTCATTGCTCTCATGTACTATAATACAATGCTTGATATTAAAGACATACACTGTATCCTCTCGGGCTGCAGCACAAGGCCTGGTGGAAAGGATGGATGTAATATTGTGTTGAGCACAGGAACTAATTTCAAGATGAAGAAATATAACTGAGGGCTTGATACCAACAGCAGACCAGGTTGCTCTCTGTATCAACAAGCAGAGGGTGGTGCTGGGTATCTCCCAGACTCAGTTAAGCCACTGAGAGAGGACAATTAGAAATTTCAGTAACATTTCCTCCCTGTTGGCATAACCCAGGACTCTCCTCTTTGTTACTTCCCACTGCCTGGTTTCTTTTTTCAGTGCCACTCTGAGAAAAGAGTGGCTTTACATAATATAAAAACAGCTGTCCCTCCTCATCCAGAAGCACCTCTTAAGTGCCAGTTGCACATGGTGCTGTGTGAGGGTCTCTGAGAAAAGGATTACGCAGCCTCAGCAAACACATGCACCAACAATAGAATTAAACTTCAGTTCCCAAGGATGTTTCTCCAAGTGCTTGGAGTCTTGGGTTGGTGGTGGTACTTGGAATGAGAGCAAAGCGGGGGGAGTGTGGACTGGGTCTTGCTTCCATATGCAGGAGCTGAATACAGTTTTGCTTCCTGTGGAGTTGGCTCTCTTCTCACTAAAGCAAGCATGGTGCAAGTGGCAATAACTGAGAGTGGCCTCTCTGGACTGCCAGAGAGTCCATTCCTAAAGTCGTCTATGTTGAGATGTCATCTATAAAAAATGATTTCACCATTAGGATTTCATTGCCTAAGTTATTAAACAAATAGAGATGGATATGAGGAAACATCTGTAGTCTTAGTACATGGGAAGATAGGGCAGAAGAAGGTGGCTTTAAAGCCTATCTAGGCTACATAATAAACTATAGTCTAGCCTTGGCTACATAGTGACATACTGTTTTAAAAAAAATAAAAAATGATTTGTGCAGAGACTACAAATAAGGGGAGAAGGTAGAGTAGTGTCTACATCCATTCAGAAATCCTCCCCAGCTATCGTTTGCCCTTTTGGAGTTGACCTCCTGTGTGTGTGAGAGAGAGCTTCTAACTAGAATAAGCTTACAAAGTAGAGCAATCCCAAACATTGGGGCTGCTAAGAAGAAAACAAAGCCAGGATTGTAAGGGGCCTCTGGAGAGACTGCTTTCCTTCGAATTTGTGTTTTATTTAATAGTAACAGGAATTCAAGTTTTAAACCCTATGTTAAGTGTTGAGGATATAGAGATTAGGAAAAAAAACTATAGCCTCCCACATTAAGGAGGTCAGTCTGGTGGAGAAGACTTGAAAATAGCTAAGCTTAGTGATAGAGTAGAATGAAAGGAGCCAGCAGCAGGTTCTGGTAAGTTTATTCTACACCATCAAAAAGGAACTGAGGGCTTTGGATCAGGCCTTGAACGGCCTTGAATGGATTGAAGTTGCAAGGGTAGTAAATTGCCAGTGAACAGAGACTGTCATGACAGCCAGTTTCCAGAAGACAGGATGCATTGCCTCTGGAGATGGTGGTGTTACAGGAACATGAAAGCCCAGCATGAGTTCCTGCTGGGCAGAGATGTGCACAGTCAGTGGAGCTCGAGGTAGAGTCTATGGTAGTGAATTGCTTTCCAACCTGAGAATTAATGGTGAGTTCCCAGTTTCAAAGTACTAATATTGATAACGGTTCACATTTTGGTTTCTTGCCATCCCCTTCCCCCACCCCCAATGCCTTGTTCTTGCATATGAGAGAAAATGCATCTGGCCCGTTTTAATATGGCGAACCTCCACTCCTGTTTATTTCCTGAAAAAGATATATCTCAAGTAGTCCAGACTGATCTTAAACTCATCTGGCCTCAAAATCCTGATATCCTTGTCTCTACCTCACAAGGGAAGGGGTTATTAGCGTCCACCACCATGCCTAGTTTAAAGAATATCATTTCAAAATTACTTGAATGGTACTGCTCATTCACTCTCACCTACTGGGAAGAATTGTAGGTGAGAAAGAAGAAAGTCAAAATGACCTTTAAGTTAGTGCAACAAAAGCATGACACACTTGCATTCTAAGCACCTTGCCTGTTTCTCCCTCCTCATTATTTCTTCCAAAACATGATGTGTAACACGTGATTATAGTTTTCTGAACAACTGTATGTGGTTTACCAAACTCAGATGAAAATGATGACTGCTGCTGCTACTACTATTACTACTAAGACAGGGTCTCTCAATGTATCCCTGGCTGTTATAGAATTCAATATATTGACCAGGCTGGCCTCAAATTCACAGAGAACTTGTATCTGTCTCTGGTGCCACCACACTTGACTTCAAGTTCAGGCTGTAAAGTTGAATATCAAGGCCTAGAAAACTTACTAGGATGTTGAGGCACAATTTACTCTTCTCAAAAGCACTTCAAAGCAAAAATAAACCCAATAAAACATGTGCATGGTTGTGTGTTTGTTAACGGAGTTTGGAAGAAGCTCACTATATCTTACTGAGAGAAAGACCAGTGAATAAAAGAGTTAAGAACAGGGGCTAGGAAGGGCAGGGTGGCTTATACTGTTATCCCAGTACTTAAAGAACTGAGACAGGAGGATTGTCATGAGTCAGAGGCCAGCCTGAGCTACACTATGAGTTCCAGGTCGCTTTCCACTACTAGGTGAGTTTCTGGTTCAAAAAACAAAACAAAACAAAACCCCCAAAAAACCCCCAAAAAACCCCCCAAAAAAACCAAAACCAAAACACAAACAAAACAAAACCAAAGCAAAATCCATCACCCTCCTAGCACTTCTACCAACAAAAAGTTAAAAGCAGATCCAAAGTAAGGTTAAAGGAGAAGTGGAGGCATGGCCTGTCAGACCTGCTTCTGGTCCTCTTGCTTGGTTTCTTAGTCAGCCCTTGCAGGGTGCCAGATGCTTTTCTTGTGCATTAGCTCTTTAGTTCCCCTTAATATGTTTCCTCTTCTGATTCCAATTTTAGATCTATTGGCTTGGTGGCTCCTTTACATACAGTTGCATGTTTTAGTCACTAAAGAGATATCAAAGGGACCATTTTTGTGCCTCTCTTCATGAAAGGCCAAGTGTGCACAGACAAGATTGGTGCATGGAAGTGCGTTTTTCTTGGCAGAGGGCTAAGAACACCTAAATGTGCCATTATTGGAAAATAAAAGAAGTCACAATGAAAAGAAAACTAACCTAGCCACACTTAGAAACTTCGCTATTCTTTCAGTTGTGTGGGGAAAAATGAAATTGTTTCCCCCTTGTGATTAGCTGCAAGGTGTGCTTTAAAAGACAATAGTTCTGTTCAAAAGTCGCTTAAAGAGAGCTTTTTGTTCTTGGACAATAAACATCCTAATGAAAACCGGGCTATATGCAAATAAAGCCATTTCTGGGGATGTTTTTTGAAATCATGTTTATAAGCACCACAAATACATTTCAATTGATAAAGAGAGCAGTAGGTAAAAATGTGTCGTCAAATCCTTCCTGCTCACTACCGACATACACATATTTTTCTAGTACATTGCTCAATTGTGAAATCTGGGAGAAAGCATGCAATAAACATTTTTTTGCAGCAAATTTTAGTAAAATATCTGTAAAAAGAAGACCAAATATACCAATGTTGAATATTACAATGTATTTGATTAATTTTTTCTTCTTTTAATACAAAATTGTCAGATAATCTTGTCCTGCAAAAATACTACATTTTAAAATTCAGTGTGGTGCTATCAGGCACCCCCGGTCTCTTCGAGCTATAAGTGGTACTGGGCTCGTACTGCTTGTCAAAATTTAATGAGAGGGCCCGTTCTAAAATAATTGAATTTTCATATCAGAACGAACCAGGATTACTCAGACAATAAAATTGCTGAGTCCTGTACTGTTACCAGCAAATACCTTTTGCTTTGCTCATGAAATCAGTATGTAAATGTTGAGGGTTTGTATTTAAGGCATCTTAGGCATTGGAGTTGTAGTACTAGCAATAATTTCAAATGGTGCCGGTGATAAGTAGCTGGTTTTTTATAATGTTCAAAGTGTAATTTGTTTGGTGAATCAGGATAAGCATTTGGTTTATATTTTATATAAATGTTAATGCATTTGCAGTTTAATTATGTTTCTTAACTTTTAGCATTTCAGAAGTCAAATTTGAGGATTGGTCCATCAGATTGTCTTGCTTTCATAACATTCTGAAAAATGGGAGCGCCCCCATGCAGTGAGTTTGAAAGTAAGAGGTGCTGGGGAAGTTGGTGATGGTGTGTTTGGGGAGCCAAGCCAGGAGCACTGATGATGAAGAAAGTAAGAGAAATGCCTTTAGGTGTGCCATCCCCATTCCTGCCCTGAGAGCCCTCCATCAACAGAAGGAAGACACCTCCGCTGAGTGACTAATTTATTTCTTTTATGAAAGCTGAGTTGGAGAGGACCTATTGAATAAAGTAGTATAATTTAAAAAAAAAATTAACCAGTGCTCCTGTAACGTGGCAGTGATTGAGGGCACCAGAAGAGAATAAGAGCTCTCTCTACTGTGGCAGAGAAAGTTGCTTTAGGACATGTTATTTTCCATGATACTATTTTTAAAGTGATCTGCAGATTATTAGCCTTTATGCAAATGCATACTCAATCAAAAGTTAGCTCTGTAATTTGCCAGTGAAAGCAATACTTGTCAAAATCATTTTTCCTATGATATGGCTTGGTTTAGTTGAGAATATTGAATAATGCAGCTTTAGAGACAGAAGAGCCAGTCTGTATTTCCTTTTTATTATAGGGCATAGGGGTGGTCAAACAACAGCCTATGATCAAAATGCAGCCTGCTGACTACTTTTATAAATAAAGCTTCCTTGGAACATAGTAAAGCCCATTCACTGTGATGATTTTATGTGTCTAGTTTCATTCTTGTTCCTCAATAAAATAGCCTGAGCAAAACAGATTAATGAAGAAAGGATTTATTTGCCCTACAATTCCAAGTTGCCATTCATAGTGTGGGAAAGTCAAGTCAGGAGTTTGTATCATCATATCTCTAGCTAAGAGCAGAGAGAGAACAAATGTGCAAATTTTGGTTTGTTTCTCCTCAGCTCCATTTCTTCATTCTTAATAATGTTCTGGACTGCCTGTATAGGAAATTTTGCATTTCACAGTGGGTTGTGTTTTCCTACATTGATTAACCACAAAGACAATCCTTATAGACATGTCCACATGCCAGCCTTAACTACACAGATTCTTCATTAAGTCTTAATGCAAATCTTAATGCAAGACTGCTGTTAAAGAGTACTGACTGTTTGTCCAGAGGACCACATTTCTGTTGCTAGCACTGACAGGCCAGCCCAAAACACTCTGTACAGGGGAGACGAGGCCCTCTTCTGGCCACCTAAGACACCAGGTATAGACTTGTACATGTACACACATTTGAGAAAAACATACAAACATGAAACAAAAATGAATAATAAAAGACTTTTCTAAAATACTCTTCTCTCAGATAATTCTAGGTTGTGTCAAAGTTGACAGAGAAATGTTGCCTGCATAGGAAGTACCTTGAGGTGTTACTGTGGAGATGCTAGAGCAGAGAAGGTCTTAAATGTGCTCTCAGTCCTCCTTGTGATAGCTAGCCTTAGGCTCGACACTTCCTGATTTTCAATGCTGGTTGGGGACTGTGATCATAGTCAACACTTACTGAATGCCTAACTCTTTGGACCACTTTCCAGTTGGATGTTGCCTTACCCCTCAGAGCAGCCTTTTATCAGTGACTGTCTTCTTTGTATATGTGAACATAAACAAATGAGATGTGCCCATTCTCTTTTGCCTTATGAGTAGCAGAATTGAGAAGTCTGGCTCAAGACTTTTTGTTTGGTTATATACATTTTCAACCACATATAGAAATAAAGAAAAGACTGCATCACTAAGTAGACATCACTCAACTTCAGTAAGTAGTAGCATTTTAACATTTGGGTTTTCAGTATTTTCTTCTAAGTCTTACCAGTTTTTTAGATCTGTAGAACAAATCAATATGGCTGAGAAACACCTAAAGAAATGTTCAACATCTTTAGTCATAAGGGAAATGCAAATCAAAACAACCCTGAGATTTCACCTCACACCAGTGAGAATGGCTAAGATCAAAAACTCAGGTGACAGCAGATGCTGGCGAGGATGTGGAGAAAGAGGAACACTCCTCCATTGTTGGTGGGATTGCAGACTGGTACAACCATTCTGGAAATCAGTCTGGAGGTTCCTCAGAAAATTGGACATTGAACTGCCTGAGGATCCAGATATACCTCTCTTGGGCATATACCCAAAAGATGCCCCAACATATAAAAAAGACACGTGCTCCACTATGTTCATAGCAGCCTTATTTATAATAGCCAGAAGCTGGAAAGAACCCAGATGCCCTTCAACAGAGGAATGGATACAGAAAATGTGGTACATCTACACAATGGAATATTACTCAGCTATCAAAAACAATGACTTTATGAAATTCGTAGGCAAATGGTCAGAACTGGAAAATATCATCCTGAGTGAGGTAACCCAATCACAGAAAAACACACATGGTATGCACTCATTGATAAGTGGCTATTAGACCAAATGCTTGAATTACCCTAGATGCACAGAACACATGAAACTCAAGACGGATGATCAAAATGTGAATGCTTCACTCCTTCTTTAAAAGGGGAACAAGAATACCCTTGGCAGGGAATAGAGAGGCAAAGATTAAAACAGACACAGAAGGAACACCCATTCAGAGCCTGCCCCACATGTGGCCCATACATATACAGTCATCCAATTAGACAAGATGGATGAAGCAAAGAAGTGCAGACCGACAGGAGCCGGATGTAGATCGCTCCTGAGAGACACAGCCAGAATACAGCAAACACAGAGGCATATGCCAGCAGCAAACCACTGAACTGAGAATAGGACCCCCATTGAAGGAATCAGAGAAAGAACTGGAAGAGCTTGAAGGGGCTCGAGACCCCATATGTACAACAATGCCAAGCAACCAAAGCTTCCAGGGACTAAGCCACTACCTAAAGACCATACATGGACTGACCCTGGACTCTGACCTCATAGGTAGCATTGAATATCCTAGTAAGAGCACCAGTGGAAGGGGAAGCCCTAGGTCCTGCTAAGACTGAACCCCCAGTGAACGTGATTGTTGGGGGGAGGGCGGCAAGGGGGGGAGGATGGGGAGGGGAACGCCCATAAAGAAGTGGAGGGGGGAGGGGGATGTTTGCCCGGAAACCGGGAAAGGGAATAACACTCGAAATGTATATAAGAAATACTCAAGTTAATAAAAAAAACAAAAAACAAAAAACAAACAAACAAACAAAAAAACGGAGGAAAAAAAAGAAAAAAGATTCATTGCCGTATCTTAGCAACTTTTGGTAGTAACCAAGGATAATACAATAATTAATAAACAATATAAATTGTGGATTTGAAAATGCAAATTTTCTTCAGTAATGAGAGCAAATAATTTTGCCATTAATACCATTGTAGCCTGTGGGAGTTACATGTTAACCGTTGCCAAAGTGTACTTGCTTTGTGGCACAGCCATATATACCCTGGTCATCTTGTAAACTTAATTTCGTAACCTGAGAATCATATGTTTCTCTAGAAGTTTCCCTTTACAAAACAAACCTCTATGTAGTACAGTGGGAATTGCAACCCTGGTCTGCCTGAGGGTTCTATGTGACGAACAGATCAAACGATGTATTTAGGTCCATCAATGAGATATCAAGTGAGTTCGAATAATGTCTTGATCGCTAGAGTGCTTGTGCATGAGCTAGGTCCTAATTCAAAGTTCTTTCCCAAGGTTTTGACTCTAATTACAACCATCTTTTGGTATAAAAGTATATGGCCTGAAGATTCTGTAAAGCAAGCAACTGTCACATGAAGCTAAATTTAGGAAGTCTATGGATAGAGTATGAAGACTCGTTAGAGTCAGGAAGGAAACAAAACTTACAATTTAGGGCTGGAGAGATGGCTCAGTGGTTAAGAGCATTGACTGCAGGGGTTGGGGATTTAGCTCAGTGGTAGAGCGCTTGCCTAGGAAGCGCAAGGCCCTGGGTTCGGTCCCCAGCTCCGAAAAAAAAAGAACCAAAAAAAAAAAAAAAAAGAGCATTGACTGCTCTTCCAGAGGTCCTGAGTTCAAATCCCAGCAATGATATGGTGGCTCACAACCATCTGTAATGAGATCAGATGCCCTCTTCCGGTGTGTCTGAAGACAGCTACAGTGTACTTATATATAATAAATAAATAAATCTTTAAAAAAAAAACTTACAAGTTGCGGACAGTTAAACAGAAGGTTCCCAGCACTCCTTCCCAGGGTTATATTGATATAATCCTTTGAGAAAAATCTCAAAGCAATAGAATTGGTATCATAAAGGGTTTACCAATAGATTTTCTTAGGAGATGTTAAATCACAGAATGTAATTAAGGAACACTACCTCCCAAATACCCCAAAGATAAGTAGTGTGCTAAGTGGCTTGTTAGAGACAAGTGAAATTGAAGATGCTAGGATGTAAATGTTTACTCACTAGGATTGATCAGCCATTCAGCTCTGATTCCCATGACAAACAAGATAACACGGACTGACTATCCATTAGTTCCCGATTCCCATATACTAAAGACATACCTTTAAGAGCAGTTTAGGGTAGGCAGTGTAGACTCACAAACATCATTAATTCCAGATCTGTCATTAAGTCCCCTATGCTTTTATCAGGAAAGACATAGTTCTGTTATGTGGGAAAGATGACTCTGGGTAACAACTATCCAAAAAAGAATAATAGCAGTATACTTAAAACATAATTCTGGCAATATGTGATGTCTTTGCTGTATAAGTCTATTAACAGCCTAAGCAGATAGACTTATAGTTTCCCATCTATGTTTATTTATTTTTTGACGTATAACCTAGGGCAGATACTGCAAAGAGATTTAAACATGACAGTGTATGCAAAATGCATAAGCCTACTATATGTATAAAGGAAATCTTGTATTGGAGGTCAGCTCTTACTTAGGTGTTAACCCCAGTCAGCAAGGTGCTTAAGTAAGGAGCTTTCCTTCATGTTTAAGTGTGTGAAGTGATTTCCCCTGAGAAGACATATTATTTCTATAGTAATGCAAGTGATATTTGTCAGGGAAAGGAGATTCTCTGACCAGTTGAATTACTTGCAAAGTATATGGCTAGTTCCAGAGAAGCAACTTTTCTGAGTCATCCCCCAACTGGGTTGGGATTTTGGTTAAACCAATAGGTGCATTTGAGTCACCCATTTTCCTATAAGTAACCCCTGACCCATGCATGTAACCTCCCCCCAAACTCACTGGTTAACTGGAACTGCTTGTTGTTCTGTACTCATTGACCTATCTAGGGTGAATATTTTTTCACGTTTACTAAGGAAAAAAATCATGTGTGTGTGTGTGTGTGTGTGTGTGTGTGTGTGTGTGTGTGTGTGTGTGTGTGTGTATGCGTGCGCTCACTGGTGTGTATGTGTACATAGCATATTTGTGGTTTTGGTGATTTTTTTTTCTGTCATGAGATAGAGTTTTTCAGTAACCCAGGCTGGTTCATGTTTACTATTTAGCTAAAGATGACATTGAATTAATTTCTGATCTTCCTTTCTTTTCCTCTGGTTACACTGGGATTATGGGTTATTCTGGATGCAAGTCAGTGCCTCTTGTGTGTTAAGCAACCAGTGGACCAACTGAGCTATATTATATCTCTAACTCCCTGGTGTCTTTTATTTGCCCTCTCCTTTGATCTTCAGATCTCCTTTTGATGGTATCATCCTCTACTTATCTTTTATTTTTAAAGTGAGGATCAAAGGTTCTAGTACTGTCCCAAGGTCACAAAGCTAGTAAGTAGCAGAGCAAGGATCCACACTACTTTTTTACAACTTAGCATCCCTTCCAGCACATGAAGAAAGTATCTGCATCCTAGGATGTTGTCTGTAGATAGTCCATCAGTGGAAGTCATTTTAAATTTCTCTTCAGGGGTGGCCAAAGGCTTTGGACCATTCTCTTTAGAAGTAAAATATTTATTTTCTTCAGTAGCTTTTAGGTGGTCAGACAGGAAGCCCAAAGTGTGGACCTGAGTGCCTCTTATTTTTGCCATTTCTATTGCCCTTCATTTCTCCTCACAGCTTGAGTGTGTGAGTTGTTTGAAGATAGAGAAGGCCTGATTACTCCCCTTGTTTCCTCTGCTATATGACGGGAAGCCGTCAATTCATTTCACATTAGCAGTTACTTAGCCAAGAAATAGATGTATTTTACTGGTCCGTAGTCCTACTAGAACACAAACATTTTTCCACTCAAAACTTCTTGTGAATTGATGTCATCAGTCGTTTTACCAGAAACATTAAACCTGAGGCTAAGAAAAAGTAAAATGTGAAATGAAAAATATATACAAGAAGTAGAAAATGTCTTCTACCAACTTCAGGGGAATCTAAATTAGACCTCAGATGAGGAATCGTGGGGTGCTTAAAGGTTTTACACATCCCTTTTTGTAGTTATAGTTTAGGCAAATGGAAGGAAAGATAAGAATGTCTCCATCATATATATCCTAGAACTTATGTGAGAATTCACGTTGGAAGATGCATTGTCTTGTGGCTGTGACATAATATCTGATACATTCAACTTAAGGGAAAAACATTTATTTAGGCTTATAGTTTGAAGGAAGGAATCCATCATGGTGGCAGGAGCTCGAAGAGGCTGGTCACGTTATATCAACAGTCAAGCAGAGAGTTATAGATGTTGATGCTCATTTCACTTTTCTCTATACAGTTCGGGGTCTCAGATCATGGAATGATGCTAATCACAGCTAGGATGGGGCTTCTCAATGTATCCAATCTAGACACTCCCTGTCAAGTATTAATCATTATGGAGGGCAAGGATTATTTCCTTCACCAGTGTAGACACCTTTCATGTTCAACACTCACAAGAGACTTGGAATTGGAAGAACTGGGTTCTGTTTTGACTTTACCATGATCACACTCACCCTCAATCTTTCTGTACCTCTAACTTCTTACTTTCCAAAGGAGAGCAGAGATGGTATGTAACCCATGCAGCCATGAGAATGGGACAATAGAATATGTTAAGCAGAGATTTTGATAAGTAAGATAGTGATTCCTTTAATGGTGATAATTCGTCAATCCTCGGTAATTGCTACCAATCATCATCATTACTACCATCTCAGGAAAGTGTGTATTATAGGACCAGAGAGCTAGATAGCTCAGTAGGTAAAGATACTGATTGCACAACCCTGATGACCTGAGTTTGAATGAGAGAACCAAGTCCATAGATTTCTCTGACTTCCATATATGCACCGTGGCATGTATATCCAGATGTATCATGCACACAAATGCTAATAATAAATACATAGAGACATGACAATAAATAGATATAGCATAATATAATATAATTATCTAGGCTTTGACCTAGAGTGGTATAAATCAGAAATAATGATTGCATTGTCAATCTTGTGTCGTGGAATTTTTTATGAAAAATTGCATGTGTTTCTTTAATAATGAACATTCAGATAAACCTACCCCCATCTCTATACTTAAAGCAAATTCCATAAAGGAGTCTCTGTTACTCCCCTTCTAGGCCTTCTAGGGCTTCAGCCCATTGTCCTTTGTAACCTTTCGTGCAATAATAACTCTATTGCCTCTTCTACATTTCTTTTCTCTTTTTTCCTTCTTTCCTTTCTTCCTTCTTTTCTTTTCCTTTCTTTTGTTCCCTACTTCATTTGCTCACTTTGTTCCTTCATTCCTTCCTTCGTTCCTTCCTTCGTTCCTTCCTCCCTTCTTTCCTGCACTTTCTAAGAAAGCTTTTACCCTTACACTCCATGGAAAGTGTTGTGGTTAGGATCATCAACAACTTTCACATAACTAGATCCTTTTTTTTTTTTTTGGTTTCTTTGTTTTGTTTCGCTTTTCCTTTATAGAACACCCAAGTAACATTTCATGCTTTTCTACTTTGACTCCAACCTCACTGGCTGCTCCTTTTTAAGATCTGATTCTGGATCCAAAACATTGGGCTTAACTATACTTATTATTTGTGTGGTGTATTTTTCTTATAGACAGATTATCATGAAATCCAGGCTGGCCTTGAACTCACTTTGTAGCACAGGATGATCTTGAATTCCTGATTCTCCTGCCACAGTCTCCCAAGTGCTGGGATTGCAGCACACACCAATACATTCACCTGGCTTTGCGTGCTCTATATTACTTCAGTCAGTACCTGACATTAAATATTGTTTATCCTTCCCTTTCCTCTTGATATCTACCTGGTATGGTATTGCGATTATAGGTCCTAATATGTTGGGGGTGTGCCATTTTTGTTCTTTGGGCATACGTCTGCCCCTTCTAAAAGAAGCCTTTGGTTTACTTTCTGCTTATTTGGGAGATCCAGATTCCCCTATTTAACTCTTTCATGATTCCAGAATGAATGTGCCCCTTTAAAAGTTCCCCAGTCAAATGCAGTGGCAGTGTAAGAGACACCATGACCAAGGCAACTCTTATAAAGGACAACATTTAATTGGGGCTGGCTTACTGGTTCTGAGATTCAGTTCATTACCCTCAAGGTGGGAACATGGCAGCATCCAGGCAGGCATGAGACTGGAGGAACTAAGAGTTCTATATCTTGTACTGAAGGCATCCAGTAGAAAACTGGTTTCCAGGCAGCTAGGAGGAGGGTCTCAAAGCCCATGCCCACAGTGACACACTTCCTCCAACAAGGCCACACCTACTCCAACAGGGCCATACCTCCCAATAATGCCATTACCTGGATCAAGCATACTGAAACCACCACAGGCATTTATTATGTTCCTTTCAAAATGCACAAAATTCTGGTGGTGGTAGTGGCACATGGTAAGATGTTTTAAAGTCATTCAGCACCAAGCTTTCTCTCTCTCTCTCTCTCTCTCTCTCTCTCTCTCTCTCTCTCTCTCATACACACACACACACATATATATATGTGTGTGTGTGTGTATCATGCTAGTAAGTATATAAGTTAGATGAACAAGTGAACAAAAGTTAGAGCAAACATTCATAGTGACCATTCATTTGTTCATTCATTCATTCATTCATTCACTTAAAAGTACAGATTATAGGAATAGTTACTGTCTTTGTTGGGGGAGATTAAAAGTTGAGAAAGATACAGTCCTGAAGTAGGCATCTCTTAGTCAAATGAGACATCTAGATGCACATTAGAAGGGAGACAAAATTGTGTTCAGGAGTAGTGAGAGATTGACAGTACCATCATAATACTCAGACAAATTAATCACAAAGATCTTTCTTACTACTTTGAATAGGCACTCTCACATCTCTGAGCCTCAATTTTCCTACTGTAAAATGGAGATGATGGCAGTATTCATTTTATGTCTTATAACAATGAAATGGATATAGTAGAGTATATTATGCACTTGAAAGAAGTATCTTTAGGAAGTCCATTACTGTGTACTATGACTATGTCAATAAAATACAAGAAAGCATTACATGGCATGACACAGGTACAAGAAGAGCATAATAAGAACCTGATAAGTGATAGTTATTATCTATTACTTGGAGAAGACATCATATTACATTTGATCCTTCTGCACTTGCACAAGTGGAACAGAGTCTGTGTGTAGATCGCTATAGGTATTCTTAGAGTTGGGTGTTTCCTTTCTGCTCTTTTGTTCAAAACTGTGTTGTCAAACATCCCTTTGAGATTATGTCTTTCCTAATAGAGGGACTTAATATAGCAATGAAAACTATATAGATGTGTCTCAAATTAAAACATTGTTTTTTAAAGGTAGACAGGACCTGATGAACAGCACTTGAGATTATCCTCTGACTTCCACATCCATGTGCACAAATGGCTACCTGCATTCACATGATGTATTCACATATATGTATACATATATGCACAAAAATATTGGTAGTTTTCTATTGACTGCACGGGAAATGATATTTTAATACGCGAAGCTAAAGAAAATATCCTCTTAATTTCATTTGTCTCTTAGTTCAGTGTGACAACTGGAAGATGCTGAGATTCATACATGCTGTTCCTGCATGTGTAATGCATGTAAATCATGTCTGATTGACACCACTGTCCTAACAGCAGCCTCTTCTCTACATTCTTCCCTTTAGGATTTGCTAAGGTTCTCTTTATTCCAACTGTAGATGCCTCTTCTGCTTTCCTTCTCTTACTAGGAGCAGAGTGATCTGTCCTTCATAGTCTGCCACAGCAGACCTAGAAGTTTTACTGACTTCCCCAGTTTAGAATTTAGTGTTTTTTCCTTGATATCTGCATATTTTTTGGTTTATCCTTGTGTTTTAGTATGGAACACATTGGTTTTTAGTTAGAATATTTATAGGTCTCCCTCCACTGCTCTGTTGTAAACTCCAAGGTGGCCCACACTATTTCTAATTTGCCTCCACTTAACAGTAACCACAGTACATAGCAAACACTGAGTGCTTTTCAAGTACCACAGCCCATACAAATGACTCTCAGCCTTGGATTCTGTGGGCCTTTTTACTGCCACCTACATTTTCCAGTTTCTTCCTGAGATTTTACTCATGAATGTTCTTCCCATGCTTGCAGCCACCCTCTTGATGCAGCCTCTTGTACTCTCTGTGGTGTGTAATCTATCCCATGTGAAGCATAACAGATATAACAGAAATGCAGCTCTGGCATGCCATGTGGATGGTGTGTATCATTGTGGGATTGATAATCTCCCTTGAGAGACACCTGGCTATATGACCGGTGTTTAGAGAGCAAGGCCTTTTGCCGTGGTTGCAGACATTTTCCTCATCTGCTTTATGGTGGGCATCCTTCCAAATTTATGGGTGATATTGCCATGTTATTTGTGGTGAGTAAATGATGCACAGAAAGCAGAGTGGGTAGATTATACTAGATGTGAGTTTCCTAGCAACATCATTAACTACGCTGGACCACCATTCAGTCAGCTCTGCCTCCTGTGGTCTGATACCATGGTGACACCACACTCTCTCTGGCCACTCCATAAGCCTTGCACTTACTGAGCTCTGTCTTCAGAGGGACTGGGGAGATAGATCACTTAACAGTGTGCTGCTAAGATGCTAAAATGGATGCCAACTTCCTGCTTTCTTTTCTTTTCCCCCGAGGCCTTTGACTGTGCACTTGGTGTGATTTGTTTCCCGGGGATGGACAGACTTGTGACCTTTCTGGCTTATAAATATAGAACCTTTGCTGAAGTACCTCATGTCTCTCTGACCAGTATGCCTAAGACTACAAACTTTCTAAAATGATTTTTTAAAAATGCTAAAGGATTCATTTGTCTCAGGTATCCTCTCGTTTTATAAGGTATCATAGTCCACACTGAAGTCCCTCCACTGTACTCCAGTAAATGACAAGACGTTTTGGATATGTCCTTGTGAAAAGATCTTTAAACCTCATTATGTCTGCTACATTTTTTTTTCTAACCTCAACCTTGACTGCAGCGACTGCAATAGCTGAAAGTGTCTCAGAGCTGCATCAGGCCAGTGTACCTAAGTTGTCATCAGTTACGGTGCCTGTGTTTTCTACCACACTATTGCTATGTTCTGCTATCAAAGAGTTCAGGATCTCTCTCTGTCTCTGTCTCTGTCTCTCTGTCTCTGTCTCTGTCTCTCTCTCTCTGTCTCTGTCTCTCTCTCTCTCTCCTCCTCCTCCTCCTCCTCCTCCTCCTCCTCCTCCTTCCCTGCCTCTTTCCCTCATTCCTCCTCCCCTTTCTCTTCTCTCTCTCTTTTTTTGTCTTATGGTGGTCACATTGCTTCAGAACTCACAATCCTCTGAGAGAAAGAAAGTGATATTATTAGAATACTGTTCTCTCCTTTTCCAAACTAATCTTGGAATCAAAGGATTCCCAGGTTCCTTTATAGCACAAGGTTTCTTTATCAAGAAGCCACTCAGGCCCCAAAACATCATTAGCATGGGCACACAATTCTTTTCTCTGCCTGTGGCTCTCTCATGGTACTCTGAAAATTATCCAAAGTTGGAGTACTTGGCTGGTGGCTTCCTGCCTGGAGGATACTTTGTTCTTAGAGTGTGGGATTTCCTGTGCATTTCTGGGGCAGTTCCAGGTGCTAGGTGCTAGGAGGATGCTTCTAATCCTACCTTGTTTTTTTGTTTTAACATCTCAGTATTTTATTTGTTGCCTATAGGGTATAAGGTCATTCTTGGAACATTTGCTATCTAGTCCTTGTCCCATGCTTTCCCCATTACTTTTCAAAATAACATCACTTGTGTTTTAAAAAGTACCTGTTCTTTCAAGTGTTGGTCCTTTTAGCCAACAAACTAAATGCAGAGCTTAGCATGAGTGCATGAAGGTGAGGGTTGTGAACTGGCTAGCATTTTTACCTTAGAATTGAAAATGGGGAAAGATATTGTAATATTGCAAAAAAAGCAATTAGTTTTGGCTTATACTAGAACATGGTTTTGGATTTGGAGATTAATTAGTTTTTAAATTTTTTCTAGTAGAGCAGTTTCATTACTGGACATTAAGATTTTGAACTCCCAAAATTTTAGTGTTGAATACTTTTTTGTAGTTTGCTGTGAATCCTGCTTTGAACGAGCCTTCAAACTAGAGTTTGAGATCACATGACTCAATAAGCACTCTAAAGTCAGAACATCTCTAAGATGAAGTTCACTGCCTGATCTCTTCAGAAGCTCTTCAAAGTGGGGCTTTCCACAGTAGCATCATGTGTCATGAGAGAGGTTTTTCAGTATTTAAAGTTGAATTCCATTTCAGTTAAACATGGTCCTAGATTCTGCTGTCTGTAGCTCTATAAACCACTTTATCTTCATGACAGCTCTTGAAATTTGAAAAGACCTCTGGTTAGCCCTCTGCCTCTTATAGTCCCTCAAAGAAAGGACTTTTCTCCAACTCTCTCTCCCTCCCGGCTTCCATCTGCTCTTTTTGTTTTCTTTTTCACTAGGAGGCTCACTCTGCAGGCCAAGATGGCCTGAAATCTTCTCTCCTTCCTCCTCAGCCTTCCAGAGTGCTAGAATTACAGTCCAAGCCACCAAACTTAGTTCCTCCAACTTTTAGGACTGTAGGTATGATCTGAGAAGTAGAAATATGGGCTGTGGCTAGCATGCCTTATGGTTTGGACCCCTTTGAATGTTAAGGTACCTTCAGTAACGCTTTTCAAGATCCTGCCCGAGGCTAATACCAGCAAATGATAGGCACTGGTTTTCTCAGGACTCGTTACAAGAGCAGTGAGGCCCCCAGTAGGGCTGTAGGTGAGCAGGTTGTTGCTGATGTCATACTTTCCACTACCAGCGGTATTTGTACTGTACGTATGGACTTTGTGGTGTGATTTTTTAAAAACTAACACTGTTTTAAACTGATTCCTTAAAACGTAAACAAAATTTACACAATGTCACTGGGATTACAATTTAGGTGGATTATGGCTATTGCCTATGGATCTTGCCAAATTTTTCAGATCTTTAAAGTAGGTTTTAGTTTTGCTTAAATTAGCAATAGTCATTTTTGTTTACTTGCACATAACAAATTCTGTATGGAACCAATTTATATTGTACATATATTTGGTTAAAATTCTCATGCCTATGACAGTAACAACTATTAACCAAAGTGCTTAAACTATCTGATAATACCCATTTGATCTTTTCGATCCCAGCTTAAAGGCACATCAGTCCTATAGAACTGCTGCAATAAATCACAGGTTAGGTGACTTACCAGGAGAGATTGATTTTTCTCTGGTGGTTAGATTCAATATTAAGGTATTAACATTGTTGATATCTTTTTTGCCTTTTAAAAAAATGAAAATAGATTTGTATTTGTCATACAATATATCATGGTTGTAGTTTCCCTTCCTTTTACTCCCCCCCCAGTTCCTCTCCACCTCCCATTCCTTCTGGATCCACTTCCTTTCACTCTCTCATTAGAAAATAACAAGGTTCTAAGAGATAATGACCAAACATGACAGAATAAAATATAATAAAATCAAGCACAGATTATCATACTGAAGTTGGACATGGTAACCCAACAGGAGGAAAAGTCTTGAGAGCAGGCACTGGAGTCAGAGACCTATTCATTCTCACAGCTAAGAGCCCTCTAAAGCTATAGTATAGCCACAGATGACCCACTGTAGACCCATGTAGGCCCTGTGATTGCTGCTTATGTCTGTGAGTTCATATGAACCTTGCACAATTCACTCAGAGGAGCCTTCTGGTGTCCTCCATTCCCTCTGGTTCTTACCATCTTCTGGTTTCCTCTTCCTCTAAATTCCCTGAGCACTGAGGGGATGGATTTGATGAAGAATTCTAAATGCTCTTTTTACATGATGTCTGGCTGTATGTCTGAATCTTTTCCCTTCTGCTGCAGGAGGAAGCCTCTATGATGATGACTGGATAAGGCACTGATCTGTGAATATAGCAGAATATCATTGGGAATAATTTTATTGATTTTTTTAGAATAAGAGCATTTGATTTTATCTTAGGTCTCTGGGCTACTAATTTCTAGTTTGTGCCTACAAAAGCAGAATAGGATATGTGCTCTTTCTTGTGAAGTGGGTTTTAGAGTTAAATCAACATTGGTTGCTGCTCCTGCTGCCAGTTCTGTGCAGAACAGATTGTGGCTGATATGAAATTTGAAGACAAATGGACAGAACTAGAAAAAAAAATCCTGAGTAAGGTAACACAGACCCAGAAAGACATATATGGTATATACTCCCTTACAAGTGGATATTAGCCATTAAGTAAAGGATAGCCAAGCTATAATCCATAGACCCAGAAAGTTTAGGTAAAGAGGAGGGGTTCAGTGAGGGCATGTGGATCTCCCTTGGAGGGGGAGATAGACTGGATTTTTATGGGCATACTGGGAATGGATAGGGGCTGCAGAATGATGGGGTGGTAGGGGTGATCAAATGGGCAGGGAAATGGGGTAGAGAGAGTGCAAAGAGAGATGACTGGAATTGGGGGGTGGTTAAGGAATGTTGTGGAAACTTAGTGCAGTGGAAACTTCCTGAAATCTATGAAGGTGACCCTAGTGAGTATTCCTAGTAATGGTTGATATACAGTCTCAACTGCCTATCTCTTGTAGCCGGCCAGGAATCAGAGTGACTTGTTGTACAATAGGATCCCATGAATATTCTCCAAACAACCTAAGCTGCTGCTGATACAAAGAGTTGCTCTCCACAAACTGAAAGAGGAGGCCCATTGCTCTGAGGACAATACCCACACAACTCAATGAACATGGAGAATTTGAGGTGGTGCTTACATGGAGCCCTCACTCCTATGATCTCATCTCTTTAGTAAGGGGAGGTACTCTTCAGGCTACTGATAAAGAAACATGGACATAGTTGATATCTTATGTGGGCTCACACTGACTCAGAGGCACCAGTGTTTTCACTGGTCTGAAGGAATATATGCCTATGTTTGAATTTCCTTCTTTATGAGGATATCAGCTATGTTGGCTGGTTTTCTATCAACTTGGAACAATCTAGAAACATTTGGGACAGGAGACTCTCACTGGTGAAAAATGCATCCATAAAGTTTGCCTGTAGGCATATCTGTAGAGCACTTTCCTAATTAGTGATTTCTGGGTAAACATCTAGCCTATTATGGTGCCATCCCTGGGTTGATAATACTGGGTTCTATAGGAAGGTAAGTTAAGCAAGCCATAGAAAGCAGCACCTATCCATGGCTTCTGCATTAGCTCCTATCTTCAGGTTCCTGTCCTATTTGAGTTCTTGTCCTGACTTCCTTCATCGGTGGACTATGATGAGGAAGTGTAAGTCAAATAAACCCTTTCTTCCCTAAACTGCTTTTGGTCATGGTGTTTTATCACAACATTAGTAACCCTAACTGAGACACTTTTTGGTACCAGGAAAGTTGGACATTTCTGTGAAAGAGTTGACCATGTTGCTTTGAGCAGGATTGTAGAAGGTCTTCGGAATTTTGAAGTAGAAAATCCATTGGGTACTGAGAGCTTAGTGAGTTGTTCTGTGGGAGCTTGGAAGATAAGAATGTTGAGAGGAGTGCAGATGATGGGGGACTAGCTTCTGAAGTTTTAGAGGGAAGCACAGACTGTACCAGGCCATTTAGGTGAAGAATCTGTGCTGTTTAGTCAATTCTTCAGAATTGGCTTTGGCTAACAAACTACCAGAACAACGTAAAACTTTTGTTTTACTAGGACAATTGACATTGGTCACGTGGAGCTCACAAATTAGCAGTGATTAAGAAGAGTCCAACATCATTGAGGTGAAACCTTTGAGAAGTGTTTCCTGAAAGTCAGCACACAGAAGCTGTGCTCCAGAAGCTGCTAAGGTTGTACCTAGTGCTGGCAGCTGAACTTGGTAGTGTAAGAGTCACCCAAGTGGTACTGGTTTTGAAGGTGTGAAGGGGTTAGAGAGCTGCAACTGAGGCTAGGTACTAAGAGAGGCCATTGGAGAAGGTGCAGCCTCAGCAGCAATTGAAGGCCTAGGATTAAAGGAGCCATGCAGAGAAGTTGAGGCTTGGAACCATGAAGAGAACTCAGGAGAAGCTCCTGGTGAAAGTACAGCCACGTTGGAGCATTGCCCCCAGTATTTTGGAGATGCCACTACCATAGGATAACTACCAAGAACAGCAGCCGCAGTGGGGTGGAACCAGACCAAGCTTAAAAGAAAAACTGTGTTTATTGCAGTGGGCAGAGCTGGAGAAGGGGCCCTCGTCCCTGGAGGAGCCCAGGAGATGGCGAGTAGGTCCTGGCCATTGAATAATATGTTCTTTACACTGTTGGGAGTTTGGGTTTTGCTTTGATATGGTTGTGACTGCGCTCTGGTTCTTCCCTGTTGAAGGCAGAAAGTATTTAACTTATTTTTAATTTTATAGGAATCCACAATTGAGAAATTTTGAATTTTTAAAAGAGGTTTTGGATTTTCAGAGAGATAGGGTATTTTAAAGGGACCTTTTAATATGTTTGGATTCATAAAGACTGTGGGACTTTTAAAGTTATTCATGGTTTTGTTTGTTTTGAGACAGGGTTTCATTGTCTAGCAGAGCCCTGACTATCCTGGGCTCACTTTGTAGACCAGTTTGGCCTTGAACTCACAGAGATCTGCTTGCCTCTGTTTTCAGAGTGCAGGTAGTAAAGGCACGTGCTACCACATCTGGCTGTTATTTATATTTTTAATGGGAGATCTTTGGAATGAATGAGAAGACAACATTAATGGCTTAACGTTTCTGTGTCAAGTTGACAAGAAGAGGTCAATTCTGCTGGCTAGTTTCATGTCAGCCTGGCACAAGCCAGAGTCATTTGGGAATAGGGACTAAGTGAGAAAATGTTCCCACCAAACTGACCTGTGGGCAAGACTTTGGTGAATTTTCTTGATTGATGATTAAGGTGGGAGAGCTCAGCTCACTGTGGGTGGTGCATCCCAGGGAAAGTGGTTCTGCATTCTATAAGAAAGCGGGATGAGCTAGCCATGGGGAGCAAGCCAGTAAGCAGCACCCCTCAATGGCTTCTGCATCAGACTGTCTTATGTAATTTCCTGCCCAGATTTCCCTCAGTGATGGACAGTGATGTAGAATGTAAACTAAATAAACTCTTTAGCAGTTGCTTTGGTCATGGCATTATTTAATCACAGGAATAAAGCCTCAACTAAGACATCAGCTGTACTGGGTTAGAACTCACTGTCAGTGTCTTACTTACACCTTGTATTCAATTATGGTACATAATAAGGCAATTGTGGGATCAATGACCTTAATGCTTAAACTTGAGACTTAAGCAATTAAGCCCCAGTCATAATGTGACTCTTTTTAAAAAGAAGTCAGAGAACAGCTTTCTCTTTCCATCATAGGGATCCTGGGGAAGGAACTCAGATTTCAGGCTTGGCACCAAGCGTCTTTACCCATGAACCATCTCTCCCATCTGTCCAGTCTCCAGTCTGTATTTATGAGTGAATTGTCTTCTCATTTAATTCACCTATTTTTTCAAGAACTACTAATTTAGGTAAATGTGGTTTCACATGCATTTGTAAGAAATAAAATAATCCTTTATCTAGTTTTACCCACTAGTACCACATAAAAATGAATAATGGAAAACACTGCTGCAATCAACAGGCAATGTTTCTGTTGCTCTAAAGGTCCCTCATACCATTTCTGCCCTCCGCTCTCTCTGCCCCCTTTAGTCCTTTCTTTTCTATCTGTAAACATTAAGCTATTCTACATTTCTGTAAATTTGTCATTTTAAAAATGCTATGTAATAGAATCATACAGAATGTAGCCTTTTAGGATAGCTTTCTTTTTTCATTTAGTGTAATTCTCTGGAGATTTACCCAGGTTGTATTTAATAAATATTCCTTTATTTTTGTTACTGGAGATTATTTCAGGGTCTGATTCAAACAAAGTTTGTTTAAACATTGATCTGGTGAAGGAAGTCTAGATTATATCTGGTTTTAATGTTGTATAAATAAGACTGCTATGAACATGTTTTTCCCACTTTTTAAGTATGTCTATATGACTCCATTCAACTTAAATATTAATTTGGAGAGAATTATTATATTTACTTTCTCAACTCCTTGAATTCATGAATATGTTGCTTTTAAAGTTATTTTGTATATATTTTTATGGTTTCTATATAAGCAACTTATTTTTATTATTATTACTATTATTATTTCTTGTAGTAGAAGAAATATAATTTTCCACTTGTTTATTTTCAATGATGTGAATTCCTAAAAATATTGAGTGGCAATGTTAGGAACCTATCTTCTTATCTTACCACTGGTAGTGAAGATCAATGTTTGATATTTCACCTTTAAATCTAACATTACATGTAGGACTTATTTGACACTGAACATGTCATTGAAAAAATTCCTCTTAGTCCATAATTTACCAACATTAAATCAGGACTGTCAAAAGTGCTGACTAGGTAAAGGTACTTTCCACCAGTCAGGATGATCTGAGATTAGTCCCTGGGATCCTCATGGTACAAGTAGAGAACTGACTCCTGCAACTTGTCCTCTCATATCCACATAGTCAGTGTTGTGAACATCCTCAACACAGACACACACACACACACACACACACACACACACACACACACACACACAGAGACAATGCATGTACATCACGAAAGAGTGTTGCACTTTCTTAAATGATGCTCTGCATTGACAGAGATGACTATCTGTGTGGTCATTTCTGTGCTTCCACTGAATTGTTGTATTCATTATTATTGAGATGTAAGCATTTTTATGCATTCTTAGTTCAAGTTCACTATCAAATACATGACTTACAATTTTTTTTTGTCTTGGCCTGTGCTGGATCACCTGAGCCCATACAAAGGTGAATGGAGATAACTAATCCTGGGAAGTTTTCTTTTAGCCTCCATAATGTGCTATGGCTTGTGTACCCACATGTGTACATCACACAATATACACAAAATTGGGGCCACTGTGCTGGCTCAGCCTCTAAATATGCTTGCCTCCAAGCCATTGACCTGAGTTTGATGCCTAAGATCACATGGTGAGAGGAGGTAATTAATTCCTACAAGTTGTCCCCTGGCATCCACATGCTCGCCATGGCTTATATTCATAAGCACATACATAAACAAATAAAGTAAATCTGAAATTCCAAGTTTTTTTTTTAATGCGTGCCTTTTCATGTTCTCATGTTCTTTTTTTTTTTTTTAGGTCATAAAAATATCTTGCCTTTTACTGAATGTTTCTGTTGAGAAGATTGTACCTTGCGTTTTAACCATCTTTTTGTTTTGTTTCCTTGAAAACATTAAAATAACACATGCAAATCACACACCTATCTTAGGTAGTAATGCCTGTCCACATCCTGTCCTGTCTAAAGTAGTTTAAGCACATATGTCTCCTCAACCACTTTCATTTTCTCTATTTCATTATCTATGGTTTCCTTATCTATAGAAACCATGACATGCAATAGCACACGGAAACCTCTTATTCCTATATAACTATAATTCAGTCTCTGTTGAGCAGCTTTTCTCCACTCTCCTCCTCACTGTCCCCAACCTCTGGTACTCACATTGTAAAAATTCCATGTAGATAAGAATTGGGTTTCAGCTGTGCATCTCAATCAGCAATATAATAATACCATTTGGAATTATGTATAATTGAGAAGAAATTGAAAATTGACTTTTTACCTTTATAATATATGACCTATCTTCATTGTGTATGTGTGTATGTGTGTATGGGGCAGGGAGATCAAGCATATATTGCACACATGTGAAAGTCAGAGGACAACGTTGGGGAGTGACTTCTTTTCTTCCATGCTTACTCAGGTTTGGGGGATTGAACTCATCTTACTGGCTTACACGCCAAGTACCTTTACCTGCACAGCTGCCACAACAGCCCTACAATGTAAATTAAAGCCATTAACAACAGTTAGTGCTTACTAACTTCTAGTACAGGAAAACAACTGCAGGAATGAAAAGCAATCATCCAAACTTACCTAGATTTACTCATCATCCCACACACCCTTGCCCATCATCCTAAACGCACTTGGACAAAGAGAACTTATTTTCTAGAGATTACTCAGTAACTTGATTTTTCTGAACTAGGAGTAACAGCCACATTTCGCTAGTGCCTCATGTTTCTCTTTATGATTTCTCTGTGGATCTGTCTGTTTCTCCTCTTGCCTTTGTCTATTTGTGCAGACCATGGATTTTCATTTTCTGTTTTAGGGGATGGAATTAAGACCCTCGAATATGCTATAGAAATCCTTTCCCACTAAGCTTCATCTATAATATTTTCAGATCTATGTCACAGAATATGCCAATTGTCTGTAATAGATATAAGTAGTTGATAGATCCCCGTGAAAGAAAATAAAGGGGATTGTGGCTCCATTTACCATCAGACATTATGGTAGTTTTTCTTCCCTCCGGCTGGTACTTACCATTTCATGAATACATTGCAAGTTCTTGAGAGCATCTGAATACATTGCTTCTTTACGGTTTGAATACATGATTATGTCATAAGTGTTTTCTTGATGTCTCTACCTTCTAAATGTCTGCTGTGGATGTGCGAATGGAGACGTCTCTTATAGGTGTATTTGCACACTTGTTTCCTAGTTGGAGTTGCTGTTTGAGAAGGTTATGATACTTTCAGGAAGTAGAGCTTTGGTACACAAGTGCATCACCAGGGGCAGACTTTAAGCATTCATACCTGATGCTACTGGCAGTTTGCTCTTTCTGCTTCCTGTTTAAGGTGTGATTGCTTAGGATCTTGCTCCCTTTGCCACACCTCCTGCCATCTCTCTCTGGAATCATAAGCCCAAATAAACTCTTTCTTCCATAAGTTACTAGTAGTCATAATGTTTTATCACAACAGAAAAGTAAAAATGTACGTTTCTGGTGTCTTCAGCTTATTTGTATCTCTGTTGAGAGATTAGGTATATCTTGTGATTGACTAGCTTGAGTTTAAGGATTTATTGCTTATGAATTTTCTGTTATATGCCTTTATTCCCAGAGTTGGAATGGTTACTTGTGTATTCACCCTGGATTCTGTTAATTACATGCACAGAAGAGACATGTTCCTTGAAGTCTGACTGCTTTGGAGGATCAATATGGACTGCTTCTAATGTGTCCTCTTGCCAGGCAACACATTTTTGTGGAGATAAGCCTCATACTTAGAGCCCGAGAATTTCCCAGCTCTGCCTTTCTTGGTTCAGGAGTTTACTTGTGGGCAAGCCCAAGATATGCTCCTTTCTGTTAGCACTGAAGGAGCCTAGACAGAAAATACAAATACTGGAGTCAAGATTTGAGAGCAGGATCTGTGGCCTTGTTCAGTGTGAGGCAAAGAAGTCTTTTATGCAGATGACATGGATTCAGGGACATCTAGTAACACATCATCACCTCTCCTCCTCCACCAAGAAATGAGTCTTGTAAATTTTGAGGACACTAAATGAGAATGTTTCTGCATGGAAGACCCCTCTCTAGCTTCTATCCTTTATGTGAAATATTGAACCTTCATTATGAATAGAAGAATGGGTACTAGAGAACACTGCCGATACATACCTGTCCCCTTACTGGTGCATTCTGTTCTCTACAGAATACCTGTACTTCTCCATTCTCATTGATGGCTGAAAACTTGTATGAGTGCCTCATCTGCTAATATCGCAGAATTAATATCATCATCATAACTTTGTGTATGAGCCCACTCTTTTCTGACACACATATAAAATGACCTGCTAAAGTTAATACCAGTAGAAAGTAAGAGTAGAAAGGGAATTCGCATCTTCTACCTGTGAGCTCTATCCCCTCTTCCCTACTGTTACATGCGTTGTCCCTTCATCCTTATTGCCAACCGCTCCCCAGTTTACAATTTCTTCTTTCGCTGTAAATCTTTTAGTTCTATCCTATCCACACTCCATGGCTACTCCATTTCTGCCTTATCCCAGGCTTGAGAGAGAGCTTTGACAACTGAGTTGTTGTCATCCTGCTTTGAAATATGAGTTTTAACTACACCAATGATGGAGTGTATCATGTATTTAAAGGGATACCAACCCATATCTGGCCCGTAACTTGTATTGCTGATATGCAATGTAGATTTCATCAGGTGTATACATAGAGATTCTGGGACTATGACTAGAGAAATGAATTACTAAATTAGACACAGAAAGCTTGCAATAAGGAATGTCTCTTTTGAACCTTTGTCCCCTGATAGTGATTCACGCAGTCATTGTGTCTTGCCTTTTATACCCAGTCGCATTTCAGGTTTGGATTTTCTTGGTATCACTTAACTCACTTTCTTTAAAAGGCTATTTTGCAATAATATTCTATTTATATGTAAACTTATGACCTTTTCTTGTTTGCCATAGAAGAATCCTCATTGGTATGTGTCAGCTGAAGTCTGGGGCTTTTATCATTTTACTAAGAGGCGAAGAGTTACTAATATGGTCTCTTAGCCCTAAAAGACTTTAATACTTCTTTGCTTATCTTTGATCAACTTGGTTATAGGACTCTAATTATATAAAAAAAAGTAACTATCATAATGTCAAGCACATTTAACCTTCTTGATATCCCATGATTCTTTGCACTAAGGGCACAAGGCCAGGTCTTTGCTGACTGCTTGATAACTGAATGAGTGATTATTCTCCTGGTTAATAGACAATGATATAGAAAACTCTTCCATATGTACAGAATATTAATGAGAAGCTGCACAAGCTGAGATAAGACTATAAGATGCTGCAAGCAATCACTTATAAGAACATTATAAAAAATATTACTCGTCAGGGATGTAGCCAGCTGGGGGGTCTGTGTGTGACGAATGAGGAAGAAAAAGGCTAGGCATATTTAACCCACATGAATGACTGAACAGTCTACAAACACAATATTTCTTCCATAGTTTCTGATATTCAGTCTCTCATTTAATTATTTTTAAACAAACTTTGTGAGATGTCATATTTTTGTAATGAGAAAGGAAAAACCTGCCCCTTTCTCTGTTTCTGATGCATTCTGTGCTGGGCATAGTGTGTCACATATTTGCCTTTCATGAAAAATGACAGATACTTCTAAAGAAATTTTGTGAACCTCAAGAAACTAGCCTTGTATGTGTTTATACAAAAGTAGGTTATTTCCACAATTTTGTTTGTACTTTGGAATATTGTCCCTAAAATGAAAAATCAGGAAAACCATTCTTCTGGTCTATATTTTTGGATGATATTCTAAAAGGGAGGAAATGGTTCATTGCCTTGTGTTTATTCTCCCATTCAATTCCCTTGGGCTCTGTATGCAGCATCTTTAGAAGCAGGTCTGCTCAGGGAATGCCACTGCTACAAGGTGCCAAGAGATCATGTCATCCAGGTTTTCTCAATTGAGTAGCCTAGAGACCATTTTTGAGGCAAAAGAAATCTTAATGATCCACAGTGTCAAATGATATAAGGACACTATTAAAATAGGTGTAAAGTAATATAATAAATAACGTACCATAATATGTAATATAAAATGCAATGTATGCATTATAAAAACATAGACATAAAGCTAGGATGGGTAAGCTACATGTACTTCGAACATGTGTAACGAATCCCTTTCCCTTGTCTTAAGCCTTGTATACAGATTTCGTTAAGCAGGAACACACCCTTTGTCTTAAAACTTCTATCTTTGTATGCTTTTCCTTTCAGTCTGACTATAGGTAATTACAATATTCAACGGCGTTTTCACTAAGGTATTTACACAAGTACAACCATGGCCAGAAAAAAAACAAGAATGGCAATACTTGATTAGAAGAATAAACCAGAGAAATGAAAAGACAAAATTAGAGTATTTTCTAATAGAAAAAGCATTCAAATTATTAACAATAAAGAAGTAGAGCTGGGACCAAAATCTGGACATCATTTTTGGTTCCTTAATTAGTATGTTCCCTAGAGAGACACACTGCCCTAATTTGTATGATTTATATTTATCCAAGACAAGATGAAAATAGAATGCTACTACATCATACTCTCTACCGTATTCTAGCTCTTAGGACCTGGGAAGTTTTCTACCCACTGTTAACTGTCATTTTATGGAAAACTCTGTTTTGATATGTCCTTTTATTTTATGCTGCAACCATAGTAATTCATTCATCTTACCAAGACTAGAAGTTAGTAAGGATGTTTCTGGAGAAAAGGAAAAGGTAGAGGAAAAAGATTAGCCAGTTTAATTAACAGTAAATTCTCAGATTAGCAGATATCTAGCAATACTTTAATTTTAATATTAATTACTTGTTCAAATTCATAGGTAGTTAGTATTGATTCATGATCAAATTTCACTTACTGAAGATCATTGGCTAAACCAATAACTATATTGCCTTCTAGGCTTCATTTTTTCTTCATGTGTAAATTGGGACAGTGTGCAAAGTTATCTCTTGATTCAGTTGTTTAGTGGTGGTGGCAATGGTGTGTATGTGTGTGTGTTTGTGTGTGTATGTGTGTGTGTGTGTGTGTGTGTGTGTGTACAGCTTGCTCAGAGCCATTCCTATGTCTTCAATTTCAGAAAGAAATAGAGTATTAGTATTTTATACTAAATTTCTATTTCATTTAACTTTTTTGTTTTGTTTTGATTTTTTGAGAGTGGGTCTCTTTATTATACAGCTCCAACTGTCTTGCAATTAATTATATAGACCACTTTGGTTTCAATTTTTACATGGTATCCATTCTTATTTATTTATATATTTATTTGTTTGTTTAAAGACAAGATCTCTGTATTATGTAGCTCTGGCTATTCTGGAACTTGCCGTGTAAACCAGGTTGTCCTTGAACTCACAGAGATTGCCTGCCCTTGCTTCTCCAGTGCTGAGACTAAAGACATGAATCCACCATACCTGGCATTCATTTTTATTTTCAAATGTTATTTTCAAGTTTGAAGGAAGACCATGCTGTACAAATAGAATGCAAAGGGAAAATGCAATAATATCTTTTGTTGTTGCAAGTGAGTGAATTTTGCACTCGTGTTTACATGATGCCATGAATGGTTGATACATATTTGAAAGGCCAATGTGAACACTGAAGGGCATTTCTGATCGGGAAGGTGCTGGCTCGATAAACTTAGAATATGTATAAAACCCTAAAGAGCAAGGAAAAAGTGGGAAGTTTGCAGGAATACAGCAGGACTTTTGGAGAATGGCTGGTGTTTAAAGTTCTTAAGTGGTGGCAGGGGAATTTGAACTTGACAGACAGACAGAAACTCATCACAGCTTTCTGTGATGTTCACATAGGTGTTCTCAGCTGACCGTCAAATAATAATGGTCACACTCAGGGCTTGTCACGTAGGTTGGTTTTGTCCATACTTCGGTAACTGTGTGATTTTGTCCTCTTAAGAAAACAAGTAAGCACACAAACAAGCAAAACTACTTGACACTGTGTTCCCTATTATGAACTGCTTTGGAATGAAAAACACTTGGATCATAGTTCCCTCATCTAAAACCTGAGGCTACAGCACTAGATTGGTTTCTCCTGGTACTCATTTTCATATTCCTTCTCCCTCCCTCGCCAAACACGCCCATGGATGGTACAGTCTCATCACTGAAATGTGTCACAGTAACGATTATCTCCATGTGTGGAAGGGAGACAATGTCTATTGCTCGGAAAAGTACACCCCATAGATCATTCTCCCACCAACTTTAGAAATATAGGTCTTGATTTCAAAAAGACTTTTAGAGATCTGACATTCTGTTTTATAGGTAGATTTAGCTCATGAAAAAAATGTGGATTTTAGAACAAATATTATAGGAATTTCTCTTTTTCTTTCTTCTTTGTTATTGTGGTCATTTGGGCTGCAAGTATGAGCATACTCGATGAGGAGTGGCTGAAAAAATAAGGGTACCTTATTACTCACATCTTCAGAGGGTGCTTTGAAGATTACTTAATTTAGTGTCTCAATAGTGTCATCAGAACTACTACAATGTCTCTCTCTATTGTTAGACTAGGAATGTCGACACTGTCTTCCCTTTTGGTTTGGGATGGTTGCAGAATTTTCAGTCATCACATGTGTGTGGGGGTGGGATCTGGGGCTGGGGATCATGTTAAGTGGAACGCAAGAGAGGGCATCCTCCCCTGCACCACTTTGGTTGCTATTGTTCCAGAGGAATCCAGCCCCTAGCTAACTTCTTGAAGCTTCTCTTGGTCAAAAAGAGACAGTTCTACAGTCCCTTCTTAGCGTCAAGGATAAATTAAAATGCTGCAGGTATCCAGCATCTATAAACGGAGGTGGTTTTGACTGAATGAGAGACAGGAGAGGAGAATGGACATTGGGAAAGCAACTAATAGTGCCTGCCACACATGTCCCTTTTCTAACACTCATCTTAAGACTACCCGCTTCCTTTATGTAGCTCTGGCTAATTAAAGCTGTGTATTTAGCATAAATCAGGGCTTTTGTGAATTATCTGAATAATTAGTGTCATTGTAAGCATGGGATGCTTATTTTATTTCATCTAAAAGTTTAATGATAAATGGTCTTCCATTGCCCAAAATGAGCTGCTCTGGGGCCGAAACTAGCTTTTTTTTTTTTTTTTTTTTTTTTTTTTTTTTTGAAATTGGGCTTTAGGAGAATTACTTAGAATGTACAGGGCTTGTGAAAAAGAGCAGCTTAAATTCTCATTTTTTTTTGTGCTTCAGAAATCTCTATCAACTACCAAAAATAAGACCAGATTAAAGAGGTATGTGAATATTTAGTGCAAAATTAGGACTATGTTGCAAAAACCAGAAAGAATTTAGAGCTATGACCATGAATAAATTGTGAAATATCAGCTTACTTCTCTGCTACAACACTGACCTAAAGAAGCTTTTCTGTTTCCCCAGCAACCTTGCACAGCATTAGCTTGCTTCCCTCTGAGTAAATTAAATGTGATTTTCAAGTACTACTCTTCATTATTTCAGAAATCACAATACCTTGCAGAAATAAGAACATTTCATAAATCATATTGGAGTTTATTTTTAAGCCAGAGTAGAGACTTATTTGGACATTTCCTCTTAAATCCTCTAAATTTTCCAGTACGTATAAATTATCTTTATGGTGAGTGGTAAATAGGACAGAGAATGCTTCATTTGCTTAAAACAGATTAGTGGTTGCCCAACTATATTTTTCAAAAAGAGAATAGGTGCTAGGGCTGTAAGAATGATAAAGGCCACATCTCAAATGAACTACCTAAGTTTAGGACCCAAAGCTCCAGACATTAAGCAACTACCCGTTTTCTGAAGTACAGCTCTCTCATTCATACACCAGATCATGTGGAGATCGTTGCATAATGCTATTTGGAGAAATGATTACTTTTACTATTTAACTTGTCTTCACCAGTGTCATTATTGATGCTGAAAATATAACTTAAAATGCAAGTGACATGGTTTTATTTTTCAAACTCTTAATAACAGGTTAAAGAGCATCCGGTTTGCCTGTATGTCAGTGTCATTTTTCTTTGCCCACCCAATCCATGTCAGAGAGAAGCTAAACAGGTAATTGACTGGCTCCTTTGCTAGATTTTGAGTAAGCAAAGAGCAGTGGCTTCATAGTATTTGGAAATGCTCCTTCATTTTCTAATTTTGTGATTTTGTGTGATTCTGGGATTGAGCAGAATGATGGATCCTGTTTTCTAGTCCATTCTGTTAGCCTATGTCTTTTTTATTTATTTATTTTTTTTATTAACTTGAGTATTTCTTATATACATTTCGAGTGTTATTCCCCTTCCCGGTTTCCGGGCAAACATCCCCCTCTCCCCTCCCCTTCCTTATGGGTGTTCCCCTCCCCACCCTCCCCCCATTGCCGCCCTCCCCCCACAGTCTAGTTCACTGGGGGTTCAGTCTTAGCAGGACCCAGGGCTTCCCCTTCCACTGGTGCTCTTACTAGGATATTCATTGCTACCTATGGGGTCAGAGTCCAGGGTCAGTCCATGTATAGTCTTTAGGTAGTGGCTTAGTCCCTGGAAGCTCTGGTTGCTTGGCATTGTTGTACTTTTGGGGTCTCGAGCCCCTTCAAGCTCTTCCAGTTCTTTCTCTGATTCCTTCAACGGGGGACCTATTCTCCGTTCAGTGGTTTGCTGCTGGCATTCGCCTCTGTATTTGCTGTATTCTGGCTGTGTCTCTCAGGAGCGATCTACATCCCGCTCCTGTCGGTCTGCACTTCTTTGCTTCATCCATCTTGTCTAATTGGGTGGCTATATATGTATGGGCCACATGTGGGGCAGGCTCTGAATGGGTGTTCCTTCAGTCTCTGTTTTAATCTTTGCCTCTCTATTCCCTGCCAAGGGTATTCTTTTTCCTATGTCTTTTTATTGTATAGATGAGACCATTAATATTGAGAGTTATTAATGAACAGTATTATTTTGTTATAGTGTGTTTCTTTCCTCTCCTTGGATTGTTCTCAGATTATTTACTCATTCTTTTCTCTTGCATAATGCTAATCTTTTCTTTAGACTGAACCTTTTTTTTCTAGTGCTTTCTGTAGAGCTGGATTAGTGGATAGGAATTACTTCAATTTCTTTTATCATGAGACGTTTCTTTTTCCGTCTATTGTGATTGACAGTTTCCTGGGTACAGTGGCGTGGTACCTCAGAGCTGTAGGACACTCACTCAGGCTTTTCCAGCTTTCAGTATGCAGTGAACACTTCCATGTTGCAGAAATGGCTCAGTGGATAAAAGCCTTGGTTTCTCTTTCAGACAGCATGGGTTCGATTCTCAGCACCTACACAGCGGCTTACAGCTGCCTTCAAATCCTGCTCAAGAGGATCTGATGTTATATTCTCACTTCATAAGCACAAGGTACACACGTGTTAGACATAAAGGAAAAATCTTCATACATTAAAAAGAAAAGAAAAAAGAAAAGTCAGATGTTATTCTAATGGGCCTGCTCTTAGGTGATACTTGATCTTTTTTCCCTTGTAGATTGCTTTTGTGTCAAAATAAATTGTTTTTTGTCAAAACAAATCTGTTTATTAAGTATAGTAAAAATAGGTGCTGTAGAGATGGCTCAGAGGTTAAGAGCACTGGATGCTCTTCCAGAAGTCCTGAGTTCAAATCCCAGCAACCACATGGTGACTCACAACCATCTGTAATGGGATCCGATGCCCTCTTCTGGCATGCACCATATATACACACAGAATATTCATACATACATAAATGAAAATTAAAAAATAATAAAAATAAAAGCAAAAGAACAGAATTCTGAATTTCTCAGTCTTTTAAAATTTAATTTTACTTTTTATTTTATTTTATTATTTTTTACTTTTTATTTTTTGGATATTTTAAATTTACATTTCAAATGTTATTCCCTTTATTGGTTTCCCATCCATAAGCCTCCTGTCCCATCCCCCTCCCCTTATTCTATAAGAGTGCTCCCCTCCCCATCCACACCCCTTCCCGCGCCCACTGACATTCCCCTACACTGGGGGTCCAGCCTTGGCAGGACAAAGGTCTTTTCCTCCCATTGGTGCCCAACAAGGCCATCCTCTATTACATATGCAGTTGGAGCCATGGGTCTGTCCACGGTCTTTGGTTGGTGGTTTAGTCCCTGGGAGCTCTGGTTGGTTGGTATTGTTGTTCTTATGGAGTTGCAAGCCCCTTCAGCTCCTCCAATCCTTTCTCTAACTCCTCCAATGGGGACCTTGTTCTCAGTTCAATGGTTAGCTGCAAGCATTCGCCTTTGTATTTGTCATGCTCTGGCTGAGCCTCTCAGGAGACAGCTATATCAGGCTCCTGTCAGCATGCACTTCTTAGCTTCATCATGGTGGCTGTATGTATATATATATATGGGCTGGATTCCCAGGTGGCATAGGCTCTCAATGGCCATTCTGTCAGTCTCTGCTCCAAAATTTGTCTCCATATCCTCTCCTATGAATATTTTTGTTCTCCCTTTTAAGAAGGACTGAAGCATCTGCACTTTAGTCCTCCTCCTTCTTGAGCTTCATGTGGTCTATGGATTGTATCTTGGGTAATTCAAGCTTTTGGGTTAATACTCACGTATCGTTGACTGCATGCAATGTGTGGTTTTTTGTGATTGGGTTACCTCCCTCAGGATGATATTTGCTAGTTCTATCCATCTGCCTATGAATTTCATGAAGTCATTGTTTTTGATAGCTGAGTAGTACTCCATTGTGTAGATGTACCACATTTTCTGTATCCATTCCTCTGTTCAAGACCAGCTAGGTTCTGTCCAGCTTCTGAATATTATAAATAAGGCTACTATGAACATAGTGGAGCATGTGTCTTTGTTGTATGTTGGAGCATCCTGGGTATATGCCCAGGAGTGGTATAGCTGGGTCCTCAGGTAGTCCAGTTTTCTGATGAACCTCCAGACTGATTTCCAGAGTGGTTGTACCAGTTTGTCATTTCACCAACAATGGAGGAGTGTTCCTCTTTCTCCACATCCTCACCAGCGTCTGCTGTTACCTGAGCTTTTGATTTTAGCCATTCTGACTTTTGTGAAGTGGTATCTCAGGGTTGTTTTGATTTGCATTTTCCTGATGACAAAAGATGTTGAGCATTTCTTTAGGTGCTTCTCAGCAGCCATTTAATATTCCTCAGCTGAGAATTCTTTGTTTACCTCTGTACCCCATTTTTTTAATCTTTATTAACTTGAGTATTTCTTATTTACATTTCGATTGTTATTCCCTTTCCAGGTTTCCGGGCCAACATCTCCCTAACCCCTTCCCCTCCCCTTCTACATGGTGTACCCCATTTTTAATAGGGTTATTTGGCTTTCTCGAGTCTAACTTCTTGAGTTCTTCGTATATTTTAGATATTAGCCCTCTATTGGATGTAGGATTGGTTAAGATCTTTTCCCAATCTGTTGGTTGCCGTTTTGTCCTAACAACAGTGTCCTTTGCCTTATAGAAGCTTTGAAGTTTTATGAGGTCCCATTTGTCAATTCTTGATCTTAGAGCATAAATCATTGGTGTTTTGTTCAGGAAATTTTCCCCAGTGCGATTGAGTCTCTTCCCCACCTTTTCTTCTATTAGTTTGAGTGTATCTGGTTTGATGTGGAGGTCCTTGATCCACTTGTACTTGAGCTTTGTACAGGGAGATAAGAATGGGTCAATTTTCAATTTTTATTTTTTTCTACATGCTGAACTCCAGTTGAACCAGCACCATTTGTTGAGAATTCTATCTTTTTTCTATTGGATGGTTTTGGCTCCTTTGTCAAAGATCAAGTGACCATAGGTGAATGGGTTCATTTTTGGGTCTTCAATTCTATTCCACTGTTCTACCCGCCTGTCTCTGTACCAATACCATGCCGTTTTTATAACTATTGTTCTGTAATACTGCTTGCGGTCAGGAATAGTGACACCCCCAGACATTCTATTATTCTTGAGAATAGCTTTTGTTATCCTGGTTATTTTGCTTTTGCAAATTTCTCTTTCAAACTCTATGTAGAACTGAGTTGGAATTTTGATGGGGATTGCATTGAATCTGTAGATTGCTTTTGGCGAGATGGCCATTTTTACTATATTAATCCTGCCAATCCATGAGCATGGAAGATCTTTCCATCTTCTGAGAACTTCTTCAGTTTCTTTCTTCAGAGACTTGAAGTTCTTGTCATACAGATCTTTCACTTGCTTGGTTAGAGTCACACTGAGATATTTTATATTGTTTGGGACCATTGTGAAGGGTGTTATTTCACTAATTTCTTTCTCAGCCTGTTTATCCTTTGAGTAGAGGAAGGCTACTGATTTAATTTTTGAGTTAGTTTTTTACCCAGCCGCTTTGCTGAAGTTGTTTATCAGGCTTAGAAGTTCTTTGGTGGAGCTTTTGGGATCACTTAATTATACTATCATATCATCTGCAAATTGTGATATTTTGACTTCTTCCTTTCCAATTTGTATCCTTTTGACCTCCTTTTGTTATCTGACTGCTCTGGCTAGGACTTCAAGTAATATATGGAATAAATAGGGAGAGAGTGGTCAGCCTTGTCTAGTGACTTTGTGTCTGATTTTAATGGGATTGTTTCAAGTTTGTCTTCATTTAGTTTAATGTTGGCTACTAGTTTGCTGTATATTGCTTTTACTATGTTTAGGTATGGGCTTTTAATTCCTGATCTTTCCAAGACTTTTGTCATGAAGCATGTAGCTTCTAGATTGAAAATCACCTTGATTGCTCTTCCAGAACTATTTTTAAGAGATGAATAGCCAAGTTTGATTGTTCTGTATTATTTTCCAAAACCAAGCTTTTTCATTCAAATAAAACATGCAGTCCCATCCTAGTTTTATACAAGTATACCTATACTCTAATTTTATATGTTTGTGTGCATGTGTGTGTGTGCGCGTGCGCCCACACTGGAGCATGATTGTGCACTGGAGCGTGAGCATGTGCGCATGCTAAATGTGCCATGTGATGAGGTGTGGATTCTAGGGGAGACGGGTGTCTTTATGGTTTTCTGTCTTACTCCCTGTGACAGGATCTTTCACTGAAACTATAGCTCAGAAATTTTCTGCCAGACTGCTTAGCCAACAGCTACCCCCATCTGCTTATCTCCATACTCCTCATCTACTGCTATCATTGGGGTTACAGACACCTACAATCGTGTCTAGCTTTGTTAATGTGGATGTTGGAGAGCCAAAATCAACAAGCTATTACCTCAGGCTTTCTACCCTGAGATTTTTCAGCTAGTATTTGCTGTTTGGCCAAGGATATGGAACAGATGACTTAGTGCTTTAATATCCTAGAGACTTATTTCTGCTATCAGCACTCCTACCTATGGCTACTGACTTCATGGACAAATTTTGCTCATTTTTAGCTCTTTTTTTCTTTTTGTTATGCAGTCAGACCAAAACCACAGTTCTCGCAGTGTTCACTGTAAATAAGGTTCCTGCTGACATATTTTTGGCTTTCGTTGAGTGCTTCCTGTCCCTTCTGACCACAGAAAAACATTGATTTTTTTTATTAGTGAAGGGATGATTTCTTCACGAACCAGCTGAACCTGTGAGTCCTTCATATGGCTCAAACATAACTAGCCGAAGCTGGTCTGGAATGAATCCTACACATTTCAAAATCTGATAAAGCAAGCTTGAACCAATATTATTAATCATTGCAACTGCATCTGATTGTCTTGAGTTTCTGCCATAAACTCATGCCTTCCCCTTATTAGAGAGGTCATTTAAGTTTATAGTACTTAACAGACAATGAGACCACCATTGCTATTCTGGGTCAGAGAGACTATATCGTCTCTCTTACACCTTAACATTTTTATTTTAATTTTACCATATGAGTATCCAGAACATGGATTTAATTCTAAGTGATAATGGTTGGGGATTTAGCTCAGTGGTAGAGCGCTTGCCTAGCAAGCGCAAGGCCCTGGGTTCGGTCCCCAGCCCCGGAAAAATAAAAAGACTTCTAAATTCTAAGTGATAAGACTGCTCAGTTATGAGATACTTAAGTATATCTGCATATATGCTGGAGGCTATGAGGTGGATATTCAAACATAGGATTAGGGCCTATGTTCCAAACCAGTTGAGGTCAATACACTAGTACTGAGTTCATTGTTTAAAGGTATAGGATCAATATGTGACTTTTTTTCCCTTAAAACCATATTTTTTCTATGTGTGTGCATGTATGATATGTATGTATGGAGGTAAGAGGATAACTTTGTGGAGTCTGTCATCTCCTTTACCTTTCCATGGATGGCCTCTAGGGATTGAACTCAGGTAGTCAGGCTTTTCCAGCAAACTCTTTTACCAGTGAGCCATCTTGCTTACCCCTTTGCCTTAAAAAATGATTAAGGTAAAATTGGCAAAAATCATATATATTTAAGGTATACTATGCAACATTTAAATACATGTATATATTAAAATAATTATGACAATATTCATATATCACCTCATGCCATTAACATGTCATTTAATTGTCCAGTGATTCATACTCAACCCTTCTGTGAAAGGTCTATCATATAAAAGCATTAGTTGGATGGGTATCTTAGTCACTGTTCTACTGCTGTGAAGAGATGTTATGATCAAGATAACTCCCATAAAAGGAAACATTTAATTAGGGCTTGTTTACAGTTTCAGAAGTTGAGTCAATTATCATCATGGCAGATAGGGTGGTGGCATGCAGGCAGGCCCTGGAGTAGTTGTTGAGATTTACATTCTGGTCCAATAGGCAGAGAAAGGCTGGGCATGCATGGCTTAGGCTTTTAAAACTTCAAAGCCCAAAAGCCTCCCCCACAGTGATACATTTTGTCCAACAAAGCCACCCCTCCTTCAGTAGGGCCATGCCTCCCAATCCTTCTAATCATTTCAAAGAGTTCCATTTCATGGTGACTAAGCATGCAAATATTATATTAGCCCATGGGAAGCCATTCTTATTGAAATCATGACTATGGTAAACATTTACATACTGTTGGCTATATGTTGAGCATCAAGAAAAATCATTCTGTGCATGGCACATATAAGTATTTTGCTTAGAGTGTATTTTGGAGAGCATGAGCTAATAGAATAAGTAAGTTGTTTTACTCACAGAGCCACATGATATGTGATATTTTTGTTGGGTTTTTAAATGTAAAACAGTGATTGTAAGATCCTCATCACTTACCTTCTTAGAGATATTGTGAATGCTTTCATCTCAAGTATGTTGTTGTTATGTATCGTTCACAGAGCAGCTGAGAGACTCCTAGTAAAACATGCTTTTGCCTGTTTGGGAACTATTTAAATCCTACTGAAACTGCCAAAAGTGAATTTTAGATATGAGAGAGGTCCTTTCCAGCTGGGATAGTTAGAGAAGACTTTGGAGATAGACTATCATCTGAGCAGGCACTTGAAATTGTTTTTAAAAGTATAAAGTGGGAGAGATTAACTTAGAAGCAACCTATGTGAAATCATAGTCAGAATTTTAGTCTTTTTGCATCTATATATTAAATGCTTTTATTACAATTCAACCGGGACCTTTTCTGCATAGGGTGCTAGCTAGGTGCTAGAGGCAGGGAGTAGAATCAGGCTTAAGTCATCCCTGGAGATGTTAACAGTTTAACTGAGAAAGATATGCTAATGAATAGCTGTTAGAACCGTGAAACCATCCTTTGACAATTTGAAAGGCCTGGTAGACAAGGCCAAATTTAGCATATAAAAAGATCGAGTCTTGTGCGGTAGTCTGTAGTTCAAGTTCAATTGGGAACACTGTCCAACATTTTAAAGTGCATACACTTAATCATCTATGAATTAAGATTGTAACATATGATTGCCCAATCATTTACTGCAGCTTTACATTTTAAAGATGACATTCACAGCTTATAGTGGTGAACATAGGATGATATCCATGGGCTAGAATTTATCTTAGTAATAGTACGGTACTTGCTTAGCATGTGCCAGTACCTGGATTCTACAGCCAACATTTGATTTCTTTAAGTCTTGGTTTCTTTATCTATAAAATGATAATAAACAATAATAATAATACCTTATGAATAAAGAGAGACAAAAATAAGACAGCATGTGCACAATGCTTAGAACAATAAATTGGTTATTTGTAACCAATAAGATTTAGCTGTTATCAATATATAATAGAAATTTTTGATGTAATTTTTATTGTGACTATGATGTTTTATTATTGTGACTATTTGAATTACTCCATTAATATCTAAGGTCAGAATCCCACCCATTGTTTGCAGTGCTATGGAAGTTTTTAGGACCTTTACCCACATTTTGAGGTACATGGATATGCTATTTAATTTCATGTTACAGGGGACATTGGCCCATTCAGATACTTTTTCATTCAAGAATAGGGAGAGAGAGAGAGAGAGAGAGAGAGAGAGAGAGAGAGAGAGAGAGAGAGAGATTGCTTAAAGTAGTAAATATACATACTGTAACTTTATGCTTTTAGTTGATAAAGCTTATATTTAATACTGTACTCTATTAAATATTAAATATTCTATTTCTGATTTGCCCAACTTGAAGGAAGCTCAAGGAAGAGAAAACAGATGATTCAGTTTTCTCTTAAGTCTTCCATCCAACTGATCAAAAGTAAGCTCATGGAAGAATTTGAAACATGAATCTCTCAGTTTAGGAAGAAAGGAGTGAGGTAACACTGTCTAGGTGTGGTGACACATACTTGCAATCCAAACCCTTGAGAGATAAAAGCTAGAGATTCACTACAAGTTTGTAGTCAGATTGAGATATATAGTGAGTTCTGGGATAGTCAAGACTACTTTGGGAGACTGTGTCAAACTTCACCAACAACACAAGGTAGTGACTATTGTCCTAGTTTCTAATTCTACAGTGAAAGAGATGCTGACTTCAATTTTGATAGGTTATCTATAATAATGTCTACTAGTTTCCTTTTTTGGAAAATAGTGCTTAGGTTAGAATAATCAGTTGGCAAATACGCCTTTAATAGTTTTAAATAGCAGCATTGAAATAGAAAGTGGGCATTGTATTAGTCAGGGTTTTACTGCTATGAACAGACACCATGACCAAGGCAACTCTTATAAAGACAACATTTAATTGGGGCTGGCTTACAGGTTCAGAGGTTCAGTCCATTATCATCAAGGCAGAACCATGGCAGCATCCAAGCAGGCATCTTCTACATCTTCATCTGAATGCTGCTAGTGGAACTGGCTCCCAGGCAGCTAGGACAAGGGTATTAAAGCCCACACCCATAAGGCCACACCTACTCCAACAAGGCCACACCTCCCAACAGTGCCACTCTCTGGACCAAGCATATACAAACCATCACAGGCATACATTTTCATTAATAAAAACTCAGGTGACAGCAAATGCTGGCGAGGATGTGGAGAAAGAGGAACACTCCTCCATTGTTGGTGGGATTGCAGACTGGTACAACCATTCTGGAAATCAATCTGGAGGTTCCTCAGAAAAATTAGACATTAAACTACCTGAGGACCCAGCTATACCTCTCCTGGGTATATACCCAAAAGATGCCCCAACATATAACAAAGACACATGCTCTACTATGTTCATAGCAGCCTTATTTATAATAGCCAGAAGCTGGAAAGAACCCAGATGCCCTTCAACAGAGGAATGGATACAGAAAATGTGGTACATCTACACAATGAAATATTACTCAGCTATCAAAAACAATGACTGTGAAATTCATAGGCAAATGGAGGGAACTGGAAAATATCATCCTGAGTGAGGTAACCCAATCACAGAAAAACACACATGCTATGCACTCATTAATAAGTGGCTATTAGCCTAAATGCTTGAATTGCCCTAGATGCACAGAACATATGAAACTCAAGAAGGATGACCAAAATGCGAATGCTTCACTCTTTCTTTTAAAGGGGAACAAGAATACCCTTGGGAGTGAATAGGGAGGCAAAGTTTAGGACGGAGGCAGAAGGAACACCCATTCAGAGCCTACCCCACATGTGGCCCATATATATACAGCCACCAAACTAGATAAGATGGATGAAGCAAAGAAGTGCAGGCTGACAGGAACCTGAGAGACACAGCCAGAATACAGCAAATACATAGGCGAATGCCATCATTAAACCACTGAACTGAGAACGGGACCCCTGTTGAAGGAATCTTAGAAAGGACTGAAAGAGCTTGAAGGGGCTCGAGACCCCATATGAACAACAATGCCAACCAACCAGAGCTTCCAGGGACTAAGTCACTACCCAAAGACTATACATGGACTGACCCTGGACTCCAACCTCATAGGTAGCAATGAATAGCTTATTAACAGCACCAGTGTAAGGGGAAGCCCTTGGTCCTGTCAAGACTGGACCCCCAGTGAACGTGATTTTTGGGGGGAGGGCAGTAATGGGGGAAAGATGGGGAGGGGAACACCCATAGAGAAGGGGAGGGGGAGGGGTTAGGGGGATGTTGGCCCGGAAACCAGGAAAGGGAATAACAATCAAAATGTAAATAATAAATACCCAAGTTAATAAAGATGAAGAAAAAAATAAATAAATAAAACAACCCAAGAAAAACTTATCCTAGCGCTTTTTCTAGCAACTACTCTTTCCAACCTTGTTATTTCCCTCCTATAAAAAGGAGTGAGATATTGGCACACATCTTTAATCTAAGCAATCTGGAGGCAGAGGCAGAAGGATGTCTGTGAGTTCAAGGCCAGCATGGTCTATATAGTAAGTTCCAGCACAGCCAGAGCTACAAAGTGAGACCCTGTCTCAAATCAAACAAAGCAAAAGTAGCTGGAATATAGTGTGACTTTGGGTGATTTTATTTTAACCCTCTATACATTTTTGTGCCTGTTCAACGTGTAAGTTCAGGAAAACACTGGCAACAGTCTAAGAAATTTTAATTGTGTCTAATCTTATGGGATTTGAAAATAAATCTTTAAGGCTTTGAATAAACATAATTTCCAGCCAAGAAACCCATTAATCATATTGGTATTCTGTTTGTTTTTCCTTGCCAGCCTACAAGTTTGCTGGGATTTGCAACTTTTTTCTGATAGCTCTTGCAAGGGAGAAAATTAAAAGTATGTAAGAATGCAAATCAACATGTATATATGTTGATATGCTGATATATATGTGTGTATACATATATATATCCATATATTTATATATATGGATATATATATATGAGAGGGGAGAGAGGAAGGGAGAAGGGGAGGGGGGAGAGAGGGAGAGAGAGGGAGAGGGGGAGAGGGGGAGGAAGAGAGAGAGGGAAAGGGGGAGAGAGGAAGAGGGGGAAAGAGGAAGAGGGGGAGGGAGAGAGAGGGAAAGGGGGAGAGGGGGAGAGGGGGAGAGCGGGAGGGAGAAAGAGAGGGAGAGGAGGAGAGGAGGAGAGAGGAAGAGGGAGAGATTCTTAGTAGGTAACCATGAGAGGTCTTGAGACTTCCTATACAGACTAGCTGACCTCAGAGTTATGGTGATCCTCCTACTTGTGACTGTCTAGCCCTGGGATTACAGGTGTATCCACAGCACCACATCCAACATTCAAACTAAAATGTTTTTTGAAATGGTGTCTTACCATATAGTTCTGGCTAGCCAGAAACTTTCTATGTCAACCAGGTTAGCCTAAAATTCACAGAGATGTACCTGCATCTGCCTCTTGAGTGATGGATTAAAGGTGTGTGCCACCATGTTGGGCTAATGAAGATTCCATAAAGGCAAACATAGTGTGGAGACGTAGACATTTAATAGTGTCTACTTTTAAAATGCTCACTCAAATCTTAATAAAGTGAACTATTGATCTATGTTCTATGAATTGAGCATCTTCCCCAGCTTTTTTTCAATTGTTTGCCTGTGAAAAGAAATACCAATGAAGTTCCTATTAACTGATTCCATTTTTTTAGGTAAAATTGTGTTTTCATGACCTTTTAGCGACCTGTACAAGGAATACCTTAGTATATGCATGAGGAATGGACAATAAAAAAATGTGAAACCCTTGGGAAGCTGAAGCAGAAGGACGAAGGATTGAGGTTGCTAGGATTTCTGTTAGAGTCTTGCGCATCTATTCCCTACCTTAACAGGAGGGAAGATATTTTGAACTAAAAATACCTAACTTTGTCATGTATTCATCTAATCCTCAAGCTGCCTGCCCTTGGATGCTGCTCCATTCCTCCAATTTCCCAGGAGGGTTTAACATTTTGGAAATCCATAAGGATTAACAAATGTACTCCTTCCTGTCCATTTCTTATGCCTGGTTACCTAAGCTGGGCAGTAAATGCTACAGGAAGGGATCGCCACAGAGAAACAAATGTTAAAGTTAATATAGTGCTAAGTCTATAGGACAGGTAGCAGCTAGCTACTTAACAGATTAGAAGCGGGTTTTAAGGACAGTTCTTGGTGCACATTAGCCCAGCAGTCAATTTCCTGTGGCATTTTATTGTGAGATTGTCTGAGGGGGCGACTGCTAAAAAGATTCCAGTACTCCAAACAGGTATCTTCTGCTATTGTAGCCTGCAATTATTTCTTTTGAAAAAGGATTGCACTTCTTCAATGTGAAGATGACAGTACTCTAGAAATGTATTGATTGAGAGTATTAAAAATAAGGTCCTCTATTTTTTGCATAGAATAACAGGGAATGGCTGAGTACTCAGTGATGAATGGGCCCCATGCTTGTTGAGTAGAATAACATTTTGTTACCTGGACCTCTCTAATTATTCTGTCTCTGTCGCAGTTATTAAGTAGCAAAATCATTATCTTATTCTTTTGCTTGTCCTTTTAAATTTGGTCTTTTGCAAGTTGGTCATTTAGTAGGACACCAAAACTATGGAGTGATGGGGCAAGATGCTTTGATTCTTCTAGGAGAATCTAGACAGGCACTTTCCTTGTGATTTCTTTTTTTCCTCTCTTCTCTTTGAAGCGGGGTGGGGTGATGTTGAGTTGCACTTTGGTCAAATAGCAGGGAATTGTGAGTTCTGCCATACCATCCACACCGGGGATTTAGGTGAATCCAATTTAGCACCATAGCTAGTCATTCTGCAGATTACTAGGTTTTAGTAATCTAGAGGTTCAGATCTTTGAGAAATAAGGGGGGTAGTTACAGCTCATTTTCCACCCACAGCCAGCTCATCCACAGGAGAGTTAAAAAACCCACTTCCCATCTCTGCATAAGAAGTATGCCACTTGCTGAGAGAATAGGGTTGGGGAGGGCAGAGTTGTTTGGGGACTTAGCTCGCACTGAGGAAGTTGTCGAGAAACGTGAGTGGTTTCTAAGTGTCAATCTGCACTCCAGAAATATGGAAGGACTCTCAGATACTTCATTTTGGAGACATATATAATAGGACAGTGGAGAGATTGGAATTTGTGATCTTTGGACTGGTACCCAAGTTCCTGCTGTGTTAGGCTTTGAACCTCTCTGAGCCTACAAATTGCACAGGGCTGCTGCAATAAACATCTAATTCAGCAAGAACATGCCGAGGGCTTCCTAAAACTACAGAGTATTAGGCTAGTATGATGTATGTGTTTGAGAGTTCAGGTCAGGAAATGTAGGTTTAAGTTACCAACCAAATGCAAGTATGAAAGCCCAAGCAAGAGAAGTTCAGGGGCTTTTACTGTCAGTCTTTGCATGACTGGCTTTCTTACAGCACTAGATTTTTCCTGTTGCTGCTTTTCTGTGTCATCATCCTGAAGGGTGACATGCTCCCTCAGCATCCGTTAAAGTTCTCTTTTAAAGAGACCGCTGTTACTCTTCCCTGACTCTGTTAGGTTCTTGCACACGATATCTCTTTCTGAGCCCCCGAGTTCGTCTGAGGAGCCTGTAAATTTTGCTGGCTTTCTTTATTCTGCTCCTGAGGGATGCTTTGGGTCTGAAGGGGAAGCAAGGGTGCAGCCCACCCCCAGCCCCCGGGTATCTGCTTGTGGTGAATGACTTATCGAGGAAGAATGATAAGAAGAGGGATTTTAAGGGGCTGGGGATTTAGCTCAGTGGTAGAGCGCACAAGGCCCTGGCTTACCTAGGAAGCGCAAGGTACCCAGCTCCGGGGGGGGGGGGGGGGGGAGAACCAAAAAAAAAAAAAAAAAAAAGAAGAGGGATTTTAAGATTTCTTCCAATGCTGTGGATGATCTCAGGTGGGAGAATGCTTACCTTACTTGTAAGAATCCCTGGCTTTAATCTGCACAACTCACAACTAGTCCCAGAACCACAGAAACCCCAAAACCAAGTGTGGTAGTATAGGGCTGTCATGTCAGCACTGGGGAAGGTGATGACAAGACGATTACTAGTTTAGGGCCACTCTTCTCTATGAGTTCAAGGCCAGCCTGTGCTATGTAAGATACTGTTTATAACAAGATAGACAAAAAGAAATAAACAATAGACCAATTCCAAAGTTTTGAATGTGAGCTCTTTACCAGATATAATTTGAAAGTTCAATCCTAAAAATTTTGGTAATTGTTTTTAGTGTATCAAATAAATGACTGTGAGGAATAGGGTTAGGGTAGAGGGAGGGACCCCCAAATACAAAATGATTAAATGAGGGACAATGTGCTCGAAGTCTGGGGCTTTTGTTATATAGCAAGCAGTGATTTGTTCTGCTATTTGAATACCAGCTTTCAGAAGGATCCTAAATCCTCAAGGAAAGCGAGTCACAGTCTAAACAAAACCCGGGACATGCTAGTGAATAGCAATAAAGGTTATAGCTCTTAAGTATAAACACACAGAAATGCGTCCAGAGGAATAGCTGCTTTATTCTCTGTCATTTTTACATACTATGAAGATTCTGAGTGGCATTATTTGGCAGGCAGTATTATTTAGAGGCAGGTGTTAGACATGCAATTATCATAAAGACTCAATGTGGAGGATGACCACATGATACAAATTTATCTTTATTCTAATATAGTTCCCAGATTTTTTTCTGACAAATTACACTACACTTTATGGAAATGGAACATTTTGTATGAATGGGAAGGGTAAGCCTGGTCGCATGCTAATGAGGGAGACAAAGTAGCCTCTTATTTGCAACTGGCCCAGACCTTTCCATTAGCAAATTAAAATCTGTTCAAATTTATTTACTAATATATTAGGAGAAGCTTCAGTCTAACCCCTCGACCTGTATTATATAGCAAACAACTGTAGCAGTGAAAATAATTAACAGCATGGAATGTACCTCCTGTTTATTTCTTCTTCATGCCCAGGGGTCAGCTGTATAGTGGGTTTGCCATCTGCATTTGGTTCCAAGGGTATATTTACTTAAAAATTATCAATTATAGTTTTAAATAGCTGCCCTTAATTGCAGTCTTCTTAGTCAAGTGTGATACATATCGTATATGTGCTTTGTGTTTATTTGTGTATTATATCACCTGTTTCTGATCAACTCTGAACAGAGTGTATTCATTTCAAAATAATGTCTCTGGAAGCCTGTTGTGGTGTTTGTGTTTACTGTACCATCCCCAAAGCCATGGCTTTGTTTCCGCTCATTTAATAATACTGGCTGATTAGGGTTCATTCTCTATATCCAGGAGAGCCCATCTTTCAATTATCATGTAGAGCCTTGAGAGGAAGGATGGACTGCAAAGGGCCTGAAATTGCCAACATGAAAGTCAGAGCCCGTGAGTCCTCCAGGGGAGAAAAAGTGAAATGGGCTTTGCTGACCTCTGCTGTCTGCTTTAAAAGGAAATAGTGGTTTTACTGGAGACACAATTGTTTAGAAGTCTGCCATAATCTGCCGAAGTTTTTTTTTTTTTTTTTTTTTTTTTTTTTTTTTTTTTTTTTTTTTTTTCTGAGGCAGGGTCACCTGTAGCTCAGGGTAGATGGAACTCACAGGTGAGGATGACTTTGAACTTCTGATACTACCTCCACTTCCCAATTGCTAGGATTATCTTTGGGTATACAACAGCCTACTATGTTTTATATAGTGCTGGGGGTAGAACACAAAGCCCCATGCTTCCTAGGCAAGCATTCTAGCAGGTGAATGGTGTCCACAGTCTTGACCATCGTTTTTGAGCAACAGAAGTGATGAGATACCAACTAGGGTAGGAAGTGTACGTAGGCAGTAACGAGAGGCTATGCCTGTCTCATCCAAGATCTCAAGAGGCTAATCTTTCACAGGTAAATCTCCCAACTGGTGTGAGGAATTTTCACACTATTTTGTTGTGATGAAAAAAATCTTTTGTTACAAAATTTCAAAGATCCTGGAAATTTATATTAATATTTTTGTTGGGATCATTTTATGCTGAGAAAGACATTGGAGTAAAATTAAGATGTAAGAATAAGGGTTGAAACAGACTTTTAAACTATATGAGCAGTACCAGGGATAGAGCAGTTGGGTGAATGGGAAACTAACTGGAGAGACCCAGGGAACCACAGAACCCCTTCGGTGCTCCTCTATCTATGAACCCCAGAAGCAATTATAAGTCAAGATGACAAAAAGTCAGGACCACTCTAGGGTAAATTCTCTCATCTTGGCATCCCTGCAGTTCTACTTGCCAAGGCATTAGGCAAGAAACTTGGATCTTGATGGATGGAGTTATGCATGCCTTTAATCCCAGCATTCAGGAGGCAGAGATAAGTGGATCCCTGAGTTCAAGGCCAGCCACATCTACAGCGTGCATTTCAGGACCTCCAGGAGTACACAGAGAAAACCTGTCTCAGAAAATAAAAAAAAAAGAAAGAAAAAAGACATTTTGCCCTTTTTCTTAGCTACTTGAACATAGTCCTATCACCGACTAAGGACAGGCGGAGCTCATTTTCCTGTTTTCCCTTTAACCTGGACAGATACCTTGCTTTCTGCATGTGTAAAGTAGAGACAACAGTTATTCCCTTATGTCATGGGTATGATACAGTGATTCCACCAAAGCCATATGACAGGAGTCAATATATCCAGAACTGCAGATTAAAAGGCTCCAGGAAATCATTAAACCCTTTAATGAGTCCAAGGTCAAACAAGGTGCCAAACACATTTACCAGCATCCTCGGCCTTCCCTATCCACCTTCCAACCTCTGCCCTGCCAACGTCCAGCCAATGTCTTTCTTGTGTTTCTTTTTTTCCTTCTCCTGTGACCATACATTTACCTCCACTGAGACAGTGGAGACAGGGTCTCAGATGCCTTAGCTTCTAATGACGGCTCAGTTAAAATCTGGGTCCAGTATATACTGCATGATTTGGGGGAGAAAAGTGAATTTTTCCAGGTTTATGTTTTCTTAGTCTAATAAGTTTTTAAACAGTTATTGAGATTCCATTACACTATTCTTTCAATGCAATATTTTAATTGATTACTTGGGAATTTCACATAATTCACCCTGATCACACTCACTTGCTAGTCCTTTCGGGTCCACTCTCCCCCCACTCTTATGACCTCCCTCCAAAAATGAGGAAATGGAGAAATCATACCAATTCCATATATGGTCAAACTTCCAATGGCCAACATCTTCAAGAAAACCTAGTCCTTACCCACTCCCCAGCCCCACCAGAAGCCATCAACTGTGGAGAACTGCACTTCAGCATCCTTATCATAATTTTTAAGAGTTCTTTTCAATGACCCCTGCAAAGGCTATTTAATTTTGGGGTGGGGTAGAGTAATGGAGAGAGGTTATCCCAGAAGCCTTCTTTGTCTCTCATTTTCCACTGTGAGTCTGCAGTCATGGATACTTCTGTGAAAGTAGCTTCCTTGTCCTTTATAGAGAGTGGGAGCATGGACCATGGACCACAAGGCCTTGGTGTCTGTACATGCCATGGAGCTCAGCATGTTCTCTGGTGGCAGGACAGACCACAGACATCAGCACAGCCCTCTACTACAGCATGGGTCTCAGACACTATCAATAGCTTTCTGTGGCCAGCACAGGGCACACACATCAACCCGACCTCCAGAGAACACAGGACACCACTGACACCATATGATCTTCAAATATAGTTAAAAGCATTCAGAAATTAAGTTAATCATCATCAACCATTTGTAGAGGGCAACAAGAAAGGTATGATCATTTCTTCTTTAGAAAAAGGAAACTAAAGTATATATAGGGCACATGGAAGAAAAGTGTTTTTCATAATTATCATAGAATTTTTACATTTGAAAGTACCATTCAAGATCTGGGAATATGATTTAGCCATTCAACTGCTTGCATGAGCATCTTGAGTTTGGAATCCTAGGACACATATTAAAAGACAGTCATGGTGGCTACTTTGATGCTTCACACTGTGTCTTCCCTGTTCTAATGACTGAAATTAAAAATGTTTTGATACTTTTATAGGGCATGAGTGTTGCTATCTTTTCTTAATATTTTTCTAAAGATGAACCTACTTCCACTAGTAAATAATTAGATTGATATTTTCCAGTTTTAGAAAGGAAATCATATTAGGTTAAGATGAAGGTATAGAAACTAACTTTTCCAAAACACGGTCTAGTCTTCCATTTATCCGTAATACCAGTTGTATCTTTCTGTATGGTAATACAGTTACAGCCAAGTCCTATGCATTTTCTTTTAGGTTTCTTTCTAGAGACTATTATTTTAAAAACTTTGTGTTTTGTTAACATGTTGATTGTGTATATTAGTGTTTGAGTCTGGAGTAATCTCCAAGGCCCATGTGTTAAAAGCTTGGTGCACAGCTTTGAGCTATGGCGAGGGCAAGGAGTCTATAAAAGCTCGATCCTGGTAGGAGGTCTTTTGGTTACTGGAGGAATGCCTTTGAAGGAGGGAGTGGGACCTGGCCCTTGAACTTTCTCTGCTTTTAGATTCTGGCCACAAAGTAAGTGCCTGCTCCACCACATGCTGCTCCATGATGTCCTGCTTCATCACAGTTGCAAAAAAATTCAAGGCCAATTGACCATCGACTGAAACCTTCAAACAGTGCACATTCACTGTCTCTGGCATTTATATAGAGAGGGAAGGCTGATTAACACAATGGGGTACCATGTGATATTTCTGGCATTGTTATTGTGAAAGAGTTTAACTAGCTCTTGAATGATGGATAAAATTTGGATTTAATGAACAAATATGACACAAGGGAAGTCTTAAGGAATGTAAATCAAAATGTAGTGCTGAGGAATGTAAGGGTTAATTATGGGCAGAGTAGTTACATATATATTCTGATAAATTTTTCTGATAGTATAAGCCTTACTGTTTTGATAGGGCTATCTATCATGGTGGTTCTGGAAATATGTGAAATGTGAAATGTGAAATTGAGTCTTTTGGTCTAAGGTAAAAGAAGTAGAATTTTCTAATCGTGAAGCATGAGTTAGATGAACGCATTCTGCCACCTGGTGGTCATTCTGGGGTATGTGCTCTATAATTCCATCAGACTAGAAAGTATAGGAATTGTGCACAGATTCAAATTGTTATGTTATGGGTAACACAATGCAGCTGCCTGGTTTTACATATGATGAAAGTGAGGCCCAGATAGAAAACAGGCCCTGCTAAAGTTCACACAGATGCTTAGCAACCTAGCTGGGATCTCTTTATATCTGAGCAATTCTTTTTGGTGTGTCCTGAGATCATTTCTAGAAATTTGGATTTATTGGGAAAACTAAAAAAAAAATTGTCACAATTTTAAATTCTAGAGAATCATCCACACAAAATTTTAGGTAATTTATAAGCATTTAAATCATTGTGTGCATGTGTGTGTGTGTGTGTGTGTGTGTGTGTGTGTGTGTGTGAGAGAGAGAGAGAGAGAGAGAGAGAGAGAGAGAGAGAGAGAGAGAGAGAGAGAGAGAGACTGGTAGTGGTTGAGGATTACGAGGGCATTGCCTGCTGGCTGCTTTCTGGATGCTCCTAATGTTGGCCAACTTCTAAGACCTGTTATATTTGGGCATTCTGCTTCGGGGAGTGAATCTATACTGATGGATTTAAAAAAAATAAGCTGAAGTCAGTGGTCACTTTCACTTTGCGATGAAAATCTGAGAGTATATTCTATCTTATCTTTTTAAATGTGTGTGTGTGTTTATTTGTGTATGTGAGTATGTGTACATGCGAGTACAGCTGCCATTGGAATTCAGAAGAGGGGTGTCAGAGCCCCGGACCTGAAGTTATAGGTGGTTGCTCTCTGCTGCTGGTAACTGGACTCTACTTCTCTACAAGAACAGTACGTTCTCAGCCATGGTCCTAGCTCTTTTCACCTCATACTTTTTGTTTCATTAAAAAGGTGTGTGTGTGTGTGTGTGTGTGTGTGTGTGTGTGTGTGTGTGTGTGTGTGTGTGTTTGTCTTTCAAGAGAGGTACATTCTTAGGATCACTACAACGTTTTTACAGATTGATTTTCTACACAGGTTCCGGAGCAGCTGCTCTTGGCAGTATCCAAGTACTTTAAAATGAATTATTCATTTTGCTTACTGTTATTAATGCTGGGTATATTTAGTATGTGTTTGTAACAGTGCACACACTTGCAATGGTAATATACTTTGTAGTCTTTTCTCCCCTGTCATTTACGTGGGTCCTGGAGATCTAATTCAAGTCATCAAACTTGCACAGCACGTACTGGTACCTGCTGAGCCATCTAGCCAGCTCTATGCTTTCATCTTCTGGGATGGAGAGATGGCTCAGTGGTTAAGAGCACTGACTGCTCTTCCAGAGGTCCTGAGTTCAAATCCCAGCAACCACATGGTGGCTCACAACCATCTGTAATGGGATCTGATGCCCTCTTCTGGTGTGTCTGAGGACAGTATATATATATATATGTATATATATATACATATATATGTATATATATATGGTGTGTGTGTGTGTGTATGTATGTATTATATAAATAAGAATGTAGAAGAGGAAGAGACGTGGAACGCCCTACACCTTTACTCATCTAATTGGTTTGGAGGTATAAAGCCTCATATTCTTTCTTCTTGGGTCTGACTATCTAGTCAAAATTCACTTTATATCCTTCACAGGGCTCTGTGATCACATAAACATGCATTCCTTCCCAGTGAAGCATGGCTGTACTTCCTCATTCACAGTTACAATGGGACAAGGGAGCTCAGGACACACCAACGTGAAGTACTCAAAACTGTATATCAGGGTTGTGCCGCATCTGTCAACTTGATACAACCTAGAATCATCTGGGAAGAGAGCCTTGGTGATGAGTTCGATATGTCCCATTATGCTGTGGAATGCCTCTGTGTATGGCTGTGTGTATGTACTGATTGTCATGATATATTAAGGCAGACAAACCCTAATGTGGCCAGAATCTCTGAAAGCAGGCCAAATAAAAGGACACTGCAGAAGGAAAGGATTTTGGCATTGGTTGGTATGAATTCATGCTGCAGGGGCCATTGGCAGAAGCTGTCTTGGTTAATATGAGCATTCTAGCTATGAATCCATTTTGACAGTTCTGTTCTGGTCATTGCCATTGGATAACCCTTATCAACTGTGCAGGTTGTATTTTCTACTTGCTAAATATGCCTCCACACTACATTTTATAAGCATGTTGCCCAATTTTGTTGTTCCTTTTTGGGATTAGTTTGGGTATCTACTAAATTTTTACCTAAATTTTAGAGTCAGCTTTTCAAATTCTGCCAGAAAAATATAAGTCTGCTGAGAACTTAGGATTCTATTAATCAGTCAGTCTGAGGATAATTTCTGCTGAATATGGGCATAGAACATTGACTTAAATCTACACTTTGTCTCAGTATTGCTTTGTGGTTTTAAGCTTTATGTTTTGAATTTATATACATGTTTATATCACAAGTGATTTTTATAATAATGAAAACATATCAGAGTTTTCAAGATTTTCTTGCGTCTACTGAGATTATGCTAGTATTTCTTTATAGAGTTAACATAGGGCATTAGTACATTGAGTGATTTTTTCATATAGAATGCATGTACATTTCTGGAACAAACTCTGATGGTTGTAGTATATGGTTCTGTTAAAGGCTTCTGTTTGAGAATGTTTAACTGAGGACTTTTGCATCATGTTAATCAATATTATTCTAAAATGATTTTGTCTTTGATGTAAGAGTAATACTGGTCTCATAGAGTGTATCAGGATATTAGAATATATTTTATCTATTTTTAAAAGAGTTTGTACAGAAATTCTTTTCATAAAAATTTGTTTTTATTGCATTCAGAATTATTATGTCCATTATTATGGGTTACAAACACAAAAAGGTGAAGAACTTCTTTCTTATTTTATTTCTCTTGGATATTTTCTGTATTTACATTATAAATGTTATCCCCTTCCCCTCCTCTCCCATACTCCCTCCCCCTGCTTCTATGAGGATGCTCCCATTCCCAACCACCCACTCCCACCACAATGCTTTGGCCTTACCCTACACTGGGGAAATGAGCCTTCACAGGACAAAGGGCTTTTCCTCCTATTAATGTTGGACAATGCCATCCTCTGCTACTTATGTGGCTGGAGTCATGTTCCCTCCAGGTGTACTCATTGGTTGGTGGTTTAGTCCCTGGGAGCTCTGGTGGGGTCTGGCTGGTTGTTTAATATTGTTGTTCTTCCTATGGGGATGCAAACCCTTTCAGCTCCTTCAGTCTTTTTCCTAACTCCTCCATTGGGGTCCCCTTGTTCAGTCCAATGGTTAGCTGTAAGCATCCTCATCTGTATCAGTAGGGCTCTGGCAGAGCCTCTTGAGAGACACCCACATCTGGCTCCTGTCAACAAGCACTTCTTGGCATCAGCAATAGTGATGGGGTTTGGTGGCTGTGTGTGGAATGGATCCCCAGGTGGGGTAGTCTCTGGATTGTTTTTCCTTCAGTCTCTGCTCCACTCTTTGTCCCTGTATTTCCTTCTGTGGGTATTTTGTTCTCCATTCTAAGAAGGAAGTGTCCACATTTTGGTCTTCCTTCCTCTTGAGCTTCATATGATCTGTGAATTTTTTCTTCGGTATTCCAAGCTTTTGGGCTAATATGCACTTATCAGTGAGTGCATACCATGTATGTTCTTTTGTGACTGGATTACCTCATTCAGGATGATATTTTCTAGTTCCATCCTTTTGCCTAAGGATTTCATGAAGTCATTGTTTTTAATAGCTGAGTAGTACTCCATTGTGTAAATGTACCACATTTTCTGTATCCATTCCTCTGTTGAAGGGCATCTGGGTTCTTTCCAGCTTCTGGCTATTATAAATAAGGCTGCGATGAACATAGTGGAGCACGTGTCTCTTTTATATGTTGAGGCATCTTTTGGGTATATGCCCAAGAGAGGTATAGCTGGATCCTCAGGCAGTTCAATGTCCAATTTTCTGAGGAACCTCCAGACTGATTTCCAGAATGGTTTTACCAGTCTGCAATCCCACCAACAATGGAGGAGTCTTCCTCTTTCTCCACATCCTCACCAGCATCTGCTGTCGCTGGAGTTTTTGATCTTAGCCATTCTCACTGGTGTGAGGTGAAATCTCAGGGTTGTTTTGATTTGCATTTCCCTTATGACTAAAGATGTTGAACATTTCTTTAGGTGTTTCTCAGCCATTCGGCATTCCTCAGCTGTGAATTCTTTGTTTAGCTCTGAACCCCATTTTTTAATAGGGTTATTTGTCTCCCTGAGGTCTAACTTCTTGAGTTCTTTGTATATTTTGGATATAAGGCCTCTATCTGTTATAGGATTGGTAAAGATCTTTTCCCAATCTGTTGGTTGCCGTTTTGTCCTAACCACAGTGTCCTTTGCCTTACAGAAGCTTTGTGGTTTCATGAGATCCCATTTGTCGATTCTTGATCTTAGAGCATAAGCCATTGGTGTTTTGTTCAGGAAATTTTTTCCAGTGCCCGTGTGTTCGAGATGCTGCCCTACTCTTTCTTCTATTAGTTTGAGTGTATCTGTTTTTATGTGGAGGTTTTTGATCCACTTGGGCTTGAAATTTGTACAAGGAGATAAGAATGGGTCAATTTGCATTCTTCTAATTGCTGACCTCCAATTGAACCAACACCATTTGTTGAAAATGTTGCCCTTTTTTCCATTGGATAGTTTTAGCCCCTTTGTCAAAGATCAAGTGACCAAAGGTGTGTGGGTTCACTTCTGGGTCTTCAATTCTATTCCACTGTTCTATCTGATTGTCTTTGTACCAATACCATGCAGGTTTGGTTTTTTTTTTTTAAATCACTATTGCTCTGTAATACAGCTTGCAGTCAGGGATGGTGATTTCCGCAGAAGTTCTATTGTTGAGAATGGTTTTTGCTATCCTGGGTATTTTGCTTTTCCAAATGGATTTGCAAGTGGCTCTTTCAAACTCTATGTAGAATTGAGTTGGAATTTTGATGGGAATTGCATTGAATCTGTAGATTGCTTTCGGCAAGTTGGCCATTTTTACTATATTAATCCTGCCAATTCACAAGCATGGGAGATCTTTCCATCTTCTGAAAACTTCTTTAATTTCTTTCTTCAGAGACTTGAAGTTGTCATACAGATCTTTCACTTGCTTGGTTAGAGTCACACTGAGGTATTTTATGTTATTTCGGACTATTGTGAAGGGTGTCATTTCCCTAATTTCATTCTCAGCCTGTTTATTCTTTGAGTAGAGGAAGGCTACTGATTTGTTTGAGTTAATTTTATACTTAGCCACTTTGCTGGAGTCATCTATCAGGTTTAGGTGTTCTCTGGTGGAAATTTTGGGGTCACTTACATATACTATCATATCATCTGCAAATAGTGAAATTTTGACTTTTTCCTTTCCCATTTGTATCTTTTTGAACTCTTTTCATTGTCTGATTGCTCTGGCTAGGACCTTGAGTACTATATTGAATAAAGAGGAAGAGGGTGGGAAGCCTTGTCTAGTCCCTGATTTTAGTGGGATTGCTTCAAGTTTCTCTCGATTCAGTTTGATGTTGGCTACTGGTTTGCTGTATATTGCTTTTACTATGTTTAGATATGAGACTTGACTTCTTAATTTTTCCAAGATTTTTAACCTGAAAGGGTGTTGAATTTTGTCAAATACTTTCTCAACATCTAATGAGATCATGTGGATTTTTTCTTTGAGTTTGTTTACATCGTGGATTATGTTGATGGATTTCCATATATTGAACTAACCCTGCATCCCTGGGATGAAGCCTACTTGATCACAGTGGATGATTGTTTTGATGTGTTCTTGGATTCAGTTTGTGAGAATTTTACTGAATATTTTTGCACAGATATTCATGGGAGAAATTGGTCTGAAGTTCTCTTTCTTTGTCGGGTCTTTGTATAATTTAGGTATAAGCATAATTGTGGAACAAATTGGGTAGTGTTCCTCCTGTTTCTATTTTGTGGAACAGTTTGAAGAATATTGGTATTAGGTCTTCTTTGAAAGTCTGATAGAGTTCTGAACTAAACCCAACTGGTCCTGGGAATTTTTTTTTTTTTTAGTTGTGAGACTTTTAATGACTACTTCTGTTTCTTTAGGTGTTTGGGAACTGTTTAGATGGTTTATCTGATCCCGATTTAACTTTGGTACTTGGTATCTGTCTAGAAAATTGTCCATTTCCTCCAGATTTTCCAGTTTTGTTGAATATAGGCTTTTGTAGTACCATCTGATAATTTTTTGAATTTCCTCAGTTTCTGTTGTTATATCTCTCTTTTCATTTTTGATTTTGCTAATTTGGATACTGTCTCTGTGCCCTCTGGCTAGGCTGGCTAAGAGTTTATCTATCTTGTTGATTTTCTCAAAGAACCAGCTCCTGTTTTCACTGATTCTTTTTGTAGTTCCTTTTGTTTCTACTTGGTTGATTTCAACACTGAGTTTGATTATTTCCTGATATCTACTCCTCTTGAGTGTTTTTGCTTCTTTTTGTTCTAGAGTCTTTAAGTGTGCTGTCAAGCTGCCAGTGTATGCTGTCTCCAGTTTCTTTTTGGAGGCACTCAGTGCTATGAATTTTCCTCTTACTGCTTTCCTTGTATCCCATAAGTTTGGGTATGGTGTGCCTTCATTTCCATTAAATTCTAAAAAGTCTTTAATTCCTTTATTTCTTCCTTGACTAAGTTGTCATTGAGTAGAGCGTTGTTCAGATTCCATGTATATGTGGGCTTTCTGTTGTTTTTGTTATTATTGAAGACCAGCCTTATTCTGTGGTAATCTGACAGGATGCATGGGATTATTGTTTGTATCTGTTGAGGCCTGTTTTATGACCAATTATATGGTCAGTTTTTGAGAAGGTACCATGAGGTGCTGAGAAGAAGGTATTTTTTTTTTGTTTGTTTGTTTTAGGATGAAATGTTTTATAGATGTCTGTTAAATCCATCTGGTTCATAACATCTGTTATTTTTCACCGTGTCTCTTTTTATTTTCTGTTTGCATTATCTGTCCATTGATGAGAGTGGTGTGTTAAAGTCTCCTACTATTATTGTGTGTGGTGCAATGTATGCTTTGAGCTTTAGTGAAGTTTCTTTTATCAATGTGGGTGTCCTTGCATTTGGAGCATGAATGTTGAGAATTCAGAGTTCATATTGGTAGATTTTTTTCCTTTGTGTATGAGGTCTCTTTCCTTACCTTTTTGACAACTTTTTGTTGAAAGTCATTATTTGATATTTAGAATGGCTACTCCAGCTTGATTTTTGGGACCATTTGCTTGGAAAAACTTTTCCCAGTCTTTTACTTTTAGGTAGTGTCTGTCCCTTAGGTGCATTTCCTGTATGCAGCAAAATGTTAGGTCCTCTTTAGATATAGAGTCTGTTAGACTATGTATTTTCATTGGGGGGTTGAGTCCATTGATGTGAAGAGATATTAAGGAATAGTGATTGTATCCTGTTATTTTTGTTGTTAGAGGTGGAATTATATTTGTGTGGCTATCTTTTTTTGGGTTTGTTGCAAGAAGATTACTTTTTTGCTTTTTCTAGGATGTAAGCTCATTGTGTTGGAGTTTCTCATCTATTATCCTCTGTACAGCTGGATTTGTAGAAAGATATTATGTAAATTTGGTTTTGTCATGGGATATCTTGGTTTCTCCATCTATGTTAATTGAGAGTTTTACTAGATATAGTAGCCTGGGCTTGCATTTGTGTTCTCTTAGGTTCTGTATGACATCTATCCAGGATCTTCTGGCTTTCACAGTCTCTGGTGAGAAGTCTGGTGTAATTCTGATAGGTCTGCCTTTATATGTTACTTGACCATTTCCCTTACTGCTCTTAATATTCTTTCTTTGTTTTGCACATTTTGTTACTTGACTATTATGTGACAGGAGGAATTTCTTTTCTGATTCAATCTGTTTTGAGTTCTATAGGCTTCTTGTATGTCCATGGACATCTCCTTCTTTAGGTTAGGGAAGTTTTCTTCTATAATCTTGTTGAAGATACTTACTGGCACTTTAAGTTGGGAATCTTCATTCTCTTCTATACCTATTATTCTTACATTTGATCTTCTTATTGTGTCCTTGATTTCCTGGATGTTTTGGCTTAGGAACTTTTTGCTTCTTGCATTTTCTTTGACTATTGTTGTCAATGTTTTCTATGGAGTTTTCTGCCACAATCTCTCTTCAATTTCTTGTATTCTTTTGGTGATGCTTACATCTATGACTCCTGATCTCTCTTCTAGGTTTTGTATCTCCAGGGTTGTCTTCCATTGCGATTTCTTTATTTTTTTCTATTTTCATTTTTAAATCCTGGATGTTTTTGTTCAATTCCTTCACCTGTTTGGTTGTGTTTTCCTGTAATTCTTTAAGAGATTTTTGTGTTTTTTTCTTTAAGGGCTTCTGCTTGTTTACCTGTGTTCTCTTGTATATCTTTAATGGAGTTATTATGTCCTTTTTAAAGTCCTCAATCTCCATCATGAGATGTGATTTTAAATCCAAATCTTGCTTTGGTGTGTTTAGATATCCAGTATTTGCTGTGGTTCGAGAACTGAGGTCTGATGATTCCAAGTAGTCTTAGTTTCTGTGGCTTAGGTTCTTATGCTTGCCTTTCACCATCTGGTTATCTCTGAAGTTAGTTGATCTTGTTCTCATTGACTGGACCTTGTCCCTCCAGTGGGGTTGTAAGCCTGTGAGCCTGTGATCTTCGAAGTGAGAACGCTCCCATCAGACCAGCTCTCTCAGGGCAGGTTTTGGGTCTGAGAGCTGTGGGACATCCCCAGCTCTGGGTGCAGATGGAGATTGGAGGGATTTTGCCTTAGGCCACCCTGCAACTCCTGAGCCCTGTGTGCTCCAGTAGTCCTGTTTCTCCTTGGATAGTCAATGGAAAGAAAGTGGGGTCCCACCTGTGAGCTGTTGGCTTAAGAGGGAGACTGCTCCTGGCAGACCAGCCTTCTGCAGGCAGGTTTTGTGTCCCAGGACTGTGGAAAAGCCCCAGTACTGGGTGCAGATGGATACCGGAAGCTGTGCAGTGTCACAGCCTCCTGGGTCCCCTGCAGTGTTTCACTCCCTTGTCAGACCCTTCTGGGTCCCTTGCAGGGTTTAAACTCTGCTGAGCCCTACTGATGCATGTGGAAGCCTTTTGTTCCTAACAAAGGAACAGCCTGACCCAGTAGTGACATACCTAGGTGATGGTCAATTTGTTCCTGCCTTTTGTCTTCCCAGTCTTTTGTTTTTGAGATTTAGGCTGGTCTTCCTGGATTTCTCCCCAGAAAACTGGAGGCACGCATTTGGTCTTTTGTTACAGAAGCCTTAAGCTGGTGTTTCCCACTGTGTTTTCCAGAATTTTCCACCTGGTCAACTTGGGGTATATACCCAGAAAATAAAGCCACAGAGTTGGCATTCTTTCTTAAAATAACACCTGTGTGTGTGCGTTTTTTTTTTTTTAATCCCACAGTTTAATCCCCGGTTCTGGGTGCTGTGTCGGTGTCGGCATCGGCAAATCGAGGTCCCGCCGAGATCGGGAAAGAGAAGGTCTCCTGACGGGATGTCCTGGGAAGCTGGCCAGCAAAGAAGGAGGGACGTATTGGGGTAAAGTGGGCTAGAAAAGGCCTTGGTGATTTGGGCTAGCATGAATAAAACTTGTAATAAAAAAGGGAAAAGGTAATGGTAAAGTGTTTTTGTGTTTGTGTTCTTTTAGATTTATGTTTTAGTCTTTGGATCCTGACTAGAGATAGTTTACACCCTAGACATGAGAGAAATGGGTTTGGGAAAACAGTCCTCCCGGACTCTCCACGGATGCTTTGGAGAAAAAGAAGGAAACTTTTTCAGAGCTCTCCTAGGAACAGAAGGAAGGCAGGAGACGTCCTACCTCTAGGCTGGCTCCTATTGGAAAAATGCTTATTGCTGGTTCTGGGTTCCATAATAGGATATCTGGTTCCTTTTGGTGGGACACCATCTAGTTTTTTCCCTCTATGTCTATTGTCTGTCCTTGGTGCACCAAGCTGTCCATGTCTGTCAGTTTATGTCTGTGGTTTTTGTTTCTTGTTTTTTAAATGTTTTATGTTTCATGTTCAAAAGAAAAAATGGTAAAAACTTTATCTGCTGGTCGTTCACATCTTGATTTGGTTTTAACTCATTTCAAAAAAGGAACAAATGAATAAAAAGCAGTTTCAATTGGCCTTTGGAGCCCTACACTTGTAGCTAGGAGCCTAGGTCAGCTGGAGAAGCTGCCCAGGGGCTGAGCATCTGCACGAGCTGATCTTAAAGATGCCAGCAGCTCCTCAGCTTCTATGGTAAGGGAGCTGATGGCTGTTTCTCTTAGAAAAATCCATGACTTTTTATTAAACTTAGGAGGTGACAAGGTGCTTCTCTTAAAATTACAGCTAGAATAAGTAAAAATGGTGTTAGGTATAAATATTAAAGATATGTGTAGCTACTTCATTTTGTTTCTGATTGGTTTTAAATGTATAAATATACTCTACATGCCTTGGTTATGGACTATTGGCTTTTAAGTTATTGTATATGGTTAAAAATTTGTAACATTAGTAACAGAAAGTTGACTTGAAACTGGTAATTTGGATGGAGTCATTTTAGACAACATGTGGCATCTGCCAACCTAGGGAAACAAGTCTAAATTGGGATAATATTTTTATGGAATTCTTATCCTAGAAACCAGGCTTCTAAAAGATTTTAGGGCACTGTCTTTGTTGAGGTATTGGAGACCGCACCATCGTGCTTTCATATGTAGGAATTGGCAATCAAAATTTGTAGCATGAAGGATAGACTCAGTGTTTTGGACAGACTTGATTTTGGAGACTAGATTATTTGTTGGAGGTTGAGTTTTGCTTTCCAAAGTTGTGGTTGTGTTCTCGGGTTACAAGGAGAACTTAAAGATTGTGGTTAAGAATTGCCAGTGTTGAGGAACCTCCAGACTGATTTCCAGAATGGTTTTACCAGTCTGCAATCCCACCAACAATGGAGGAGTGTTCCTCTTTCTCCACATCCTCGCCAGCATCTGGTTGGAACTGGAAAATATCATCCTGAGTGAGCTAACCCAATCACAGAAAGACATACATGGTATGCACTCATTGATAAGTGGCTATTAGCCCAAATGCTTGAATTACCCTAGATCCCTAGAACAAACAAAACTCAAGACGGATGATCAAAATGTGAATGCTTCACTCCTTCTTTAAATGAGGAAAAATAATACCCCTGGCAGGGAAGGGAGAGGCAAAGATTAAAACAGAGACTGAAGGAACACCCATTCAGAGCCTGCCCCACATGTGGCCCATACATATACAGCCACCCAATTAGACAAGATGGATGAAGCAAAGAAGTGCAGACCGACAGGAGCCGGATGTAGATCGCTCCTGAGAGACACAGCCAGAATACAGCAAATACAGAGGCGAATGCCAGCAGCAAACCACTGAACTGAGAATAGGTCCCCTATTGAAGGAATCAGAGAAAGAACTGGAAGAGCTTGAAGGGGCTCGAGACCCCAAAAGTACAACAATGCCAAGCAACCAGAGCTTCCAGGGACTAAGCCACTACCTAAAGACTATACATGGACTGACCCTGGACTCTGACCTCATAGGTAGCAATGAATATCCTAGTAAGAGCACCAGTGGAAGGGGAAGCCCTGGGTCCTGCTAAGACTGAACCCCCAGTGAACTAGTCTATGGGGGGAGGGCGGCAATGGGGGGAGGGTTGGGAGGGGAACACCCATAAGGAAGGGGAGGGGGGAGGGGGATGTTTACCCGGAAACCGGGAAAGGGAATAACACTCGAAATGTATATAAGAAATACTCAAGTTAATAAAAAAAAAAAAGAATTGCCAGTGTTACATTGACTAACTCAAACTTATTTGTTTATTAAAAAAAATCAAACAGGTAGAGATTGTTACAGGATTTACAAAGGATTGATGAGCTTTTAGAACTTGTGAGAGCATTACAGACTGTTTGCTTACTTCAACTGGCATTTCAAGATAGATTTAGAGGATTGTTTTTATGCAGTTTGTTTACGTCCTGGTGATTGTGAGTTTTCATTTAGTGAGCTTGCGTATAATTTTAGAGAGCACATGAAGTGATGTCATTAAAAAATTTTACAAGAGAATGGTTAATAGCCCTATATTATGTAATTTTGTCGCTGCTTCAATGTAAGAAGTTAGGACTTTACATCTTTCAGTGTATATGGAAATTTTACTACAAACCTTTACTCTCACAGTGACCTTTAATATTTGGAGAGTAACTATTGCTCCAGAAAAGATTCAATATTCCTTTTTAATATTTGAAACTAATTTTAAGCTTCTAAGGATATGTTAATTGGCTAAGTATCTCACCTTACCAAAGGACTTAAGCCTTTGTTTGATATCCTCATTGGAGATAAATATTTTGTTGTAGGCTAGAGTCATGGAAGTATTTTAAAAAGAAACCTGGTGAAATATACCTTATTCCAAACAACAATTAATTGATTATTACAAAATACTGACATTTGGCCTATTACATATACAAACTTTTCAGGCAAAATTGATAATTTTACTCTATGCATGCTTTTATATTTCTGGTAAATTTGTGCATGCAGCCCATATAAAATACACTTACTGTATTTATAGATGGTTCATCTAATGAAAAGACAACATATATAATTAAATCACATGTTTATTCTCTTGAGTTTCCCTTTGCTTCAGCACAGATTATTGAATTACATGCTGTAGCCACTGTTTTTTAAATGTTAAAAAATCAAGCTTTCAATTTGTATACTGATAGTCAATGTGTGACTTGTGGTTGGCAATTGATTAAAAAATTTTTCCTTTTTTAGATACTGCTACCCTCAAATTTTACAATTACTTACGTTTTATTGAGGCAAGTTTTCTATATGAAATCAGTGAGTGATGATTTCAGTGTGAATGTCTGACAACTCGCTGTCCTTTCAGTGCTCTGACTCAGACAACTAAATAAAATCATAGACTCATATCTAGTTCTGTGGAAATGGTAATGGAGTTGATAGCACACCCTCACAAAAAGAGGAAGACTCTATTTGCTTACTCTCAACTCCCAGCCTCGCCCTGCCAGCCCAGGGATTTCTAAGTGAGGCTGAATCTGGACAATATTTACATGATTTGACATTTCTAATTAATGCTTATGTTTATGTAAATAAAGTTTGTGAGGGGCTAGAGAGATGGCTTAGTGGTTAAGAGCACTAAGTACTGTTCCTTTGTAGGCCATTTAAGAACTCAAACTGGATTGCCTAGACCAAGGCCTTAGCGAGGGAGGGCAATGATACCAGGCAGATTATAGACCTTACATAGGAACAGTTAGTCAAACAATCTCATTCTTTATATCACCAAAACAATAATGCTGGAGACAATAATTTGGTATACAAGTCAAATTATAAATACAAGTCCTCAGTGTCCTCAATTTCTTCCTGTATCACATAATAGAGCTAATCCTTGAGGACTTATCTTAAATAATATCTTAACAATATCTTAATAAATAAAAGGGGGAGTTATATCCTTGTATGCTATACAATTATTTAAATAATGCTCTTTTTATTACAATTTTAAAATTTGGATGTCAAGGAACTCTCTGAGTGTTTATGATACCATACAACTAGGCATACTTCTGCTTAGGTGTAATGGGAGGCTCCACATATTGGCATATGGCATGATCCTGTTTAGGTATTTTATACAGGGAAGAGGGCATGTTTGTGTTTTTCCTACAGGATGCTGCAGGAGTGTGCCAGTTGCCAGAGTGGCTGGTGAGACATGCTGATCCTGGGAGCATGAAGATTCAGCTCCCGTGGTTCAGGTCCCTGGAGTCATTCCTGTGCCCTTAGAGGAAGATGGAGGATTCCCCCTCATCTTTTGTCGTCACTGAGATTTTGGCATTGCTGCAGTCATTGTTATCGCTGCTGCATGACCTGTCCCACCATGGCCTGCACTTCAACGCTTTGTGCACTGTTGCAAGTGGGAGGAGAAAAACGGACTCCAACCGTTACCCCTGCCCCTCCTCATTCCCCTGGTGGCTGTTGCTGCTGTGACTGGTGTTGCCATTTTGCAGTCTGTAGCTTCACAGGAATGCCATCTGCATGAAGCTGCTGAAGACCAGGGAACTCTGCCCTGGCTGTAAGGATCTTAGTCATGGTTCCATTGCCTGCTGGTTGTTCCAGAAAAGGATGGCTGATCCTGAACTGTCTTGGGAAAGACTTTGGCATTTTCACTGCTATTGTAGCAGCCATTGCTGCTGCAGCCACTGAGTGTGCAGTGTCTGGAGTTACCCTCCCCCAATCTATTGTTAGGCAAGCACAGTGGGTAAACTTACCGGAGTAGTTGCTGACGATTGGAAATTCTAAATTTTAATACAGAAATGGCTTGACTATGGCCCTCAGTGTTATGACCCTCCAAGTTTTGGCCCTAGGGCACTGCAGTAGTCTGCTTTGTGTTTCTTATCACATGTGCAAACAGCACTCCTAGTCCTGGGCAGTAACTAAGCAGGTGTTGTTCTCCTTGGTAGGAGACAATCCCTCTGCCCAAATTGGGCTCAGCCTTCACCAGAAGCAGTTAGCTAAGGATGGGCAACTCTTTGGGACCAGTCCTCCCTTAAGACAGGAAATTCTGAGACTGGCAGAATTTTCCAGAGACAGGAAAGAGGTCTGATAACTTAAAGTGTCCTAAGACAGGCGCTGCTTAAAATAGAATATAGGGGAACTTGCTTAATAAAAAAAAATAAAATAAGGGGACTTGTCACAGTCTCCTGGGTCCCCTGCAGTGTTTTACCCCCTTGTCAGACCCTTCTGGGTCCCTTGCAGGGTTTGACCCCTGCTGAGCCCTGCTGATGCATGTGGAAGCCTTTTATTCCTAACAAAGGAACAGTCTGGCCTGGTAACTACACACCTGAGCGATGGTCAATTTGTTCCTGCCTTTTGTTTTCCCAGTTTTTGAGATTTAGGCTGGTCTTCCTGGATTTCTCCCCAGAAAACTGGGGGTACATATTCGGTCTTTGGTTACAGAAGCCTTAAGCCAGTGTTTCCCACTGTGCTTCCCAGATTTTTCCACTTGGTCAACTTGGGGTATATATTCAGAAAATAAAGTCACAGAGTGGGCATTCTTTCTTAACATGAATAACCTGCATGTGTGTGTTTTTTAATCCCACAGGCTTACGCCCGGTTCTCGGTGCCTTGTCGGTGTGGGCATCGACAGTGCAGATCTTCTAATTCTAAAAACGTTTCAAACTAATCTGGCCCTGAACTTTTATTTATTTTATTTTTTATTGGTTATTTTATTTATTTACATTAAAAATATTATCACCCTTCCCAGTTTCCCCTTCAAAACCCCCTGTACCATCTCTCTTCCCACCTGTTTCTATGAGTGTGCTCCCCCACTTAACCATCCACTTCTGCCTCACCACCCTAGCATTCTCCTATGCTGGGACATCGGGCCTTCACAGGACCAAGGGTCTCCCCTCCCATGATGCCAGATAAGGCCAGTCTCTGCTGCATATGTAGTTGGAGACATGAGTCCCTCCGTGGTTGGTGGTATAATCCCTGGGAGCTCTGGGGTGGGGGTCAGTCTGGTTGTTTGATACTATGGTTCTTCTTATGGGGTTGCAAACCCCTTCAGCTCCTTCAGTCCTTCCCCTAACTTCTCCATTGGTGTCCCCATGCCAGTCAGATGGTTGTCTGCGAGCATTCACCTGTTTGCCAGATTCTGGTAGTATGTCTCAGGAAACATCCATATCAGGCTCTTGTCAGCAAGCATTTCTTGGAATCAGCAATAGTGACTGGGTTTGGTGGCTGCAGATGGGATGGATCCCGAGGTGGGGCAGAAACTGGATGGCCTTTCCTTCTGTCCCTGCTCCACTCTTTGTCTCTGTATTTCTCCCTGTATATCCTTTAGACAGAAGCAATTCTTGGTTAAAATTTTTGAGATGGGTGGGTGGCCCCATCCCTCAGACAAGGGTTGTTTCTTACCTCTTGACATGGCCCTGAACTTTTCTTTGTGGGATTTAAAATTACTAATTAGATCATTTTTCTGGCGATAGATCAACATTTTAAAATATTTATTGTTTAGAAACTTACATGTGTTCTTCCTCCCTTTTTTGCCTTTTAAACAAATATGTGGTATCTGCCTGCATCAGGAACTAAAATGGTCACACAGATCTCTATACCCAAATCCTGTGGGAGAGAGAGTTGGACTCTCAGAAGTGCAGACAATCCTGAGAGCTCAGAGGAGACAACTGTTTCTGCTCACATTCCTGACCCAAGAAGAACCTGCCTACTGCCCTCTCTACTCTCAGGGCACAGGGACCTGGGACCAGTCAGGGGCAGGACTCTTTGGGTTTCTGCCTGCACCAGGAGCTGAAAGCCAGTTGCCAGGGGCACCTGCACACCTGAGAGCAGAGGTAGGATCAACTCTTCTGCTCCAAGGAACCCGCCTGGAGGCTTCAGGACACACAAACCCAGGAGCAGCAGTCTGTTCCCAGATCCTGCTGAAAGAAAACAGGTCTACAGGCGTGCTGACACACAGGCTTACAAGGATGGTCAGCCACTGTCAGAGACAGCAAGACAAACTAACACCAGAGACATCCTGAGGGCAAGAGGCAAGTGTAAGAACCTAAGCAACAGAAACCAAGAATACTTGGCATCATTAGAGCCCAGTTCTCCCACCACAGCAAATACTGAATATCCCAACACACCAGGAAAGCAAGATTTGGATTTAAAAATCACATTTCATGTTGATGATTGAGGACTTAAAGAAGTACATAAATAGCTCCCTTAAAGAAATACAGGAGAACACAGGTAAACAAGTAGAAGCCCTTAAAAAGGAAACACAAAAATCCCTTAAAGAATTATAGGAATACACAACTAAAATGGTGAAGAAATTGAACAAAACCATCCAGGATTTAAAAATGATAGCATGCTAGATGGATGGGGGTTGGGGAACGACAGTGAAGAGATGGTTGTCCTTACTTTTCTGTAGAGAGCTGTAACTAAAACAACAATCAGATGTCAGGACAAATTCATTGAATTATCTCAAATCCAGCACACCAGATGTTACTGAATGTTAGTGACAATGTGAAGCAACAGAAAGAGAATTTGTCAGTTTCTAACAAAGACACATTCTCAGCAGATATTTCAGCAGCTGTGTTCTCAATCTATGCCTCATTCATCCAAACTTGTTTGAAAGCAAGTTCACACAAACACCATGCATGAACGTTCAGAGAAACTTTATTCATAACCACCAAAGATGAATGTGTCCAAGCTGTCTTTAACATGAAAATGAGTAAACAAACTCTGGTATATTTATATATTTTTCAGAGTTATGAAGAAATGAGCTATAGAGCCACACAAAGGAATGAGTGAATCCTAAATGCCTATCTCTAAATAACAGGAACCTATTTAAAACAGTCACAAACCCCTCATTTTAGTTTTCAGGAAATAAGACAGTTGAGCAGTAGTCATGATTCAGAGAGTGACGAAATGTTAAATGAGTCAAACAGAGAGGGATATATTGATGGTGAAACAATTATACCTTATTATATCAACATGATAGAATACCACTTTTCAGAGGTGTAAAACCACAAAGATCCAGAGACTGGCCAGCTTGCGATTCATCCCACTGACATCTAGAAGTAACTTCATGACAATCAGGCATCTTAATAGCCAACCCTCGAGGGAGTGACGAGACTCATTATCTCTAGTGGACCAAGAGGCAGCCATGTCACTCCTGTTTCTGTCCCTTTGTATAGGCACCATGGCCTCTGTTCCATGTCCCTTTGGGCATGCATCATGGGCCTGAGAAAAACCTCATTCTCCCTGCCTTCTCTCTTCTCTTCTCCCTTTCCCAGAAGCTGCCTCCTCTGTTTCCCCTTCCAAATAAACCTCTCAAATGAGAAAAAGTAAAAATTGAAATAGAAATAAATAAAAAAAAATCACAGTGGGAGACAACCCTGAAGGTAGAAAACCTAGGGAAGAGATCAGGAGTCATAGATGCAAGTATTATCAACAGAATACAAGAGATAGAAGAGAGCATCTCAGGCACAGAAGATACCATAGAAAACATTTACTCAAATGTCAAAGATAATGTAAAACACAAAAAGATACTAGCCCAAAACACCCAGGAAATCCAGGACACAATGAGAAGATCAAAACTAAGAATATTAGGCATAGAAGAGAGTGAAGACTCCCAACGTACAGGGCCAGTAAATATCTTCAACAAAATTATAGAAAACTTCCCTAACCTAAAGAAAGAGATGCCCATAAACATACAAGAAGCCTACAGTATTCCATATAGATTGAACCAGAAAAGAATTTCCTCCTGCCACATACATAATAGTGAAGAAACCAAATGCACAAAACAAAGAAGGAATATTAAAAGCAGTAAGGGATAAAGGTCAAGAGACCTATAAAGGCAGACCTATCAGAATTATACCAGATTTCTCACCAGAGACTATGAAAGCCAGAAGTTCCTGGGCAGATGTCATAGAGAACACGAATGCCAGCCCAGGCAATTATATCTAGCAAAACTCTCAATTAAAGTAGATGGAGAAACCGAGATACGGACTAAGGCTGGTCTTCAATAACAACAAAAAAGACAGAAAGCCCACACATACATGGAATTTGAACAGTGTTCTACTTAATGATAATTTGATCAGGGAAGAAATAGAGAAAGAAATTAAAGACTTTTTAGAATTTAATGAAAATGACAGCACAACATATCCAAAACATATGGGGCACAATGAAAGCCATACTAAGAGGAAAACTCATAGTTCTGAGTGCCTCCAAAAAGAAATAGGGGAGAGCATATATTAGCAACTTGACAACACACCTACAAGCTCTAGAACAAAAGGAAGTGACTCAAGCAGCAGGTCCCCTGCGGTCCAGACACCACCTGGACCTGAAGGGACCCTATCAACAGCTCCCTGCACCCAAATCCCATGGGAGGGAGAGCTAAACCTTCAGAGGGGCAGACACGCCTGGGAGGCCAGAAGAGACTACACTCTGCCCACATTTCTGACTCCAGAGGATACACCAAACGCCATATGGGACCGTGGTGCACCAGGGCCCTGGGAAGGCGGCCCAGGCCCTCCTGGTTGCCGCCCTCATGGAGAGCTCAAAAGGAGCCCCTCCAGGAGCAACTTCAGCTGTGGGACCAGAGGTAAGACCAACTTTTCTGCTCCAAGCGACCTGCCTGGTGGACTCAGGACACACGTCCACAGGAACAGCTGAAGACCAGTAGACACGAAAGACTACACACCTGAAAGCAGAACACTCTGTTCCCATAACTGGCTGAAAGAAAACAGGAAAACAGGTCTACAGCACTCCTGACACTCAGGCCTATAGGACGGTCTAGCCACTGTCAGAAATAGAAGAAGGAGGTAACACCAGAGACAACCAGATGGCAAGAGGCAAGCACAGGAACCCAAGCAACAGAAACCAAGACTACATGGCATCATCGGAGCCCAATTCTCCCACCAAAGCAAACACTGAATATCCAAACACACCAGGAAAGCAAGATCTAGATTTAAAATCACATTCGATCATGATGATGGAGGACTTTAAGAAAGATATAAAGAATTCCCTTAGAGAAACGCAGGAAAATATGAATAAACAAGTAGAAGCCCATAGAGAGGAATCACAAAAGTCCGTGAAAGAATTCCAGGAAAACACAATCAAACAGGTGAGGGAATTAAAAACGGAAATAGAAGCAATAAAGAAAGCACAAAGGGAGATAACCCTGGATATAGAAAACCAAAAGAAGAGACAAGGAGCTGTAGATACGAGCTTCACCAACAGAATACAAGAGATGGAAGAGAGAATCTCAGGAGCAGAAGATTCCATAGAAATCATCGATACAACTATCAAAGATAATGTAAAACAGAAAAAGCTACTGGTCCAAAACATATAGGAAATCCAGGACTAAATGAGAAAATCAAACCTAAGGATAATAGGTATAGAAGAGAGTGAAGACTCCCAGCTCAAAGGACCAGGAAATATCTTCAACAAAATCGTAGAAGAAAACTTCGCTAACCTAAAAAAAGAGATGCCCATAAACATACAAGAAGCCTATAGAACTCAAAACAGATTGAATCAGAAAAGAAATTCCTCCTGTCACATAATAGTCAAGTAACAAAATGTGCAAAACAAAGAAAGAATATTAAAAGCAGTAAGGGAAAAAGGTCAAGTAACGTATGAAGGCAGACCTCCCAGAATCACACCAGACTTCTCACCAGAGACTATGAAAGTCAGAAGATCCTGGACAGATGTCATACAGACGCTAAGAGAACACAAATGCCAGCCCAGGTTACTGTATCCTGCAAAACTCTCAATTAACATAGATGGAGAAACCAAGATATTCCATTACAAAAACAAATTTACACAATATCTTTCTACAAATCCAGCCCTACAAAGGATAATAAATGGTAAAGTCCAACATAAGGAAGCAAGCTACACCCTAGAAAAAGCAAGAAACTAATCGTCTTGGCAACAAAACAAAGAGAAGACTAGCACAAAAAACATAATCTCACCTCCAAATACGAAGAGAACAGGAAGCAACAATCACTATTCCTTAATATCTCTCAACATCAATGGTCTCAACTCCCCAATAAAAGGACATAGATTAACAAACTGGATATGCAATGAGGACCGTGCAGTCTGCTCCCTACAGGAAACACACATCAGAGAAAAAGACAGACACTACCTCAGAGTGAAAGGCTGGAAAAATACTTTCCAAGCAAAGAGTCTTAAGAAGCAAGCTGGAGTAGCCACTCTAATATCGAATAAAATCGATTTTCAACCAAAAGTCATCAAAAAAGATAAGGAAGGACACTTCATATTCATCAAAGAAAAAATCCACCAAGATGAACTCTCAATCCTAAATATCTATGCTCCAAATACAAGGGCACCTACCTACATAAAAGAAACCTTACTAAAGCTCAAAGCACACATTGCACCTAACACAATAATAGTAGGAGATTTCAACACCCCACTCTCATCAATGGACAGATCATGGAAACAGAAATTAAACAGAGATATAGACAGACTAAGAGAAGTCATGAACCAAATGGACTTAACAGATATTTATAGAACATTCTATCCTAAAACAGAAGGATATACCTTCTTCTCACCACCTCATGGTACTTTCTCCAAAATCGACCATATAATTGGTCATAAAACAGACCTCAATAGATACAGAAAGGTAGAAATAATCCCATGTGTCCTATCAGACCACCACGGGCTAAAGCTGGTCTTCAAGCACAATAAGGGAAGAATGCCCACATATACGTGGAAATTGAACAAGGCTCTACTCAATGATAACCTGGTCAAGGAAGAAATAAAGAAAGAAATTAAAGACTTTTTAGAATTTAATGAAAATGAAGGTACAACATACCCAAACTTATGGGACACAATGAAAGCTGTGCTAAGAGGAAAAATTATAGCTCTGAGTGCCTGCAGAAAGAAACAGGAAAGAGCATATGTCAGCAGCTTGACAGCACACCTAAAATCTCTAGAACAAAAAGAAGCAAATACACCCAGGAGGAGTAGAAGGCAGGAAATAATCAAACTCAGAGCTGAAATCAACCAAGTAGAAAGAAAAAGGACTATGCAAAGAATCAACAGAAACAAATCTTGGTTCTTTGAGAAAATCAACAAGATAGATAAACCCTTAGCCAGACTAATGAGAGGACACAGAGAGTGTGTCCAAATTAACAAAATCAGAAACGAAAAGGGAGACATAACTACATAATCAGAGGAAATTCAAAAAAATCATCAGATCCTACTACAAAAGCCTATATTCAACAAAACTTGAAAATCTGGAGGAAATGGACATTTTCGTAGACAGATACCAGGTACCTATGTAAAATCACGAACAGATCAACCATTTAAACATCCCCATAACTCCTAACGAAATAGAAGCAGTCATTAAAGGTCTCCCAACCAAAAAGAGCCCAGGTCCAGATGGGTTCAGTGCAGAATTCTATCAGACCTTCATAGAAGACCTCATACCAATACTATCCAAACTATTCCATAAAATTGAAACAGATGGAGCACTACCGAATTCCTTCTACGAAGCCACAATTACTCTTATACCTAAACCACACAAAGACCCAACAAAGAAAGAGAACTTCAGACCAATTTCCCTTATAAATATCGACACAAAGATACCCAATAAAATTCTGGCAAACCGAATCCAAGGGCACATCAAAACAAATCATGATCAAGTAGGCTTCATCCCAGGCATGCAGGGATGGTTTAATATATGGAAAACCATCAATGTAATCCACTATATAAGCAAACTGAAAGATAAAAAGCACATGATCATTACATTAGATGCTGAGAAAGCATTTGACAAAATTTAACACCCCTTCATGATAAAAGTCCTGGAAAGAATAGGAATTCAAGGCCTATACCTAAATATAGTAAAAGCCATATGCAGCAAACCAGTAGCTAACATTAAACTAAATGGAGAGAAACTTGAAGCAATCCCACTAAAATCAGGAACTAGACAAGGCTTCCTACTCTCTCCCTCCGTATTCAATATAGTTCCTGAAGTTCTAGGCAAAGCAATCAGACAACAAAAGGAGACCAAAGGGGTACAGATTGGAAAAGAAGTTAAAATATCACTCTTAACAGATGATATGATAGTATACTTAAGTGACTCCAAAAGTTCCACCAGAGAACTACTAAAGCTGATAAACACCTTCAGCAAAGTGGCTGGGTATAAAATTAACTCAAATAAATCAGTAGCCTTCCTCTACACAAAAGAGAAACAAGCCGAGAAAGAAATTAGGGAAACGACACCCTTTATAATAGTCCCAAATAATATAAAATACCTCGGTGTGACTTTAACCAAGCAAGTGAAAGATCTGTATGATAAGAACTTCAAGCCTCTGAAGAAAGAAATTGAAGAAGATCTCAGAAGATGGAAAGATCTCCCATGCTCATGGTTGGCAGGATTAATACAATAAAAATGGCCATCTTGCTGAAAACAATCTACAGATTCAACGCAGTCCCCATCAAAATTCCAACTCAATTATTCATAGAAATTGAAATAGCAATTTGCAAACCCATTTGGAAAAGCAAATACCCAGGATAGCAAAAATTTTTCTCAAGAATAAAAGAACTTCTGAGGGAATCACCATCCCTGACCGCAAGCTGTATTATAGAGCAATAGTGATAAAAACTGCATGGTATTGGTACAGAGACAGACAGATAGACCAGTGGAATAGAATTGAAGACCCAGAAATGAACCCACACACCTATGGTCACTTGATATTTGACAAAGGATCTAAAACGATCTAGTGGAAAAAAGATAGCATTTTCAACAAATGGTGCTGGTTCAACTGGAGGTTAGCATGTAGAACAATGCAGATCGATCCATGCTTATCACCCTGTACAAAGCTTAAGTACAAGTGGACCAAGGACCTCCACATAAAACCAGATACACTCAAACTAATAGAAGAAAAAGTAGGGAAAGGCCTTGAACACATTGGCACTGGGGAAAATTTCCTGTACAAAACACCAATGGCTTATGCTCTAAGATCAGGAATGGACAAATAGGACCTCATAAAACCACAAAGCTTCTGTAATGCAAAGAACACTGTCTTTAGGATAAAATAGCAACCAACAGATTTGGAAAAAATCTTTACTCATCCTACATCTGATAGAGGGCTTATATCCAAAATATACAAAGAACTCAAGAAGTTAGACTCCAGAGAGCCAAATAACCCTATTAAAAATGGAGTACAGGGGATGTTGGCCTGGAAACTGGGAAGGGAAATAACAATCGAAATGTAAACAAGAAATACTCAAGTTAATAAAGATGGAAGAAAACAAAATAAAATAAAATAAAGAATCAATTTTAAAAAATGGGGTACAGAGCTAAACAAAGAATTCACAGCTGAGGAATGCCGAATGGCTGAGAAACACCTAAAGAAATGTTCAACATCTTTAGTCATAAGGGAAATGCAAATCAAAACAACCCTGAGATTTCACCTCACACCAGTGAGAATGGCTAAGATCAAAAACTCAGGGGACAGCAGATGCTGGCGAGGATGTGGAGAAAGAGGAACACTCCTCCATTGTTGGTGGGATTGCAGACTGGTACAACCATTCTGGAAATCAGTCTGGAGGTTCCTCAGAAAATTGGACATTGAACTACCTGAGGACCCAGCTATACCTCTCTTGGGCATATACCCAAAAGATGCCCCAACATATAAAAGAGACACGTGCTCCACTATGTTCATCGCAGCCTTATTTATAATAGCCAGAAGCTGGAAAGAACCCACATGCCCTTCATTAGAGGAATAGATACAGAAAATATTATATATATATATATATATATATATATATACACATATATATATATATATAGAGAGTGAGAGACAAAGACAGAGAGACAGAGACAGAGACAGAGACAGAGACAGAGAGACAGAGAGAGAGCACCATCAAACCTAGACAATTTTGATGAAGCTAAGAAGAGCATGCTGCCAGAATTCTGATATAGCTGTCTCCTGAGTGGCTCAGCCAGAGTAAGAGAAATACAGAGGCGAATGCTCACAGTTAACCACTGAAGTGAGATCAGGGCCCCTGTTGGAGAAGTTAGAGAAAGGATTGAAGAATCTGGAGGGGCTTGCAACCACATAAGAACAACAATACCAGCCAACCAGATTTTCCAGGGACTAAACCAATACCTAAAGAATGCACATGGACAGACCCATGGCTCCAGCTGCATATGTAGCAGAAGATGGCCTTATTGGGCACCAATGGGAGGTGAAGCCCTTTGTCCTGCAACAGTTGGACCCCCCAGTGTAGGGAAATGTCATGGTGGAAAGGTAAGAAGGGGGTGATTGAGAAAGGAGGAGCACCCTTATAGAAGAAGGGGGAGGGGGAGGGGGACGGGGGCTTATGGATGGAAAACCACGAAAGGGAATAACATTTGAAATGTAAATACAAAATGTCCAATAAAAAATAAATATGTATGAGTATTTTGCCTGCATGAGTGTCTGGTCACATGTGTGCAGTATCTGCAGAGGGCAGAAGAGGGCAGAATGTTTAGATTAACTTTAAAGGATGACACAGAAATAGTCAGGCAGGTACTGTCCATAACAAAGAATGACAGTAATTATTATCTGTTTTGGTGGTAGTGCCCCTGAAGTATTCCTAGTCAGTATAGTTTGGTCATGATGAGTTCTCTTATTTTTCTGCTCCTTTGGAAAGGCATTTACTTCAACTTATTTTTGAGTTTTTCCATTCCATTTATTCATTCATTCCTTTTTTCATTGTGTTCAAGTATGTGTGTGTGCTCATGTGCATGCGCGTGCGCGTGTGCACATGCGTGCCTATTCACATATTCATATGGGGAACAATGAACAGCTTGTGGCAGAGACTTGCTAACATATGGGTCCGGGGATTGAACTCCGGTCATTAGGCATACTGTTAAGTGCTTTAACCCATAAACCATCTTGCCAAGCACCCTCTCCCTCATTTTTGAAAGATAGTTATGCTGGATATTAAATTCCTGTTTGGAAATGTTATTTTCTTTCAGTAATTTGAATAATCTTCCTGTTGCCTTTTGGTCTGTAAGTTTTCTGCTAAGAATTTTCTTGCGTGCAACCTAAAGCTTTTCTCTAGCTAACCTTCAACTTTTCTTTACATTTTATTATGGTGTGTGCTGCACATGTGTGGGCAGTATGCATATGGATAGCAAGGGACAGTTTGTGAGTGTTGGCTCTTTTTCTACCCTGTGGGTTCTTGGGATTGAACTCTGGTTACTCTTCTTGACCTGCCTAGTCATCCAACTGGTCCAGTGACCTTGAATTTTTGTTTTCTTGCTTCCACCTTTTAAGTGCTGATACCACAGAGAAATGCCACCACACTAGATCTAACTCTAGACATGAATGGTAGTCAAATATTTTACCAAATATTTTACATGCCCATTCTTTTCCAGTCCTTATAATATTTTGACCACAACCTGCCTTGAAGTTTTTAAATAGAATTTTGTTAGGGTCTTTGGGCTTCTTGGAACTGTATGTCAGTATCACTTTGAAAATTTGGGAAGCCACAATAAAATAGATTTTTAATATCTTCATCCCTTCTTTACATTCTGCAGTTCTCTCATAAGTAAAAAGATTTTATTCTTAAATTTTATTTTTCTTTTCCTCCTCCATCATCATTGCGTAAGTTGCTTAATTTGAGATGGTCCTCAAATTCTGAAATTCTTTCCTGTTCATGCCCAAGTGTTCTATTTAGTAAAGGAAGCTATTGTATTTTTTTTTATTTCATGTATTCAAGATTCTAAGATGCTTGATTGGTTCTTTTCAATGAATTTTCATCTTTTGGGTGAATTACTCATTCATATGCTGAGTTGTTTTTCTCACCTTTGTATTCTTTATCTGTGTTGTCTTTATCTGCTTTGTATCTCTCTGAGTTTCCTTGGAAACACCATTTTAAAGTCTGTTCTGAGCATTTTTAGATTTCCTTCAAACTCCTGCCTCTTTTGGAAGAATTACTGTTCTTTGTAGGTGTCCTGTTCCTTGTATGCCTGTGCTTTTGCTGTGAAATTTTTCTAGGTTTAAGAAATGGAGTACTGAACCTAAAGACTATATGAGCCCTTTGCCCATCCCCAAGGACAAATGAGTGATGCGGAGACATTCTGCGCCAGTTTCAAGATATCATCTTACACTTCTCCAGCCAGTGCAGGAGTGAATAGGGGCTGCTGGCCTTTTAACGTGTGATCTTTGGTATGTTGACCATGTTCCAGGGCAGGCCAAGAGCAGTTGGGAAACACAAACTGGATTTTATTGGAGAGGTGTGGGAGAGAGACAGGGGAAGACAGAGACAGGGAGAGGGGAGAGATGGGGGAAGAACATGAAGTTAGGTGGGTAGGGAGATATTAGGTGGATCAGTTCTTATATCTGTTACACTTCATGGCTTAGGTAACAACCTTCCCACATGCCCATGCACATTCATTGTTGAAACTGGGGAACTTTAGGCTCTGTTTCACCACTGGTGGCTGCAGAGTCAGGAGGAAACCTCCCCTTGATCAGGGTAACAGAGTGTGGGTATCAGTAGGTTTTGCAGCTGTATTCTGGAGCTGTGGAACTCAGCTGTAGCCCTGGAGCATCAGGGTTGCAATGTTCATTCTCCCAGCTCCTGATGCAGTGGCTCAGATGAAAATGGGACCTTGATATATGTGTCATAGCCTGAGGAGTTGGGGAAAAGACTGCCCCAAGATCACAATGGAGGTAAGGGTGCTGGCCAGGATTTTTCTTAGCTCTTGGTACACAGAATAGATTTGGATTTTACAGTGTTATTTCTGATTCTGAAATGGTGGGTTAGTGATGAAATCTTCAAGGCTCCTTCTCCCCACTCTCCAGGCAAGACAGGGCAGGTTTCAAGCTTCTGGCCATGGTAACTGCTGAAGCTGCTAAACACTGGAGGGGCTATGTGCTATCTACCTAGACTGTCATTGGAACAAGACTCTGGCAGAGCCCAGTGTTCTCCTGCCAAACAATAAGCCATGACGACAGCTACCAGCTCTTCTAATGGAGTTTGGCCTCTGAATGGTTGGGGATGTCTATAATGATCCCCTTCTTTGGTTCTTTTAGCTTTTAGTCACCTTAAAAGCAAATTTCTGACGGCTCATCTGAAGTCAGGCACCTGGACTCTAGCTGCAGCTCCTTCATCAAGACACAGCCATCTAGCCTGTCCTCGGGCATTGATACCCCCAGCCACCACAGCCCCAGAGGCTCGCTGGATGCCAGTGGTGACTTTGGCATGGCACTGGGCACCTGTGCCAATGGTCTGGATGTGTTGACTATGTTTGCAGGTGCAGGGCTGGGAAGCAACCCTTGCCACCAGAGCAATTGGTATCATAGAGCACTCGGCCGTCAAGGGCTAGTACATGCTAAACACCATCCACAAGCCCCTGTACATCATGTGCCAGGACATTGCCTCTGGCTACCATTACAGAGTGGCCTCCTACAAGGCTTGCAAGACGTTCTTCAAGAGAACCATTCAAGGAAACATCAAATACAGCTGCCCAGCCACCAACAAGTGTGAGATCACCAAACAGAGGTAAAAGTTTTGTCAGGTCTGCCAATTCAGGAAATGCCTCAAAGTGGGATGCTGAAGAAAAGTGTGCATGCTGACCAGGTGCTTGGAGGCGGCCAGAAGTACAAGGGACAGCTAGATTTGGAGAAGAGTCCCTACCTGAGCTTACAGATTTCCCTACCTGCTAAAAAGTCATTGACTAAGATTGTCTCCTATTTACTGGTGGCTGAGCTTGACAAGTGTAGGCTATGCCTCCAGGTGATATACCTGAGGGAGATATCAAGGCCCTGCCCATTACTCTGTGACTTGGCAGCTCAGGAGCTTGTGGTCCTCATTAGCTGAGCCAAGAACATCGTAGACTTCTCCAGTCTGTCACTTGGGGACCAGATGAGCCTGCTGCAGAGTGCCGGGATGGGGAGTCTCATCCTGGGCACCGTGAACCACTCACTGCCCTACAATGACAAACAGGCATATGCAGAGGACTATATGATGGATGAGGAGCATTCTCCACTGGTGGGGATGCTGGAGCTTTGCTGAGCCACCCTTCAGCTGGTACATAGGTACAAGAAGCTCAAGGTAGAAGAGGAAGAGCTTGTGATGTTCAAGGCCCTGACCCTTGCCAAATCAGATTCAGTGTACATTGAGGACCTGGAGGCTGTGCAGAAGCTTCAGGACCTTCTGCATAAGGCATTATAGGACTGTGAGCTGAGCTAGTACCATGAGGAGCCATGGAGGTCCCCTGCTGTGGCAGACAGCAGCCATAGCCACACAGCACTTCTATAGTGTGAAACTGCAGGGCCAAATGCCTATGCACAAACTCTTCCTGGAGATGCTGGAGGCTGAGGTGTGATGGCCCAGCACATAGACAGATGGACACGATCCATGTGGAGACTTCCACAGCCATCAGCCTCGACTTTTTCACACCTGCATTGGGGCTCCGAGCTGTCCTAGAAGAAGGCCATGTGCAGACTTCTGGGGGCAGCAAATGGGGAGATGGAGATGGGAGGGTTAGAGCAGTGGGGCTCATCTGTCATCTGCATATTCTCTGCTAGTTTTTTCCTTTTCCATGGGCAGTGCTAAGGCTTAGGCCAGGGCTGACTTCCCTTAGTGCTAGAGACCACCCGATGAAGCATTCCTTCTTGCAAGGAATCCATTTATTGACCACCCTCTATTTAGGATCTGGAGGTACCTGGATGAGCAGTGCTTAGTACCCAGGATCCAAGAAACTTGATTGGGTGTTCCTGAAGGTGTTGGTGTCACTGAGGGCAGATCCTTGGGGCAGGAGGTCTCTCTGGTCTCTCCTGAGGCTCTGTACATCCTCAGTCTAGCTGGCACCCTCCCCTTCTCCTTTCCTTTTTTGTCCTAGTACATCAGTAGATAATCCTGCTAGAGTAACCACATCCTCATTCACAAGAATCCCCTTCCCTGCTTCCTGCTCAAGAAAAGGTAACTCCAGGACATGTGGGAACTCAATGGCTCAGAAAAATGTTGGGTTCTGTACCTAGTGCTCCTTGCCTGTTTCTCCTTCTCTTAGGCATGGCCAGTCTAGAAATCAATGAAGAATTCCAGACCTGGCCCCATCAGATGGCACTTGGGTACTCTTACTCAAGATCAGCAGCCTACGTTGGGGTGTAGGATAGATAGAGAGAAGACCCAGCTGTAGAGGAAAGTGTCATTGCACCTTGGAAAGGAAGGAGCTCTAAAGGTCCCCCTTGGCCCTTCCCTTACCTCATTAAAGGCAAGGCTTTGTGCCAAAGGAGGGCAGTATCTTGGCATTTGCACCAGAACTGTTTGATGTGGCCCCCTGGGTCAATTCCTACCAGGCCCCCTGCAGCCTGCTTGTCTTATAGAGTGTTCCGTCAACCCATCCCAGTATCAATAAACCCCTCAGCCCTAGGCACACTAACATGACTTTCCTCTGTTTTGTCCACTCAAGAGGCATTTCCAAGCTCATGATGGTGTTTATGGGTTGAGAGAATGTCCTAAAGATGAAGAGGTTCATTCTAGAAAATGGACACACTTTTCTCAGAAATCCTCCAGGCTTTACCTACTCTGATCTCTTCCTGGAGTACAATGGTCCCCCTCTTTCAGGCTTTCCAGCACCTGTCACTGCTACTAAGCTTTCCTGAAGAGCATTTCCCTGCTCTTTTTTTTTTTTTTGGTTCTTATTTTCGGAGCTGGGGACCGAACCCAGGGCTTTGCGCTTCCTAAGCAAGCGCTCTACCACTGAGCTAAATCCCCAACCCCTTCCCTGCTCTTTTGCCCACAAGGAATTGCATCTCAGAGCCACTGGGTGAGTGGAAAGGCGTTCATGCCTCTGTGTGAGTTCTCCTTGTCCCTGATCCAAGGTAGATACCACTTTTGTATTAAGCTGGGTTAACTCTTAGAGTCTAGGTTTAGCAATTCTGGCCTCTGAAAATTACCCCCAGCCACACTGTTTGTGTACCTAGAATTATGGAAAGGGGGTGTCACCTAAAATTCCCCCTAGTTCTCAGCACTTCTTCTGGGCCTCTGGACCACACCAGCAAGGGTCAGACAAATGCTCACAGCTGCCTGAGTGGACACTGCTTTGAAGCAGCAGCAGTTAAGTGGGCAGCCTTGGATCTATGGTCTACTAATGCAAGCATTCCAGTATGGGATGCTTGTCACCAAAGGTGGCTGCTCCCCTGCTGTCCCTAGATAGAAACCATTTTCCTTTAACAAGCGAAGAGAATGGACCAGTTGAGTGACGGCCCTGTGGGAAAGCTGGGTCTTCTGGGCCCCTGGAGTCAGAGGGTAGAGTCCACTTGTTCAAAAACTAGCCAGATGAGGGACATCTGTGAGGCTAAGGTGCTCAAAATGGGAAAGTGAGAGACCTCCCTCTACCATTCATTCACCCCCCCCCCCCCAATGAGAGCAAAAACCCAGGCTACCTTCCATCTCCATTTCTGGAACCCTTGGAAAGGGGAACTCTCTTTGCAATTGTGTATTCAGATAAAGGTTATTTGAACCCAGAAATAAAACATAGTCAACCTTGTAGAAGGAGATGCTGGCTGAGATTTCTTTCCTGTGTTCCCTAATCTTTCTGAAGACTCTGGATGGTGTTGGCATGCCTCCCAGTTTTTGTGTACATAAACAGATGACATCCCAGGGACACAGCTTGAGAAATAAGAGGCTCTCGTTTGGGGATAGCAGGGTCAAAGTCTATATACTGTCTGTGCTTGTCCCTTTCCTCCAGACTTGACTATCCATGGGAAACAGGTGGCAGGCAAGGATGACAGACTTGTGACAAGGAGACAGGAGGGCCCAGAGTCCAAGCCCATGGAACAGCACCAAAGAGAAGCACTATGTGGAGAGATTGCTTTATTTTCTGATAATGATATTATGGCTGGAATGACTTAAGATGTCTATGTTTATTAAGTGGCAGCTCTTCGTGTTGCTTCACCTTCTTGTACCTTTATGATCTCTCTTCCACAGGCCCCGTGTAAATCACGTGCCCTGGGACTATTTCATTCCGTCCCATGTATCTGAAATCTTATAAATATAATAATAAAGACCTGCTGAATCCAAAAAAACAAAACAACAATAAAAAACCCCAACAACAACAACAACAACAACAACAACAACAACAACAACAACAACAACACACAGAAAATTCCCTGATTGGATTTAAAGCCTCCAAGAACTGTGGATTTCTCCTCTAGACAGGACTACTGGCCTACTTTTATTTTCTAGGTTAATGTCCATTCTTAGCCAAGGAAATATTGACATTTGGGAGCAGCTTGGAGAGGCAGAGTCGGCTTTCTTTTACTGTGTGGTCTCTGGTAGGTTCACGATGTTCCAGGGCAAGTCAAGAGTAGTTAGGCAACACAAAGTGGACTTTATGAGAGAGATAGGGTGTGAGAGATGGGGAGGACAGAGACAGTGGAAGGAGAGAGACTAGTAGGGGAGGGGGAAGAGCATGAAGTTGGGTGGATGGGGAGATGTTAGGTGGATCTGAGAGAGTTGGAAGAAGAAAGAATATGATCAGAATGCGTATGAGAATCTCAAATTAATAAAATATTTAAGAAAAAGTGTGTGTGTGTGTGTGTGTGTGTGTGTGTGTGTGTGTGTGTGTGTGTGTTTCACTGTACAAGTGCCCTTGTGTGTGCATGCTGAAGCTGGAAGAGTGCTGAAGTTCCTCATGTAATTGGGCTTATTGGTATCTCCTTAGTCTCCAGTTTTTTGAGTAAAATCAGCCTTGCACATGTGCATAGTTTTCTAGAATACCAAAGATGTCTGATAGCTTATCATGTCTCACAATGGTTTCCCTGTCAAATTTAAGCTGATGTATTGCCAACTCCAGTATCATTGTAGCCTCAAACAGCTATGCTATTGGCCACTTAGGTATGACACTAAAAACTGCTGCTGGTTTTCATGTTGTTTTGGGGGGTTAGGACCTTTTCACAATGTATCTCACATCCATTCCCACCCATAGCAGAGCTGATGCTTGTTTTTTTTTTCCGTTGAAGAAATATTTATTTTTCTATATTTTTCTTAGTATACAAGATTCCCCTCATCCATCCCCTTCCCCCGACATTCCCCTCCACTGGGGGTCCAACCTTTAAAGGACCAAGGGCTTCCCCTTCCACTGGTGTCCCAACAAGGTTATTCTCTGCTACCTATGCAGTTAGAGCCCAGGGTCAGTCCATGTATAGTCTTTGGGTAGTGGTTTAGTCCCTGGAAGCTCTGGTTGGTTGGCATTATTGTTTTTATGGGCTTACAAGCTCTTTTAACTCTTTCAATACTTCCTCTAATTAACCCCAAGGGGGTCCTGTTCTCAGTTTGGTGGTTTGCTGCTAGCATTGACTTCTGTATTGGACATGCTCTGGATGTGTCTCTAAGGAGAGATCTATATCCGGTTCCTTTCAGCATGCACTTTTTTAGCTTCATCCATCTTCTCTAGTTTTGGTGACTCTGTGTGTGTGTGTGTGTGTGTGTGTGTGTGTGTGTGTGTGTGTGTGTGTGCATGCCACATGTGGGGCAGGCTCTGAATGGCCATTCCTTCAGTCGCTGCTCTAAACTTTGCTTTCATATTCCCTCCTATGAATATTTTTTCTCCTTTTAAGAAGGAGTGGGAACATCTGCGTTTTGGTCATCCTTCTTCTTGAGCTTCCTGTGGATCGCATTTTGGGTAATTCGAGCTTCTGGGCTAATATCCACCTATCAATGAGTGCATACCAAGTGTGTTTTTTTGTGATTGGGTTACCTCACTCAGGTTGATATTTTCTAGTTCATTCCATTTGCCTATGAATTTCATGAAGTCATTGTTTTTGATAGCTGAGTAGTACTCCGTTGTATAGTTGTACCACATTTTTTTGAATCCATTCCTCTCTTGAAGGGCATCTTGGTTCTTTCCAGCTGATGCTGGTTTAGCTTTGTCCTGCTTTGTTACAGTCACTGTGATAAGAGCCAGGTGAGGGTGTAGAGAGATCAGTTTCAAAACCTGCCAATGCCCTCATCAATGTCCAGTATATATATATTTGTGTGTGTGTGTGTGTGTGTGTGTGTGTGTGTGTGTGTGTGTGTGTATGCTTGTCATTCTGGAGTGTACCTCTGGGGAATTAACATGCAGCCCAATCCAGTTGTTTTGGGCAATTCCATGCAGCTTCACCACTGTCCCATGGAGGAGATTTTCTTAGCTTCCTGCTCTATCAGATACTTTCACATTTCGACTCCCCCAGGGAGTTCTTTTATTCTTTCCTCTTCTATTCAATGAGACAACTAAAATATTTCTTCCTTACAGAATGTTTTCCATTTGTTCTTCTGGGTTTCTAAGACCCTAACAGTGAATACACTTGTTTTACATGCATCCTATGCATCAGGTATTAATCTGATTTCTTCAGAATGTATTCACTTATCAAAGAATTCTTGATTATACAGCCTTACTTTACCATCTATTTCACTATAATATATAGTCTCAAAACCTAATCCCTGATAGCAGTCATGAGGTCCCTTGGAGCTTTCCAGTACACTTTTGGTAAATTATTTCAGTTGGTTGTCTTTTTCTTTAAACTCGTCAGACCTATGTTGGAAGTAAACCTAAGTTATTGGTAGTAGGTAGAGAAGAGGAAAGTAACCCCTTGGTGGGGCAAGTGCCTTCTTATAAGGGAGAAGCTTGTACAACACCCTGTGAGTAGCAAGTGCTTTCTTATAAGGGAGAAGCTTGTACAACACCCTGTGAGTACAGCAGAAGCACTTTTACTGCTAGGGCAGGCTGGTCCAACTGTGCAAGCAGTGTTTGAGGTTGATGGGTGCTTTAGAGTCAACATCTTTGGGGACATTCAGGCATGGTCTTCACATAGCTCAAGGTCTTATGTTTCCCTCACAAGAACTCTGTATTCACATAGCAAATTTTTCGTACTTTAAAAAAAAAAACTGATTAAGTCAACTTATTTAAATAGTTGACTTAGGCATCTGCATTGGTCACTTTAACATTCACTCTGGGCTCAATACTGATGGAAAAAAATCTGTAACAATCTCAGAAGGACTATGCTAATCAATGAGTCACTTGTAATTTCTCATTTGGAAACAATCCCATATCTTAGAGCTTCACCATGAGATGTTTTTTCCATAAGGATTCTCCATGTCTTGTAAGCAAGCACAGGGATCCTTTCACTTTCAGATTGTTTGTATTTGCACCTCTGATCAAGTCAGCACACATTTTCTCCAGTGACTTCATGTTGTGGCTGGTGAGACTGAATTCGGTGAATCGCCACAACGGGTACCAAGGGCATCTTTCCAGTATCTTTAAAAGCTAAGGCTGAAGTACAGCTTCCTGGCTGACTTGTTCCTCAGCAAGAGCAAACTGTGGTGAGTCAGGGCAGGAGCAGGCTAAAGAGAGCTCTACTATACACATTGCCACCAGAGCTCCACTGTACACAGCACCAGGTCTCAGAAAATGATCTTTGTGTTTAGTACCCACTGCAGGAGGTAAATACCTGTAAACTACCACCAATTTCGTTCTCACGCCTATCCGTTAATTTCTAGTTAGAGGTTCACAGTCATTGTTTATCTCTTTTTGGGGTATCAAAATAACTTGTCAATAACAGCCAACTCTCCTTCTCTTCTTCCATTATCACACCTGTTTTACAAATACTTAAACCAGCTCAGTGGCAACAGGACACTTCTATGCAAAGACATTCCCCATGTTAGTACTAAGGAAATCCCCAGCTGCTGAGCCTTGGCCTTGTGCCAGAGGCTGTGTTCCAGCTAATAACCAGGATGCTAACCTCTTCCCACACTGGATAGTGAGCTAGTCCCGAATTCCCATCCTAACACTGTATTTCTTTTCTTTTAAAAAATTTATTTAATCTTTTATTTTACACTCCAGATTTTATTCCCCTCCTGGTCTACCTTCCGACTGTTCCACATCCCATATCTCACCCCCCTATCTCCCATTTGCATGAGGATGTCCCCACCCTCCACCCCCTACTCCCACACTCCACCAGACCTTCCCACTCCCTGGGGCCTCTAGTCTCTTGGGAGTTAGGCACATCTTCTTTTACTGATGTCAGACCCAGCAGTCGTCTGCTGTTGATACTGTATTTCTCAGGCTGCTTGCTACCTGCTAAGCTGTTAATAATGTAAGTCTTCAAACGTCGGTGCCGAGATAGGAGTGGACACACAAGAAGACTTTTATTCATTTTCAACTTCGTAATTGTTTTTCAGATAGTAGTTTAATCAACCTTCCTCCCTTTCCCTGCCTCCAAACACTCCCACATAATCTTCATGATTGTTCAAATCTATAGCCTCTTTTTAAATCAATTGGTATTTCACAATTGTATGGATTTTTATATACATATATAGTCTGTCGAGTCCATATAATGTTACTTGTATGTATGCTTTTAGGGATGACCATTTGACACCAGATAAGTATTTGCTGTGACCTTTTCTGGAGAGGACCACCTCTTCCTTACCCAGTTTTCTTCAGTTGCCTATAGTTCTTTGTGTAGGGCTGAGGCCTAGGGAGCTTTTCCCTTCCAGTTTGACAAGGTCACTGGTATCAGCCTTGTTTAGCTCATGTGCTGGTAAGACTTTTTAGGTATAGTATAGCTCCTAACATTTTCTGGGATGATACTAGATCCTCACTAATGCTCTGGGTCTTACAATCTTCCCATCTTCTCTTCTGCGGTGTTCCCAAAGCCATGGGTGTGGGAATTGTTGTGTGGATATAACTTCTGGGACTGGGCTCCACAACTCTGAATGCTGATTGGTTGTAGTTTTTGGAATGGTCCCCAAGAGAAGTTTCCTTGATGAGGGGTGAAGAATAATACTTAACAATTTTCTAAAAATGATGCTTAAAATATTTCCCATGGGGTAGTACAAGGACTATATATTATAGAAATCATTTATTTTTGTCTCTGGGGTCCTTTATCTATACTTTTGTATAAGTTTTCCCTATATGCCTTGAATTGTCAAAAAGGTAACCAATGTATGTTTAATGTGTCTCAGAAATGTGCTCTTCTATATAAATGTTTTACTTTATATTTTCTGAAATATAGTTTCTAAAAGTCAAGAATGTTTTTACAAGACGAGGTTTATTGGACTAAATGTTTTACTTTTATCAGCAGAATACTTGCATGATAGCCATATGATATATATATATATATATATATATATATATATATATATATATAATTTTTTTAACTAGAGTGAAATGTTTTGTCTAAGCTCCTCGAGGCCTGTTGGGGTACATGGATATACCTAAGTAATGTTAGCTCAAGTTTGTATATCAGATGGAGGCAGTTGACACAGTTAGGAAAAGCTACTGTTTGTGATTTCTTGTCAGGAAGAACATATTAATGTGGATAGGTACTAGGAGGGTTTTGTCTAAAACAATTAGTTTATTTTCAGAACAGTCTTTTAAGCAGAGGTTACAAAGGAGGCAAACAGCTAAAGAAACAGTTTATCCTATGCTTTACCTTGGTGAAGTGTACCTTCTTCCATAGGCATGACTTTAAATATTATTTGTTGTTACCTTTGTTTTTATTAGTTTACATTTAGCTCTCATCTAACTTTATATCTGCTACTCTTAACTAGTGGATTGCTTATATGAAAGTATATTTCTGTTCGCTCAGTTTCTATAGACACATCCTTGTCCTCCTATTTTCTTCTGCTGCTAATAATAGAAATTTAACACTTTGGAAGAGTTGAAAACTTCACTAAGAGTATTCTATCAGCTATATGACTATATATCTATATATAGATGTGGACAAGTGTAGGAATAAATTTTAACTGTGAACCATTATATCTTATTTATGGAACAGGTTTTTTTTTCACTAGACAGGAATTATTGTGTGAGTCTCTTATGAGTGAAAATTCCTGGGAGAAGAAGGAAAAAATTACAGTCACTCCTCGAATTTCTGTGTCAACAAGTCATTTGAGATTCTTCTGTTGTGAATTTTCTGTTTAGCCCTCTACCCCATTTTTGATTGGATTGTTTGGTTTTTTGGAGGTTGGTTTCTTGAGTTCTTTATGTATTTTGGATATTAGCCTTCTATTGGATGTGGGTTTAGGGGCAGAGGAAGGGAGGGACCTGGGTGGAAAAGGGGCAGGGAGGGGAAAAGGGGAACATGATCAGGTATTAGGGGAAAACAGGAGTTAAGCCCTGAGGACCAACAGGAAGAATGGACACGGGCAATTTCTGGAGGTATTAGTTGGGGGAACCCTTTAGAATGTACCAGAGACCTGGGAGGTGAGAGACACTCAGGGCTCAAAGGGAGGGACCTTAGATGAAATGCCCAATACTGGGGAGAGGGAACTTGTAGAGTTCATCTCCAGGAGAAAGACAGGGAGGGCATCAAGTGGAGGAATGGGGCCGCCATCCCACAGTCAAAAATTCTGATCCAAGATTGTTCCTGTCTAAAAGAACTACAGAGACAAAAATGGAGAAGGGACAGAGGGAAAGGGGGTTCAGTGACAGGCCCAAATTGGGATCCAGCTCAAGGGGATGCTCTAAGGCCTCACACTATTACTGATGCTATGTGTGCCTAGCATGGGTGCCCTCTGAGAGGCCCAAGAAGCAGCTCAGAGAGTCAGATGCAGATACTTACACCCAACCATTGGACAGAAGCCAGGGCCTCTGTGGTTGAATTAGGGAAAAGCTGGAAGAAACTGAGGAGGAGGGTGACCCCATTGGAACACCATCAGTCTCAACTAACCTGGATCCTCAAGATCTCTCAGACACTGAGGCAGCATACAGCAGCTGATCTGAGGCCCTGACACATATACAGCAGAGGACTGCCTGGTCTGACCTCAGTGAGAGAAGATGTACCTAACCCTGGAAAGACTTGAGACCCCAGGGAATGGGGAGGTCTGGTGAGGTGGGGGTGGGAACATTTTCTTGGTGTGGGGAGGGTGTTGGGGGGAAAGAATAGGATGAGAAACTGTCTAAGGGCAGACCCAGAGGAAGATGCTGACTGGTCTATTAAAAAGATTAAAGACTAGTAATAAAAGAGAAGGGGTAGGCCAAATGGGAAAGTCATGAGAGAGGTTACATTAGCTCATCTACTTAAGTATCGAGTGATCAGGTAATACTGCATTTAAATTTTATTTTTAAGATTTTTATTACAATTTACTTATTGAAATTAAAGTCTAGGGTTATTTATTTTATTTCCATGTGTTCAGTTTTTGCCTGCATGTCCTTGGTTGTGAACTATCATGTGGGTGCTGGAAATCAAACCTGGGCCCTCTGATAGATCAAACGCTATTAACCATGAAGCCAACATTCCAGCTCCCATCTAATCAAAATTTAGATTGCTTTTTAGTAATCTTATCCTTAACTTGATGTTTAGAGTACTAAGTACATAAAAAATGAATCTTTGAGTAAATATAATCAGGGGTATCCAGGTAACCCACATGTATAGATAATCTAGAAATAAACATTTTAGCAATGTTTTCTCAGTAACAAGATTCCTTTTGTTTTCTTTCCCATGCACACTTATTTACTTTAAGGTGGTCCTGAAGTATCTCCATGTGCAACGCTTACTTTGGTACTTTGGTTGGTTTTAATGCCAGCTTGCATCAATGACTAATTTTACCTATGGAGTTCTAGCATAAGAAATAAATGTGTTCCTCAAAAAATTTTGACTGCTGGAGTGTATTGCTCATATATGGCTTCTGTTCTACCCAGGCTTCCTGCTTCTGGTGTTCTCCATCAAGACACACTTTGTCTAAAACTGTTCAACTTAATAATACACCTTGACTGAAACAAGCCTGCCCACAAGCTGGATAGAATGTTTGACAGAATGCCCTCAAAGGTTCCACAGCTGCTTCTGACAGAAAGCCACCACGGCTTCACTATTCTCTCAACGATTAAAATTTCAGCTAGAGACTCATGTTTGCTTCATGGTTCTACATTTCAGGTGGAGAGGTAGGAAAAAGGTCAGTATGTGGCAAGAGCGGTTTTTAACAGTTTTGAACCAAGTAACTTTTATAACTCAGTATATTTATTTGTATTTACGTTTGTCTATGTGTATATGCATCATAAAATGTCTAAGAAAACATTAATTACATGGAATGAACTATGTTTTCTGCTGTAATAAATTGTATTTTATTTGGATCATTTGTGTGTGCATGTTGCACATGTTTTCACCTGAGTGTGGAGGCTAGAAGACAATCTACAGTATTGTTCTTCAGGAGTTGCTCGCCTTGGTTTCTGAGACAGTTTCTCCTTGGTCTGGAGTTCAGTGATTGAGAGAAGATGGCTAAGCATTCAGCAATAGGGATCTTCCTAATTCCACATCCCCAGTAGGAGTGTTACAAGTGTGATTCCAGGCCTCGGGTTTTATTAGGCATTGGGAATCATACTATGGTCCTCATGCTTGTGGGAAAAGCGTGCTACTTAGTGAGCTATGCTTCCCCAGCTTTTGATACATGTTTAAAAAAAGATATCAAGAACCCCAGCAATAGCGTATTATATATTTTCAAATAATAATTAGCAGATATATTTGAGTATAAAATATTGTAGTTACCATCATCAGGATTATTGTTCATTGGCAGTACACAACATCCTAATTAATGCTTATTTGCTATAGTGTATGGTGTTTACTATATATGTATGTCCTGCAGAAAACATCTTTCATCTGTCAGGAAAATGAGATGACTAGCTGTATACATTCTTCTTAAGGAAGACCTCCTCTATGCAGAATCACTGCTTAAATGAAAATAAAAGTTATTATAATTTTAAATCTGCCTGTCTGTAACATATTCATTCATTACTTTGCTGTTCCCATAGGGGGATAGAAAGGAAATCAGACATAGTTAATGAAATTAGAAAAACAATTTCAACTAATTAGAGGAGAACTGAAAATAGATTTTGCAGCATTATATAAGCAAATACAAATTAAATTCCCACGGGGCATTTCTTTTTAATGTCATTTGTCTTCTGCTTGAAGTCAAAGGTCCTCTCCCCTACAGTGCAGGGAATTTGAATTCTCAACTCAGCATGAGCATGCTAGCAATGTATTTAGCAAACAGAATTGTGATTCATGAATGAAGGCGCATTCATTGTCTCAATTTCTGTGCTACTAAAAGAGAAATAGTAGGGTAATTCTGGATTGAAATTTATAAATCCACATACTTTTTTTTCTCTTAAGGCAAGGTTTCTCTGTGTAGCCTTAGCTGTCCTGGAACTTACTGTGTAGACCAAGCTGGCCTTGAACTCAGAGATCACCTGCCTCTGACACTTGAGTGCTGGGATTAAAGGGTGTATACCACCACCACTCAGCTAAATCCCCATTCTTTATAAACTATAATATCTTAATGAATTATTTGAGAATTTCATATCCATACAATGAATTTGTATCATAGTCACCCCAGCTTCTCTAAATGTCCCCAGATCTACCTCTAAGTTCCCACTCCACCCCCACTTTGTGTCTTTTTCTAAATAAATCACATTTTACCTAGTGTTTAGCTTATAGCATGTGATCTATTACCAAATCTCTGGGTTTTAGCCTATGAGTTAATATTTCTTTCTCGTGCCCAGAATTAAAAACTAAACCACCATTATAGTTGGTATGAATTGATCAAGAGAGCAAGAAGCTACTTAACTATTTTCCTTTCATTCCTTCCACTTAACAGTTTAGGTTGACCTTCCTTTGTTTATCTTTCTGCCCCTTCACTGATACCAGTGGAGATAGCTTTAGCAAATAGAAATTTAAAAAAGGGCTCAGAGGTGTATGGTCTTGATAGAAGGGCATGGGAAAACTAACACGGGCTCATAAAGTGAGTGCAGAAAATATTCCATTATTGAGGTGATAAGTGGGTTCAACATTACAGTCCTTTTGAGGTTTTAGTATATTTGAATAATTTAATTTATAATATTACAATAAAAACCCCACAATCTGGGACTGGAGAGATGCTCAGCAGTTAAGAGCACTGGCTGTTCTTCCAAAGGACATGGATTCAGTTCCTCACACCCACATGGTGCTCACTGCCATCTCTAACTCCAATCCTAGGCAATCTGACCCTCTTCTGACCTCTGCATACACATGATGTACAGAGAAATAGAAAAGCAAAATACCCATACACATAACATATAATAATGCCACAAGCAACCAAGCATGGTTCAGGTAGGGCCAGGCTGAGAACTGACTGTGAGTTGGCTATGGGGAGAATATTGGGAGATGTGGCCAAGGAAAGTTTTTGGTGGATCTTTCGTGAGCCGTCTTAGTGAGAGAAGGTAAGGAAAGGAATGAAGACAGCAAATTATAGCAGCTTTTTTTTGAGGATCTTTACTATAAGGCGATAAGACATTTACTATAAATAGCAAAAGAACCAGAGAGGCTGAGAGAAAAGGATGTTGTGTGCAGTTGGAAGCCAAGTAGTAAGAGCAAAGTTATGTAGGCAATGGAATGAATGGTGCAGGTCCATGGATCAGTGTTGGCAGGCAGAATTCTTCTGTGCAAAAGTAGATAGACTAAGAAGAAAGAAATTGGAGCCAGGGTGGGGGTTAGTTGACACATGGGAAAGATGCGAGTTCAGATGTAAGTCCCAGTGGGATGCAGTAGTAGAAGCTGTAGAAATTTGCTTTTGCTCTCCTGTATTTTCTCAGTGGAAATTGAAACAAGACCATCACCCAAGAGTGAAGCTGTGGGAAATTAGGTACTTGAGAAGAGAAAAGATAGGATAATTTTCTAGAAGGAGAAGAGTACCTAGACTAGAGAAATGTAACAGTATTGTGTTAAAGTAAAAAAAATTCTAAAATTTGCCATGTCAAAAGTAATACATGTATTTTTCTCATACATGCTGACAGCATACCTCTATTAATGGCAAATTCATTATTAGTACAAATAACACATTAGCTATATCAAATTGTGAAAGTGTTTGCATATGTGTATATGTGTGTGTATGAGAGAGAGAGAGAGAGAGAGAGAGAGAGAGAGAGAGAGAGAGAGAGAGAGAGAGAGAATATGCAGGTGTGCATACGTCAAACCACACATTCCCAGGGAAACATTGCGTGTTGTTCCTTGCCATCCACATTAAGGTACCTCGTTTGTTTGTTTGTTTTTGTTGACTAGCTGGTCCATGAGCTTCTGGGAAGTCTCCTGTCTAGGTCTTTCATCTTTCCATGGTAGCACTTGGATTACAGACATTCATGCTACATGTCTGGCTTTACATGGGTTCTGGAATATGAAATCTTCACTGTGTGGCAAGGACTTTTATCCACTGAGTCATTTCCTGACCATGCAAATTTTTTTTATCATTTTCAATATTGCCAAGAATCAGTATTTTGGCATACTTTTAATTTATACGTTTCTTATTATACATGAGATAAACATTTTTTTCTTATGCTTGAGATCCAATGTCTATAAAAGGCAATTAGAACTTTGGGGGAGCTTTGAATCTGATGACACAAACAGCTGCAATTTTGTCTCTATGACTAAGCCTACACTGAATGCCGCCACCTACAAATCATAGCGACTTGGAGGTGGGAATGCTTATAAGACACACAAGGAGAAACTTCATGTTTTGAGTCTGATCTAATCAGGCAATCCAGAAACACGTTAATATTTTAAGAGTCACAACTCTAAACTTCTGATATTCTTCCCACAACTCTAACTCTGGGCCAGACACTTGTGTACAACAAAGATTTTGATGCAAGTGGGTGATGCAAAATTCTTATGCAAGTGTTAGAAAGAGGAGTAAGGTCATGGTTTTATGATGGGTGAAGATGAATAGTGAGCAGTGACTTCTTCAGAGCACTTGTCTAATGGGCACTTTAAAAGGGAAGAAGGGTCAGAGAGGGCTAAAACCTTGGCAGTATGTTTTAGGCTCATAAAACCTAAGAACAATGGTTTTGCTGGCCTCCAGGAAAGAAAACAAGACCGAAAAAAAAATCTGCCACAGTGGTTGAACTTACATACTTACATTTGTATGTTTATCTGTCTGTCTATCTATATCTATCTATCTATCTATCTATCTATCTATCTATCTATCTATCTATCTATCGACTATCATCTATCTATCTATCTATCTATCTACTATCATCTATCTATCTATCTATCTATTGACTATCATCTATCTATCTACTATCATCTATCTATCTATCTATCTATCTATCTATCTATCTATCTATCTATCATCTATCTTTAAGATAGTGACTTACTACATAGCCTATACTGGCCTGCAATTTGCTATGTAGTTACCTTAGTCTACCATCAAAGTGATTATCCCCCTGCCTTCTGAATGCTTTGATAATGTGTGCCATGTGCCCAGCTTAGCACTGCTATTACATATTCAAATTGGGGATTCCAATTCTGAAAGGGACCTGGTGCATAAGAGTAGGCACCAGTCCTGGATTCTCTTCGGGCTGCATTCTCTTTTTTGTGTGCCATGAGCCTAACGACCATTTAAGCCCACAGATAATTCTCATTTCTAATGTGTCCCATAATATGGAGTATTTGGTTAAACCAAAGAGGTATTTTCCTTCAATGTGCCTAGAAAGTATCCTTTTCACTAAATTTCACAAAGGTTCTCGGTAGGATCATGGTGGCTATGTTGATGCCTGCTAGACTCACATAGCATATTGCTCTTGCCAATGGATATGGGTACCCACCTTGTCTCTTAATACCTTTAACTTCTTGGATGTTCCAAGAACCTTTAGGAATGCTTAGTGGTGAAGATACTATCTAAAAGGCTATGCCAGTTCATGGAATGGAGGGTGGAGACAGGCTAAAGGTAGATTTAGAGGGGCTGAAAGATGCCTCAGAGGCTAAAGGCCTTCTGCTAGCTGCTCTTCCAGAGATCCGACCGAACACTCTATGCATAATAAATAAATATTAAAAATGAAAACAAAGATTTAGAGAAATGAAAACATAACTTGGTCTTATCAAGAAGTCTAAAATATGCATAATGCTAAATGTAAGTAAAACTAATGTTTTATATTCCAGTTTTAAGTAGAATAATTGTACTTCGAAAATTATGATGGGCTATTCACACTAAATCTTTTACATTATTGGACTATTTGTATTAATATTTTTCAATTAAAAATTTGTTTTTATTTGATGTGTGTGCAAGTGCACATGCATGTGTGTACGCTTGCCCGTGGGTATCACAGCATGCATGTGAAGGCCAGATGACAACCTTTGGGAGTTGAATCTCTCGTTACACTGTGGGTTTCAGGAAACAAACTCTGATTGTTAGTGCTATTAGCTGCTGAAACATATCGCTGGCTCACATAGAATGTTTTTCATTATTAATATGATTTATAATTTTTGTAGTTTGTTTGTTTCTTGTTCTTGTTTAATACACATTGGAGAGCTATTTTCTGGCTTGAGAACTTGAAGAAATGTCTGAATTTTCATTAGACGTCAGAAATCCAGGGTCAAGGAAGAAAGTAAGAGTAAAACAAATTAAATGTTATATTTTATCAATTTGATTTCCTGTTTTACTTTTTGGTGATACAGACTTGCTGTATATATAGTTCAGGCTGACCTGTGACTCATGATGTAGACCACGATGACCTTGCATTTATAAGAATACCCTGGGTTCTGCCTCCTCAGCTCTGGAATTATAGTGGTGGTTTCCCCTTATGAAGCAGAATAAATATATTTCTAGCAAAGCTCTATTTTCTGAAATTAACAATTGTCCTTTGAGATAAAACAAAATTTGCATGGGTTTTCAAAAACAAACAAAGATCAAACAAAAAACAGCTTTAAAGAGAGCTGTGTTACTTACAAGTATAGAAGCTTTCTCTACTATCAAAACACAAAAGACATGCCACCATAGCTTTTTCTGTAGTACTACTCTCAATAATTGATACAGGGAGTCAACCTACCTGCCAACTAGGAGAAAAATGAATGAGGGATATATGGAAAATAATACATATATATATATACATATATATATTGCAGTACTAGTCAGCAATATAGAAGAATGAAATGCTATCTTTTTCAAGGGAATGAAAGGGCTTCAAGGGCATCGTATTGTACAAAGTATGCTATGTAGAAAGACCTTGTCATGTTTTCTCTCCTGAAATTAGAAGAGGGCCTAATAGATTAAGAAAGGGGCCACTTGAAGGAAGGAAAGGAAGATGGGAATTTTGAGGGTAGCCAAGAAGGTAGGTATAACTATATATGTATTATGGAAATGCCATATGAAAGAAATTCATTTGTCTGATTAATATGTTAATAGAATACTAAAAAATTAAATTGCTTGTTTCCACACCAAACAAAAGAATTGTGTTTAATGGGTCATTATATTTAATGGGTCATTTGTCAAATTTAGCATTTCTTTCAAATCTTTCGGTCACTGAAATAGAATTTTATCACTAGATGGTGCATTATAAATATTCATCATATGATGGTCAGCATGAAAAGCTTTCTCTTATGGTTCACTAACTCATTAATTCCATTAGGAGTATAAAGTCTAACTTCATAATTATTTCACAGTTATTTTATGAAATACTTTTCTTCTGTGTTTGTAAGATTCATCTGCTTTTTCTTTTAAAATATTTCAAGGTCACAGACAGGCTGAAAGGGTAACACCTGACAGATTTAACTGTCTACTGTCTTCATGGCTTTTTTCTAAAACACCATGGAGCAATCTATATATATTAGTTTTTTATCTCCCAGTACTTCATCATATGTCTTATAAGATCAAGTCTTACATCATGTATTGTCCTACTAAAGAATTTTTACATAAATGCAAAATTAGCTCCAGACTATGTCTGTCTGATACTGTCTACAGAATATCAGTTAGAGCTATTTGATTTTCTAAACTCATGCATCATTTCAATGATCATGTCTCTTTACATGTTAATTTAGAACAGCTTCTCTACCCACCCTGTTTAACATTTAACGATGATATTTGGCAAGTTTTACATTAGTTGTAACCTAGAATGTCCCACAATGCACACTTCTCTAATTGCACCTTCATGTTCAAGTACATGATTACAGTGTTGGTAAGGGCACATCTAGGGGCTGTGTGCTTCCAATTCCACCCCATTGGTGGAGGCATACCTCAACTTACATGATTATTGGTATGAAGTTTAATTAACTAAGTTGATGTATATCACATCTCTCCATCGATAATGTCTTCATGTTTCATATTTAATCAGATCTTCTGTGATACTGCGCAGTTCAGTGAGTTTTCTCTTTTCAGTATTTCACCCAGCACTGTGTTATACGCTGATGCTGTCTGTCTGAGCCGGTGGTTACACTGGTGTTTACTGAGAGGGCGTTTATATACTGATTGTGTCATCCCTTATTCGTCTCCTATAAAGAGACGATTTGCCTGTCCTTCTGCAGGCATTACAAATTACGGTGATTACAAGGATTCTCTTATTCAATATTTCATAACTTACTACTCTCATTATTGTTCTTTGCGATGATCTGAAATAAACTGCCCAGTGTGGTAGCATGTAGTTGTCATTCTAACACTCAGGAGGTGGAGCCAAGAGAAAGTGGGGTTCATCCCAGTCTGGATTACATAATGAGACTTTGTCTTACTTTCTGCTCCACTGGAAACAATATATTTGGTCAGTAAAATGCCTTAACCCTTTCTTTATCTTGGACCTTATTGGGGTGTGTCCATCATAGTTTGAATGATTTTCTACTTTTGGATATAAGCAAGCTGTGTACTTTCCTCGTACCAAATGTAGAATCAGCTATTTCTCCAATAAACTGGTTTGTGATGAACACTATTTAGAAATCAATAACTGAAAAGTAGTAAAAAATATTAAACTGGATTGTCAGAAATTTCTTACCTGGCAAAATATAGAAGCCCTTTGTGTAGTATTTTAAATAGGCATTCCTAAATTTTTAAAACAAAAGTGAAAAACAAAAGCTAATTATAAAGGTAAGGGTATGTTACTGAGAGGTGTACATTTTTTAATCTTTATGTTAAAAAGTTAAATGTACTATTTAACTTCTTTCTTTATTTTTCCACCTATTGGTAACCTATAATTGGAGCTGAAATCTTAAGACAGATTTGGTTATAAATGTTACTTAAACGATTCTACAAAAGTTAAAACAAAATACCTATTTTATAGCCTATGTGGATTATTATATTAGAAAGCTTTGGAAGAAAAGTGAATTATATTCTATTTATTTTTAAAGTTTCTGTTCCCATACTGTCTTGAGTCAGGGTGAGTCGATCTGATTTTTACCGTGGAATGCAATTTGTGTCATTTTTTTTTTCTGTAAAGGGCTTACTGAATTCTTCACACACTTTCCACACTATTTACCCAGGGGAGAATGCATATTAAGCAACAGAATAATAGTGATTCTCAGCAGAAACTAGACCTTGTCAGTGTTCTCTAATGTCTAATAGGACTACTGCAGTAAAAGTGTATTAATGCGAGAATGTTGCTAGGAGACGGGAGAGCCAAAAGCCCATGATGTTGTAGGGGTTCCACTGGAAATTAAGGTAATTTAAGTATGTTCTGTACCAGAAGTTGAACCATTAAACTCTGTCCGTTGATGAGCATATGAATTGTAGCATGCAGTGTTTAGTATGATCTAATGTTTGTGAGGATTTGGGAGGAGAATCTCGAAGCATTTCATTTCTTGCCTTTGGGCTAATCCCTTCTTCACAGCACAGTTTATTTTCAAGAGGCTGTTGCGCTGCTGCTTTTCCCTCCCACTCCTTCAGTGCGACAGCTTCAGAGCTGATGGAGAGACAGAAAGCACGCAACTGGTAAGTAGCTGAGAAAGCTCTCATAAAATAGTTGCTAAGGCTCTGTTTTCTAAAGCAAATGATGCATTTTCATGGGATAGAATATCATAGACCTGTGTAAGAATTTGTCTAGTCCATAGCACCAAGAAAATTGAATATATTCTTATTCCACGCTCACGTTCCTAATTTAAGGCTCGCTTCCTAAATGATGAATGACTTGATAGAAAGAAATATAGAACACACGTAAATTGTGAATCTGATAAGATACATATCAAAAAAAGATTTATTGAAGATATTAAATGATATCTCAGCTGTATGATGTTTGAATTCTACGTAATGAAATGATAGCTATGATTCAGTATTCAGGGGGTTCTCAGATCTGGTTTGTTATCTTGGTGTGTGGTGGACATGCAGAAAATATTTTGCAGTGGAGGATAGGATAGTGTATTCCATTTGCTTTTAATTAAGAAGATGGTGCCGTGACATGTCTGCATAGGAAAGGAATGAAAAAGGCAGACTGGAATAATATTAAGACTGGTTGCTTTGTAGGAAAGATGAATGTGTATTGAATTGGGGAGATTAAAATTTGGTTGTAGGATGAAAAATCATGAAAAAGAAGTAACAAATATTTTGACTGTGCCTTCACTTGTAAAATCCATTTGCTTTTTGCATGTCATGTTGTACAATCGATAGAATCTTCTGGATGCTTTTCTTTGCTTTTTGAAAAGGAATGTGAGCATGTAGCAGAGATTCCTATAGATGCAGCATTTCTGTTTGCTTCTCAATATCCCTGAAATTGTGTGTGCTCTTTTATGCTGGTTCCTGTAAGAAAACAGAAAAAGAAATGAAGTCAAATATTTTTAAATTTCTTTGGAGTTCACCTTGGTTTTGACAACTGACCTGAAAGGAAAAAATAATAATAATAAAATGATAGGCAGATTGGCTTTTGAGTTAGATGACAAAACCTAGATTATAGAGGAATATGAGCATGAAAAGGCTTATTACAAAATCGTTGAAGATAAGCCATTCCTCAAGTTGAACATGTCTGCTGGGGTATGTTTTGCAGGGAAAGGGAACAGCATGTTAAGAGGGGGGGGGTGGCATCAGCAAGGCACTGCGGCAAAGAGTGACGCATCCAGGGACATGTGACTGTTCTGTGGTGTAGTGAAGAAAAATTTCCAGGACTCCATCTTGTATAAGAAATTCTGTACATCTAAACATGCAAAGAATGCTGTAGTCATGCTGTGGTGGATGAAGTTAATCATGTGTAATCTGGCATTGCTATTTAATTTTTGCTTTTTATTGTCTTTGTTCTTAGACTTTCTTTCTCTGCATTCTCAGAGCTTTTCATATGTTTATTAAAATATCTCATTAAAATGTTAGTTCTCCCTTTATGATCAAAACACAGTATTGTACAGAATTTGGGAAAATTTAAAGGTGACTGCAAAGATTATGTTCAACGCCATTACCTTAGCATAATTGCTGTCAGTCTCTTGTCTCTGCATAGGTACAAAGATATGCAGAGAAATGTATATTTCATACAATCTAAAGATCACATGAGTTTTTATTCTGCTTTGTTCATTAAGTATGTATTGGAAACAATTTCTCATCTTTTAAGATATCTCACAGGAATGTGTTTAGGAGATGCATAGTTTTATCACATGGGAGTATTACTAAACTCCAAATAATGAAGGTATAAATGTGCTTTTTTTGCTATTATAAATGATTTGAGAAATCTGTTTCCATATAAATCTTTGTGTGCCCTTCTGTTCTTTTCCTCCTAGGAAAAATTGAGACGTGGAATTTGTGGATTAAATGGTATGAATCAGTTTCAAGTATCTCCCTTCTTGCTTAATTTGTTGATCATATGTGATAAAAACATCATTTTCAAGTCATTATTTGACTATTTAGTTTTGTCACTTATTATACTGATTTTGGGAGCATTTTACTGCTTTATATTTTAAAATATCTACATCTGTCAGTTGATTTTTGTGTTTTCTTTTTTAGGGTATTCCTCCACATATACATTCACCTGTATTTTTTCTAGAAATTTATTTATTTATTTTTATAATTAACCCTGCAATTTGTATAGAATTAATTTAAAATGTATGGTATAAAATAGGATCTAATTTTGTGTTTTTTCCAAATAGGTCACCAATTGTTTCAGCATTGCGTATTGAATAATACAACCTTCTTCCACTGCCGTGAAATGTCAACAGCTGCTCTCCCACTAGATAGGGCGTAGCTTTCCACAGGTCGGCCATTTTCTTTCTATTCAAGATGGTTACATTCCACAATAGTACTTTTACCTTCTTGCCACATCCCACAGCCTGATAAGCCAATGTGTTTATACATTTTGCCTTTCAAGAGTCTTAGCTGCATACAGTTTAGTACAGTGAATCTCAAACAGAATATATATATATATTTCTTAAGCAAAAATATCTTAAATAAAACTTAAATATATAGAACTCAGACATATACATATATGTATATATTTAAGATATTTATAAATATTTGTTTATTTATCTTTCTATTTATTTTTACAAATTAGAAGTTGGGGAATCCAATGACATGGAACACTGTTTCAGGTGTTAACTGTTTTTGGATGCTTTTAACATTTCAGTTGTGTGTTTAAAAAGGAAGGTTAATGCAAATTTTCCTGTTCCTCAAGTATTCTGAGAGTTAAAGCTGTGTGGATTTGGTTCCTGGAATTCTCTAGAGGGAGATAAGAGGGAAATGTAAGAAATGCATGAGATGCAGAAATGTTTTCAATAATGTTGCTGGCAGTAATACGATCGATCGGGATCTAAAGGATGGAGGGTAAGTCTCAATATATGCTACCACTGTCATTATATCTTCAAGACGTGAAAACATCGCTGTGGTCCATCTCTATTTACTGCAAGTGGAAAGGTCAAGACAGGAAACATAGAGGCTTTTAGTAGGAGGTAAGTTAAACAGTAACAGAAGTATTTGACAGTTAAAAATCACCTGCTGTTCTCAGTTTCACCCCTTACTCCTTCTGAGCTCCCCCTATCCCCACCCCCTGCCTATTAACTTCTTACCACAGCCCCTGGCCTTTTCTAATTTGGGACAGAAAAAGAGGGTGAGTATCAGGCTGCTTTCTTTGCCTACTGTTATTGCAAGGGACTCTTTGGCTCATAGACACAGCTCCAGTCATTTCCTGACTTGCCATATTAGGCTGTGATTTGTTTATGACTGGAGTCTGGTTTCCCTGGCAACAGGAGCTCACCAGAGCATGCGCATTGGCTCATCTGCAGTGGCAGAATGCAGAATGCGGCTGTGAGGCCTTGGGAGGGCTCTTCTCCTCCACCTCCGCAGTGACTGGAAGAGGAATTCCACAGACGTCAGTTTTTCTCTCCTTAAACTGAGATTGTTACTGCACATAAGCATTGCATTTTTTTAATCCTCAGAAGATTTCTCCCTTGTTTTCCCTCCTAGCACAGCCACAGTCAATAGTTTCAGCAGTGATCATGACGTTTTTCCAATTATTATGGTCCCAAATATCCTTAGGGCCCAAAGGGATCCTTATAGTGTGGCTACAGGAAACAGATGGTCTGATTTCAAACCTCCATCTCTTTCTTGACAGTTGTATGAAATTCCTTAGTCATCCCGTGCCTCAGCTTCCTTAGCTGTAAAATAGGAATAATAACAGCACATTTAGAAAAGTGTTACATAATAACCATTAAAAAGTATTCTTTATTGTTATTTGCTGATGTCAAAACATGTCTGGCACAGAGTGGTGCATGCACTGTACAATGAACTCATCCTAATGCCCATGCTGAGCAAATTATACATATAGGTGTTTACCCTCCAGAATGCAGACACCTCACATATCCCACAGATGACCTACAGCAGAGTGTTACACTATCCTGAGGTTTATTACTGTAGACTGCAGCAAAAAGATTTGCCTCTTATCACATGGACACCTTCCATAATATTAGGGTCTTTTAGACTGCACATATGTTCTCTTCAACACAGAGACCAAGCTAAAGGACACTGATTAGTACCATATAGTGAGTCTTACCTTACTGTGAAGACAGTGCCTGTAACACAGACAAAATCTCAACACTATAGCTCATCTTCACATCACACAGACCCTATCCAGAGCACATGAAGTATACAGACTTAATTCATACAACACAGATTCTTCCAAAAGCATACAGCTTCTTCTCAGAGCACGTAAGTACTCTTCACAGCAAGCCTCTCTCCACAGCACAACAGTCCTGTTAAGATAAATACTACTCCTCATGTGTGCTCCCACCAAGGGAGACCTGGCAGACGAAGTAAAACAGATTTCCCTCACGTCACACTAACCTTTGCAAGAACATGCAGCCTTACCCACAACACACATCACACAACACACATCATGGGACCTTCAGCACAGGAGAGACTATCCACAGCACAGCATCACTCCACAGAATGCAGACTTCTTCCTTGAACAGAGACACCCAATCTAGCTCAGATCCTTTGCCGAGACAGGCAAACTCCCCAAAACACAAATTCTCCTGCCCGACAAACATCATTCCAATAGGACAGAGGCTTATTTCACCCTCCACACTTCTACTGTGCACATTTATGCCTTGCAACGCAGATTAAGTTTATGGTACAGAAGACACCATCAATGGTCTGGGCTCTGCTCACTGTACCACATAGCAATATAGAAGTATAACCCGAAGCACACAGGTCATGCCTTGTTAAACAGGATTTTAACTTAATACATGCACATATCCTACAGCACACCAGTTCATCTCGCCATGAACATACAGTGTAAAACTACAGTGCAAACACTTGACACATAGGCAGTCATTTGCTCACGTCACCCAAATCTCCTTCCAGATTTGCAGAGTTACTACTCAGTAAGGTACTCAAAGCCCCCTCCTACCCCCATCACAAAGGCAATCTACAATATTCATGCTCATCCCACAATACAGATATAAACTACATGTGAACACACTTCAGAACACAGCATTCCACGGCCAGGAATGCTCACAATTCTGTAGTAGCAATGTATTTCCTATACATCATTATCTTAAAAAAGGAACACTTCTTGCCATGGTTCAAGTCTAGACACATGCTCCCAAACACATTTGAATTCAGTGTTTAAGTGACTCTCATATTTATCACAAAGCACACAGGAAGTTTCACTGTTGTTTATAAAATAAGATATGCCCAGCCATGTATAGACCTTTATCAGAATGCAGAGTCTCCTATTAGTACACATACTTCCAACATAACTCACACAACTATTCCTACACAGTGACATGCACTGTTTCACGGATTAAGCTTAAAGTACAGAAGACACTCCCAAGCTGCTCAGGTCAAGACTTCCCCTATAATATACTCAGTCACAGCATATGTGTCCTAAAATTTATAGATAGACCCAAGAGTGCATAGATTTGCTCTACGTTGTGTAGTTACCTTATAACACTTATTTGTAATACAAATAACCACCTCCTATCGTGCAGATCTATAGTGCATATATTAACTGTACTTTGCATCATAGAGGACAGACATGCTTTATCATATCATTGAGCTACAATTCTGGCCTACAGCAGAGACACAGCCTGGTACCCATTAAGAGCAAGGCCTCTGGACCCAGGCTTCCTGGGCTTCCTCCTGATCCCGTTCTTTACTAACTGTCCCACCACAGGTAAGTATTTTTCTTTGTTCTTTAGTTTACTCATCTGTAAAACAAGGACGACAATAGTAGTTACTTTGGAGGATTACATGAATAAAATAAGAAAAGTCTAGTTATGTTTAGGATAGTACAGTGCCTGCTACCTGGAAACTGTTACATTTGTTAATTTTCATTACAGTCATCTACAACCCCACCATTGTTACTGAAGCAAAAATGCTTCTTTTAAGTATCTAAAATCATCTGACAATAGAGATTCACCTGACAACGCAGAGACTAGCCCCACAACACACAAAAATACTCTTCTGCATATGGACAATACTGTACAATACCCTATGCCCTGTAAGATACAGACAGCACACTAAACTAGAGGCCACTCACAACACAGAAATTTACAGTGGAATTAAGAAACATAGCCAGTGCGCTCTCTCTCTCTCTCTCTCTCTCTCTCTCTCTCTCTCTCTCTCTCTTTCTCTCTCTTTCTCTCTCTTTCACTCTCTCTCTCCTCCCTTCTCAACTCCCCTTCCCATGCCCTAAATAAACTTTATTCTATACAAAAAAGAAACATAGCCAGTAATGCATATGATTACTTCATATGTACACATCCACTTAAAAAACACAGCCTATATAGTACCCAGCTTTACCCCATATAGCAGAGATCTGCAATTCAGCATACATCTACATACCATGAACTATAATAATGTACTGTATGACAAAGATCATATTATATACAGATACCAATTCCAAAGTGTGTGGACTTCCTTGCTGTTCACAAATGTTTGTCTAAATTCACACTCCAAAATTTAGAGCACTACGTTTTAATGCAGAGCCCCTTATAAAAACTCGTATTTTATGCACAATTCATAAACAACTGTATGCTTCACACCTTATTATTTGCACACAAATCTGATTTACCTTAATGTATTCCCACATACAGGATCATATATCATATATCACATAGATTAAAACTATTAACTATCATTAAAATTGTGTGTATATGAGCATTCTGCCTGTGTGTATATCTGTGTACCATGTATATACCTGGTACCCACAGAAGCCTGATGGAATTACCCACAGAGATCTAATTAAGGTTCTGAGTTAAAGACATTCGTTAGCTATTCTTCAGGTGCTGGGAATCACATAAGTCCTCTGCAAGACTAGCAAGCTCTCTTAATCACCAAACCTTTTCTCAACCCTGCACCCCCCCCCCCCAGGTTAGCTTTTTAAGGCCTACAAATGTCCTATCAAACAGAGCTATCGTGAGCACTGGTGCTCTTAAATACACTACAATTGTATGACATGACGACATCTACGCAGAGTCACAATCTTTAGGTTTGGATTTAAACACCTAAACTCACAGAAAGGAAAGACATGCTTACAGTATAAAAGCTCATCCCATTGTGCCAATGTGGTACAAAAGAAGACAAGCCTCCACTCACATAAGCTCAACACTGAGAACACAAAACTTGATGCCTAACATTTAGACCCACTCTGTAGTACAAAGCTTGAACTTAGAACTCCAGTTGCTTAGGCTAGAATCCCTATCAATATTATTTTTATGACATAAGAAAGTTGGTTTTGACCTTCCTGTATTTTCTAAGCTACAAATTTAGGATAATAATGATTCCTGAGTCATAAAGGTCTTAAGAGAAACAATGAGTTAATGGTTATAAAGCCTTTATAATAGTACCTGGCAAAGAATTGCTGTCATTCATGTCATTGACACTGTTACTGATATTATTACTATGCACATACTGGACAACAATGGTAAAATTCAACCTAAAACAACAAAACATCCTCCTCCTCCTCCTCCTCCTCCTCCTCCTACACACACACACACACACACACACACACACACACACACACACGCACACACACACACAAATACACACATGGGGAGAGAGAGAGAGAGAGAGAGAGAGAGAGATCCATAAAGCACACAATCTTATCACAACTTATACTATACTTTGACCACTACATCTGTATTAACTATACTTACCTATCACATAGTGTCTACATAACATCCACACTTAACCACCTACCACTTAGACACACAGAGTAGTACGCACACAGCAGTGCAAAAATATAGAAGTTCATCAATGTAAAAATTCATCTTGTTTTCATTAAATGCTCATACACATGTCCCACTATAGATGTACATATGTGCAGCACAGAATACCACATTGGCTCTACAACTCAAATAACTCAGCTTAAACTCCTGAAAAGAATCCATCCCGTATAGATTTCTCCAAAATACAATGAACAGACTAGTTTCATAAGTCACAGAATTAAAGCTCTCACTACAACACACAGATTCTTCCTAGTGTCCAACTATATTGATTTTAGTAAAACACTGGCTTATCTCTACAATAAAAGGCATCATAAACATCAATATATTGGACAACACACATTAAATACTTACAGTGCTCATGTAGCCATCCATACAGAGAACTATTTCACCTCACCCAGACATTGCACATACTATGTAAATTGACTCTTCGCTGCCAGATGTGCTACCCAACATGGAATAGTCAGTCCCATTACAGCATACAGATTATCTCATTACAGCATACAGATTAGCAACACAGAATAACTTTTTTGTTACTATAACAGAAGCACACACAGTCTACAAAAGACACAATGCACAGCTATGCTCTATAGTACTTAGGTGTAATACAGACGATCAAAGCATACGCGAGAACGACCAAATACTCACATTATACAAATGTGCACACATAGGATTTTACTATCACCACATAGGCTACCTCCATGAAATGCTTCCTAACCTCTACAAAATCTAGGTTCCCACCAAAGAATAAGCAAAAAACCAACAAGGCACAGAACACTCTACTTCAACCAGAAAATATCCCCACAACACATAGAAACAGAACAAAGGACAGAAGAATACTAATGGCTAACACCCAAACTCATGTGAAACACAATGACTGACCTATCATACCCCAGACTCATGTGAAACACAATGACTGACCTATCATCCTCAGCATGGCCCACTATCGTCCATACTCAGTAGGCTCACTCCAGAAAACCTTGGTAGGAATGTGCAGACATAGCCTTTAATTAAAAATAAAGGCTGGCCTCTGAAACTATCTTCTTCACAGAGTAAACACTTTCAGGTACATAGAAAGTATGTCTAATTCATAGACACAAACAGGAGTACTTCACAATACTGAACTGCTGTGACACACTTAATACATGCTTCCATGCTTCTGTGCAAATAGAATCATCCCATGAGAATAAAACTCACCTCAGGAAAACGAGACTTTCCTCAAATGTCCTGAATTTGCCACATAATATGCATAATCTCCAGACAGCATCCACTAGTCCTAAACATAGACTCATGATACAAAAGTACCAAGAAAGAGCTGAGCAGTGGAGAATTCAAGAGGCCCTGGGCTTTCTCCCAACACTGAATAAAACTGGGTATGGTTTTATCTGTAACCACAGCACTCCAGAGATGGACAGAGGAGGACTAGACGTTCAAAGTTGTCCCTAGCTACATAGCAAGTTCAAACCCAACCTGGAGTGTGTGAGAACCTGGCTGATAATCAAACCAAACCAATTAAACAATGAGTCACAACATTGACAGCAACAGAAAAGTACTGGAAAAAATACACATAAAGTGCTACTATGCATAGACATTACCTCCTCAATGCTCATTTTAGTGAACTGACAGGAGATTCAGATCTGCACTATAACACACTTGCCATGCATAGTCAGAAATATCAGATATTAGTCAAATACTCCCAACTAACTCGACTTGCTTGCCTTCCTTTACATAATCTAGGTTCATCCACATCTAGCAACCTAGACTTGTCTCACAGAATGAGGTAATTGCTCAGAGCCTAAACACTATTCACAGCTTGCAAACTGACCAAAAACCTCAGCTGTGGAAAAGTCTTACATTTACTATATAAGCATTCTCCTTGATTGCATAAAAATCTTGGACAACATACCAAAATGGCCTTCAATTAACTTCAATGTACATACATTGTGCAATATTGCCATTCTTTCTGTAAGACTTAAACATATACAGAGATATGGATAATTTACCCCGACATGAAATTTTCCCATGGATACCCAGACTTATCTCCTATTAACTAAGATATCTTGCACATGGAATATAAGCCAGCAAAACTCAAACTGTCCCCATAAGCCAGGCATTCATTGTTCATTCTAGTCTTGCAATGGGGCATGCATACCACCCCTTCCTAAGATAGAAATGTCCTCATCTAACAGATGTTATTCCAAATGCAGACAGTTATCATGTAAAGAAAAATTTGACATTTTAACAAAAAAAGTTCACCTCATAATGAGCAGAAAGGCTTGAAACCAAACAGAAGAATCTTACTTGAATCTAGTCACCAGTACTCCGCATTACAGAAAATCACACAGCATGATCCATGCTGGTCCCACAATATATAGACATAGCAACAACACATTTATATGACTTAAAGATCCAGAATATCTTCAAAACATATATATTCACTATGAAATATTCGGATCAATACAACCTCCAGATGACTACCACAATGCATAAATACTGATGCATACAAAAGAATCCTACATAGAAACTGCACACTTATGCTTCCCTACTGGAAAGCTTATCGGCAGACTTGTGGCAAATTATGCAGATTCTAAAGTCATCCAGACTTTAGGCAAGAATCTGTACTCACTCTAAGTCCTAATGACAAAAATGCAGAGCTACTGAGGGTGAGAGATCAGTGGGCAGCCATTAGTGTAGAGCCTAAGGACGTGAGGTTGGTCTCTAGAACCTACACAGTGAGCAGAAAGAACAGACTCCCATAAATTGTCCTCTGAGCTCCACATATACACTGTGACATGTTTGTACCCCCTTCCACTAAAATAAATAAATGGTTCAAAGAAAGACTAAACCTGGGGCACTCAAACATGGATGCCACATGATGGTATGCCCTCAACACAGAGCTCTTACCTTCACTACACCAAAGCACATATTTTAAGACACAGATGGTGAGCAACACGCAGAAGCCACATAGCAGACATTATCCATGAAACCTAGAATTACCTCACACTATCCAGACATATATAGTGACATTCTGATTTATCCAACAGCATTGTTCCATATACAGAAATGAATCAAAACGTAGAAGCATTAATAAGATGCATGCTGCAACACGGGACATGCTCCACAACTCAGATTTTATATGACACTTAACACTTGTCCCAAGAAAGTGGAGAGATTCTGGATACCTGGCAGTGAAATATAAGACATAGATAAGCCTGACAATGCCCAAACTTTCTGTATAAGATCCACACTAGCCTTTGATAACACACATATCTTTGAAACCACTTACCATGGCCTCACAACATAAAGATATACCCATATATCACAACACATGGACACACTTAGAATATATATCCACTCTACACAGCATGGACTAGCCCCCATAGACTCTCACTGTAAAATACATTCATAAACAGCAAGCCATAGGTCTTTTACACCCAATAAAGAGTCTCTTATCATTCTCTTATCACATGGTTCCAAAATTAATACTGAACACCCGTACCCAGAAAACATAAATGTAACCCATTATAAACCCAAGTGGATTTCCCTTCCTTTCATACTAATTCATAGGTCACACTTATTCTACAACATCCAGACATACCCATATAGTACACTAATTCAAGCAATATTTAAATAACTGAGAATCTTGCAATGCTACAGAATTTTCCCTACAAAATAGAGAAATGTGACACACCTCCTCAAACTGTACACAATCTGTAGTATACAGTTTCTAAATGTTCTGTTTATGTCTTATAATATATAGTCTCGAAAATACAGATTCCTCAAAATCATACAGCACATCATAACACCTTAGAAACACTTCTCAAAACATACACTATAATAGGCAGACACACAAAATGTATTCCTGTTTTCAAATACACAGATTTGCTTCCCCCTGCCTACTTTTTGGCCAGCACTTCTAAGATATTTTACACAAAACCCATTTGGCTAGATGGGCATGTAGCTCAGTGGTACAGCACTTCTAGTGAGTTGGATATACAAATTTCTAAGTTTCTTCACAAATACTTTCAAACCAAGCCATAACAATAGCAAACTCCAAACAGAACTGAAGAATGTAAAAATAAAGCAAATAATCCCTAGAACAAAACAAAACAAAAAACCAGTCTTGCCTCACAATGTGTAGAGTTTATCCAAATTTCAAATTCATTCTGCAAGTATGGTGCTTCATCTCTATACTACAATGTGGAAATTTGCCACAAAGCAGGTACCTACTTCCTTATGTACCACAGCCATTAGAGCATCAGACACATAGACACTCTCCACAGCACCAAGAAACACTGTACAGCATTCTGTATTGCCTGAATGTATGAGTGTTGTAATGCATAAATTATTTCAGAACTACTGCCCTAATATCCAGTAACAATACCAACGTAATATCCCACATACAAGCTTTATTACACTACCAGCATATAGTTCCATCATAATTAATATACAACCTTATCTCAAGAAGACGGCATGAAGTTGGGAGAGAAGCATGCTGGGAACCTCTTTGGGGGAGTTGGAGAGAAGAAATACAGGTTATATATGATTATATTTCATTGTATGTATGTATAAAATAATTCTCAAAAATAAATTAAAAATAGTCCTTCCTCAAAGTGTATAGATTTGAAGTAGAATGCACCTGATATTATCTTAACAGGTAGATTTGCCTTAAAAGAAAATCTTGATTCAGAGTACTATAAAAACATCTTATATGGTCTGCAGGGAACCTATGATGTCTATCTAAACTCATTCCTTAACACCAAAACATTACCTATAAATCACAGGTAAGTTAATACACTATAAAATCTCTCTATAACAAACAAATGCACTCTACGACATACAATTACCCTACTTGGGAAAGAATAGCCCAATACACACATCACTACAATTTGTCTTACCACACAAGGCAGAGATATCTCACAATGTATAGACTAGCTCCATAATATATAGATAGAGGATATGATAACCAGACATAGCCTATGACAGAAAAACTTTCTGATAAACAAAACTGAATTTACATGTACAGAGTTTCCTCAAAATACATGCAATTACTCTGCAATATAAATGCTTTATAAGGAAAATGTATGTTTATCCACACAGAACTGCTACAGTCTTGGAATTGGCTCACAGAATAAATGCTTACAGCATGTTTTACAAATGACTCATCAATCATGCCCTTTATAGCACAGTTTTACCCTACAAAACACTATTGCTTCATCTGGGCAGATGCTGTAGTGTACATGCTACCTCCTATCACTACCATGACAAACTTTCCAAACAAAAGATACATTTCCCAATGTACAAAATACTTTCAAATTTCATGAATGCACCCAACAATAACAGTTGTCATATTTGTAGGACTTCCACTGTATCTACACTTACTCTGAAATGCCCAGGACCAAGTCACAGCCCATATCAGACTGAAAACACAGACTTCCACAACAGTCATACTCGAAAATGCAGAATTTGCTTACAGCTTTACATCATGCCATATCAGTCAGTGTGTGATCTGAAGTGCACAAGATCTGCATGTAAACATATATGTAAGGATCCTAATATACAAGTAGGAAGACATAGACACTGTAATTGACAGACATATCAAACCATACAAACTCAATCAGTAACCACCTAACAAAAAGGCTCACAATTCATGACACATTCAACATAATGACATGCCTCACAACACAAAAAAGTCTTTATTTCAACTTACAATACACAGTAAGGATCTATCACACCCCAAATTTACACGTATTCAGCCAAATTCTTTAGAACCCTAACAAAGCTCATACATATCTGTAATTAATCTATATATTGCGGACTTGTCTCATGGTGCACAGAACTGGAATGAGCCACAGCCATTAGAAGTGACATACTATGTGCAGGAAGAAACCCACGGTTGAGGTACTTCATCTCTAGTAAAGGAGAGTTTTACGTAAAGCAAACATATTCTAAAGTGCAAAGCTTAGCTTGTTCTAACAGAATTTGGAGTCAATGTATAAACTTCAAATGAACATTACTACAAATAACTTGAGCACATCTAGAAAATTATAGTCATGAAACCTATGGCTCCATTCAAAATAGATTGATCTCAGGACAGCTGCACAACACTCAGAATCCACATGTAACAGAGCCAGCCTGCAATCTATTGTGTTACTTCAGCTGGCTGCACTTGCTCCTTTTAAGTAACTTCACACTTTACACACATACTTTATACACATACAGACTAGCACCACAAATTCCCTCGGGGGGTCTACAACTTAACTAGCTTTTCAAGTAACAGCATTATTATTTAGAACATTTAGCACCATCTTTCTATCAGGAAGACACCCCATAACATGGATATGTGTTACCGTAAACTCTAAAGTACACAGGGACTGCCTTTTCAACAGGAATTTTTTTTACCACACGCAGACCCACTTCACCTTATCAGACTTGCCTAACCATACATAGAGATGCACTGGTAAGTACAGAAATTAATCCCTCCATGTGCAGGCTAGCTCCATGGTCTTCTGAGACCATGCATAGACACATAGCCTGATGGAGAAAAGGACTACATATAGAGATATGTAATCCACAGCATCCGTTTAGCATCCTACAGTACTTGCTCCACATTTGACATGCTCAGATTCAATTCATGAGACGAAACTATTCATACTACACTGAAACTCTAACAGTGTCTAACTTATATATGTTGGTATTCATATGCTTCAACTCACACAAACACAGAGGCACATTTGTGATTAAATACATGTGATAAACATGCTCATGTTTCATATATAAAAAGTTCTGTTCATCATTAAAACATTTAAATATACATGCGCACATAAAAACAAACACAAATCCTGACATGTGAGTATGCATTCAGAGATGCATACATCAATAAGACAAAAATGGACTAATGAATAGATTTATATATGTATAGTAATTTATTTATAGAGAGCTGTATATACAGCTACATTGGTCAAAGATATATAGATATGGATACACATATCTATGAAAATGTAAGTATGCAGACAGATATGCAGACACAGATACAAGAATGTTTAAAATTGATGCAAACTAACATATTTTTATAGCAACTCATTCAGATTAATACGAATTGCTAAGGTATATGATATCTAGAAACAGATTCACTGAAACCCAGTCATGAATAGAGAGCCAGAGTTGTACACACCCATATCCATATACGGTGATGACACAAAATTGTGTACAGAGGCAGAGATATATAAACACCCTTAAACGTAAGGAATATGGTGAACCAATTTACAAACACACAGTGGTCCATAAGTGTATACATATACAAGCACCGAAATATACAGATACACTCAGAAGCATATGCATCTATTAAGTTTCTGTTCACAGACATAGAAAATGTGCAACCATATTGAAAGTATACAGAATGCCTTCAAAGATATACACTTGATCACTTTTGTGCATAGTCATATGTGTAATGCAAACATTGATAGCCATTTATACCATAGAGGCAGACACAAAATAAATCCACAGACCAAGATATTTATTCTGTAGGCATCCACAACTCCATACATACTACATTCTCACATCTCAGATACCTATCTAGAGACGTAAATATTGACATATATATGCACGGATTCAGTCTGTACTATATAAATGCACTAATTTGCATGAAGATATGTCTACATAGGCATTCAGATATTCACATGGACACATATGTACACAAATATTAAAATACTAGAGCATACATATAACAGTTATTAAACATAAGTTAAGAGAACTACTGGCAAGAAAGTAAAAGTACACTTATGCAAGCATATTCTATGTATACACAGATACATAAACACAGGGAGGTTCACATATATGAACACAGGTAGTCAGCAAAGCATGTCCACACAGATAACAAATCCTACCCTACATTATATGGATAGATACATGCAGCGATAGATGTCAGTAACACAGATGCAGTTCTACAGGCTTTTGTACCAGCTTGGATGGAGATACACCGAGAATCTTATAAATGTGTGCACATGGTACTTTATAAAATGCACTTATTTATACTGACAAAATTAAAAGTGCAAATATGCAGAAATACCATACATTCTCATGCTGACCACATTGTCAACACAGAAGAGATATACATATATTTAAAAGTAACAAAATATATAAAATACATTTGCAGCTATGTGCAGATTTGTAACTGCACAAGTGTGTACAGATACCTCCTTACATGTTAACATTTGCACATGTTGCTGCATATACACATACCCTATCACAGTGCTCTACATATGGTCTCCTAAGCTTTTAATGGTATGCAAATTCTAAGCATACGTCAAATAGATCAGTGCACACATAGATATACATATGCCAAAATGAGTGTATAGATGCATATAGTACTTCATGCTACAAATAGAAGCAGACCTGAATATACACAGACACATGTGGATTTACATTGTGAAAACCCATAAATAGATATACAAACTTTTGAAACAAACTAATGCGTTTTAATGCGCCTTTGTGTTATTAGCTTCTTAGGAGCAACAAGTAATCAATCCCACTTAGCTGATTATACCATACAAATGTAGGTGTGGAAATTACCAGAAATATCTCTAAGACATCTTTAAGGCAGATGAATGTGCACACACACTTAAATATTTACAGTCATAGATATAATTCATATGGAAGCATAAAAATAAATAAACATGTATAGCCAAATAAAGAAGAATACACACATAACTATACCTACCCGCCACTAAAATACTGTACTTCAATATTTAAATGTTAGCTTTTGAAATTTAATACCAAATTAATTCTCATCTTCATCTAAGTTCTAGTACTACTGGCTCAGTGATGTGAGGCCATTTTTCTACCTTCTTCCCTGAGACATAGGAGTACCCGTAGCCCTTTCAGAATTCCTGGAGAGTTTGTGTAATGGAATGGCTAGCCTTGTGCTTGGAAGATTGTGCAGGGAGATGGCATTGCTGCTGGTTGTGTGTGTATGTGTGTTTGAGACAAATTGTTTAGCTACATAGGATTAGATTTTTTCCAACTATTTTGCATTGGATGACAGATATATTATTTTGTATTTATAAATGAACCAATAAAGATTAATCTGTTAATAAAAATAGAGTATGATCACAAACAAAGTCATTTCCTAAGTTCTCAGATATTGTAAGAATTTGCTTCTATCCTTGGCAAAAAGGCTCCAAATTTATGTTTTCTGGCATTGCTGCTATTGGTATTACTGTTTATTATTATTATTATCATTATCATTATCATTATCATTATTGTTTTTACAATTAAACTACATTGGTGAATCTTTAATGTCCATCTGTGAGTATTCTTTTTTTTTATTCTTCTCTCATACATTACATCCTGACCACAGTTTCCCCTCCATCCTCTCTTCCCAGTCCCCCCTCTACCTCCCATCTCTCCCAGATCCACTCCTCCTCCATTTCTCTTCAGAGAAGGGCAGGCCTCCCAGGGATATCAATCAAACATGGCTTATCATTTTGCAATAAGAGTAGGCACATTCCCTCATACCAAGACTGGGCAAGGCAACCCAGTAGGAGAAAAAAGTGTTTCTCCTTTAAAAGCAGGTGAAAGAGTCAGTCAGCCCCAGCTTTCACTGCTAGGAGTCCAATAAGAACCAAATTTACACAACCAAAACATATATTCAGAAGACCTAGGAGTACCAAGGTCAGACTCATGCTGGCTCCCTGGTTGTCACTTCAGTCTCTGTGAGCCCCTATGATTCCCTGCTTAGTTAATTCTGTGGGTTTTCTTGGGGTGTCCCTGATCCCTCTGGCTCTTATAATCCTTCTTCCCTCTTTTCTAGAAGATTTCCTGAGCTGCACCTAGTGTTTGGCTGTGGTTCTCTGCTTCTGTTTCCATCATCCTCGATGATGGTGATGATGATAGTGATGGTGATGGTGATGGTGATGATGATGATAGTATGGTGATGGCGATGGTGATGGTGATGGTGATGATGATGATAGTGATGGTGATGGCGATGGCGATGGTGATGGTGATGGTGATGGTGATGGTGATGGTGATGGTGATGGTGATGGTGATGGTGATGATAGGCTCCTGTCTACAAGTATAGCAGACTATCATTAGGAATCATTTCATTGACTTTTTTTCTGGTCATGTTTGATTTTATCCTAGGTCTGTAGCCTAGGGTATCCTAGGATATCCGGTCTCTGGTTCCAGGCCCTACAGACAATATCAGGCATGGGTTCCTTCCTGTGGCCTGGGTCTCAATTTGGACCAGTCATTGGTTGGCCACTCCTACAATTTCTGTGCCACCAATTTTACCCCAGCCCATTTTGCAGACAAAACTAATTGTAGGTTGAAACTTTAGTGGCTGTGTTGTCCCAATTCTTTCACTAGAGGTCTTGCCTGGTTACAGGAGATGGTTAGTTCAGCCTCCATATCCTGATTGGTAGTAATCTTAGGATCAACATTGTAGATTCCTGGGTGTTTCTATTGTCCTCGGTTTCTATCTTCCCTTCCCAAGAGGATTCATGTATCCCCCCTCTTGAGCCCTCCTTGTTACTTAGCCTCTCTGGGTCTGTGGATTGTAGCATGGTAATCCTTACTTCTAGCCAATATTCACTTATATGTGAGTACCTTGTTTGTCTTTCTGGATCCGAGTTACCTCACTCAAGATGATTTATTTTTCTATTTTTTTTCCCTATGGGACCTGAGATTGAAGTAGCCGCAGTGCAAGACGGAAAGAGGGCTTCGTGCACGGTGTGCATTTGCCACCTAGTGACCACATTGAGTAAGTACAGTATTTATGCATCACCTCAGCTGGTTCCACTATTTAACCTTGTGAAAAGCTATATGTGTTGTTAGCAGACATTACATTATAGTGCTTTCTGCTATATCCTGACATGCAAATAGTAATCCAATAAAATTGTACCTTTTCACACAAAAATAGTCCCTATTTCATTCTTTCTGGATTTTCCTGAGACTATTCTCTACCAGTTGTCTTTATACCTACTAATAATTTGTCACTTAATAGCACTTTGAAACAGTTAGAAAATACTTCACAGTTGTCTTCAAACTAGCATCTGAAATTTATCATAAATTTAAACATGCACAAAGCTGTCATTACTATATTGTAAATATGTCGATAGTTATACTCAAAAGCAAATTAGTCACTTTAAAAAATAATCAAAGTAAAACACTGTTCTAACTTGTTTATTTAAAAGAAAAAAATGACAAAAAGGTCTTTTGGCAGACAGAAAATTCCCCCGATTTTCTGTCTCCTTGAAATAACCAATTCACTGTACTTCCTTCACACAATTCATTATAATGTAATATAATTTATGTTTAAATGCCTTTTATTGGTGACTCTACCACACAACTACTGAAAATATATGGGAATTGAAATAAACTTTCTTGTGAGTTTACGCCTCTAAATATTATGATTTTTATTATTAAATTATTTGTACTGAACGTTTGGTCTGAAGAGAATAGAATATTACGTGTTGGTATATAATGAGTAGAAGTGAAAGTAGAATTGTCTGTGCCTCTCTTAAGTGAACATGAGTGTATTTTCTCCTGATTAGTTCACTGCTCTGAGGATGACTATTATTTCTAATCTCCCCACCCTTTCTTTATTCTACTGGGGATTGAACCTTTGGCCTTGCTAGAAAGTTGCCGTGCTACTGAGCTATATTCCTGGTCCTTATTTTTAATTTTTACAGATATGAGAACTCAGGTAACTTTGTTCATGTAAATGATTTAAAAGGAATGGGATGAGGATCTAAGTCACAAGTAAAAAACTGCACAGTGATTTATTTATTACCCAAGCCAGTTCTTAGTATGAAGTGCTGGTGTGCTCCTGTAGTCTCAGTACTTGGAATTGGAATATTTTAGAGGAAGAGGAAGAGGAAGCAGGAATTTTAAGTTTCAGGATAATGCCAGCTATGTAGTGAGACCCTGTCTCATAAAACGACTTTTCAGACGTGAATCTATACAGAGGACAACTTGAGAAGAGGAAGTGACAGGGTGAGAGGACAATGGGTAAATATGGTAAAGACACATTACATTTATGTATTCATAAAATGCATTGTGTTTATACTAATGAAAAATAGATAAAATAGAAAAAAGAACCAAAAAACTTCTTGAACTGAAAATATTTTTCAATGATTTTTAAAAATTAGTACATTTTAAATAGATAATAGCATCTCTAATTTCATGAAAACAAGAAGTCCTGCGATTTACAAAGGCTTGTACTGAGGCAGCTGATTCTTTTTCAATTTCTAGGAAACTGTCTCTGCCAGTATTTACCAAATGACTACGAGATTCATTATACTTTTATTTGGGGAGCATTTAATTTTTATTTTTTCTCCCTATGCTTACAATAGATTAGGAGAATCAAAATGCATAGATCAATATGTGCTTCCCAAAGCAATAATTTTAATAAACTGCTTTGAAATTATTATATACTTTAAATATAAAAACTTGAAACTATAGATTCAAATCAATTTTATACAAAGTATTCCATTATAACTTGATTGGAAAAGGCATAGTTCAGGTCACGATAAATAACAAAATCAGAATTACTTTTAAGAATATCAGACTTAATTTTTAATAAAAGTATTAATATATATTTTAGAATAGTTATCAAGACAACAGAGAAATTAATTAAGGAATACTTAATGATAGATATCAAATTAAGATAAGAGTGACATATTTTATCCATTTAAAAATTATTTTAGTTCTGGTACACAATTTTAAATTAAACCATGTAATATATAACTGAGATTATGAGAGATGAATCAGTGAGTCTGATCTCATGTATAGTTTCCTTTGGTAAATATATATGCATTTGTGTTTAAAACATTGCTACTGAGTTTATAGGAATTGTTGATTGTACATAGTGTTTCTTTAATTCATAAACTTTTTTGACTATGGAATTAAACTTTTCAACTATATTTTGTTATATGGAAGTGTATCTCTTCTTAAAACGAGTTAGCATTTTAAATTTATAATGTAACGTAGATAATGAGGTATTTTTAAGATGAAATGAGAATTGATTTTAATTGGAAAAGATATCATACAATATAATCAGAAAAGGTTTTTTTTTTAACTAATTTAACTGAAAAAAAACTTTTTCTGCATATACATGTTTTCCAGCATAAACAATTTTTAGTGCTGAAGAACATCCAATTACAGTTAGAAGAATCCACTAATGATAGATACTGCTGTTTATTAGGTTTATTGCGCTCGAGTGAAAACTGTGATTAATATTGGTGACAGCTGGAAAACCTTCGGACGTCCTGCGCCATACTGGTCATTGATGTGTTTCATAGAGATCAGAGCTGTGTAGGAATATTAGGTGTTTCCTTCCTTTGGAAGCTTGCCTGGTGCCTTCTATTACCATGAGAGCTAGTTCTCAAGGAGAAGGCCTTCAAGGCAATTCCAGTTCAAAGGCCTCTGGGCCTTGGGTCTGAAACTTAAGGATTTTTTGGTGGTAAATCTTATGGGCTGTTCTTTCATACGTGCAGATGGTCTTTATGCTCGGTTTACTGCTCTGCTGTTACTTTTGAAATTCTTGATGTGTTTTGAACAAATGGTTCCATATTTGTATGCTGTACCATGCCTCACAAATTATATAGCAGTTGCTATTCCGAAGAAGATACTTGTCACTAAATAATTAACTGAAGTTGCTCAACTAAAATGAAGCTTCACTTTTCTGACATTCTTTACTGCATTTTGAGCATTAAAGAAGAATGGTTATGCTGTTCAACAGTACTTTATATCGCCTTTCCATTGTATTTTTGACACCATGAGGGGTATCTTCTGTATCTTTATTTTGTCTTCCATAAAATATCAATTGTATTACACTTAGCTTCCTTGATACCATGTAAAAGTAATAGTTGACTCAAGTTGAAATTTCTGTGGAAGTACTTTGAGATCTGGAAAGGTTGATGCATATGTAAAATTATCCAGTCCCTTCAAAAACATGGAATGGAGGTACTAGCCATCTGCCTGGGTCCTGGAGGCCTCCTTAGTCTCAGCATTGAAGACAACATGGCTCATGACAGTAGAACTGGTATCCTAAACTCCTTAGAGCTAGATAATCAATTTTAAAATTTGAAAGCCCAAGCAGGCCACATTACTGTTGTTAAAAGGTTTGAATCCAGGCATGAAGAAAGTTGACTGAAAAGCAGAGGAGAGGAAATACATCCTGGAAACATACTGGGAACACCTAGGTCATAGTCTTAAGCACTAGGCTTGGAGGGAGAATACCAAGGGTGTCATCCATTGGACACATACATACATTTCCTCGTGGCGCCAAAGGGCATTCAGAGGAAAACCTTTTCCATAAAATGTGCAAGCTCACATTCCTGGGTGGAAATGAGAAAAGTATATACAGGAGACCTTGAGAAGTCCAGGAGATAACAGCTGACCACACACAGCCTATATATGTAGCACGGGGTTCTTCTAAACACTTGTAGATTATTTCTAGGTCATCTTGGCACTGTTTTATGTTTCTGATGGGAGATATGGGAGAAAGTAATCAACTGTTTACTGATTCTCACACTGTATCTTCTGTTTTGCTGACCAAAGGTTCACTGCATTGCTCTCTGCTCCTTAGTGCTGATTAGGCTTGGGATTTAACTTAATTGCACTTTTCTTTTCTTTTTTTTTTTTTCCGGAGCTGGGGACCGAACCCAGGGCCTTGCGCTTGCTAGGCAAGTGCTCTACCGCTGAGCTAAATCCCCAACCCCTAATTGCACTTTTCTATACCTTCATATCAATGGGAAATTCCTGAATTCTCTTGGTAAGGCTTTATTCAGAAGACTTTCCAAGTGGAACTGTGCTCTATGAAAGTTTAGTGGAAAAAGTGTGTGTGTGTGTGTGTGTGTGTGTGTGTGTGTGTGTGTGTGCACGCATGTACATGTGTGTGTATGTGTTGTGATTTAAAATACTTAACAAAACTCATGAAAAAATTCTTTGTTGAATATTTAAATGCCACCAATTACACATTTTAATATGTATGGCACTTAGTTTGATTAATATAAAGTATAACTGTAAGGATTCTATAGGGTCCCTCTCCCACTGAGGCCCATCCATGCATTCTAAGTAGGGGTGGGAGGGATTCGATGGCAGGAAACAGAGACAGAGACTGCCCCTGCTCCCCTTCTTAGGGGATCCACAAAAAGACCAAGCTGCACATTGCTACAAATCTGTAGGAGATCCAGGTCCAGCTCCTGCATGATTCCTGAGCAGTTGCCCAGGATCTATGAGCCCAATGGTACCAGGTTACTTGACTCTGTCCGTCTTCTTGTGGTGTCCTTGACCCCTCTGACTTGTTGACTTCTATCCCTGACTCTTCCACAAGACTTCCCAGGTTCTGCCTGAATGTTTGGCTGTGGGTCTCTGCATCTGCCTCCATCCGCTGCTGGATGAAGCCTCTCAGGAGACAGCTATGCTCTAGCTTCATGTCTACAAGCATAGCAGAGCATCAATATAGTGTCAGGAGGTGGTTCTTTCCCATGAGATAGATCTCAAGGTTGGGCAGTCATTGGTTGTTGGTTCCCTTAGTCTCTGCTCCATCTTTATCCTTGCATATTTTTAGGCAAAAGAAAATTTGGGTTGAGGGTTTTGTGGGTGGATTGATGTCCTCTTCGATCCTGTGGAAGTCCTGCCTGGCCACAGGATGTAGCCACTTCAGACCCTATATCCTCCTCTGAGAGGCATCTAGGCTAGGGTCACCCCCATAGACTATCCATATCCTTTCCCATCCCAGACTTCCAGTTAGTCAGCAGAGTTGCCCCCCCCCACCAATTTCTATTCTCACCCCCAACCAGCCCTCTCTCACCCCCCCACCTGATTGCCATCCCCATTTCCTTCCTCACCTTCTCTCCCACCATTTCCCTCCCTCAGTCCACCTCGATGACTATTTAGTTTCTCCTTCTGAGATTCGCACGTCCTCCCTTGGGACCTCCTTATTACCTAGTTTGTTTGGGCTGTCTTTCATTTTATGGTTAATTATGACCACTTATCAGTGAATACATACCTGATATCTCTTCCTGTGTTTGCATTACATCACTCAGGGTGATATTCTCAAGTGGTCTTTTTGAGAGTCTTAGTCTCTGATTTTCTACTACATGTCACTTGTTTTGACAATGCAACCTCTTTTATGTCTCCCCCATTACTATAATATTAGAAGGAAACATTACAAGCTGAAAAGCAGAGGGAAACATCTCCCAAATACAGTGTTTTTGTTTGGTTGTTTTTTTCTAGATTTTTAATCATGTTTTTAAAGAAGAAAATAAAATATTTAATGTATTGAGGCAAAACGTTTTAGGGTGGATAAAAGACTAATTTTGTTACTGGGTATGATGCTGCATTTTTGTAATGCCGGCTAGTCAGCACTGATGTGCAATGATCATGAACTCAAAGCTCTCCTAATATATAAAGTAAGTTCAAAGTTAGCTTGGGAAATTTACTAAGACACTGACTCAGAAACAAATGTAAAATGCAGAGTATAAATATGGCTCCCAGATGTAGTGACTGTCCAGCATGTGGGAAGTCCTCAGTTTGGTAGTCGGTATTTAAAAATATAAAATTTTGTTCTCATTATTTTTATGTTTCCTTAGGTTACATGAGGCTGTGTCTTTTTCCCCCTTATGTCTTAAACTTATATATAGCTACAGATGTGAGGAGATTCTGGTTTTGGAGAGTAGTTTATACTTAATATAACTGTTCTTTAAATGACCATAACAACTTTTCTTTTTTATATTTTTATTGGTTATTTTACTTATTTACATTTCACATATAATAATTTTTCTTTCCTTTTTCTAAATTTTTTAAATTTAAATTTATTTTTCTTATTCACTATACTTCCTGCTTACATCCAATCCTGGCCTTTCTTTTCATTCTTTTTTTTTTTTTCTTTTTTCCCGGAGCTGGGGACTGAACCCAGGGCCTTGCGCTTGCTGCAAGCGCTCTACCACTGAGCTAAATCCCCAACACCCTGGCCTTTCTTTTCATGCACAGTTCTTGTGAGCATGGAAAGTAAGAGATAATAGATTTGCTGTGTGTTCTGTCTTGATTGGTTGTGGCATAGGATGGTTGTTCTCAGTCAGCTTCACTAAGAGCTTCCTTCTTGCTGAAGAAGTAGAATTATTCATCACAATTCCTTTATAAATTACAGAAAGAAGGCAAAAGAGAAAGAGAATGATAGAAGCAAATGAGAGATGATATTTTTAACTATTTGAAGGATATTTTAGGTTTTGCTGCTTTAAAACCATGTCCTAGGGCAGGCATGTTGGCTCAGTGGAGATAAGCTCAGTTCAATTCCTGGAAACCACATGGTAGGAGAAAATTGATTCTTTACAAATTGTCCTTTGGTTCCACATATATGTATGTGCACAAGCACTTGCAGGCACGCATATTCATATATTCTCCCTCTCCCTCTCCCTCTCCCTCTCCCTCTCCCTCTCCCTCTCCCTCTCCCTCTCCCTTTCTCTCCTTTAAAAGGAAGTAAACCCTATAATTTGTAACAAAAAGGAGTTAGTAGCATTAACTGACACAAAATTACATAATCTCACAAGTAGAATCTAAAAACATTGAACTCAAAGGCATATTGAGTAAAATGGTGTTTACCAAAGGCTGGGGTGGGAGCAGAAGGTCAAAGGGCAAAATCTTTGGCTTATAAGTATAAACTCTGGAGAGCTTTTATACAACTACAGTTAATAATACATTGTATATTGCTAGGAGACTACATTTTAATTATTTTATGTTAAAATTGATAAGCATGTCTGTTAAATTGTTATGACTGTCATTCCACAGTGCATACATTTTCAAGATGTCATGTTATAGAGAATAAATACCTTTAATATTTTCTTCAGTTTAAAACACCTTTAAATTACGTGATTGAAGAATATTTATTCTGTGGTATGAGACCTGACAACTTCCTGGTTTGCCAGTAAAAATACATTTGAAGGTGCTTCGGTATCTTTTTAGGGCTGGATGAACTGTCTGCTGAGGTGGAATTCCAGAGTATATAAGAAGATTAGCTGTGCATTTAATGCAGGGTATTAAGAGCTTCCTAAAAGAAGATTAAGTCTAAACGTATTGCAGTCTGCTAATGCGTTTAATTAATGTTGCTGACAATTTTGCCTTTTCAGGTTTTTCACTGAAACCTGTGCTTGTGACTCCTAACACAACTGTAGGGATTAAGAACTTTTAGAGTGCCTTACTGTGATCTGCTTCTCTGTGGGAACTCAGTAAGCTGCCTACATATCTGCCCACACTGGGAGCCCTGGCAGCGGCTAGGGTGTTAGTAAGACAAAAGGGAGGTGAAACAGCATTGGCCAACAGGAAGTGCGATGTTTGCAGATGTTCCTTCGCCTTTGTACCTTACCCTCTCTATCTCCTTTCCTGAATCCCTTGATGATGATTAGAGAGAGGGGCACTTAAAAAAACTCCTAATGAGAACTCTCACCAGGTCCTCTCCCGGACCTTCCAGGGATCCTGGAACTGTGTCCTGTTGCTTGGGTTCCTCTCCACTCTGTAGAGTTTTCTCCCACTCCATGTACTGCTGTCTTCGTCCACTGTGCTCTTTTTCATTGCTTCGGTGGTTCAAAATATATCCCTTTCATCAAGACTCACCTCAAATTCTTCTCTCCTCTTGTGATGGTTTCTATACGCTTGGCCAAGGGAGTGGAACTATTAGGAGGTATGGTCTTGTTAGAGGAAGTGTGTTACTGTGGGCGTGGCCTTTAAGACTCTCCCCCTAGCTGCCTGGAAGTTAGTCTTCTCATAGATGAAGTTGTAGAATGCTTAGCTCTACCTGCATCATAACTGCATGAACTGCTGCCATGCTCTTCCCTTGATGATTATGGACCTCTTAACCTGTAAGCCAGTCCCAATTAAATGTTGTCCTTACAAGAGATTTGTATTAATTGCATTGACAAAAGAAGTCTGAAAAAATCCCCAGGAGAGACTTTGTTCTCTGGTTAAGTCTCCTAAAGAGTGGTTTGAATAAGCATAGCAAGCTTAGAAAGGAAAAATATATAATCTGTGGTTCAAGTATTAAAGGGGCACCAGGAAGTGAAATGGAGCTCAATCCTGTGTTCAAGGATGTTAAATTAAATTAAGGGACTGGTGACCTTGGGGCAAGATCCTATCTAACTAAATTTAAGTCCAGAAGGCAAAGCACATCCAATCTCTTGAGTTCAAGGCCAGCCTTGGGCAGAACAAGTTCTAAGTGAAGAAAGCTTAAATCTGAGCATGGTGCCATACACCTTTAATTCCAGGAGACAGAGCCATGCAGATCTCTGAGTTCAATGTCAATCTACAGAGAAAGTTCCAGGACAGCCAAGATTAAGCAGTGAGGAAACAGAAAACTGGTTAATAGAATAAGGGGGGACATGTCCCAGCCTCAGCAAGCAGCAGAACTTGGTAGCTTTAGCTGTGTGGCTCTGGCTTTAGAGTCAAGAATAGAAGTGGCTACTGGACAATTGATGGTGGTTGGCTGGAGCTAAGAAATTAGTTGTGGTTAAGAAGAGGCCAGCATCATTAAGGTGAAATCATCTGGGAAGTGTTTTCTGAGAACACAAACGTGCTGTGTTTCAGAGATAGCCAAGGTTGTACTGAGTGCTGCAGCTGAACTTGGTAGTATCTAAGAATTACCCAGGTGGTAATGGTTTTGAAGGTAAGAAGAGGACATGGAGAGCAACTGAGGCTTGGTACTGTGAGAGGTCATGGAAAGCCATTGGTGAAGGTGCAGCCTCAGTTGCAGTTGACAGCTCAAGACTGAAGGAGTCATGCAAAGAAGTTGAGGCTTGGCATCATGAAGAGAGCCTATGAGAGAATATTGGTAAAGCCTAGTTGTAGTTGAAGACCCTAGTTTATTGGAGATGCCAGTACCGTGGGATTATTACCAAGAACACCAGTGCAGTGCAGTGGAGTCAACCAGAGCCTAGAGTGCTGCAGAGGGCAGAGCTGGAGATGGGACACAAGGCCTTTGGAGGAGCCCAAAAGATGATGTGTGGATCACACACATTGAAACAAAATGCTGTGAAGTTGAAGTTGACTTGGAGAATCTAAGATGTTAAAAATGCCAGAACCATAGAATACCTGCCGAGGAAAGCTGATAACAGGAAGTGGAACTAGTCCAGGAGAAAGAAGTTTTTTTATAATCAACAAAGATGAAAAAGGAGTTGAAGGTCAAAAGGCCACTTTGACGTCAGACATGGAGATGCAGAGTTTGGAGTTTGCCCAAGTGGTTTCCTCTCTTGATTTACTGGTTACAGTTTAATGATTGTATGAATCTCAGAAAAGACTTAACTTTTAACATTGTTGAGACTGCTATAGACTATGGAGACTTTGGAAATTGGAATCAATGTATTTTCTTTATTGTGCTATGGCTAGGTATGACCCCCATAGACTTATGTATTTCAACATGAGGGCCAACATGAGGGGCAGAGAATAGAATGAGATGTTTTGTATATGCTTGGCCCAGGAAGTCACACTATTAAGAAGTGTGCCCTTGTTGGAGCAGGTGTGTCACTGTGGGCTTCGGCTTTAAGACCCTCACCCTAGCTGCCTGGAAGTAAGTCTCCTCCTAGCCGCCTTCAGATAAAGATGTAGAACTCTTAGCTGCTTCTGCACTATGTCTGGTGGCATGCTGCCATACTCCCACCTTGTTAATGGAATAAACCTCTGAACCTGTAAGTTAGCCCCAATTAAATGTTGTGCTTACAAGAGTTGTCATGGTCATGGTGTGTGTTCACAGCAGTAAACCCCTAACTAAGATACCTGTTACCTATCCACTATAAACAAGAAACCAAATCTTTAGTAATCTCTTCTGTTTCAGCTCATCATGATCAATAGCAATACCTCAAATGGCTGTCAGTTCCAAAGTCAAAAGGAAGAGAGGGAGGGAATGAAGCCCCTAAGCTTATATTAGGAAATGACTTCGCATCACTGCCATGAATAACCTTTGGCTGTGCCTGTTGGTTCTACTGCTATGTTCAAACATTTGCTTGTTACCTTCATTATATGGAATATGTATAGTGCAAGGTTTTCTGGGCTCTTGGAAATCTCCTTGATAAAGATCCTTTTATTGATATGTCAAATATTTAAACATTTCTAAGCATATCATATATTCAGAAGGATGTTTTTCATTTTTTCTTTTGCAGAAAATCACAGCAAATCATACTGGTTAGTATATAGTTTAATAAGCCAAATGCATCACTATTTTGGGTAGTTGGGGATTTCTTGAACTTCTGAGAAATTAAAGTAGAATTAAAAATTCTTTTTAAAAAAATAGAAGTTAAAATCCTTTGCTAGATATGGTAACTCATACATACAACCTCAGCACTCAGAAGGCTGATTCAGGAGGCTTTTTGTGAGTTTGAAGATAGGTTAGAGGTTTATAGTGAGTTCCAAGTGAGTCTGGGATACAGAATGAGGTCTTTTCTCAAAACCAGATCAGGCCCTTACTTCCTGATTCTAAACATTGAAGTATATCAGAACTGTTGGATTTCCTCTGTAGCCTGTATGTCCATTTCTGCCCCAATTCAAACTGTAGTGTTCTAGAAATTAATTATACAGATACAAATCAATAGTGAGATGTGTAGTTTTCTGTAATATTAGGTAAAATATACCTTTGAAAACTAAAGTTTGATTTTTTTCTTTCAGTGATGTATGCGTTCTCTTTCAAAAGCATCTAAGTATTTTTAGAGTAGAAGCTGTACCTTCTTGGAGGGTCTTAGCACAGTGACTTGTGTGGGACTGACTTATCAGTTGATGAATACATGAAATTGTGTGTTTGTGTGTGTATGTTTATATTTGTTGGTAGGTATCTATGTGTTGGCTGTTTGCTCAGTTATGTGGTAGAACAATGACAAGCAATAGATAAACCAATACTGATTGAAACAGAATTATCTCCAGGTCATCACCAGCAAATGACTAAGAATAATTGAAGAAACTAAAAAGGACTCAAGCACATTGACCCAAAGCTCTCTTTAATACATACAACTCCATGTTAGGGAAGCACATGTTGATAGTTACTAAGAGTCATTTAAATAAAGACTTTTTAGTTACCATGCATTCCTGAGTATCAGGCAGGTGGCTATTTGTATTTAAGTGACCTTTACTGACTCTTTTATCTGAAAACAGATGATAGACTAAAGAGGTTGTATAACCAACCAGTGGTCTGTAACACCCCAGATACTCTTTTGTTTAATATAAGGCTGTTAATGAGGCATCGTATTGTTCCTAGCAGATGTGTGGATTGTTCCAGAAATCATTCACTCCATTCAACTAGAAACCCACTGAGTTAATTCGCCCCTTTAGCATCCCATTCTTTGTGTGCTGAAATTAATGGCTGAAGAGGCATCAAATAATTTGTCTAAAGCCCAGTATATTCTCTCTCTCTCTCTCTCTCTCTCTCTCTCTCTCTCTCTCTCTCTCTCTCTCTCACACACACACACACACACACACACACACACACACACAGAATGAAAATTGAAAATTAGCTATTCCCACAAAAAATGAAAAGCTGCTCTGATAGATTTGACTGAATGATATTGCTACTGACATTTTTTTTTTTGTTAAACAGTAAGTCAGTTTCTTTGTTTTATTCCTCATTGGGGAAATAATTTTCACTAATCAAGAGAAGAGAAAGTTTAGGAGAGATGGCACCTTTTCAACTACCAGTCCCTTTCAGGATTTCGAGACCTGATATTCCAGAGTCTTTGTGCTGTCACTAGTAATAAATCTAGTCCTGGATAAGTCTTCCACCCTAGGGCCTCAGCCATCTTGTAAAGAGGTAAGGGAGTTGGTTAAATGCCATTGGAACTCTGTAACTCTGAAACATTTTTTATTTTTATCACTGTAGGCAATGCCATTTCATAGGGGTAGTCAATAAGGACATGTTCTCCAGTATAGAAGATGTGATAAAGAATATGTAAAAATGTCCTGCATGTATGTATACTACATTTAGGTCTAGATTGCACATATGGCTTTCTGAGTCTGGCAAACATAATGATTTCCAATTCATCCATTTTCCTATAAATAACACAATGTTACTTTTCTTTATGGCTAAATGAAACTTCATTGTGCACACACATCACATTTTCTTTAAGCATTCTTCCAATGAATTAATTTCTTCATAAGGCCCTAATTGTGTTATATTAAAGAAATGACATTGTGTTACATGAATGCAACAGGTGCTTATAAGCCTAAGTTACATAGCTCCTGAATGAGTGGGAAACACAGTATTGAGCTAACCTTGATCTTAGTCACATCTCAAGAGCAAAGGCCTTGTGCTTAGCTCTTGATTTTTTTTTAAGTCAAGCATATAGTAGACTTGAATCAATTCTGTCTTAGCTGCCATTTCTTGTTTGAATGTCTGATGATAAGTTTAAAGTATCTCATCTGGATTGCCAGAGAGATAGATGGCACTTCTTAATGTTTTCAGGAAGGAAATTGGGCTCAAAAATTGTTACCATCTTCACAGTTAAGGGGACTGTATTCATCAGATTTTCCTGACTGTTTTTTTTAATGGAGGGCTTTCTGAACCCATAAGAGAATTAAGGAGGTGAAGACAGAAAGTACAGTTTCTTCAGAAGTGAACTGATTTAAGAAACAAAGCAAGCAGCATCAGTTCCATGGTTTATTTTCCAGACTTGCCCTCCCCTCCAAAGGTCACCCTCTCTGAGATCTGCCATCCCTTTTTACTCAGGGGACCTCAGTTTCTTGAGGTTGGGCCATCTCCAAGAGCTCATGCCAAGGCAGGAGCTGTGGCTCTTTCTGATAATACTCTGAGCTGTGCTGTCTAGTGAGGTGGTGTGGATAAATAAGGTTTGAGTCCTGGTGATGAATTTAGAATTAATATTAAAAATAACTAAAATATCTGGGATGCCAAAAATCTGACTTAAAAATATGTCTTAAAATTCTGATCATCCTACAACTTTCTGTCTCTATAGGTTCTTGAAGAAAAGGTGTCAAACAACAATAATTATGAATGTAGAAAGGTAGTGTAACTTACTCCAGTAGTGATGGCATGTCAAATTCAAGTTCTAGTAATTAACCCTATGTGTCTTCAGTACCCTGACTTACCTTTGCCTAAGAATTATGATTAAATTCTTCTTCCCTTAGCTAAAATTAGCTAAAGGGTATATGCTATCTAAATTATTTTGGAAAGGCCTCTGCTGTTTCTTGCTATGTGACATTAGGCAATAATTTTTTGAGGTCCCCTGGTAAAATAGGAATAATAATAGTATCAGTTACATACTGATATCATATTATGATAGTGAAGATTTTGTGAGTTACATATTTCCCACACCTTGCAGTGAAGTACTAACAGTTGCAGCCGAAAAAAGGTGGAATGAATAAATGAGGAAATACTTTAATTCTGCTGAGGCAAGTACAAGCTTTCAGTGGTACCCTCATTTCAGATCTGTCCAAAAGCATCTGCTTTTAGTCTAGAAGGTTATTGTCAATGCCTAATTTCCCATATCAAATTATTAGATGCTTTATATCTCTAGTTTCTTGGCCTTTTCATATATGTGAGGAGAAATAGAGCGAGAGAAATTATACCAATTGCCATTGAGTCTTATTCTGCTCATGGTACATACTTTATATTATGGAGACATTTTACAAGATCAGATTGTACTCAAACCTCAAAAATGACCAATATATATTTATATTAAATATAATTGAAATGAGCATTGAATGGTGAAATATATGCTAGGGTGGCAATCTATCATATGTTAATGATGCATTAATTAATCAAATGCATATACATTTGAATACTTGGAGAAAACTTATTTTCTGAACAGCTTATATAACCCCTCCTGCCAAATAAAATATATGTTAATGACAAGCTAACTCTCCTTTAAGGTATAACTATAAGACAGTAATTGAGGCTCTTTCTTTGTTTCTTTCTTTCTTTCTTTCTTTCTTTCTTTCTTTCTTTCTTTCTTTTTTTGTAATGTGAAGTTTCAAAACGGTATCATCCCTTTATACTCAGGACTGATATTCTGAAAGCTACTATCATACAATAGTCATAACCTACACCAGCACATTTCAATGAAGTTCTAGAGACAACAAAATTGGCAAGCTCTTGTATTTAGATGTAGTTGTGCCTGTGGTGAATAAAAGTGACATCCTTTGAAGTTAGGTCAAGTGTAGAGTGATTCCCAGCGGCATGTGTCAATGGAATTCCAATTAGAGAGCCGGATCACCTCCACAGCTTCATTGCATTGATTTTTAATCCCATGAATAGTTTTCTTTAGGCATCTCCATCATAGGAGCTCTATGAAATGGGGGGCACTGGGAATAATAGGACTTCTAACATGTGTAAAGACAATGTGCAAAAGAAAAACAGGTGCAAGAGAGTACGGGAGGCTGACACACAGCTGTCTGAGCATGTGTGGGTTGGGTCACTAAATCAAGTGGGGCTTTCCCCTAAACCACGTGCCTGGCTAGCATAGGAAACACATTCATAATTCCATTGCTTTCTTTTCTATTTTAGTATAACAGCTTTCCAAATCAACATGGTATTTTATAGCAATTAACTCTAATTACAAATTTTAAAAACATTTTAAAGGGATAATTGCATGCCTCATTATTGGTCCTTCATTTTCCTTTAATCTAAAAGAATTAACTTTGCCGTTTTGACAGTGCTTAGTGTTTTTAAAAGTGATATTGAATACTCTTTTACTTAAATATTTCATGTAGATGAACAAGCTCTCCCAAGTCTGCAAATGCCTTCAGATGTTTGCAGTGACTCCTTGTGTACATGCATGCTGGTTGCACACTCGCTGTCATAGCTGGTTCTTTAGAAGGGATTATCACCATTGCCAAGAAATAGCATTTCTGACAATGTGATGACAAGGCCAATTAATCACTGAGAACAAGAGAAGAATTGAGCTCCATATTTTCTGATGGTGATTCAGGACTTGGCAGCAGGCCACCAAGTGAGGTATTGATCCAGGGGAATCTACTCCAATTTGGATTGTCACTACTGCATTTCTGCCACCAGGCTATTAACATTGTGCATTTGTGGAGAGATGAAAAACATCCAAAGGCTGATTTGTATAGCTTAACAAGTTTGGACTGTAAGGTGAAGTGAAATGCACAGGATAATTAACAGGGGAGTAGCCTAGTTGCACAGATACACCAGTTGGAAGGATGTTGTGTTTAACGAGGGTTTGCAATCCCCAGAACTGGCCCAGATAGAAGCTAGAATGTTTGTGGGGAAGAAGGATAAAGTGAAAGAGTAGTGAGGAGGATTTCTAGGACGTAGTATACTTACAATAGATTGTTTTTAACAGGCATGAGAGAGGTAAACTCAAATTTGAACTCAGCTGTTTATTAGCCTTGTAACCTCTATTTGCATGCTTTCTTAGGGTCAGGACAGAGTCTGACATGAAGTAGATGTAGAAATGTCCTGTTGCTTCCTGCAAACTGTGTGTTCTGTAAAGTAATCAGTGTTGAAAATTTCTTCTTCCTGAGAAATTTTATATTATTTATCAGTTGATGAAACAGGAAGAATCCATAATTAATTGGTAGGCTCATACAGTTTTTTATGTTCTTTAACTTTTCTATCATTCTACACACACATTTTAATTTATTCCTCTTTATTATAAAACCAGGTGTTAAGATAAGTAATTATCTTTAATCATTTAAACATGTTGTGGAAGAAATGATGTGGTTGGTGTCTTAGTCAGAGTTCGTATTCCTGCACAAACATCATGACCAAGAAGCAAGTTGGGGAGTAAAGGGATTTATTCAGCTCACACTTCCACATTGCTGTCCATCACCAACGGAAGTCAGGACTGGAACTCAAGCAGGTCCGGAAGCAGGAGCTGATGCAGAGGCCATGGAGGGATGTTACTTACTGCCTTGCTTTCCCTGGCTTTCTCAGCTTGCTTTCTTATAGAACCCAAGACTACCAGCCCAGGTATGGCACCACCCACAGTGGGCCCTGCCACCCTTGATCTCTAATTGAGAAAATGCCTTACAGCTGCATCTCATGGAGGCATTTCCTTAAGGGAGGCTTCTTTCTCTGTGATAACTCCAGCTTGTGTCAAGTTGACACACAGATCAGCCAGTACAGTTGGGGTACAGTCATGCTAGCAAATTAATATGGTTTATTTTTCTAGAATACATGCAGCTATTATGTGAAACTGACATTTTGCATGAAAACAGTTTTTTTTTTTTGCTGTAGATTCTTATCACTGTCCTAATGTGTCCGAAGTTGAAGTTTGTTCTGCTAATTTTCTCCTGTGGTAAAGCCAAACACACACACACACACACACACACACACACACACACACACACACACACACACATACACACACACAAAACAACGCCAAAAGCTGGTGAACTGTCTGTCATGTCACAAGTGACAGTGATAAGTGCTGACTGCTTCTCAGTATAGGAGAAAACAGCAGGCCTTGCAGCCTGCATCCTTTCTCACACAGAGCTCCCCTTAGCCCACCAGTAAGAAGCCACATTCATTGTGACAAATCTCTCATTTACAAAATATTTATGGAACTCTCCTGTGAGCCTTGACTGCTGGCAGATGGCAAGGCTATAGAGCTAGTAATCTGATAAGGGATCTAAGACTTGTCTATAGATCATTAACACGTGTTGAAAAACAAAGACCACATTGCTCTTGGCTTTCCCAGAAAAGGATTACTTCTACTAGGAGGCATTCAGGAAATACTTTACTTGTCAGTTCGTTCATTCATTCATTCATTCATTCATTCATTCACTAAGCATATGAGTGAAAGACTATGCTAGGCTGAAGATACAGAGACACAACGGCTTAAGGGTGTTCACTTCATAACAGAAGGTACCGCCCCACAATATTAACTTTAAGTGTTGCACATAACTGGGATAAGTGTTGAGGGCCTAGGGATTACTATTTTGGGGGTAACCTAGATAGGAGTCATTGTTGAAGCAGAGTTGAGAGACTATGAGTATAATGTACATAAAGAATTATTAGAATAGATGAAGTATGCAATGTCCCCTAAGAGAAATTCATACAGATGGCTATGTGGGAAAGTATCTATTACCAGCTGGAGTCTCAGGTACAGAGTTCCTAGAGAAGAGACTGTGTTGGAGGTGGGCCTTGTTATTCGGTTGAGTAGAAGGAGTAAAACAGAAGGAACTTGTATTTAATGGAAACTTTTCATGTAACTGATGAGTGCTATGGAGAAACTAGAATGGAATTGATTTGGTAATGACTCAGGCTACAAAAGATGTGATAAAAGAAGTATAAACACCATGATTGGTGACTGGACATTACCAGACCAGAGACCATGTAGAATGGTTTCTCTTTTCTTTTTCTGCTGCTGTCTTCTGCTTGAGGCAAAAGTATTTAAAGGCCATTGTTCTAGAGGTAGATTACCAGGTAAGTATGCTGTTCCACTGTATATTAACTTTAAGAACTTGAGAAAGTCTCAGGCTCTTTGACACATGGTGGGTGACAATAAGTGTGGCCTACAGATAAGAGCAGTGGGGCCAAGCTTAGTCTACATATACCAATGCCTTAGTATGGTGCCTAGCGAGAGCATTTTCTAATTGCAGCTAGTGGTTATTAGTAGTAATAGGACTGGTGTTTCTATAAGTTTGTTATTAGTAATAATAGGACTGGTGTTTGTATAAGTGACTGAAGCTTAAAGAAATTCCCATGTTGTGAACCTGTAGGCACACACTTGGGATAACCGGATAGAAAACAAAGAACGAGCCAATAAAAACAAGTAATACTATCTTCTGCAAAAGTGTTTAGGTGCACCAGAGTTGAACATGCAACAAACACCGTGAAAGGGCTCATCTAGCATATTTGCAGCCTAGACATGGGGTGGGGACAATCAATAAAATTGGCCCAGGGTCAAGTCCAAGCTCGAGAATACCAGGGACATGCTCCACACATGATATAAATTATGTCATCAATGCCCTTTATGAATAGTAGGTTCCTTCTGTGTTTAAATTAAGACTGTGCATAAAGTTAAGGATTAAACAATTCCACAGTGATGCCTACCCTCACTCTCAAATTGGTATACAATGTTTATTTGTATTTTAGTTTATGTTTACTTTTTTTATGTTGGTCCCTGTGTGTAAATATATTCCCTTTCCCCTCCTTCCCTCCCTCTGTGTTTGTATCTGTTAATTAGTAGTCAATTCTGTTTTATGTTGTATTTTAGGCAAGGCCTCTCCTGTTTCCAGGGTAGCTGCCCCATCAGCTTCTGGGAAATTCTGTTTTTATCTACCCCCATCTTGTCATAGGGCTGCTAGGATTCCAGATGTATGGTGCTGCATTCATTTTATTTATTTATCTATTTAGTATTTAAAGTGTGAGATTAAGGATCTAGCTCAGGCTGTTAGGTGTATTTAGGAAGCACTTTTTACCCCTTGAGTTGTCTCTCCAGTCCCAAAGTTGACATTTTCATGTGAAATCAAATCTGTTTGCAAGCAATTCTGCAGTGTTCATACAGGGAACGTGTTGACAAGAAACAGGAGTGATCTGGGAACAATGATCCCTGAAACCTTTTGTTGATCTGACCCTCTGTGTTTTTGGACAAACTCAAACACGACTACATGTAGCAGCTGTCCTTTGCTTTGGTACACATAGTATGCTAAAGTGTGGAACCAGCAAATGGATAACACCACTAATGCACATCTTTCTCTTAAGTGCCCTAACCTTTGGTTCATTGAATCTGGCCCTTCTTCATTCCTAGGCACATGAACTCAGTTCTGATGTAAAGGCGCCACAGGAACTAAAGGATAAGCCTCAAGCATCCCTTCTCAAATGACTTTACAGCACAGTATGCTCTGTGCTCCATTTGCAGATTCACTACAAGTCACAGGAACTTTCGGACACACTAAGCAATGAAAATGAATTTCTTGTCCTCCCTCTCTCAAAGCTCAGTACACACATTTTTTAAAAAAGATGTACAAAGTACAGAATCATATTGCTTTGGAAGAATTATTATTCAAGGTCATAAGAAAAAGAATTGAAAATAACAGTTTCTGCATGTAGTCAGAAAGCCCTCCAAGAGCTGAGCCTTGAGTATTATTTGCTCAGTTTATACATACAGAAGACTGATTGACATAACCTTGTTTGGGTTAGCATTAATTTCTTACCTAGTAAAAACTGTGTTTGCCTTTTTAGATAGTTTTCCCTGAGGAGGGAGTATTTACCTAAAAATGAAGATTTCCTAGAGGGGATGTATTTGTGGCAAAGAGATATTTTCAGAATTCTTCATAACATAGAATCAGATGTGAAGAAATATGAGAATATATAATCTCAGAGGGGATATAGCTGTAACACTTGGGTTAGAGTCTAACCTTGACCAGTGTCCTCTGAAATATATGGGAATGATTTGCTTGGATTGTAGCACTGTGTTGCCAACAAAACACTGTGGCTTGTGAAATGCTTTTGATTACAAAGTGCTACTTAAGCATAAGCTGTCACTGTGAGCAGCATTGTCGAAGGTCTTAGATTCTGGCTAGCTATTGTCTAGTTTGTCAGAATAAGTAAAATTACTTACTCTCTCCACTAGATGGCAGGTGAGCCCCTTAGTAAAATGCAGACTGGGTATGCATGGGATCTAAAGACCACAGCAATATTCTGATTTGTGAAATCATGAAATCATGGAAAGGAGGAAGCAAAGACAGATGGTAATTTTAAAAACAAACCTTATTCAAACACCACTGATTTGCAATTGGCCAAAATTCTGTATCGCTGAGAGCACAGACAGCTCTTTCGTCTGATTGTGACTGAGTCAAGTAAATACTTTCTTCAAATAAAGACAAAAGGTAGTCCACACATAAGAAAAGCTGACACACACGTTTAAGAATTGTTTGTAACACTGTTTCATGGGAAATGCTTCATCAATATCTGGGGTTGGCAAAGTACTGTTGTTAAGGGCTAGGCAGTAAGTATATGTAGCTTGGGAAGTCACACAGCCTCCGTTTAAAAAATCCAGCTTTGCAGCTGGAGGCCCCTGTCCACGCCCACCCTCAGTCAGAGGCAATAAGAAAATGTGCATGGTTGAGGTATCACTTTGTACTTAAGGACACCAAATTTCAAATCTTACATAATTTCACTAGTCACAGAATATTCTTATTAAAAAACGGCCACATTAAAATGTAAAATTGTTATTAGAAAAAGATCACAAAAATATATCCAGGATTGTTTGATTAATGTTTTAGCTATCCAATTGGCAGGCAATATATATATATATATTATATATATATATATTATATATATATATATTGCATCAGTACAAAGACATATTTTTCACAAATAAATTATTAAATTCCAGTTGGCATTTTGTCTATCTCTACTACTGCCTATTTCAAGTTTATAGAAAAAATTCAAATAATCTTTGTAGTTTATGGAGTTGATAGAAGCAACTATCAACTAATATTTCTAATTAAAATTAGATTTTCTGTTAAATGGGAACAATAATTTAGTTTAAATGTGTCCCAAAGCTTGGATAGAACATTTTTATCCACGAGTCTGTCCTCACCTTAGGGGATGTGATCTAAGAGTTCTTCCTTTAATACAGGAAGCCATAAATAGCAGTGAGCCACCCTGTGAGATTTTCCCGGACTGATATAAAACTAATGCCTCTCCACCTTATCCAAGTACTTGCTATACATGGTAGCTGTACTTTTTACACTTTGTGACTTGACAGCAAAACTAGCAAAGAGTTCTTTTTTTCTTTGTATTTACATTTTGAGATACACAGTTTCCTTATGCCTTTCCACATATGCTCTTGTTAATTTTGATTGTGGTCACCCCTTCTATTTCCCTGTATTTTCCCCCCTTCACAGCCCTAGTAACCCTTGTTCAGTCTCATGCCCTTCCCATCTCCTCTAGAGGCCACAGATGAGAGGAAGCAGGTGAAGTTGGGCTCTGTGGAACTGGTTCATTTCTCTTAAAGCCACCACGGTCAGTTTCATCCATTTCCCAACAAGCAGCATGAATGAACTGCTTTTGATTTAAAAATGTAATTTATGAATTTGTTCTTACTAGAAATACTAGCAACCTCAACATACACATTTTTATATCCATACTTAGTTTAGAACTTTCACATTTACTTTTAAAGTTACTTTTTAATGCCTTATCTTTGGAATGTCCGAAGTGTTGCTTTGGGCACATTATTAAAGAAACTCAGCATTTATTATAATTATCATCATCATAATTTTTTATTTGCACACTAGTTCTGCTACATTGGGACACAGTGTAGTAACAGGATGACCTAACAGAGAGAAAGGCTCTTCCATGTTCTGTATGGATTGGAGCAGGAGGACACAGGGCTTCACCAAGTTATTAGGAACAGCACAGCATTTTAAAACTCACGGCTTGCTTATTTCTGGAATTTTCCATTTAATAATGTCAAGCTGTGGTTCTTGTTGGTAACTAAAATCCTGCAGATTAGGAGAGAACTAGTGTAATTTTTAAACTATTGGCTGTTTATCTGAGATGCAGTTTTAACTGGGTGACATAAATTTTTATTTGCTAAATCTGACATTTGTTCTTGTGCTTATGGGTTTTACCTAATCCTCATTTATTAAATATCAAAAGGTCTAAAGGCAGACTCCTGATGCAAACTATGGTTTGAGAATATGGAGTGATTGCACACCATTCATTGGAGATGGCACACAGTGCTTTGGACATTTACACACTGAGAAAAATCCCCCATCGAACTCCATCCTCTAGTACTCTCTGTGCACTTTAACATGTGTCACATAAACATTGGTGTTTCAGATCTATTTTCTATGGATGAGTATTATGGGTTGTAATGTTCAGTTGGACAAGCCTTATTAAACACTGTGTAATAAACTCAAAATTGCCCATGGCAAGCATTTTCTCTTGTAAAAAACTTAAGAGAAATTGGAGGTCTTATAAGGTGATTGGATGGAGACAGCAAATCGAGACAAACCCCACCCCTGCCACCCAAGCAGTGCTGCATAGGGGAGCATGCTCAGGTCGCTTCCCTTAAAAAAATGTATCTTTCTCTAAACTCCTTTCATAATGGAGGTTACAACTGTGACTGGCCCTATCCAAGTTAGCAGGTTTCTTTATATGTGTGCCTAATAGGATTCACCACTGGCACCAAGTATTAACCCCTATTTAAACTACTAGGTGATTTCACTAAAGGCATTGAATGCACGCTTAATCCTATTTTAACCTGATAACATTCCTTCCTGCTGCAAAATTTCTTGCCATTTCCCTACAGCAAACATCATTAAAAAACAAACAAAAAACCCCCAAACAAAAAAAAAAAAAACAACAACAAACCCTCATGGTTGTTGTCCCCTATCACCTGTCTTGATAAGGTAAATCCAGAATTAGTATTCCTGGGGCTCTCTGGGACTGAGGGGGTGGAGGTATTGGTGATGTAGTGGTGAAACTGAAGAAATGTCTGGGCATACACCAAAACGGAATGGAAGTGGGTCTTGACAGCATGCGGTACTCCTTTGACCTTTCCAGGAGTTGAGTTGGTCCAGCTTGACTAGCACAGAGGAAAGTGAGAGGAGCCACAGCAGGCAGGCAGGAGGTCAGGCAGGGGTGGGGTTGGGGGCGGGAGTGCCAAGCAGGAGGGTGGTTCGTTCCAGAAGCAGAGAGCAGAATCCTCCCAGAGGGGAGCAGATCTTTCCCAGGGTGGTTAAAGAAGACACTGTGGCAACAGCCTGACAGAGGAAGCAGACATCTTTAAGACAGTTCTCTTTGTCGACTGGTTTCTGGGTAGGCTCATGGAGCTACATTTTCAGCTACATTTTCAACTTCCTCTGTATCCAGAACTGGCCTGGCCACCTGGCTTCCGTGTCTGTGGAGGTCTATCTGTTGTTGCAAAATCTTGAACCTCATTCTTTCATTTAAATCTCCAGAGAGCCTGGACTGGGACAAATACAGAGAGGTACACATTTTAGGCACAGATTTGAAGGAGACAGGAAAGCATTAAGTAATCAGGATAAAGATTTCTCCATATCATTTCTATAATATCCAAAGCCAATGCCAGAAATTCCATGAGGTACTATGGACAGAGTGGGGATCCTCCCCTTTTGTCTGGTATCACTGCCGTACCTTAATTTTGGGTTTTGTGACACAACTCCAAAAAGAAGAACAACCTGTATGTGCTCTGTTCTGGATCTCCGTAGACATGTCTTTGCTGAGTCTGGTTTTCATGGTGTGTTTCCCTCAAGACTGAAGGATAAGAAGTAGGAACTGACACTTACTTTATGCTCCAAATACTGCTTTGCTTTTTGGGGGTGAGCAGGGGACAATATGGAGATCACAGGAGCTTCTACAACCAATGCTTGGCTTTGCCACTTTGAACATCTCAAAGAAGCAAGGTGTAAGTGGGGGCATTGGGCTTAGGGAATCATTCCACCTTTGGATAGAATATAGAAGCTTTCAAGCAGTGGTTCTCAACCTGTGAGTCACAACCCTTTCACAGGGGTCCAATATCAGATATCCTCCACACCATGTAACAGTTCATAACAGTAGCAAAATTAGAGTTATGAAGCAGCAATGAAATAATTTTATGGTTGGGGTCACCACAGCAGAAAGAATTGCATTAAGAGGTCACAGTATTAGGAAGGTTGAGAACTACTGCTTTAAAGGGACCAAAAGTAGCAGAAGATAACTTTAGAATTTTTGGGAAGAGTGTTGGAGAGATGGCTCAGTGGCTAAGAGCACTGACTGCTCTTCTAGAGGTCCTGAGTTCAATTCCCAGCAACCACATGGTGGCTCACAACTACTTGGTGTGTAGGAAGACAGCAATAGTGTACTAATAAATAAAATAAATAAATCTTTAAAAAAGAATAAAAAAGGAATAAGAAAAATAAAGAAAAAAGAATAAAAAAAAGAAAAAAGGAAAAATATTTTGGGAAAATAGCCTACCTCTGTTTTTAGGATATATTGTACTTTTGTAGTCCACCATATAAGCATTTGGTTACATGCTAATACAATGTCAGTTTGCAATTATCAAAGTACCTTCTGATATGATAGTAATCTACACTTCATTTTATCCATACTGCATTTAATACTCCCAGCACGAGGTGAGACATTATGTTAGGAGCTGTGAAAAAAGGTTTTTAATTCTTACTAACCAGAAGAGCCATTTTATACAATTCTTGTCCTCTTTGTCATGAAGGGAGACATGATTATTCTACAGCATGGTGGCATTTCAAGTGGGCTATGGGTTGCCAGTGCCTTTCGTCTTGGGTCATCAGAAAAAGGTAATAGAACTAGGAACTGGACATAGAAAAGGTGTTGAACTCAATTTTTTTGAAACTTGGGTGTGGCCAAACCTCCAAAAAGAAGAGAATGAAACTTTCAAGATCACTTACCCCATTTTCCACCTGCTAAGAAGACTCTGCCTTCCTTTTCTGGAGGAAGTTTTAAGTAAATATTCTACTTAGGCTAAAGGGGAAGTAAGTTGGTGAGAGAATTTGCTGTGGGATTTCTAGGGCTGGCAGCTTCTGCTTTTATGGGGCCAAGTTTGCCAATTCTATACTTTGGCCAGCAGAGGGCACTGTTACTACATAGACAATTTTTATTTGAAAAAAATTTTCAGAGATAGAAAAATGTAGCCGATCCAGTAAGAAATAAAAATGACTTTCCATGACATTTTAATTTAGTAAGTAAATTATTATTTTTTTAAATATATATTTTTTATTTTATGTATGTGAGTACCCTTCAGACACATCAGAAGAGGAAATTAGATTCCATTACAGCTGGTTATGAGCCACCATGTGGTTGCTGGGAATTGAACTCGGGACCTCCAGAAGAGCAGTCAGTGCTCTTAACTACTGAGCCATCTCTCCAGCCACTAAGTAAATTATTATTAACAACTTAAAGGTGTCTGTTTGGTCAGTGATCCATTGAGCCATAGAACAAGACTTTTTGTTTTTGTTTCTTAAATTAAATAGCCACATACATTTTATTTTTTATTGGAAATTTTAAATTTACATTTCAAATGATATCCCCTTTCCCGGTTTCCTGTCCATAAACCCCCTATCACATCCCCCCTCCCCTTCTTCTATGAGGGTGTTCCCCTACCCAACCACCCTGCCCTTCCCGCCTCCCCACCCTGATATATCCCTATACTGGGGTGGGGAGGGGTCCAGTCTTGGCAGGACCAAGGCTTCCCCTTCCACTGGTGTCCAACAAGTCCATCCTCTGCTACATATGCAGCTGGAGCCATGGGTCTGTCCATGTATAGTCACAAAGATGTTTTTAACTGACTTTATTATCAAATTTTAAAATAGAACAATCAAGCAATGTGGGGATTACTGTGAATCAACATTATCATTAAACTTCTAGCTTATTTCAAATATAAAATAGGAGTTTGCCTATAATGATGACATTTAAACTTTAAAGTTAAGTTGTAAATTTCTATTATTATTTGGAAAAATGAAAATAGATTGTAAAAAGTTATGCGATTTTTCTAGTTTACAACTAAGGATGCTATTCCGACACCTCCAGTAAGGGATTACTCTAAATGCACTGTGGTTTAAGAAGTGAAAATGTGAAATATTTATAATACAATACTTTAAATAAAATAGCAGGCAGTGCATAGGATTCTGAACAGGGTTACATTGAAATCTGCTTACTATTTTTAGCTAATATGTGAAGATTTAGTGGAATGTTAAATTGATACTAATGACTTATTACAGTTTTCATAAACTACATGGTTTAAACTACACTTAGACTCAGTTTGCATTGGAACCAGGGATTTATTATGCATGTTGTATTTGGTATGACGTCAGTTGCTATAATATTGGGAGTATACATCTGTTTCATTTCATTTCATTTTCTTCCCACCGCGTCTCATATATCTTGGGCTGGTCTCAAAGTTCCTGTGTAGCTGAAGATGACCTTGAACTCCCAACCCCTGAGTCTTCCTCCCTAGTGCTGGGACTGAGTATGCCTAACTGTGCTCAATGTTTGCTAAGAGTATAGGCTCCTTTAGGTTTGTTTCATTTTTGTATAATTTATTTTATTTTAATTATGGCTATGTGTGTAGTGTGTGCACATGTGCACAGAAGACAGAGACATCAACTCACCCTGATGCTGGAGCTATAGGCAGCTGTGACCCACCAACCATGGGTGCTGATATGTGAAATTGGATCTTCTGTCAGAACAGTATCTGCTCCTAACCACTGAGCCATATCTCCAGACCTGAACATTCTTTTAAAATTTAACCAAGAGCTTAGTGTTTTAGGATGGTTTTATAGCAGTTAAGAGTTATAAGATCTTGCTGGGTATGCCAGCCTACAAGCCTGTAATCCCAGTACTTTGGAGAAAGAGACAGTCTGACCTACCTAGAACCCTGACTCCACATTCCTCCACCCCCTCAAAAGAAAGAGAAGTATAAGAAAAGACCTGAAAGACATTAGTTTCATATATACTAGTGGTTAATTTTAGGGTTTGGATTATGATTTCATAGATGTAAATATTGGACTTTAGGGCTGGAATCGTAGCTTGGTGAAAGAACACTTGGCTGAGCATATGACAGGCCTTGGCTTCTATTCTTGGCACTACGGTAAGGATAAGTATTCAAGTAGATATTAGAGGGTCACTTAAGTGAGTGTGTGACCATGACTAGATGACTTAACCTCTGTGAGTGTTTCCTTATATATGAAATGGGGATGATGATGATAACTATAAGATGTGATTATATAAAATGTTATTGCAGCCTAAGGAAACACTTTGAGCAAAGTTGTAAATGTTGATTAGGGGCTAGTGAGATAAATATTCCTAGAGAGCTTTATTTAAAAAAAAAAACATGTTTTTTTTCTCCATCTTTATTAACTTGGGTATTTCTTATTTACATTTCGATTGTTATTCCCTTTCCCAGTTTCCGGGCAAACATCCCCCTCCCCCTCCCCTTCCTTATGGGTGTTCCCCTCCCCATCCTCCCCCCATTGCCGCCCTCCCCCCATAGTCTAGTTCACTGGGGGTTCAGTCTTGGCAGGACCCAGGGCTTCCCCTTCCACTGGTGCTCTTACTAGGATATTCATTGCTACCTATGAGGTCAGAGTCCAGGGTCAGTCCATGTATAGTCTTTAGGTAGTGGCTTAGTCCCTGGAAGCTCTGGTTGCTTGGCATTATTGTTCATAACAGGGTTTTACTATCCTAATTAGGTTCCTTCTCCTCCACATCCTGAGTACTCTGAATACAGGCATTTGCAATCACACTATATTACATAACCTGTTTTGCAGATACAATGTAAGCCCACTAATACAAGAAAGATGTTCAGAAAAGGTCACGGAAAGTCATGTTATGCCAGTAAGTTTATAAGATGTCCTGTAGGTCTGAAGAGCTTTCTAAGTGAGAAAATATTAATGCCAATATTGGCTGGTAGAATAGTAAGCTGGTAGCTATGGCCTTAGCCTTAGACATAGCAAAATTCACTGGGGAAATTTAAAAATGGCATGGTGTTGAAGTTGAGCCTTTCCATGAAGCTACAGCAAGAAGAGAGGTGAGTGACATGTGACTAAGGGGAGACTAGGAAGACTTTGGTAAGAGCTTTCCCTGGCATACTAGGAAAGGAATGCATGAATACAGATACTCAGAAACACAAGGACATTTGTCATTTCACAGCTTTCAGGGCATAACCTTTTTTTCTTTTCTTTCACTTTAGTTCCTGAGATGGGCTTCTGGTACAATCCATGTAATTCAAGTTTTATTCAAACTCAACTATCCTCCTGCCTTTGCCTCCTGAGTGCAGGGATTACATACATGTACCACCATGCCAGGATTGAAAGGGAATCTCTTAGAGTACATTTGTGACATCTGACCCTTTTACAGTTAGGGATCTTGAAACTACAGGAGGTATCCCTGTCCATTTTGTATTAGCTCTTGTTATTTAGTGTGCTCTTCCTAATTTGGAATGCAAACTCTCCCTGCCCTACCTGTCTTCTCTTTGAGGCAGTAGCATTAGAAGAAGACTTTAGAAGGAAATGTGCCCATACTTTGGACATATGCATCTTTCTTTCTCGAATGTTATTCCTTTGCTTAACTCAAAAGCCCAGTCTAAATATAGTTTCACAGATAGTGGTGTCCTGGAAACTTCTCCCTCAATAGATAGTTTAGGAATGGCCTCTGTGGTTGTATGATGCTCATGCCTGTTGAATTTGGGATCAGTATTTGTTGGGCAGTGGTCATGTGCCATGGGTTGAGCAGCTTTTGTAGAGATGGTATTGTTGAAGTAATGTAAGCTGAACTCTCTGAAGCAACAACAAGAACAGGCACTTGCTGTGGAATGTGCTTACAGCCGTCCCTGCTGCTGCTCCTCCTTCTCCTCTTCCTCCCTCCTCCTCCACCATTATTACCATGGTCATCGTTGTCATTGTCATCATTATCAATATCCTTCTTCCTCCTCAGCCTTTTTAAAGACTGCTAGGTGTTAGAAGCAAGCTTCCCTAGAGTAGTTTAATGTGACAATGGGAACTGTTGCTTGGGTTCTATGGTTCTTTCCTAGAATAAATAGCTGTTAAGTAATATGAATATGCTACCACCTTTCTATATCTAAGTTAGGTGTTTCTATGTCTAATTCTAGGTATGAGGATGGAGGGGACTCATATCCCTTATGACTAGGAAAAAAGTTATTAAATGGTATGGATAACCATTTTGAGGAAAGACAGAGTAAAGGCTGAAGGGTGTTCCTGTGAGTTTCATGGAAAGCAATCAGGGAAGTCTTTTTGAGAAGGAAAAGTATTATCTTTCAACACTGTAGTGCCATTGACTTGTGAAATAGCGAAGAATGAACAGGAAGTAAGATGGCACCTGATAGGTTTGGAAAACCAGAGAGCACCAAAACATGCAGTCTGCTGTTACTTCTTGATGTATGCTTCTTATCAGATTCTGCAGTTTTTACATTTTTTCTAAAGCAATCCACTTACTTTTTTTCAGATTATTTCTGTTTAAATCCAGTTTTCTGGATGAGGATTGTACTTGAAATAAGTGCTAAAAGTTAAGGGAGGGTGGGTGGCTGAAATCTCATTTTTTTGCTGACTGAAATGTTGACAAAAGTAAAAGGGAAGAGTTGGTGGATGAATCTGGAAAATGGGTAGGAACCATTATACAGGAAGTGTTGGGAAAAGGCCCACTAGGACATAGGGACTCAGAAAAAGAGGTCTGGGATTTGAACCTCATCTTAGGAAGGTTGCTATGGTTTCAAAACTCAGCCAAATGGCATCTTTATTAGTAATAACATACACACCATAGATGTATCATTAATTTTTTGAGAAAAATAAGATTCATTATAGAAACCTCATTGTCAGTACTTCTGGGTATGTGAAAAACTTCATGAGGGCCTATAGTTTTTAAAGCTATAAATTAAATGTTTGTTGGGTTTTAAAATTTTTGAAAAGGAATGTGAGGGCTGAGTAGTTAGAGAAAAGCAAATAATTTAAAAGCTAACGTCCTTTCAGTACACAGGCTGCAATTAACTTGGTTCTATTTGTTCATGCAAATCCTCCCATGGTGGGGTGTGGCATTTAAAGAGTAGTCCTTGTTCTTTCTTGAAGTGCCTAGAGAAAAAAAACACATCATGTTATTTTCTTGTCCTTCTCAGCTCTAACTCCTGGCAGAAGAAATTAGCCAGTCAAGCTTTCTCCTTCCTGAGGGCACCAGGGTTCCTGTTCTCACAAGAAGGCCCTAAAGCTTTCACTCTTGCAGATTTGAATGTGCTCCAGGGAAAATGCCTTGAGAACAAGTGTGCTTGATTACACCATTATTTCTTAGCATCCTAACAACTTGGAGGCTCTTTGTAGTGGAGAGGCTCTTTGGAGTGTATTAAAGAAACATGGGAACATGTGAAGTTTATTTCAAAGCACTTAGCCTTCATGCTGCCAGATCCAGGATCCTACTATAATACTGACATTTACATTGCAAGGACAGAGATGAAACTCCAATGGAAAGTGGGTCTTTTTTTTTTTTTAATAAAAGTAGATTCCGACATTTGTTTTTGTTCTCCATCTTTATTAAATTGGGTATTTCTTATTTACATTTCAAGTGTTATTCCCTTTCCCGGTTTCCAGGCCAACATCCCCCCAACCCTTACCCCTCCCCTTCTATGTGGGCTTCCCCTCCCCATCCTCCCCCCATTGCCGCCCTCCCCCCATAGTCTAGTTCACTGGGGGTTCAGTCTTAGCAGGACCCAGGGCTTCCCCTTCCACTGGTGCTCTTACTAGGATATTCATTGCTACCTATGAGGTCAGAGTCCAGGGTCAGTCCATGTATAGTCTTTAGGTAGTGGCTTAGTCCCTGGAAGCTCTGGTTGCTTGACATTGTTGTACATATGGGGTCTCGAGCCCCTTCAAGCTCTTCCAGTCCTTTCTCTGATTCCTTCAACGGGGGTCCTATTCTCAGTTCAGTGGTTTGCTGCTGGCATTCGCCTCTGTATTTGCTATATTCTGGCTGTGTCTCTTAGACTCCGGCATTTGTAAATTGGTTGAATGGAGTCTTATCCAGTGGTAGAGTTTAAAATATAGTTGTCATTTATTCCACATATCCTGGTTATGGTTTTTTATAAGTATTTGCTATATGGAATGGGGAACAGTTTTTACTATTGTGAAGCTGAACTCTTCCAGTGTTCAGATAATCTGGCTTCTGACTAAAGGCTTGGACATTGAGTCTTTTGCACTTGACAGTATGCTTGCCCACCCCCTCTCTTTCTTTGTGTGTGTGTGTGTGTGTGTGTGTGTGTGTGTGTGTGTGTTGGAGATAGAACCCAGGTATGTACACAATCTAAATGAGTGAGTTTTCTACTATTGAGCTACACTGTCAGTTCAGGCTAGTGATTCTTCTAGTATTAGTCATCTAATTACTTAGTGAATATTTTATAGTTATTTTCTTCCAATGATTAGTTCTTTGGTTGTAATGTTTTTATTTTGCATTTAACCCCATAAGCCCCTGATACATACAATTGCCACAAATATAACCAAGAAACATGAAATTGTTACTCCGTACAGACATATTAATGAGAATTTTCAAACCTAGAAAGTAATGTACTAGGGTAGTGAATAGCTAACTACCAACCACATGAATTTCAAAATTAACAGTTTTTCATAGAATAAATTACTGAACTTGTATACATGCTTTTTCAGTATGCTTCCAAGCAATGGCTGTTAGTCGATGTTCTCACAATTTCACTATTATACCCAATGGAGTCAGAGGTGTTTAAATAATGATGTCAAACAGCCAATTCCTGTCAAGATGGCTTCGATTTTTTCCAAACCATTACTATTATTTATTACCTTTTACTGAAACCTCCATCAAGAGATAGTAGACTAGCAAAGGGATAATAGTTAAACCAACAACTTGTGTAATAATTACTTATACTTCTTCACTCAAGTTCTCCTAGCTCTTTGAGAAACTGAAGGGTAAACTGTAGTTGTCTTAGTTTTCCTATCCTGGCTGCTTTGAAGCATAAAACTATAGGAATCCTCCTAAGGATGTTCAGAAGAGAAGCTTCACATCACAGAAATATCTGAGGGTAGAGGAGGAGGTGCAGTATGAGAACCAGAGTGTGGATATACAACATTCAAATAAAGGCAGGTATGGTGATGTGTGCCTGTAACGCTATGAACAGAGAGTTGAAGGCAGGAATCCTGGGGCTTGCTGACCAGTGACTCTAGTCGAATCAGTGAATCCCAGGTTCACTGAAAATTTTGGTGCCAAAAAATAGATGGAGAATGATAACAATTTATGAAGATCATGTCTCATAAACAAGGTGAATGAGTAGTGATTGAAGGTAAGAAATGCTATCTGAAAACACTAAGTAGAATACAGAAGAAGATATCAGATGTCAGTCTCTAGGCTCCATGTGTGTTCAAGTAAACTCCTAACATAAAAATAGAGAAATAATGGTTATATAAGGGAGGATATATATCTGTTATGGGAATGACAAAAATTTCTCAAAATTCTTTTTAGGCCTTTTATGATTCTTTCAAGTCATCATCATTATAGCTGTTGTCAATAGTTATGACACACAGGGTATGGGATATTACTAAGCAGGCATATGTGATTCCTCCCCTCTCTGTCCCAGCCCCTCTTCCTCCCTCCTCCATCCATGGTTTTCTTTTATGGTTCCTCTTTCTTTTCTTTCTTTTTCTCCTTTGCTTTCTTCCTTCCTTCCTTCCTTCCTCCCTTTCTTTCTTTCTTTCTTTCTTTCTTTCTTTCTTTCTTTCTTTCTTACTCTCTCTCTCTTTCTTTCTTTCTCTTTCTCTTTTTTTCTTTCTTTCTTTCAAGCATCTTGGTCTCATGTTACCTAGGATGATCTGGAACTTGCAATGTAGCCTAGGATAATCTTGGACTTCTAATCCTGTTTCATTCTCTTGAGTGCTGAAAATACAGGCATGTACTATCATGCCTAGGTTTTATGCAGTGCTGGGAATTGAACCCAGGGCTTTTTGAATGATGGACATTCATTTTCTTCTCCAATTCAGCTACCTTTCCAGTCTAAATATTCCTATGGTATGATTGGTGAAGTTCAAAGTTGTCTAGTGGTCATTCAGGCAGTCATCTTACATCTCACCATTTACAGCTAGCCTACTCGAAGAGGGATTTCTGGTCAACACTCATCTTTTCCTCAAAGAAAAATAAAACTAGGGTGGAATAAAATGGAGCTAGATCACTTACGCTGTGCTCTACATAACCAGAGACTCTCGGCACAAGGACAGATGATAAAACCAATGAAAATTAAGAAAAAAGTGAAATGTCTTCTTATTCATCTGTTTGGTACAAATCCCAAAGGTCAGTAACATGTCCTGTTGGTCAGCACACTGAAGAAAGACACGCAAATCCACTGCCGGTGAGTGTGCAGTTGCTTCAACTTTTGCAAACGTGATCTAGCAAATATTATTCTTCCAAATAGCTCTCATTCTCATTACCTCATAATCTACTCATTCCAACTACCCCATTCTGACGCACTTTCCTATTTCTGTGTCTGCTTTCTTCTAGATGGTGGTATTTGTCATTCCCACCTCAAACTGGTAGCATGACCTTGACTCCTGAATTCTGTGGTCCCTATACAACTGCAAGTCATTCTCATGCAACATTTTGGCTTATACCTTGTCTGCTGCACCTTTGTGATCTTTAGAACAATATGCAAGTTCAAGTCATCGTTGCTGAGTTGCCTAGCTGATTGTGCATGTGCAAAAATAAATCAGCATTTGAGTTACTTGCTTCAGCCCTCTGCACTTCCGCCTCTTTTCTCCTCAGCCATTGCTCATGTGCTTGTGTTGTATATAAAAAGGTTTTAGCCTTCTTTACCTGTGTTGTTAATTTTATCACTTGGCTATTAAGTATTACAAACTAGTATCACTTACTACTCAGTGATAATGAAACTTCCGATCACCGTAAATTTGTCTTCAGTTAGGGTGAGAATTACTTCTGAGCAAAACCCCAGCAAAGATGGGTGATAGAAACCATGAAAATTAAATAGGGAAAGAAAGGTAATGGTGAGAGCAACCAAAATGGGTGCTTTGAAATGTTTGATAATGGTAAAAGTAAAAAAAAAATCTCTGTGGTAATATTTGCTGTTTCTGAAAATCCAATTTGCAAAGTAAAGAGAAATGAGTACTATAATGGCTAGTGCAGAGAGGGACAGACTGGAACCACTAGAAAAATCACACATAACATAAAATGTGAAATACAGAAATTAGGAATTGATTTGTATTTGTAGTTTCTAAAACAGTGATTGAACAGGCCTCTCTGCCCATTTGCACAAACTGTCAATGAACATCCCCAAATTCAAATTTCCCTTTGTAGCGAGGTGAAATTTAAGACTATTATTACAAAGGATTGGAGGTTAAATAAGCATTATGGGCAGTACAGGCTGCATGGAAAAAAAGTAGCAGGCAGAGGATGCAGGTCAGGAAGTGACAAGATGGCTATAAGAGATGGCAGTTTGCCTGAACAATGCAGATGAAGTGATCCTGTTCTCCCATAAGTGCATGCGAAGTTGAATGTCTACTTTGAAGGCAAAACAAAAACAAAAACAAAAACAAAAACAAACAAACAAACAAAAAACAGTGCCCCAATGCCTGAAAAAGATATTGTCAAAGTTCTGCCTTGTTCCAGTATTTCTCGTCTTGTCCCTGTTAAAGTCTGGTCACCTCAAAATTCCAGAATCCTTGTTCCTTTAAAGGAGAGTACCAGACACTATTTTATGTCTACATGCATGAAAACTATCAATTAAAGCTGAGAAACTCTTTGTGAACTGCTATCCAGTGGGTTTTCTACTGTGGTTAATCAATACATGAAAATGATACTGGCTTGAAAGGACAGCTGATTTGGGACAATGTCACAACTGAAAAAGTGATAGGGAGTGCTGGTCCTCTTGTGCAGGTCATCTCCCTTTTTCTGAGAACAGCTCTTCTCCTTCAGCTCCTACACAGAACCTTGGAGTATTCATGATATTCATGATGCACTGAATTCAGCTCTGAGAAAATAACTCAGAGAATTCTCTTCACTTTTCCTAACAATAGTAGGAGAATAAGTGAGAGAAATAAAAATCTCAACCCCTAGTGGAATCTAGCAGAAATCTTACACTGAAGTTGTTATTGGTTCTGAGTGTCTTCTTCAAGTCATGGAAGAAATTGAAAACATACCATAGGGCAGGATATTTTGTGGTCATAGAGGGATTGAAAAGAAGGAGTTAAGTGATTTTGCCAATTTTTTGACTCCTAACCTGAGAATATATTTGAAAATTTTTTTACAGATAGGATTACCTCAAATGTTGATAAAAATAAGCCATCTTAAGTTAGCATTCAAAAACTCACAGAATAATAAGGTGTATGTTCTGCATATCAAATAATAGGTCAGGAAGAGATCTTGCAGTTCAGAGAAGCTTATGTTATAACACACAACCTTATGAATCTGTAATCAAGCAAGGTCAATAAGTCTGTTCTCTCTACTCTTGACAGGGGAGAAGGAACGTGGACCATCCACCCAGTCTTCCAAACAGCACCCCTCACCCATAGTTGAAACTTTGGATTCAGACCCTCCTCTGGCACTTCTGACAATAAGCTTGGTGACCCATGCTCTGGAAGAAGAAAGTGGAGAAGAGCAAGACTATTTCTCTGCAGCACACTCTGATGTTCTCTGTTCTTTCCTTACCACTGTTGCCATGAGCAGCCTTTTCATAGGTGCATTGTCATCCTTGCCATGAGGTCAGACAAAAATGGGAAGTAGTTGCCAAGTAACCACAACTGCTGAGGTGAAACTTTGAGAAATATAATTGAGATGCACTTTGCTATTTTATTTCTGTGAACAAACCAGTTGTCTTGGACTTCTACAGTACTCCTGTGTCTCGCGCTTTACCACAAAAATCCTTACATCCTCTAACATACATAGTGTGAGGGTTTCTGGCACACATTCTAGAACCGTGCAAATGGGAGAGGTCTGCTATCTGTGCTTTATCATTTTCATCCTGATGTTTAATTCTGATTAATTAGTTTGGCATAAGGTCATTCATTATGTGCAGTCATCTAAGTTATGTGTTGCCTGGTTCTCGGTAGCAATGCACTTATCATAAATTCCTTGATTTGCATTGGTACCTAATCAAGAAGGAAGAGTTAGTATAGCCAATTTCCATAGTTCTCTCTTAGTCTCATGTTTGCCTCACCCAAGTGTTTCTGAGATGCTGAACATCCTCCAGAAAAGGTAATGCTAATATTTCCTGTTTCCAAAAGGCGCTGCAGAATTCATTTCTAGTTTGAGTTTGAGCATTTAATTAACTTTCATCATCTCATTATTTGACTAAGAGGTTGTTAAAGTAAATTTTGAATGTTTGAAATTTTCTATGTAGATTTAACAAAGGAAGGAAATGACAGAGCTGAGGTAAGACACTCAGAAATGATTTCTTTCTGGCGTATGATGAGCCTACATGGTTTGTTAGTACTTACACATGTCTTCACCTGCTGTCTATTTTGGACTCAGTTGGTTACTTTTTCTGGGAACAGAAGGGAAGTCTGACTAGCATTGCTTGCTCTTTTTGCCCTAACTGCTACTGTGCCAACACTGTAGGAGGGGCACCCTAATTGCATAGGATAATGACATGGAACTGCCTGAAGAGAGACAGGAAGAAGAGCAAATCTTGATATGAAGTTGGGAAAAGGAGGATGTAATGTAGCCTAAATTGCACACAGGCATCCTGGAATGAAAGCAGAGTGTTCAGTAATGAAGTGAATGATGCTTTCGAGCCATAGTGTTAATAAAAGGCCTTGTCTACACAGTATTACATGTGATGGCTCACATTCTCAAGGCTCAGAAGAAGCAGATGTAGGTTTAGAGTCCACTGTCAGTGTGGACTGAGTAATGTTTCAATTCTGAGCAAACACTCACTTTTCCTCTAATCCACAGGTGTTCTTAGCATTGACTGGATTTTGGAGTCAGGGAGGAGAGCTCTGCAAATGTGGCATTTCTGGAATGTGTTCCCAGAAGTAGCGGCAGTGCCACCTATGTATTTGGAAAACAACTCAATGGGTCTATCTACAGCTCTAGATGAAAACTTCTGCTTTGAGGTGATACAAAATTAAGATAGAAAAATAGAAGAGAACTAGTTTTGGGCTCAGGTAACAAGGCAAACATGATCAATTCAGCATTTGTTCTGCCACTAGTTCAATGAGCAGCCCTACTCAGGTCACTGTAGACTTTTCCTAGTTTCCAAATGAGAGTATAGTATCTTCATCTCCAACTTTGCTATTGTCACAACTTTTATATTGTCACATATAAAATCACATCAGCCTTATTGCTTGTCTTTGTGAGTACCTTAGCCTGTATGCAGAGGCCATGGTAAATAATCGTATTAAATTTTATTCATGTTATTTGAAAAGTAAGTGTGTTTGGACTATGGATGTAGCTCAGTTGTAGAGCCCTTGCTGGGAAAGTTAGAGGCTCTGGGTTCCCTTCCCAGCATTATAGAAATGTGCTTGTGAGTCAAGCATTATATATTTTACATCCTGCCAGGAAAGAATGTTTGGTGTTAGGTGGCATAGAATAAAGAGCAAATATGAGGTCAACTTTTTAATGAGAAAACACCTTGCATAAATGTGTGTGTACATATATATGTATATATATATACAAATATACACACATATGTGTATGTGTATGTGATGTGTATGTATATGTATTCTATTACATGTATTAGAATTTTGGAAAAATAACTCAAAGCACTTTCCTTCCATTTTAAACAATTTATACCTATCATTTTGATAGATATAAATGCAAACATCTGTATGGTCAATGTCTTAAGTTTCCATCAATAGTTTCTTCTTAGTCATGGCCATGGATAAGGATTTTGAAGTCTTTCACCATCTTTGCCAGTATAATCAATGGTTATATATGACCTTGAAGAATGAAATTTTCTGATAACTTTCCCATGCATTGATATTATCACCTTGGCTATTGTTCTTCTTAATTTGATCAGACTTAAAGAAACCAGTTTTTAAATTGAATTACATCAACAAGGAAGTCAACGTAATAAAGTGAAAAATTAAACATATTTTAATTGTGTAGGATTATATAGATTTTGGATGATAGAATAAATTGACTAGTGCTCTGATTGTTTGAATTAAAATGCTGAGATAAATCTAATTTCTATTTAGGACATTCAGTTAAAAATCTCAGAAGTATCACTGGTGAGGATACATGATAGATTTTAGTGTGCTTTACGTTAAAACACTTTAATCTGGTTCTATTCAAAAGTAAGTAAATTTTATAGGAAAATGTAGTAGTTTCCTATAGACTAAGTGATAGAAGTAGAATTTAATGACAACATTGTCAAGAAAATAAATATACTTATTTTTCTTTAAATTATGAATATTCTCTCCCAAATTAAAACATTTCTGTCTATTTAAGTTCTATTTTTTGTTGTGTGAATGAATATCTGTTACTGTATGCTGTGTGTGTGTGTGTGTGTGTGTGTGTGTGTTGTATATGTGGGTGTGTATGGGTTTATACACCAGTGTGTGGACATAGAGACCACAGCAGGACATTGGGTGTCTTGCTCTGTCACTTTCCAGCTTATTCCTTTGAGATAGGGTCTCTCACTGAGCCTGAAGCTAAACTGCAGCCAGGAAACACTACCAATTCACCTATTTCTACATCATCTCCCTACTCCTGGGTTACAGTCGGCTTATTTTATTAAATGAGGGTTCTGGTGAATCAATCTCAGGTGCTCATGCATGTAGAACAAGCACTCGTCTCCACTGTGCCATCCTCCATCTTATCATTTAGTTGGTTTTGGAGAGTGTCTATCATCAAACAGGTTGGGTAAGTTCTTAAGCTCAGTATAAACAAGCACATAGACAGAAATTTCCTTCTTGATAGGCAGTCTTAGTCACTGAGGAAAAGGAAAAAGGAAAAGGAAGATGGAGAGAATGGGGTAGCCCAGCTGCTGAAATAGAGACAAGATTAAAAAGCTAGTGGTTGGTTTTAAAAGATTATTTCATTTTCTGTCTTTGAAAGTTGAAACCATGAAGAAAGTTATTTAATTTACCTATTTAGATCATTTAGTTAATGCATCTGACACCACCTTATAGTTAATAAATGTCCTGTTTTCTATTTTTGCAAATGTGTGAATAATGCTTTTGATGTGAAATGCACTGATCACTCAACTTTATGTAGGATTCTTATCCTTTAATGCTCTTTGGTGTCAGTATTGCAAAAGACCATGTTGTGAATAGAAACAAAATCTTTTAATGAAATGTAAATCAAACAAAGAGATTGAGGAATATTTCTTTAGCATGAGTAACATATATGCCAAAATCAAGCGTTTCTGAGACAATGGATTTTGTCTTGCATCACTAGTTAGCTCTTCATTAAAAGTACCCAGAGTTGGTGCTTGGCTACTTCATGGTGACATGATGTGGATCATAATGAGAAATATAAGTGATTTCAGCTAAGGCTTTAGAAATTTTGACATTGACATTTTGTCTGCTTTAGATCAGGGATACTCTGTCTTTGGGTTAGAGCTGCTTAGCCCTGGCAGGATAATTTTTCATCTTTTAGGGTGGGAATAGTCAACACAGATCCTTAGAATTAGACAGACCCATTTTCACATTTTCTCATGCCAGTTAACTAGCTGTATGACTGTGGGCATGTCTGTTACCTGTTCTGGACTTCATTTTCTAATCTGTAAAATGGGGGTGAAGATTACACAAGATGCTTTGTACAGTGCCTGGCATATAGTAAGTGCTCAATAAATCATTGTTATTATTATTGTTATTATTATTATAAAATTTTTGTGTATTATAACATAATAATTTATACTTAGAAAAATTTTAATACTTATTTTCCTTCAAAGTATGGTATACATGATGGTTTTAAAAGAAAAAAATTAAAAACATATTTTAATATTTTTCCTCATTTGCTTATAAGGGACACCAGAACCACATCCATTTTTCCTGTAGTGATTCTTTTACACTGGAATTTTAATATGATTGCTATTGCAAGATGTTTACTTGCCTGGTGATTAGAGGTAGTGAATTTTTGACGGGAATGTATTTCTTTCTTTCTTTTTTTTAATATCATCAATCTACCTAATTCAAGCTTAAAGATAATTAAGGCATTCTGATATAGATTCTGATATAGGGAAGTATGATAAATCTGTATAAAATGTACTCTTGACCACCAACATTTTAGCAAAGTTCACTTTCAAAGAACTGTGCTAGTTAAAGTGTTCTTACTAGGCAAGGAAGATTTTTCCCAACTGACTTCTGAACTCTTTGGCATTTTATACATTTATTATGGCATTCAGGAATTTTTAACAAGTGATACTCAGAAAATCGGGTATCGATAAGATGCTGATACTACGTTTTTCAAGCTACACATCTTTCATTCATTAGTTCAGGTTTACAACACTGACTACCAGTATTATTGCACTGGCTACTGCAATTTGTTTTAACTCAGAATGTTTAGGATAATTATGTTTAGTGTATGTGTAGCTGTATATGCTTAGTATGCTTTGATATTTAGAACATCTCTACACAACTATCATCATCTTTGATATGGAGTCACACATTTCCTTGTCAGAAGACCCACAATGGCTCTCCATTGTCAACTGTTTGATTTTTAACTCTCTGACCATTCCCAGTGTGCCTTTACTAGTTTTGATTGTTGAACTCTCTTGTATTTAAATACATGTGCCAATTCTTGTTCTCCTGAGCCTTATTTAAGTGATAAGAAACTTCAGACTATAACTGAGTTCTCATCTCTTATGGCTGTTACTTAAGTTCTTGTGAGTGAGGCCAAAACTTTACATACATAATTTTATTTATGAAATGGTCCTACCAAATTATAATCTCCATTTTACCTGTCTCCATGTATGTTCAGACTACAGGGGTAGATTCCATCTCTATTTTTTTGCATGTGTAAGACTCTAGCATCTGACCATTATCCTCCTTTACAGGCACTTAGGGTCCATCCCATTTTATTTTGTCCCTCAATATATGGGAACCTGAATAATTGATAGCCTCAACTCCTACATAACAGCATTTTATACAATATCTTTTTTGCCACTACACTTCAAAATGTTGTATCTGTACTCCTCATGGGACTGCTAATATTGGATGCACTTAGATGTATTATATTTTAGATTTAGTATCTAGAGCTGGGCTTTGCAAACTATACCCTTTGGGATAAATCCACACACTCATACTTTATTTAAAATAAAGTTTCACTGAAATACAGCCATGGTTGTTATTTTCCTTATCTATGTCTACAATAATAGTGTGATTGATTAGTTTCAATAGAGACCATTAAATATTAACAACCTAATCCTTTACAGAACATCTTGGCTGAAACCTGATCTAGAACCAAGTAATGTTTCTAATGAAGGTACTACATATTCTTTAATAATTTCACTTTGCCAGCCCATAAGTATTAAAACCAGTCAGTTCATTGAGGCTGTGAAGATAGGTTCTAACACATCCAAATTACATCTTTTTTATTTAAACTTCCTGTTTCCTCTTTGTTATTTACTTTAAATGCACTTCCTCTTGCTTTTTAGTAGAAGAGGTACTAAGGTCATAAAAGTCTATGCTATGGTTTCATTATATTTAAATATAAAACCCACCATAGTGTATAAGTGTTGCAATATTACCTATTTTTCTAAATGTGGCCTTCTAATTTCTAAGATGAGGCCTTTCAGTTTTTCAGTATCTCTAACTTTTCTAGGTTCCACAAATGACAATATCTGGAATGACTAGATTTTACCTTATTTTCTAGTCTCTGGCATGAATTATCTCTAGTGCTTGTGTTTTCAAATCTATCCAGTATGCTGTAGCTACTAAAAGTCTTAAATCTTCCAGTATTTTCATCACTACTTAAAGTCATACCTTGTCTTTTGCAGTCTAGAGTTACAAATTTCAGATCTTTTGTAGTCCCAATCATTCAGTATTTCCTACATGCAGGGCTTCTAGAGTCCCTTATTTCATGACAGTCAGCTGTAGCTTTTCCAGTCTCTTATACTGTATTTTTTCAGTTATCTATAAATGTCTTCTAGATCTTGATTTTCACAGTGCTTTTTAAAATCAAAGTTATCATTTAACTGTTTCATACATGTATATATAATCGTTATGATTACTCTAATCTCTATCCTTTTTAATCTCCTTCTTATCCCTGTCAACATTCATCCTCACTATAAGTCCTTTCCCTACATTCATAACGTTTTATTTTGTGACCTACTGAGTTTAACCAGAGCCATTCATGTGACTATGCATGTAGAGCTATTATTTGAAGTATGAGAGGTTCACAATGGTGTTGTCTGAAGACAGTGATTCTCCTCCTAATATCAATAAATAGACATTAATTCCCCCAGGAAGGACAGGAACTCATTAGTCTTTTGCTCATCTGTGATTGACAAGCCCAGTCTATAATGGGCTCAGTAAAGGTAGCTGCATTTTCTGTGAGTTTATAATATAGCATTGCATTGGCCTTTTCTCTATCACTCAGTTTTAACATTCATTTAGCTTCTATAATGCCTTTGTATTATCAGTTCTTCCCTGACCCAAGTCATTAAACTCCCTCAAGAACTCTCTTTTCCCATAGCCAAATGTTCTGTTACCCTGAACATATGAATGACTTCATCTTTTAGCATCTAGATCTCTTAATATCTATGGTTTCCAATATGATTTATGTATAATTCTTATAAATTATTTGGTTTTTGACAGGACTATGGCAATATTCAGGCTTTTTATTGTCTCTCAATAGGTACATTTTTTAATTTGTAATTTATAAATATGCCTAGGTCCTTTGTTATCCATAGATAACATTGTTTAGGGGTTTGAAAATACAAGATTTGCAATATCTAATGTCAAATACTTCTAGTATATGGTTTTTAGTGTCAAGTATTTCAACATTTAGGGCCTCCAAAATCTTTAATGTCCAGATTAACCAATGTTTTCAAAATCCAAGCCGTCCAATGTCTCCAAAAATCCTGTGCTTATGATGTTTCCAATATCTAGGGGTTTCCAGTGGTGCCAGTACCAAGGTCTTCCAACATCTCCAGGTCTTCCAGTAACTGCAAGTCTTCCAACACTGTCAAGGTCTTCCAGATAATCCTGATCTTCCAGAAAATATGTCTTCCAGATGACACATGTCTTCCAACAACCTCCAAGTCTTCCAGTAAATTGAGTCTTCCATGGTAACTAGATCTTTCATGGTATATAGATCTTCCAGGAAAATCTGTGTCTTCCAGGAAAATCTTTGTCTTCCAAAGGATTCATGTCTTCCAGGAAAATCTACGTCTTCCAGAAAAATTCATGTCTTCCGGGGAAAATCCATGTCTTCCACAAAAATCCATGTCTTCCATTACAGTCTACGTCTTCCAGAAAAGCCTGCGTCTTCCACAAAATCCAGTTCTTCCTGAAAATCAGTGTCTTCCAGAAAAATATCCAGGTCTTCCAACCAATCCATGTCTTCCAGAAAAATCTAGGTCTTCCAGATCATCTGTGTCTTCCACCAGTTCAAGTCTTCCAGAAACTCATGTCTTCCACTAAATGCAGGTCTTCCAGTAGATCCACGTCTTCCTGAAAATTCACGTCTTCCAATAACCTCGAGGTCTTCCAGCCAAGATATGTCTTCCTGAAGATCAATGTCTTCCTGAAGATTGATGTCTTCCTGAAGATTGATGTCTTCCTGAAGATTGATGTCTTCCAGAAAATTCATGTCTTCCAGAATCAGTCTACGTCTTCCACATATCATTGTCTTCCAAACAATCCTCGTCTTCCAGATAATTCAGGTCTTCCCAATATCTATGTCTTCCAGTGATCACCTAGTCTTCCATCATATCCACATCTTCCAGAAAATCTTTGTCTTCCATCAAATCTATGTCTTCCAAGAAATCCACATCTTCCGGAAAATCCAAGTCTTCCTGAAAATCCAAGTCTTCCGAAAAATCCATGTCTTCCTGAAAATCCATGTCTTCCCAAAGATCCATGTCTTCCTGAAAAATTCACTTCTTCCCAAAAATCCACATCTTCCTAAAAATCCAAGTCTTCCCAAAAATCCAAGTCTTCCTGAAAATCCAAGTCTTCCTGAAGAATCCAAGTCTTCCTGAAGAATTCAAGTCTTCCTGAAAAATCTAAGTCTTCCAGAAAATCCATGTCTTCCTGAGAATCCAAGTCTTCCCAAAAATCCATGGCTTCCCAAAAATCCATGTCTTCCCAAAAATCCAAGTCTTCCTGAAGAATTCAAGTCTTCCTGAAAAATTCAAGTCTTCCTAAAAATCCAAGTCTTCCAGAAAATCCAGGCCTTCCCGAAAATCCATGTCTTCCCAAAAATCCATGGCTTCCTGAAAATCCATGTCTTCCCAGAAATCCAAGTCTTCCCGAAAATACAAGTCTTCCCAAAAATCCATGTCTTCCTCAAAATCCATGTCTTCCCAAAAATCCAAGTCTTCCTGAAAAATCCAAGTCTTCCTGAAAAATCCAAGTCTTCCCGAAAAATCCATGTCTTCCCGAAAATCCATGTCTTCCCGAAAATCCAAGTCTTCCTGAAGAAATCAAGTCTTCCTGAAAAATCCAAGTCTTCCCGAAAATCTAAGTCTTCCCAAATATCCAAGTCTTCCCGAAAATCCAAGTCTTCCCGAAAATCCAAGTCTTCCCAAAAATCCAAGTCTTCCCGAAAATCCAAGTCTTCCAAAAAATCCAGGTCTTCCCAAAAATCCATGTCTTCCCAGAAATCCAAGTCTTCCTGAAAATCCATGTCTTCCTGAAAATTCAAGTCTTCCTGAAAATCCACGTCTTCCTAAAATCCATGTCTTCTGGAAAATCCAAGTCTTCCCGAAAATCCAAGACTTCCAGAAAATCCATGTCTTCCCAAAAATCCATGTCTTCCCAAAATCCAAGTCTTCCTGAAAATCCAAGTCTTCCAGAAAATCCATGTCTTCCCAAAAATCCATGTCTACCCAAAAATCCAAGTCTTCCTGAAAATCCATGTCTTCCTGAAAATCCAAGTCTTCCAGAAAATCCAAGTCTTCCAGAAAATCCAAGTCTTCCCGAAAATCCAAGTCTTCCAGAAAATCCATGTCTTCCCAAAAATCCAAGTCTTCCTGAAAATCCACGTCTTCCTAAAATCCATGTCTTCTGGAAAATCCAAGTCTTCTGGAAAATCCAGGTCTTCCAGAAAATCCATGTCTTCCCAAAAATCCATGTCTTCCCAAAAATCCAAGTCTTCCTGAAAATCCAGGTCTTCCTGAAAATCCATGTCTTCCTGAAAATCCAAGTCTTCCCGAAAATCCACGTCTTCCTAAAATCCATGTCTTCTGGAAAATCCAAGTCTTCCCGAAAATCCAAGACTTCCAGAAAATCCATGTCTTCCCAAAATCCAAGTCTTCCAGAAAATCCAAATCTTCCAGAAAATCCATGTCTTCCCAAAAATCCACGTCTTCCCAAAATCCAAGTCTTCCCGAAAATCCAAGTCTTCCAGGAAATCCAAGTCTTCCTGAAAATCCAAGTCTTCCTGAAAATCCAAGTCTTCCTGAAAATCCAAGACTTCCCGAAAATCCAAGTCTTCCCAAAAATCCAAGACTTCCCGAAAATCCATGTCTTCCCAAAAATCCAAGTCTTCCTGAAAATCCAAGTCTTCCCAAAAATCCAAGACTTCCCGAAAATCCATGTCTTCCCGAAAATCCAAGACTTCCCGAAAATCCATGTCTTCCCAAAAATCCAAGTCTTCCTGAAAATCCAAGTCTTCCTGAAAATCCAAGTCTTCCCGAAAATCCAAGTCTTCCCGAAAATCCACGTCTTCCTGAAAATCCATGTCTTCCTGAAAATCCATGTCTTCCAGAAAATCCATGTCTTCCTGAAAATCCAAGTCTTCCTGAAAATCCAAGGTCTTCCCAAAATCCAAGTCTTCCCAAAAATCCATGTCTTCCGGAAAATCCAAGTCTTCCTGAAAATCCAGGTCTTCCCAGAAATCCAAGACTTCCAGAAAATCCAAGTCTTCCAAAAAATCCAGGTCTTCTATAAAATCCACGTCTTCCAAAAATCCAAGTGTTCCAGAAAAATCCATGTCTTCCTGGAAATCCAAGTCTTCCCGAAAATCCAAGTCTTCCGAAAAATCTACGTCTTCCAGAAAATCCAAGTCTTCCAGAAAATCCAAGTCTTCCAGAAAATCCAAGTCTTCCAGAAAATCCAAGTCTTCCTGAAAATCCATATCTTCCGAAAATCTACTTCTTCCAGAAAATCTAAGTCTTCGTGAAAATCCACGTCTTCCAAAAAATCCACGTCTTCCTGAAAATCCATGTCTTCCTGAAAATCCACTCCTTCCTGAAAATCCACATCTTCCTAAAATTCATGTCTTCAGAAAAATCCATGTCTTCCAAGGAGTACATGTGTCTTCCTTCACCTCCAGGTCTTCCAGCATCTCCAGGGCTTCCAGCATCTGCCTGTCTTCCAACATCTCCACATCTTCCAGCATCTTTATGTCTTCCAACATCTTCAGGTCTTCCTACAACTGCCCAGTGTCTCCAGTGTATCGGTTTTCTGACATTCAGGTTTTCTGGTGTCTGCCGTATCCAGGTATTGAAAGTTGTTTCATAGTTTATTTTTTCCTAGTATTTCCCTAGTTTGGGGATTTTTCAAATCTAATCTTTTCCATCTATACCTTTCTGAGTGCAGATACTTTAAGACTAACCTTTCAAGTCAACTATTTCTGCTTTTAGTAGAATTAGTTTCAAAATATTTAATAGCATATTACCTCTTACAGACCAAGTTTTGTGGGCCAACAGTAGTAGTAGTTGTGATTTTCTTTTGATATTGAGAAGTGTATATACTTTATAAAATTTAAGGATTTTATTAAGAAAGACTATAAAATTGATGTAGTAATTTTACAATTTTGGCAATGAATATAGTTTTGATAGTCAACTATGCTTAAGCACAAATGAAAATTTTCTTTTAATGAGAAAATTTCATAGTTGGACACTATGTCTTTATAATATAGGTAAATATAACAGTATCTATTTTCCTACTTTGTCTCTTTTAATAATATTTGTCCTTATGTGATAATTATAATAATGATAATAATGATAACAATGATGCATAGCATTTGCTTTGTCCAGGCAGCATTCTAAGATCACTATATGCATCAATTCATTTAATCTTTACAATACATTGATTAGGAGTTTTTGTTAGCTATGTTTTACAGACGAAGAAACTGATATGTAATGGTGAAGTAACTTGTCCAAATGACACAACTAGTAAATAAAAGAGCTTTCCCATTCCCAGAATCCACCAATCTACCACTCTGTTCTTTATTGTATCTGACAGTGAAAATCAAGATGAGTGTGAGAGGAACTAAAGTTTGACGGTTTCCATATGGTGTATAAAATATTTTTCAAAAATCTCCTGTACACGCACACTCATACTTTAATCTGTCACTGTCAGAACCTTATTTTATTAGATTCATCCTTCAACAAGCTATTATACCATACATTGTTTGTGTATATGAAAATAGGTTCAAATATTCCTGATATTAGACTTGAGAGAAAGAATACTATGAAATACTGAGTTCAAATACACCTTATTTAAGAATCATGCTTTGAATTTTAATGCTTGGAAATTTAACTTTCCCTTCCACTTTAATAGCTTGTCAACCACCATTCTCCAGTCTCAACCATATTATATAGATCACTTACTATTAGATCACTTTATTTTGACCTCCAGGATCTTCCTGCTTCAAACATTACAGACTCCCTGGGTTCCTGACCACTGCCTTGTACCCACCTAATGGTAACTACAACGTAAATCCCAGGATGCTGAGCTAGAGAGTTCTTTTTTTTGGTTTTATAAGTCTCAGTTCTCCTCACGCAGTTCTAGCAATGTGGCTGCTTAAGCCTCTGGCTGGTATGAAAAACATAAAAGCCATATAATAAAGTTATAATTAGAAAATTAATATCGGAATATTTGCAGTCATTTGTGTCATAATAAAAATAACAATAAAACAATAACAACTGAAATAGCAATACCTTTTGAATTTGAGTTGACAAAGTGCTATCAGTTCATTTATCCATCCATCCATTCATTCAATAAATATTTATTGAGCACCACATTTGTGCCAGGCATTTTTAATGGAGCTTAAAATTATTTTGGGTTTCATATAAAGTACAGGTAATTATCAGTTGTGCTAAGGGTATATAGACAAAATTAACTTAAGATGCTGTGAGAGTTTTCAAAGTCAGAAAGAGCATTCCTATAAAAGTAAAGCTCATGGTGATACTGAAGAATTTTTATTTGGTTGTTACAATAAGCTTATGATTTAGATAACTTTTATAAAAGTTATACATAATTAGAGTAATGGCTATGGCTTTGAGGTATTGTTTGAGCTTCTTTTTCCTTCACTATCTTATTCTGCCTTAATCGGGAACATAGAAAATTTGTACCTTTTAACATTATTTTTTCTTTTTTTCGGAGCTGGGGACCAAACCCAGGGCCTTGCGCTTGCTAGGCAAGCACTCTACCACTGAGCTAAATCCCCAACCCCGCTTTTTAACATTTATTCAAAGCATTTATCCAAATTGTGTTAAATGGGGATAATGCAAACTGTGAGTGGAAACGCATACCTGTAATCTCAGCATTCTATGGTCTAAATCAGGCAGATTAAGAATTTCAGGCCAGGTTGGCTTACCAAAGAAGATCTTGTGTCAAGAAAAGGCAACTAAATTTAATAAGGCAGTGATGACCAGGTGGTTAGTTAATGCATTAGACTATGAAAAAAAGTAGATAATTCATACATAATGATGTTCTTCATACGTAATGGCTATAATAAAAATGAGAAAAACTCACTGGATTGTGTCTGTGTGTGTGCACATGTGTGCAGTTACACCATTGTTTGTGAGTGCACATGCACATGTGTATACCTGTGAAAACCAGAGATAATTTTGTGTCATTCTTCAGAAGCCATCTGCTTTAATTTTGTTTCTTTGTTTTGATCCAACATCCCTCATTGGTCTAGAGTTTTTCCATTACATGTCCATATGTCTCTGTCTTCCCAATATTGGAATTTTACGGGCACACCACTAGATCTAGCCCTTTAAAAATATAACCATGGTTGTAAGACATGTGCATACTGGCTGGGTTATCTCCCCAGTCACTGGCTCTAGCTTTGAGGGAAAAGAATAAGTAAATATATTAATTATATTTAATATTTGTCATTAAAATATTCATTGTGCATTATGTAATTCTAGTTTTAAAATCAGCTTAATATTGTAAAATGTGGCTGTAGCTCTTCTTAAATATATAATCAGAGACAAATGACCGTTAGAAAATGTGACCTGGTTATCATAGGATAAGAAGGAAATGTATGATTCTTTTCTTTATATTTTTACTGTTTTCTCCCTAAGTTCTTATCATGTAAAATATTTTATATTGAAGAAAATCATGTAAACAGTTGTATATAAAGTTTACTATTCATTTAACTCTTAAAGATATATATATGTATTAATACAAATTTTCAAAATATAAAGAAAAAAGTTAAAAAAAGTATATTCTCAAGTTATCTAAAGTCTCACAGAAAATCATTATAAAGATTTTGGTGTATATTCTTAAAGAATTTTCAGTGTTTATATATTTTTTCCTGAGTGGAATGATTTGACCACTATGCAATCTATTTTTTCACTTAAATAGTTGTAGATTTCCACAACAATAAGCTGTGCATTTATTTTATGACTTTAATATATGATATACTTATTTTGTCTCAATTTGGTATATATTAAGTTCTGTAAAACATTTTAGTATTATTGAAACAAGCTATAATAAACATATGTCCAGCACAACTTGTGTGGTACCCGAACTGTATATTATATTGAGTCAAGTTTATACTTCATTGAAAAATTTCTTATGTATTATTTAAAATAAGTAGCTAAAATGAGAAGTTACTGAGTCTAATGTTGTTAGCTTCATCAGTCTTTATCACAGAAAAATTACCAGGAATATAGATTCCAAACATTTGAGATGGTTAAAAATATTCCTGGTACAGTGTATGATACTTTCTAGTGGTGCCAGTTTATACCAGGAAGAACATTTACTAAATGTTCATAAGTTGTTGACAGTAAAAGGAGCAGTCACACAAAAGTATATATAATATTCATGCCTTGTAGTTGGGGAATGGCATATATATCTTTGGAAAAGGAACCCAGTACACTCTAAAATTTTAGCAGAAAAATTTCCAAAAGGCCAAGCCAGGCTTCTATTTATACATAAAGTACCTGCTCATACAAGCATTGTGCCTTGACTTTAGATGCCCAACACCCGACATAAACATGGCAGTGTCCATCTGTTGAGGGAGGGTGGTAGACATAGACAGATCTTGGGGTTTACTAGCCAATCAGTCTAGCAGATTCTATGAGCTCATTAAGAGACCTTGTCTTAAAGATGCTGATTTAAAAAGTAACATATAACCTGATCATAAAGGATGCTTGAAATGCAAGTCTGCACATGTGTGTGTGTATCTGCACATGTGCACATATTCACATAAACATATATGCACCCTCACATACAAATACATGCTTATGGTAAATGGTTAACAATGCTAGTAGTATATTTATTAATAATTGAAAACATCATTTCCTAATATCACTGCACAGAAATAACTATAATTATTTGACTATTTTTAATGCTTTGTCTGTTAATGTCCATCTATTGTTAAGTTCTTTACAGATAGGATTATTATTATTGTTACATATTGTATAAATAGAATGTCATTTTATATTGAATTAATTGTTAGTATTAGTATCAATAGGTATGCGCGCGCGTGTGTGTGTGTGTGTGTGTTTATGTGTATAAAAGAAGACTGTTTTCTCCACAGATCATGAGGGGATTGAGCTCAGGTTTTCAGGCTTGGCAGTGGGAACCTTTACCTGCTGAGCTATCTTGCCAGCCTGAAATCCATTTTTAAACACCTATAGTGCATTGCTTAGTACAGATTGTGTTTTTAATCCATTCTTTTCACATGGTGTGTCTTCAGGCTTATACTGTTCTGTCGTATTTAGAGATAATACTACAAAGAATATTATGTTGAATCTATCTTGTCTACTTTTACAAGTTTTTTTTATGAGCTAGTAACTTAGAAATGCAAGGTCTACATCAAAGTGTTTGAATTCAATTGCCTGTCTCGCATGCAGGCTACAATCATCTTATTTAGTTCCTATCAACGATTTTGATGGAAATAATAGCTAGAAATAATTTCCTGTATTAACTAATAAAGTTCATCATTTTTTCATGTATCTATTTTTCTTCTGCTGGAAAATTTTCACATCTCACACTTTTGTTCTGTCATTTGTCATTGTAAAGTTTAATTGAAAAGCGATCTCTTGATAGTAGAGCTGATTTCCTCTCCTCTGGTGCACATTGCAATTGCAGATACCTATCATTTGCTATATTTATTCATGGTGCTAGTTTTCAGAAAGGTAAATTTAATTATATAAAAGAGACAAATATTTTATTGTTTTCTATTTTTTTTGGTTTTGTCTTATATTTTAGTAGACAATTATACTATATGATTATAAAATTATTCTCTCATATTTCCTTCTAATAGTGGTATACTCTTCTTGCCTTATGCTATAGACTCTTTAGAATTTGCTGTCTAGGTTTGCTGAGAAATAGGAAGTTAAGTTTTCTTTTCAGAAAAGATAACCAGATCTCCAAATGTCATCATTTCCATATTGAACTGGAATTCTATCATAAAATATATAGGTGAGTTTTTTTCTGTTCTGTGGAAAGTATTCTTATTGAGGTTAGCACCTCATTGATTTTTTTGCAGACGCCTGATCGTTTAAAGTATGACAGCACTGTTTTTCCTTCCTTATCCATCTTTTCTTCCATTTTACACTTTTTTGTGTATCTGTGATTTTAGATGAATTTTAGCATCAACTTCCATTGAAGCATCCTCATAAAACGCCTGAGAACTTTTGAGTTATGACACAAATTGGCATATTTACAGTAATGTACATATTTTCTTTCTTAGTTTGCCTAATTTTGTTGTAGTCACTAAACAACTATAGGCCCTTTCTTTGTTTTTTTTTTAATATGTAACTGTTACTCTAATGAATGATACTACATGTTTTACTATATACATAATAGTTTTATGCATGTATATAATTTATAATGATCAAGTCAGGATAATTATTAGCACCATCTTTCTCCAGTGGTTCTCCCTGTTTTGGGCATGTTTCTGTTCTGTGTATGCTTACTTTTGAACATACTGATTGATTCTGTGTGACTGCTGTTGGTAGTATTGCAATCACATTTACATTTTTTTTGTTAATAGTGCATAGAAAAACTACTGATTCTTAACATTTATCTTATATTCAGTCATCACACTTAGCCATTTCTACTTCTAATATTGTGTTTCTTCAGTTGAGTATTTTAAATTTTGATGTACACTGTCATGTTCATTTTAACAATGAAACATTTGCCTTTTCTCTGTGATATTTTTAATATGATATTTCCCTATTACAACATTAGTAAAGATTTTATGACTCAGAATAGTGCATACTTATATTGTTGAATAAAGGATAGTTATTGTCTTTTATTTTATTTTTGCCTTAATGAAATTTGTGTTTCATTTACGTAAATAATTTTGTTTTTTTCCAGAAATAATTTCCATTGATTCCAATATATTCATCTTTCAAAGTTATATAAATATCCTTACATTCCTTTGATTTATCAGGAATATGTATAGAATGTTATCAATTTCTTTCTGGTGTCTTTGAAAATGATTATCAAGAGGAACTATAGTTATTCTCTTTAACTTATTCATGTAATTTTCATAATTAACTGATCTATTTTAGCATTCTAGGACTAAAATTCTTACTTGGTAGTGGTACTTTGGTCTGTTTCTGTTTCATTTAAAAGATAAAATTCTACATGACCAGCTGCTTATAGAAAGCACCTCTTTCCCTTTTCTAAGCCATAACACATTGGGGAGAGAAGATTGTGCAGGGATGAGAGAACTGGTCTCCCCGGCATTGTATTGCTACCTTTGGAGCTAAGATCCCAGTATATATACAGCCCATCTATATGCACTTGTTTCATACCCTGCCTTTCACCGCACCATCTGTATGTCACCGTGTTTGTGCTATGCAGTGCTGGAATGGAGCCCAGGGCTTCCACATGCTCAGTGTTCTGCTTCTTGAGTCACACACTCATTCCCCTGAATTATTTTAGAAAAATAGCTATTTTATCACAGTTAGCCTTCAGTTGGGGTTTTGTTTTCTTCTTTTTTTATTTCTTTAATTTCTACTCATGCTATTTCATATATGAAGAAAGTATCTCAATTGTCTATGATATAATATATATATATTATGGATAATTTCTTTGTACCGCATATATAATAAAATTTAAAATAAACACCCCATAAGCTATGCATGTATTTTATTTTTGCCGAGGTACTATTTTATATTGTTCTATAGTAAATCAAACACATTATTTGTTCAGTTTTCTATTTTTGTTTGCTTGATTTAAAATAAAATAAATTTAAACTCTTCTATTTCATTATTTTGTCAAAATTTTGTCTTTTATGAGTCCTCTTTTCAAATAAGACATACTATAATATTTTCAACTTGTAACAGATTAAGCTTTTATTAAGATAATTAACACAAATTCATAACAGGTATGACTTAGAAGTAACAGGTCTCTTGATAGTCCACATCGTAAAAATTTGTAATCAAAATTGTTAGTATTGGGGTAAAAAGGAAAAATTTGATATTTTATTTCTTCTGAGAATGTTTATTAGTGGTTTCATAGTTTGTAAGTTCACATTAATTATACTTGATACTACTTGCTTATAATTTATTTTGGAATTTTGTTATGTTTTCCTTTCTACATTTGTCAAAGTATATGACACCTTTTATCTTTGAAGTTATAATTACAAAATTACTTCCTTTTCTTTTTTTCTGCCAAACTCTCTCACACTTCTTCAAATTTATGGTCTCTTTTTTCATATATATAACATATATATATATAATATATATGTTATATATATGAATATATATAATATATATTCCTAAATACAACATCTTCAGTCTATATAATTTTACTTTTATATGAGTTTTTAGGGCTGACCATTTGGCACTGGATTTCTTTTACCTATAGTTATTTACAAGTTTGAAGTATCATTTTTATTGTAATGTGATTATATTGATATGTGTATATATTTATATACTTTAGTATTATAATTTTCAAGGTAAAAATGTTTATAATAAAACTATCTTCTTTTAAATGTGTCTAGTGTTGTTTTTTTGATTCCTTTTGTGGGCTTTCATTACACAAATTTTAGTTTACAATTATTTACTGCACAGGTAGGGTGGAAATCAGAGGACAACTTGGGGGACTTTGTTTACTACCTTCCACTATGTGAGTTTTGAGGGTTTTGAGGCTTGAACTCAGGTCATCAGACTTTGAGATAAGTGCCTTTACCCACTGAGTCATCCCATCAGCCCTCATGAAAAATTTAGATCCTTTCACCAATATCTTGATCCCTCACTACTGTGTATTCTGTTTATTACTGCAAGATTAATCTCCATAAGGATAAAGAGCTTAAAGTACAAGTTTTCTAATGAAATCCCAACATCCAGGTTTTCTATAACCCTTTTTGTATACCCACATCTGTTCTAGGCCATGGGTCGTCTATGCCAGGAGCCTCGGCTTCTTTCTCCCTCAAACATCAGCATTTCTTCCTTGCTCTATTTAATTCAATTGTTCTCTACTTTTTCTGAGGCTGCTATGTTTTTGTGCATGTGTGTGAGAGAGAGTCTGTGTGTATGTATGTGTATTGTGTGTGTGAGTGTGCATATGACTGTGGGTCTGAGTATGTGGAAATGTGTGCATGCGTGCGTGCGTGTGTATGTGTGTGTGTGTGTATGTGTGTATGTGTGTGTGTGTGTGTGTGTGTGTGTGTGTGTGTGTGTGTGTGCTCTTAATGGATTTCTGTTTTTATTCCTGCTTATTAGTTTCCTAAAAGTGGACAAAGTTTTCAGGAGAGCTGGAATATGGAGATCACAAAAATGATTGGAAGGGATATAATTTTTTGCTCTGAAAACACTGAAGCATTTGATGTATATCGAAAAAGAGACATTTTGACCATATCTTAAAGGAGCCCTTCAGCCTAAAGGCTTCATTTCACTCTGAGTAACAGTGCTGACTTTCTTTTCTTCCATTGTCACCTTTTCTCAGTTTCTCTACTCTGCTATGCTCCACAGCATGAGAAACTCCATCCTTCATTTCCAATAGAGGTGGCTCGGTCATGCCGGTATTCAGTTCCTTTCTGAATGTCATGAACAGAACCTCTGTTCTGATTTCAGTTCATGTCATTCACCTTGTCATGGAATGAAGCCAAGAATTCACGGCCTTCAAAAGAAAAATATTTTTCTGAAAAATACTGTGAATTTTTATCTTGCCATTACTCCTATAAAACAAATTCTCTAGCATATTTCGGCTTGTACTTCCCCTACTGTTATCTGCTACAGCATGGGAGTGGTAGGTAGACTTCCAAGTAGTGCTCTCAGAAACAAAGCTGAATTCTCCTTCTCTACATATTAAAATGATTTATAGGAGGCCTTTTCTGTCTATTTTAGGACTTCTGCTTGATAGTTTTCTTAACTTAGTAGACACATTATGATATATTATTTATACAATGTATTTTCCTAGTTAGCACTGTTATTACTCCATTGTTTTCCTAACATGGGTTTTCCATTTTTAGTGATACGTCATACCCATTTTTCCCCCTAAAGAACAGCGCAACTTTTTTCTTTCTGTCTCAGCAAAACTTCTCTTGGTGCCTAAGGTCCTGGGGGGAATGTAGTTGCCAGTGTTCCAACAGAATGTAGTTCAGACACATTTCAACTCACAGTTGCACTGTCACTCAACTATGTGGATCTGCTATCATTCTAAAAGAATATACTCAATGTACATCCCTCCATCTTGACCCATCTCAGGTCCTATCTTCACCAGTATCGTGAAAGATGAGGTAGTGCTAAAGTTTCGATGTGCTATCTGTGTTCCAGTTTGCCATTTGATGAGGAGGTATGTCTTCATTTAATGTCCAACTGTCACTGGCCTGTTACAGAGCTTATATGAAGATTTTCATTAGGCATGGGGACTTCACAACTCCCTGTAATTCCAACTCTGGGAGACCTGACACTCTTTTGTGTCTTTCCTGGGTACCTCCATATGTGTGATATATACCTAAAGAGACACACATAAAATAAAACTTTTTAAAAAAACACAGGACATAGGTACATCAAAAGAATATATACATTATGAAAATTCTATGTATTTCATTGAAAGGGAGCTACTACTGTTTTAATCTCATGAAAATAGTTTCAACATTTAACTCCAATTTCTTAATTTACAAAAATGCAGATACTTTTATCCAGTGTCATACCAGTTCACATTTTGCAATTGATAATTAAAAAATGTAGCCAAATTAATACTGTAATTGTCAGACATTGTTTTTAATGCAACAATGTAAGAATGATTTTGGCTAGGGGTGGTGGCTTATACCTCCAAGCCTGACTGTTGAGAGGTAGTGGCTGGATGATTTTGAGTCCAACCTGTGTTCTATGATAAGACTTGACTACACTATAAGGAGGAAGGAGGGAGACTTGTATATACTTGTATGATTCACAGTCACTTGTTTGACATAACTACCAAATCCTAAATAATGAGTTTTAGATAATCATATTTCAAGAGGGGCTTTATTCTGAAAACATACTTACTGTTTTAATTCATATTGTCTATTGTAACAACATAGCATGTTACAATAAATAATGGATGTTGGGAAAGTCCAAAGATAGAGTGTGTGTACGGTGTACGGTGATGGTCTGCTATCTGTTTATAAGATGGTAATGACTGTACCTCATTCCGTGGAAAAGGCAAGGTGGATCTGAAGGTCCTCACTAATAAGAACATGGAGAGATCTGTTTTCATGACCTAGTCACATGGCCAAAGCCATACTTTCTAGTAATCACATTGATGATTAAATGTCTATGCGTGGATGATGAACAAAGGAATTCATTCTGCAACTCTTCTTTCTTCTTGTACTGCCACTACCAATGCAGTTTGTGGTCCACCACCTATGCAGATGGTGGTGTGTCTGGGCGTGTGTTTTCAGATTTCATTTAGTTAATATTTTAAAATTATCTGTGTGTGAGTTTGTGCTCATACATGTAGGAGGCCAGAAAAGGGTGTAAGATCCCTGAAGCCAGAGTAGCTGAATCCAGGTTCTCTGCAAGAGCTGTGAACACTCCTAACCACTGCGATGTCTCATCAGTTCCATACATGGTTCTTTATGAACATCAGAATGAGACAAAAACCCCAAATAATCCCATAAAGATGTAATCCATTTTTTGATTACTATTTAGTATCTGCACAAATCAAATTTTGAGGTGAGGAGTAACTTAACGGGGTGTCCAGAAAATACAGTCCCTTAATTTTAGACTATGTGATTTCTAGAACCTTTATTATCTATCCTTGTACTATAGCAAACACTTCATGTTTCGATAAACCTTTTATCTTTCAAAAGCCTGTGAGTTACCTGGACACACTTCTTGGCTAGCTTCATTATATATCAGAATTTAGCTATAGACCATTTTAGGGGGTTCTGGTGATAAGCTCTAGGCTTTCCCAAGTTTTGCATGTCTAGGAGCTTGCTTGAATGATACTCATCATTCCTTTTTTTTCTTACTCATGCTTACCTAGGTTTGTTCTCCAGGGTTGGCAGACTTCTAACAGGGAAAGTTGGCAGGTATATGACTTCTTAAGGTCAGTAGCATAGAAGTGGAAGGCCTACAAGGTCACATTGCAACAGGAATAAACAGAGAGAATCCATAAAGGGTGGCTGACTTCCCAATTAATTCACCACAGTTTTCCTTCCTTTTCCAGTTGACCTTGTCTGTCTGTTCCATATGCAGAGTGCCCTGTTCCCTTCCCAAGAATGAAATGGAAAAAAATAAAACAACCACAATAAACATTTAACATCTAGAAAGAAGAATGTAAATCAGATAACAGTCACTGGCATAAATAATTCAAAATGAAGATAGTGGGAACAGAGAAGTCCCTTGATTACAGCATAGTTCTAATGACTATAAGAGATACCACTGCTCATTGCTCTTCTTGAACCTTGGTTCTGCCCTCTGATAACATCAAAGATATTGTCTTGTCTCTTGTCTTTGCCCATTTCTAAAGCAGATGCTGAGTGTTTCCTAGCTTTGCATTCAGCTTATGGAAAGTTGAGAACCCAGTGGTAGTTTGGACTTAGTCTAAGTCTAGTGTCTAGGTAATGTTTTTACCAATATAGTCACTCAATTTTTATGGCCTTAATGAATATGAATCGTCATTCAACAGAAGCTTTAATCACAAGTATCTTAAAGCTTTGCAGTTATTATGTCCATGTAGGCCATTTCAATTGACTTTGAGCCAGCACCATTAAGATTCGTGGAAACTCTTTTGTCTATCTGCTACTACCTTAATTTTCTTGAGGTATTGAAATGTCTTATAGTGCTTTGTCTGCACATATGTCTGTGTACCACATGCATGCCTAGTGTCCAAGGAAGTTGGAAGAGGGTGTCAGATCTTCTGTAATTGTGTGAGCTACCCTGTGAGTTCTGAGGATTAAACCTGGGTATTCTGCAAAAGCAGTCAATGCTATTAACTGATGAGCCATTTCTCTTGCTCCTTACTTTTTAGCCTACTATGCTTTAGATCTTTTATAGCATCTCCAAATTTTGCTTGTGAACTGGCCTGTTGTTTTCCAGCTCATATTCAACTTGCTGTACTTTATCTTACACAGCTAGGAGCATCCAAGCAAATTTGCAAAGTGCTGCATGAAGATCTCCTGAAGCAAAGTGAGAATTCCATTAGAAAAAGTTTCCATCTTCCAAACTGCCCCAAACGGCAGCTCCTCTAGTCATTTTAGTGTGCTGAACTAGGGGTTGATACATCCATAATAGCATTTTTACCACCACATTTTAGACCTTGGTATTAGCTTTCTAGTCACTATCTGCTGTCATGCCCCAGAGATAATGCTTTATAGTATTTTTACCATTGATTAGTATGGATTAAATGTACATATTAATGGAGTTTAGTATATTTCAATACATGCATGCAGTGTCTACCAGTCAGTCCTAGTCTTCATTTACATCCCAATAAATTTTGAAACTCTAGTCATCACTTTAAGTCCCACCTACAAGAAAAGAATATGAAAGCTGCATTTTTGTGTGGATTAGCTCACTTAGTATAATGTTCTCCAGTTGGTTTAATTATTTTTTTCTGTGGATGAAATGGCTAATTCTTCATGGCCTGCAAAACAAAACAAAACAAACAAACAAACAAACAACAACAAAAAAACCCAAAGCCAAACCAAACCAAACCAAAACAAAAAACCTTACATCAGTAGTAAAGACACATGTGGACAGAAAAAGAGAAATGGATACAAAATGATACTTATGCAAGCAGACATCAAAACTGAGCTGAAGTAACTCTTTTTAAATCAGACAGATTAAGAGACAAAAACTCTAAAAAGAGACAACGTTGTTACATAATTTTCAATGGCTAAATCCAACTGGAAAATATGACAGTTATAAATAATTGATATTAGAATATATAACTTTATGAAATAAACGTTGGATGTAAAGTGTGACATGAATTTAGAACAATTGCAGTGGGTGACTTAATACACCTTTACAGCAAGTAAATCCAACATCCATACTATATTTTTACAAAGAATCTTCAGAATTAAACTTTTCTATGCAACAGTTCATTGTCACATAATTCACATTTTTGTTTGGCTGCAATAATAAAATTACCAAACTCTGTTCAGTTATCAGTTGTTATTCAATCATCCCAGAACTTACTGTCATTAAATTGCCATTTATTGCTGCATGCAGGTATGGAGCTTGTTAGGGAAAAGTTTGTGATCTTAGCTGGCTGAACTGATGCCTCTACCCTGTGGATCAGGAGTACCTCTTATACATATCATATATCTATAACTATATCACACACACACACACACACACACACACACACACACACACACACACAGGGAGGAAAGGAAGATAGGGAGGGAGGGAGAGGAGAGGGAGAGGGAGAGAGAAAGGTTAGCTGTCTCTAGGTTGACTTCAGCTATTTACACTGGGAAAAACTAATTTTTGTTCCACATTTTCCCTACTAGCCTAGGCTTACTCTCAGGATACCCAAAAGAGGGTGTAAAAATGGCCAAATTCTCATTATGCCTACAGATAGGATTGGAACACTATCATTGTTCACATACTAGTGACTAAAACAATTCACAGGGCCAATTCTTATTTAAGGTTGAAGAATCAAAAGTTACTTTCTGTTGGGAGGAACTGAAAGTCACATTTCAAGACATGTACATTCACAGGGGCCAGCAAAGCAGTCACGAAAATTCACAAAGCACAACTGTGTATGATTTTACTGAAAATTCAGACAGGCTTGTCAGGATTTGGTCTTAGTGCTAGGGCATGGACAAGGTCAGTAATTTGTTCTTAACTTTCCATTTAGAATGACTCCTCTCCACTGCCACAGTCCCCTGGAGTAGGTCGGGCTTTGGCCCCAATTTCAATGTGCCTTCCACTGTTGCTTTACTTGGCAACTGTCTTTCCAGCCCTTGATTTTCTGTGAAGTTTCTCATTTTCACCTGAATGTCTCTCTCCCTGCTATTTTCGATATGCACCATTATATATGGGAGAGAGGAAGCTTTCAGCTGTAATTTACCTGCTATTAGCTGACCTTCTCATCTATTTTTGATTGCCTTTCCTCACAAATACCTTTGTATAAAAGCCCATTCAAAGTACCTGTTGGGAAATTTTCCCAAATCAGAAACTGCTTTTAACATTTAGGTTTCTTAAAAAGCATTTTTATTTAGAGAAAGGCAGAGTGCTTTTCAGCGTGTTCCTGCCACATCGTTACTTTGTGCACATGTAAGTTCCCATAGATGCCAGAACATCAAGCCAGCATTTTAACAGAACACAAAGGTAAAGTGGTAAATCCCCAAATACTTCTAGCCATAAAGTGAAAGTCTGAAAAAAATTCTGGGCATCTCAACTGATTTTTTTTTTGAAACAACTGTTAACCACCTTGGGAGCCTTAGTGTTAAAAAATTATGTCTGAGACACAGTAGTTGGCTATTTAATACTTTATCTGAATTGTTTCAAGATAACTATTTTCCCATATAGAAATCATCTTCATTTCCTAGAAAACATCTTATTCTGAATTCTTTACATACAGAACACAGTGTTCGCTTATTATTTGTACAAATCGCTGTACTCCATGTGTATAGGTCTTCTTCAGATTGCTGCTGCAAAGCAACTGATTCGTACACTGAAGAATAATATTCTCAGATCTTCTAAAAACATAAAATTAGATTTTTCACTTTCAATTTAAATCTTGCCTTGCTACACTCTCACCTTTTCTATCTACCAAATCTTATGAACACTTTATTATCTGGAACCAATTGATTCCTTCTAAGGGAGCAGCTGGTTAAGTCCATGATTACGTACCTTCTCCTTCTGAAGAAAATTCCAGAATGATGGAACAATCTCATGCCATGGATTACTGAATTTCTACATAGTTTATATCTCAGATCACCATTTGTTCTTTAATTTTTCTAACTTCTTTCCAAATTTAATAGGATTGTGGTATGTTTTAGTAGTCCAGAAACAGTAGTTCTAATATCAATTCAGAATCTCATGTGTAAGAATTGGTGGAAAGACATATGATGCACCCATGTACACCACCTACACAGTAAGATTAAATATTTTAGTCTATTTTCTGTCATTGTATCAAAATAGCTTGAAACTGGACACTACTGGATTTAACTCACAAATCCCTAGGTCCGAAGGGATACTGACAATATTTACTTGGCTTTAGTGAGGGTTTTCTGAACATTTTGCAACATCATGCATGAGGAGAGATCACATGGCAGGACAAGAAACAAGAAACCAGGTAGGGATATGACCTAATTCTTTTTATAATAACCTGTTCTCATGGAAACTAAATCATCTCTGAAATATTCATCTGTTTCTGGGAGTCTAACATTAATGCATTCATGAAAAGAGAGGTCCCAATGACTTAATTATCTTCATTAGGCCCTACTGCATAAAGGCTGCACCATTCAATACCACACTACATTGGGAATCCATCAAGCCTCCAGAAAAATGAACTTTTGTGGGACACATTTGAGTCACGATTATATATATTCAATCAGTTATGCTCACAATTAATTTATATATGAAGACAACCTTACTAACTAAAGATAATTTAAGAAGAGTAGCACATTCATCTATTGGCTTTAGAGTCTTTTTTTTTTGTAGGAATACAGTTACTATTACTATTGTCCATACTGGGGAGAATTGTGTAAGACATGAGATGCTTAAGTATTCCCAAATTACCTTCCTTTTATACATGAGCATCGTATCATCACTTAAGGAGAATATTGCTATGTAATAAATTGTGTTCCTCCAATTCATATTCTGAAGCCTTAATTGCACTATCTCTGAAGGTTGCTTTACTTTGAAACCAGGACTTTAAATATGTAATTAAGTTAAAATGATACCATTAGATGGGTCTATACCCAATGTGACTAGCATCCTTAAAAGAAGCAATAAGGATGCACAGAGGGATGCTAAGGGTGTTCATGCATATAAATAGACCACTGAAGACACAGGGAAAAGGGGCATCCTAACTCAAGTGTAGTGATGTTCACCTGCAATATCCACATTAGGAAGATGAGGCAGGAAGCAAGATGAATGAAAGTTTCGGCACAGCAAGGGCCTGAATAAAAAAAGAAAGAAAGAAGCAAGAATTCAGATGAGCAAAAGACAGAAATCTTAAAACAACCCAAATCTTCTGACATGAGACATAGACATCTACTCTCTATAATTGTGAGAAAGTAAAATGTTATTGCTTCAGATATATAATTGGTAGTATTTTGTTATAGAAGTCCTGACAACTAATACAACTGTATAATATTAATTCATACATTTTGATTTGAGGATGTTTTCGAGTAAAATCTCTGAATTACTGGTGATGTTCTATATCCTCACATAATAGCTAAGCTCTCAACTTGTGCAAAAAGGCCATAAAGACTTTTCTACTCCTAGGCAATTGCAAACCAAAGCTGCTTCTGATGTGGTTCAAGACGGCAAGAGTCTATCACAAGCTAGCAGTATCATCTTTGTGGTGATGACTTTAGGGGCACAAAGAATACAAACATTAGGGAGCTGTGGGCTTTTCCTTTGTAGTTGCAGAGAGCTGTTGAGACCAGGAAGCTCGTGGCGTGGGAATCCCCAAATGAAAAAACTAAAGGGTCAAGAGGCCTGAGAGGCCATTATGTAAAGCTATGTAGGTGAAGCCTTGGTTGCAATGGAAACTACAAGATGTTGGAGATACTAGAACCGTGAGACAATTTCCAAGAAGATCTGCAGGCCGAGAGTGAAACCAACTCAAAAGAAAGATGTGTTTCAGGATGCAAAGCTGGAGGGCAAAGCCTTCTAAGCCCCTTGACACTGGACATAGAACTACAGGACTTAATGTTTATTTGCTGGGTTATAGTCTTGCTTCAGACATACGTTTAGATGAGAAGGACTGCCAGAGGCTCATATGTTTGAATGCTTCCTTTCCCAGTTTATAGAACTGTTTGGGAAGGATTCGGGAGTTTGGCCTTGTTGGAGGGAGTGCGTCATGGATGTGGGCTTTGAGGATTCAGAAGCCTCCTGTCATTTCTAATGCCTATTCTGCTTTCTGTTTGTGAACCAGGATGTGAGGTCTCAGCTGCTCCAATACCATTCGTGCCAGGATCCTCACCATAGTGATCATGGACTCCTCCTAGCCCTCTGAAACTGTAAATTTCAAGTAAGATCTTCTTTCTTCGTTATAGAATCTATACATTTCTTAGTCATGGTGTCTCATCGTAGCAATAGAAAAGTAACTAATACAAATATATGTATATAGATATGAGAATTATTATTAGTAATTAAGTTTATAAGAAATGACTTTCATTTGCCTTAGCCAGGGTAACAAGGTGGGGGAAATGTCATCAAAACTGCTAAACCTTGTGAATTTATTGTTAATAAATTCTGAAATTGTGGAAAGAAAAACACTTGTGTATATTTTTGACATAGCATGCTTCTGATAAATAATCATGAGAGTAAACCTTGGTTTACCAGTGTTTTTCATGATTCTGCCTGTACCTCATCTTTTTGAGACAGTCTTAATATATAGCCCTGGCTGGCCAGAACTCTGCAGGTATACCAGAATTGCCTACAACTCATAGAAATTTCCTTGGTTTTGCTTCGTGAATGATGGAATTGAAGATATATACTGTCATGTTCAGCTAAGAAAACACATTTTCCAGTACCAGTTGACCAAAGTATGTCATGTTTCTCAGCGACTCATGTGTATGGAGTGCAGAAATACAGCATCCTTGATGGGAGACTCTGGAATATCGTTATAAATTTAGATATGCAAAAAGAGGAAGGATGAGTGGCCATCTTCACAGTTCACTACAGACTTTCTCAACATTTCTTCCACGAATTCTCTCTCTATCCAAACTGTTCTTATTGTTCCTCAGAAACTGAAGGCTCTTACCCCAAGGCATTTACAAATACTGATCTTTTCCCATTAAACATTCCATTTCATTGTATATCCATGTAGATAGCTCCTATGACTTCTTCAAATGTGTGAGTTCAGCTAGCTATTTTGGTTTAGCCTGAGGTCATTCATGTGTTGATAATCACCTGGTTGATCTGTGGGGTAATAGGAGGGGCTCCAGTGTGATGGTTTCTGATGTTCTCCATGAATTTGAACCCACCAGACTAACCAATGCTTCTTTAAGTCATAGGATTTTAAGTAATCATAGAAGCATGTAAAGTCTCTTGAGGAATCTCTTGGAACTGGCACCATTTTACTTGTACCCACATTCTGATACAAAAAGTAGTGAAATGGATTCTACTTTCTATGGGCTGCTTAGTCTGGGGGAACACTTATAGCCTTCTTATAAGCGACATATGCTAATGTGTTTTTTCAGCATTTTGCTTCAGAGCAATTGTCTATAAGAAGAGGAGCACATTTGATTTTGTTCGTTTAATTCCATTTTCTTAGCTCTCCTTTTTGATTTTCATTATGGACAGTTTGTATTAAGCAGATATTGACTACTAATAATTTGCTATACTTCACTAAAATACTTTAGAAATCTTCTCATTTTCTTCAAATCATTCCAAAGGTATGCTTCAATATCATTGTCTACACTCTATTTTGCTTTCCAACTGTGTTTCTTTTGCTACTTAGATATTCTTCAGAGGAAACATTTTATAACATAGCAACTATATTTATAATTGTATTATGTCTTATCCTATCTATAAACTGTTATGTTGGCAATTACATCTTTTCTCATGGTTACTCATTTTATTCTTTTATGGAAAAAGTATTCTCTTGAGTCTTCTGATTATGCATTTATCCTTTGGGGTTTGTTCTTCTGTCGAGTTTTGTGTTGCTTTTCATGTTGATTGTTGCCTTCAGGTGATAGGTGATATTTTCCAGGTTACTACTTTTGCTTCACTGAAGTCAATTGCCAATGACCTAAACTTAAATATTATTTATACTGTTATTGCACAATACCACATTATTACAGAAAGAAATGAAATAGAAAGGCATTGCTTTTGCAATTTGTGGTGTCTGACCTTGTGAGCTTGAAAAGGGGCCCGCTGTGGAAGTACTGCTTGGTTTTTCTTTCGTCCATGGCATTTTTTATGGATATTATTGAGCTTTCCCAACTAGCAGCTGTATAGGCATACTGTTTGATCTCAGCTGCAGCTTCTATGGAGTGTGCTTTGCAAGTGTTTCCTATCTTAACCACAAGGCAAATCTCCTGCATTCCATGCCACCTATATTCAAATATGCTTTATAAGTTTGATGAAAGGTGTATCTATTTTTATTTGATATTAATAAATGTCAATATAGCATTACTTATGGTTGGGAATAAATTAAAGTCTATTTGAAATTATATTATGCCATCTGCTTCTTCCTCATGAATGCTGGGATTAAAGGCCCAAATCATATATATATACATATGCTTTATCTGCATATATACCTTCATACCAGAAGAGGGCATCAGATCCCAGGATAGATGGCTGTGAATCACCATGTAGTTGCTGGGAATTGAACTCAGGAAGCCAATGCTCTTAATCACTGAGCCATTTTTCCAGCTGAGAGGCCCAAATCTTAAAGGTAGTCTTGGTTATATAGTTAAAGTTTTTGCACTATTTTTACTTTGCTTTTTTTCCATTAATTTATTTATTTGCTTTACATCCTGATCACAGGCCACTCCCTCCTATCCTCCAAGTCCCGCCTCACAACTTCCTCCCATTACTCTCATTAGAGAAGGGGAAGCTCTACATGGGTACCAATCCAGTCTGCCACATCAAGTCCCATCTAAGCACATCCTTTCCCACTGAGGCCAGACAAAGCAGCACAGCTAGGGTGAAGGGATCTCAGAGACAGTCCCCTTTCTAATTGTTAGAGGACTCACATGAAGACCAAGTTGCACATCTACAGATGTGTAGGGAGCCTATGGTTCCATCTCTGTGAACCCTGATGGGTCCAGGTTAGTTGGGCATATAGGTCTTCTGGTAGTGTCCTTGACCACTCTGGCTACCTCAATACTTCTGCCAACTCTTCCACAAGATTCCCTGAGCTCTTCCTATTATTTGCCTGTGGTCTCTGCATCTGTTTCTATCCACTGCTGGATCAAACCTCTCAGATAACAGTTATATTAGGCTCCTGTCTGTAAACATAGCAGAGTATCATTAATACTGTCAAGGGTTGGCTCTCTCATGAGGATGAATCATAATTTGGACCAGCCATTGCTTGGTCATTCCCCCAATCTCTGCTCCATCTTTATTACTGCACATCTTGTCGGTAGGACAAATTTTGGGTTGAAAGTTTTGTGGGTGGGTTGGTGTCCCTCTCCTTCCACTGTAAGTCCTACTTGGCTACAGGAGGTGGCCACTTTAGTCTCCATATCCCCAGTTTCTAGGAGTCTGATATAGGGTCACCCCCATAGACTCCTGGGAGCCTCCTCAATACTAGGTCTCAAGTTTGTACCAGAGATTCCCCCATTGATTTCCATTTTGTCTCTCCACCTTCTTCCCCTCCTCACACCTAATACCTACTCTTTTTCCCCTCCCTACCCCTCTCCCACACACTTCCCTCCATCCCACCTTGGATAGCTGCTTTATTTGCCTTTCTGAATGAGATTCAAGCATCCTTCCTTGGACTCTCCTTGTTTCTCAGTTTTTTTTGGGGGGGAGGGTCTATGGCATGTAGCATGATTACATAAGCTAGAGTCATCTTAGAAAAAGAAGGCAGAGGAGAAGAGGAAGAGAAGGAAAGAAGGAAGGATGAAGAGGAGAAGGAGGAGGAAGAGGAGGAGGAGGAAAAGACAAACAAGAAGAGGAGGAGGAGAAGAAGGAGAAGGAGGAGGAGGAGAAGGAGAGGGAGAGGGAGGAGAAGAAGAAGAAGGAGAATAGAAGAGGAGGAAGAAGAAGGAGAAGAGGAGAAGGAGGAGTAGAAGGAAGAAAGAAGAAGGAAGTAGGAAGAAGAAGAAGAAGAAGAAGAAGAAGAAGAAGAAGAAGAAGAAGAAGAAGAAGAAGAAGAAGAAGAAGAAGAAGAAGAAGAAGAAGAAGAAATAATCTATCTGTGTGGCATTTTCTAAATTTATGATTAATATGAGAGGGATCAGCCCACTGTGGGTGGTGCTACTGCGGGTAACATGGTACTGTGTTGCATTAAAAAGCAAGCTGAAAGCCAAGGGAAGCAAGCCATTAAACAGTGTTTCTTCATGGCCTGTGCTTCTGTGTCTGCCTTCAGGTTCTTCCCTGAGTTCTCATGTTGGCTTCCCTCAAGGACTGACTATGGTTGAACTATGTAAGCCAAATAAACACTTTCTTCTCCAAGTTGCTTTTGGTCATGGTATTTTATCCCAAGCTAGAATAGTTTTTGAAAATCTTTTATATATTGTTTAATTTTTTTAAAGAGAGCATATTTTACCTATGCTCTCCTTTATTTCTTTAAGGGAGTTATTTATGTCCTTATTAAAGTCCTTTCTCATCATCATGAGATGTGATTTGAAATCTGAATCTTCATTTTCATGTATGTTGGTATATCCAGTATTTGCCGTGGTGGGAGAACTGAGCTCTGATGATGCCAAGTAGTCCTGGTTTCTGTTGCTTAGGTTCTTGTGCTTGTCTCTCACCATCTGGTTATCTCTAATGATAGTTATCTTGCTGTCTCTGACTAGAGCTTGTCCCTCCTGTAGGCCTGTGAGCCTGTGATCTTAGCTGTGAGAGGGCTCCTGGGAGACCAGCGCTCTCAGGGCATGTTTTGAATATGAGAGCTGTGGGACATCCCCAGGTCTGAGCACAGATGGAGACCTAGGCCTCCCTGAAGCACCCTGTGCTCTCTTGGCATGTCTTTTCTTAGACAGTCAATGGAGAGAAAGTGAGGTCCCACCTGTGGGCTGTGGGCTTAGGAGTGAGAGTGCTCCTGGCATATCAGCTCTCTGCAGGCAAGTTTTGTGTCCTAGGGCTGTGGAACAGCCCCAGATCTGGGCTAAGAGCATATTTCTTTGCTGGGGTCCAGCGTTGACACAGAATCTGAGTTCTCAACTGGAAGCAGGGATATCTGGAAGGTGCATAACAAATACACACAGACTACTCTTTGGGTATAAAGTGACGGGCAATTTCAAGGCTTAAAGTTACTCTCTCTTCTCTCTCTCCCTCTCTCCCTCCCTCCTTCCCTCCCCCTCTCTCTCCTTCCTCTCTTCTTTCTTTCTCTCTTGCTTGCTTGCCTGCAGCTTGAGGCTGCACACACTCTGCATTCTTCTGTGCACTCTGCTTTTCTCCTTAGCACTTTTCTTTTCTCGAACGCCCACACTCATGTACACCTCTGTTCATTACCCTTTCATTCTCGCACACACTCTTCATACACACCTCACACATATCTCACACGCACCACCTTAAGTGGAAACCACAAGACTTGCAAACTATGTTTTGTAATTATGATTGCCATGATACTATTGCTATCTGACGTTGTTGATTTCTTCTTTAAATAAGGGAGAGTTAGTTCACTTCTGGAATTATATGCCATTACAATATTATGGGTAGTAAAATAACTTTTTCTTTTTTTTTTACATATGGGATAGTAGATGTGTTTCTGAGATAGCAAAAAAGCTATTGTTCTGCGGTGACATTGCAGATTAAATGAAGAAGATATGTAAGTTATATCCACATTCTGAGTACACATTAAATTAATCACTGAAAAGCATATGATTCTTTGAACACATCTCCTGCAGTAGACTATTTCCAGCTAGGTAATTTAATGGGAAAGTTTTCATTGTTTAAAATCTTTGTATTATCTATATTTTCTGATGTACAATAGCCAACAAATATGTGTAGTTAATCTCGTGACATTGATTGGATTGCTTTTTGATTAAGCAAGCACTGTCTTAGTGTTCATGGAAGCTTAGTCAATATTAGAAATATGAAGAAATCAATATTTAGAATGTTTATACATACTTTGATCCAAATCACACAGCTTGTAAGTTAGTGTCTTAATCTGTCTTGTGTGGTACTCTGGAATATCTTACATTTTTGAAGAGTGGTTTATGGTCAATAGAAACTTATTATATCACAGTTCTGGAAAATAAGATGTCTTAGATCAAGGTGCTGGCATCAGGCAAAGGCCTTCTTGCTGAATCACTATAAAGTACAAGATGAAATTGAAATACATGAGGGTGTCCCACCTCAACCTGAGGCACAGGGTAGGTATTTGTGCATTGTTAAAGCATTGATAAAATGTGATATCAATGTTAGTGGCTAGTACTTTACGACTGTATTTTATTTATTCTGATGTTCATTTTCCTATAAGTAAGAAAAACATTAGGGGATAGAGCAGTTTGTCTTCATAATTGGCAGCTGTTAGTCTCCTTTGCTGCTATAGTGAAGTGAAAAGAATGTCAGCTAGATAGCCAGCAAAACTAACATAATGACAACACTGCCAATTTTGAAGGTGCCACAGGCTCTTTGAAAAAACTACCCAATAAATACAACTGATCACTTCAGCTCCTGAAGTTGAAGCTTCAGCTATAAGTTCTTCAAACAGTTTGTGTTGATGTTGTCTTAATCATATGTCTTGGTGACATATGATAACCGTGTATTCATTTCCAGCTAGGACAGAGGGAGAGCCCTCTGGTGGTCTACTAACATATAAGGATAGACAATATAAAGAACTAGAGAAATAGAACAACAGGTCATGGCTGCTGGGATAGCTTCAAGGGACTGTCAATTCTTTAGGAATAAGAGTCACTGAAAACACAGGCCTAGGACCCATGATTGTTTACTGCTAAGGACTAAAGAGTTCCTACTTCCTATGCCTAGATAATAATAGCGGGCTTACTTCTAGACAAGTATAACTGAAACAAATATATCTAGGGGTCTCACTTTGAAGCCCACACAAGTACTATAATATTGTAATGCTATAGAGTCCCACCTACTACTGCTCTGAAAGAGCCTGCTTTCTTTGCTCCCTTCTGCCAAGTGCTGAGCGCACAGGCATTCTGAAGAGGTTCACTACCTGTGACTTCTGTCTTGGTAGAGACAAAAGAGCTCAGATAGCTAATGAATAACAAAGGGCAAAGGGGCAAGAAAGGAACCTGACCTCCCCCTTTGATAACAACCCTTGTGTTCTTCTCTCCCCTCAATGCTGACACAGTGCTGCTAGCTTCAATCATGTGTTTTGGAGGGAACAAAGTTTAAAACCATAGCAAATGGATTATAAACTCAGGTTGTTTGGTTCTGGAGGTTGACATGTTTACCAGTAATTTTTTATCTCAAGTAACCTGACAGATTAGCTTGGTAAAATTAAACCAAAGAAACTAAAGCAAAGAGAGGTCCAGACACTATTTGTCACTTTGCATGGATTACTAATAAACCTCAAGTCACCAATACTGCAGCAATGCTGCATTAAGGAAAGGAATAGCAGCATTATACATCGGTGTCATTTTTCCAAGAGCCAGCCCAGATTTGAATTCTCTACTTTGCTTGTTGTTTTCCATTGTCCTTGTTTGAGTCTGAATTTGTGCCTGCCTGAATGCAATCTTATGAGTGAGCCTATGGGTCATTGCGTATCTGTTCATGTGTGTATGTGTCCATAACAAAGAGCTTTGTTGTCTCTTTATTGAGCAGCTAAGAAAGCATCTATAGGGATGGAATGAGGGGTGCTGTGGTGGTTTGAAAATGCTTAGCTCATGGGAAATGGCAGTATTAGGAGCTGTGGCCTTGAATATGAGTGTGGGCTTACTGGAGGAAATGCATCACTATGTAGGAGGGCTTTGAGGTCCTATGCTCAGCCAATAGTGGAAGAGACCCTCCTCCCAGTTTCCGATGAGACAATCTTCTCCTGACTGGATCAAGGTATAGAACTCTCGGCTCCTTCAGCACCTTGTCTGCCTGGATGCTGCCATGCTTCCTGCAATGCTGATAATGGACTGAACTTCTGAATTGTAAGCCAGCCCCAATTAAATGTTGTCCCCTATAAGAGCCTTGGTTATGGTGGCTCTTCTCAGCAATGGAAACCCTACCTAGATAGGTATTTTATAGAAATCTTTAACAGACTTTTATAAGGGGTAAGATACTGACTTCCTTTGACCCTAGCTGAACCACATAAGAAACACACATTCTCTGGCAGCTCCTGAATGACACTTCTAGTGTTTATAAGGCTGCCTTCAGACTAGTTCAAGCTTCTAGCAAATGGTGGTCATAGCAAACATGCAATCACACTTGTGGTACTCTTGGGTCCGGGAAGCGGTGGAAGATTACAGCTATATTTTAGCTTAGGTTGTAAAAATTGATCACATGGGAAATTCAAAACAAGGAAGGTTGGCTGTTACATTGTTCTCTGAAAGATAGGTTGAGTACAACGGAGGATAACAGTCTTAAGTTTTAAGTGAAACCTGGGGTATATTATTAACACTGTCTTGCTGTGAGGTCTGGCAAATGTTCCAGTCTCTTAGACTGTAGGTGATATTTTTATTATAATGCATTGCCATGACAATGTATTGCATGAGTAGCAAAAGGAAGATCAATGTAGTATGAGCCACAGTCTGCTTATCCTTCAGGATATCCAAACAAGCAGGGCAGGATAACAGGCTCTATTAGTGTGGATAAACATCATGGCTAAGCTGCTTTATACCCCTAATGGAACCAATGTAGAGCAGTCCTCCTCTACACCATTCCTCCTAGATACAATCTACAGAACAGGCAAATGAGTCTGCTTATTTGAACAAACAAGCAACTGAAGCAGAGAAGTAGCAGTGAGTGGCAGGTTTCCTTGATAAGGCCCTGCTGATGTATGTGAAGTGTTTGGTCTCAGTGTACTGAGCGCCATGCAAACATTTTAATGAAGGATTAAAGAAGGCTGAGGTGGACTTCAAGGAAATCACTGTGCCAGAATTGCTGCTAAATCCAGGAGAAAACTGCTTGAGTTGTCACTGTATGCTTGTATTACCTGATCTGTAAAATTTAGAAAGCTTTTATAGTGGCAATCACTGAAGTCATGGAAAAGTTCTGTGTCCTTGGCATTGCTAGGCAATTACATTTTAAGAGTAATTTTCTTGATTTCACCAAGTAGTGTCTTAGTTTTACTAGGATAAATTAAGTTGGTATAATTACCTTTAGCAGACAGGGGAAGCTGGGCAGTGGTGGCACACACCTTTAGTCCCAGCACTCAGAAGGCAAAGGCAGGGGACTTCTATGAATTTGAGGTCAGCCTTGTCTACAGAATTTCAGGACAGCCAAGGCTACACAGAGAAACCCTATCTCAAAACACACACACACACACACACACACACACACACACACACACACACACACACACACGGGGGGTGGCTTTAAATGTAAGAAGATATAAAAAAGACTGTTTATAAATAGTTGAAAATTCCTGTAATATGGCAGTTCTCCCAGATTACTTTTCTTCCAAATATATATGTGTAATGGATGAATAGCTAGTATAAATTCACAATCAAATGTTAATATTCATGAATAGAACTTTTTCTCAGTGAAATCTACTTTAGATTATGCCTTGCTTAAGAAAAATATTGGAATTAACCAAATTTTTGTGATAATATTTTTGATGAAGCTCAAAGGCAAATGAACAACTGCCAAGGATCTAGGAAACTCATTTTTTGTAACACTTAGCTCATAGATGTAAGCTGCTCTTTCTTTGCTTTTGAGCTATGGGACTTTAACTACATAGTCTGAGGGCATTTTAGTTCTGATAGAATCTTAGAGTTACATCATGTGTTGTGATACATTAACTGGTTTTTCTGGTTAATTCTTGAGAATGCTAACATTTATTTGTACTGTCTTATTGCTATCTCTTGAATTATAATTATTCACTACTGTAGTGTCAAATATTTAGATTAAGTAAAACCATAAGAGGAAATGTATTATTTGCTCAATTGTGTTTTTCTGGGAAGCACCGATGGTTGCTTTATTGCAAGCAGATAGTCATACGATAAGATGGACTTACAACTTGATCTGATGCATTTGCTCTTGAATATTTCATCTGTGAAAATATCGACTCACTTTATCTTAGTGGTAGTTTTAAAAGAAATATTCACAATTTCTATTTTATTTGAGTAGATGAATGTTCTAAGTCCTCTCTGTATGTACGGAGCTCAGCATATTGATCTGCAACCCCTATTTTCAGAAATATCTTTAAAATGTCAAGGCTATGCTCTTCACTTATTTTTATTTTTCTTTAATTGACAAATGAATTAAGAAGCAATTTCTAGTTTTACACTTCATTGACTAAAAGCTGGTTTCCATGTGTAATTTGTGTGCTTGATAAATTCATAATAATTTAATATTTGAAGTATAAAGCTAAAAGGAGGCAGACTTCCCGATATGGGAAATAACAATTATATCATTTGAGTCAGCTATTAGAGAAAGATCTTTTAAAGTGTTAGTGCAAAACTAAAATTGCCTTAAGGTTGTTCTTCAATAGTTAGAGCTTATTTGACAACTAAAGATATGGCATTTTAATGTATAACAGGTATTATTCTTATGACTTAATGTGTGTGTGTGTGTGTGTGTGTGAGAGAGAGAGAGAGAGAGAGAGAGAGAGAGAGAGAGAGAGAGAGAGAGAGAACAAATTGGATTTCTAGACATTTTAAAATTCTTTAATCTTTTTATACAGTTCAGTCATTATCCCCACTCCAGGTCTGCCCTCAGAAAGTTTCTCATCCAATTCCTCCTACCTCCCCCACCCTGCACACCGCTTTGTCTCCAAGAGGATGTCTCCACCCCCACCCCAAACCCACCAAATCTCCACACTCCCTGCTGCCTCCAGTCTTTTGAGGGATAGGTGCACCTTCTCTGACTCAACCCAGGCCTGGCAGTTCTCTGCTGTATATGTGTTGGGGGCCTCCTATCATCTGGCGTATGCTGCCTGGTTTCTAAATCAGTGTCTGAGGGATATTGGGTCCAGGTCAGTTGAGACTGCTGGTCTTCCCAGGGGATTGCCCTCTTCCTCAGCTTTTCCCTAATTCAACCATAGGGATCCCCTGCTTTTGTCCATTGGTTGGGTATAAGTATCTGTTTCTGACTTAGTCAGCTGCTTGTTGGGCCTCTCAGAGGATAGCCATGCTAGGTTCCTGTATGAAAGCACACCATAGTATCAGTAATAGTGTCAGGCTTTGGAGCTTTCCTTGAGGTGGATCCCAAGTTGGGCAGGTCACTGGACCTCTTTTCCCTCAGCCTCTTTTCTATCTTTGTCCCTGCGGTTCTTTTAGACAGGAACAATTCTGGGTCAGAGTTTTTGACAATGGGATGGCAACCTCATCCCTCCACTTGAGGCTTGTCTTTCTATTGGAGGTGGACTACACAAGTTCCCTCACCCCACTGTAGGGCATTTCATCTAAGGTCCCTCCCATTGAGTCCTGACAATCCCTCACCTCCTGGGTCTCTGGTACATTCTAGAAGGTTCTCCCACCTCCCACACCCTGAGGTTGCCTGTTTCCATTCATTCTGCTGCCCATTGGGGCTTCTCTCTTGTTCCCTCAACCCAATACCCGATCATGTTCCCCTCTTCCCCTCCCTGCACCTTTTTCCACCCAGGTTTCTTTCTTCCTCCCCTTTTCTGTGATTGTTTTCTTATCCCTCCCAAGTGGGACTGAGGGGTCCTCACATGGACCCTTCATCTTGTTAAACTTTTTGAGTTCTGTGGATTGTATCCTGGGTATTCTGTAAATTTTTGGCTAATATCCACTTAGTACATACTGCACATGTCCTTTTGGGTCTGACTTACCTCACTCAAGATGATGTTTTCTAATTCCATCCATTTGCCTGCAAAACTCAGGATGTCCTCATTCTTAATAGCTGAGTAGTATTCCCTTGTATAAATGAACCACATTTTATGTGTCCATTCTTTTGTTGTGGGATATCTGGGTGTTTTCCAGTTAAGAACAACTGTATCTTTTTTTTTAAGTGTACTTATTAAATGAGTGAATGTTTTTTTTTTCATCTTTGTTAACTTGGGTATTTCTTATTTACATTTCGATTGTTATTCCCTTTCCTGGTTTCTGGGCCAACATCCCCCTAAACCTTCCCCCTCCCCTTCTACATGGGTGTTCCCCTCCCCATCTTCTCCCTGTTACTGCCCTCCCCCCAACAATCATGTTCACTGGGGATTCAGTCTTGGCAGGACCAAGGGCTTCCCCTTCCACTGGTGCTCTTACTAAGCTATTTATTGCTACCTATGAGGTTGGAGCCCAGGGTCAGTCCATGTATAGTCTTTGGTTAGTGGCTTAGTCCCTGGAAGCTCTGGTTGGTTGGCATTGTTGTTCATATGGGGTCTCAGGTCCCTTCAAGCTCTTTCAATCCTTTCTCTGATTCCTTCAACGGGGGTCCTGTTCTCAGTTCAATGGTTTAATGATGGCATTCGCCTCTGTGTTTGCCATATTCTGGTTTTGTCTTTCAGGACAGATCTACATCCAGTTCCAGTCAGCTTGCACTTCTTTGCTTCATCCATCTTATCTAGTTTGGTAGCTGAATATGTATGGGTTACATGTGGGGCAGGCTCTGAATGGGTGTTCCTTCTGTCTCTGTTTTAATCTTTGCCTCCCTATTCCCTGCCAAGGGTATTCTTGTTCCCCTTTTAAAGAAGGAGTGAAGCATTTGCATTTTGGCCATCCTTCTTGAGTTTCACCTATTCTGTGCATCTAGAGTATTTCGAGCATTTGGGCTAATAGCCACTTATCAATGAGTGCATACCATGTGTGTTCTTCTGTGATTGGGTTACCTCAGTCAGGATGATATTTTCCAGTTCAAACCATTTGTCTATGAATTTCATAAAGGCATTGTTTTTGATAGCTGAGTAATATTCCATTGTATAGATGTACCACATTTTCTGTATCCATTCCTCTGTTGAAGGGCATCTGGGTTCTTTCCAGCTTCTGGCTATTATAAATAAGGCTGCTATGAACATAGTGGAGCATGTGTCTTTGTTATATGTTGGGGCATCTTTTGGGTATATGCCCAAGAACAACTGTATCTTGAGGAAACCGTTTATCTGCCATGATCATTAGTCTCTTCATTTGTGACATTTTTCGAGTAGACCACAGCCCTTTAAAGGATTTCTCTCATATGGCCCCAGGTCTACTGCTGGGCAAAACATTTTTTTACTGGATAGATTATAAAAGAATTTAAAAGTCTTTGTTCTTTTCTCTTTTAAAGGCACACAACATCAGAGACTGCCATTATACACCTAGGAAAGCCCACATTCTTTCTTAGTAGTCATGTAGAATGCTATATGCTTGACAGTACTTTAAAAATTTCATAAATAACACACACACACACACACACACACACACACACACACGTAGGAAAGACACCCTAAAATATCTTGTATACAATTTATGATTCTGTTTTGAGTCTAAAATGTGCGCTTACAATTTCATGTATTAAACATTCAGTTGATAAATAATGAATTCTTAAGAGACCATTAGATATTGGAGCCTGGTTGGAGGGAACAGGTCACTTGGAGTTTGAAGAATATGGATTATGTTGGCTCTGTCTTATCAGTCTTCCTCTGCTTCCTGGCTTTCATAATGTGAGCAGCTCTTTTTGCCATTGGCTACCTGCCATGATAATTTTATGATTGTCAGAAACAACAGAACTAATGGTCACAGAATGAAATCTTTGAATTGTCAGTCAAATAATACTTTTCTTATTTTAAATGTTTTATGTCATATATTTTGTCCCACTGATGCAAACTTATAGATGTTAATTATGTATGTGTTTCTCTCTATACACATATGCACACACCAATATATTTGTATATTGTAGTGTGAGTGTGTGTGTGTGTGTGTGTGTGTGTATGTGTATGTGGGCCTGTCAAAAAATTGATATCAGATATCCTCTTTAAAACTTCTCCACTTTACTTATTGAGAGAAGGCTTACTGATTGAACCTGGCTTGTCCAACTAGCTTGTTATGAGAATTTCCTACCTCTCTGCCTCTTGAATGATAGGATTATAGCAACGACCATGTGTGTTTGACTTGTACATGGGTTGAGGGAACTTAATTCCTGTAGTCACAACTTTGGGCAAGTAATTTACCCACTGAGTCATCTCTCCATCCCCCAATATCCTCATTTTCAAGATACAATACTTAGGTGCAGGAATACCAGGTAAGTTGCGCAAAGGCACATAACTAAAAAGTGAAAGAATCGGTATTCAGTAGCAGGAGTGTGGCTCCAGAGACCTTGTTTTATCTGTTATCCTAAACTATTTTCTTAACAAAGGTTTCTGAAATTTGACATTTATAAAAAAAAGTTACATTCCTTAGGTTTAAAAAAGGCTGAAATTCAGGACTGAAACCTTCCCATGGTCCATGTTCAAACACTGGCAGCACCTACTGTCAGGAAGTGGATTTTCACAGCATTCCTCTTTCGAGGTTGCTCTCAAAAGTTTATGGCTTAGCATGGCTAATTTCTTGCATTTTCATTTTAAAATTATGTCATGCATCTTGATGACAATATGCTTTTCTTTTTTCCCAACTTTCAGACCTTTGCAACTTAGAATCATCAATAGTAGAAAAGAGGCCTATTTTTCATCATGACCTCTCTCTTAGTCATCAAATACTGTAAAGGTTTTTATTTTATTTTTTTATGTATTTAGTACTTTCCTTTTTATACGTAGATAGCATGGGCAGATAAAGGGATGGAGTACATGTGTATCCCTGAGCTTCAATATCCTCCAGTTAACTTATATGACATTTTAAGAATGACCAGTACACAGAAGATAAAAGGGTTTTGTTTGTTTGCTTTTTGTTTTTTTTTGTTGTTGTTGTTGTTTTGTTTTCTTACCATTTACTATATTTTCACTTATTGGACATGAAATCTATTTGCACATTTATATTATAACTGTAAAGGAAAAGAGATGCAGTACAGTTTATGCTTTCTTTCTCTTTTTCTATTCATTAGAAATATCCAGACCAAATTTATTACTTTGTGTAACAAAATTGGTAGTTGCTATGAGGCAGTATGTCTTGGATTTCAGGAGACGTGATAAGTTCAGAAATAAAATATTGGTGTACCCAGAAAGTCTTGAATTAGAGCAATTTCCATGACAACTTGTGCAGTTTTCTTTAATCAATCATTTTCACAGTTCACACACAGAATCTACATTCTGTTGTTTTGCTTCTAGTATTTGCTTCTATGTAAAATATTGTATGTTTTAATTCTGGTATTTCATGCAAATATTTTTAAATATAACCAAATGTGGCTATTACTTGACTATAAAGTGAACCAAAAGAAATTAGGTTAACACTTATCCATACATTATTTTCCTAATAGTATATCTATTGACATAATCAGAAACATATACTTATGCCCTTCATCTAGATAGGTACATAAGAGGTATGCAATATGTTTAAATGTTAAGGTTGTATCATCCTTTTGTAGATAGAAAATGTTTATAAGTTAAAAACATAAATGCTGATTCATGATTGATGGAAGAGTTCAGAAGACTATATAGGTGCTACGGATGAGGTACTTGGAAATGGCAGCGATGAGGATGGAACTTATGAACTAGACAGTGAGTTTTATTATTGACTAACGCTATAGAGAGTGCTGCACTGGACTATTTATCTATGAGGGTTCTCCAGAGGAACAAATCTATCTAGCAGGAGACAAAGCATGCACGCACGCACGCACGCACGCACGCACGCACGCACGCACGCACGCACGCACGCACATAAACACACTCCAAGAGAACTGGCTTCCAACAAGTCTCATAAGCTAACATTTTCCAAATCCAAGAACTGGGAAAGCCAGTAGCTAAAATGGCCCACAAGAAAAACAAGCCGACGAACTCACAGTAATTTTGAGTCCAGGTCCATAAGATTTGAGAAGTGAGAGCTCTAATGTCCAAGGAAGAAGGAGGACAGATGTCGCAGATCGAGAAGAAAGGAAAGTCATCCTTCTTGTTACATTCTGGCTCTGAATGAATTCAGTGATAACCAGCCATATGATTTACTGTCTTCAATTCAAAACCCATTCTCTTTGGGAACCACTCTGAAAGGGACACGCAGAGATTACCTGTCAGCAAATATTTGAGCAGCTCTTTGCAAGATTATATATATATATATTCCACCACAATGCTTTAGAATTTTTTTTAATCAAACTAATGCTTAAGACCTTGGAAACTATTCCCATCATCAGGAAGGGTAGCATCTATGCTTCTCCTTAAGTAAGAATTTCTGCTCTCTAATTTCCTCACATTATGTCCTACTCTCCCCCACCTTCACTCTGCTCCAGACACATTAGTTTCTCTTTTTGAACAATTCTCCCATTGCAGTCTTTTTACTTGATGTTATTTCTGTCTGAATTATTCATTCGTTGTCTTCTATATGTATGTCAAACAGCACTTCCCCCTCAGTGAATCCTCCCCAAACCACTGTAAGTAAAGCAACCTTTCAATGTGTCTCTTTGCCCTCTTCAGTGTGTGTGTGTGTGTGTGTGTGTGTGTGTGTGTGCATTGATGTCCAAAAGTATGCAATATATGTGTATGCATGTTTACTATCATTGCTCCTCATGAAAATATAATCAGTAACTGTGTTCACTGATATTTTTTTTGAAATTTACAATTCTAGTAACAGAAGGTCCAATCCCAATTGACTTAAAGTGATTTATTACTACATATTTCAGAAAATCCAGGAGATTGGTGGCTAAGGAATTGGTTATGGTAGCATTTAGTATACTGGCTAATATTTTAATACTTTCCATATATCTGTTTGACCATCTTCAGTCTCATGCTATTCCTTCACTGTGGCTGTAAAAATAGTATATTCCCAAGACACCACACAAAGCCTGGGAGCATTTTCTCTTTAAGCCACTTTAAAGGATTAAGAAGTCCTTTTCAGAAGTTTCTCAATAGTTTTCTAACATCTCAGGGACCAATAAATCTGTTAATTATCTGGACATATATATCAATAAAGTGAAGCAAATCCATGCTGTTATGTAGCCATATACAAAGGTGTTTACTAAGTTTTCGAAAGGGACACTCTCCTATTTACTTCAGGAAAAATGGAGAGAATAAATTATATGGCATATGAAGTAAACAAAAAAAGTCACCTTTATTACCTTAGGAATCTACTTTGGAAAATGTGTGTGGCCTTGGTTCTGTTAATGAACTGAGATTCCTAATACAGAATGTCTAAAGTAGACAGTGTCCCCCACTCAACCACAGCACTAAGCCAGGGTGGATTCCCTGCACTGTAAGAGCAGAAAGTAGAAGCCAGAAAGAAGTCAGATCTGAGCTTCTTCATTTTGTCTTGATCAATTAGTCAACTCACTTCACTTTCAACAGAGCTTATTCTATTATCCTTTAGTTACTTTCTCACTAAATGTTAGGACTCAGTAAAGTAGGTGAACCACATTGGTTTTTGTTCAGCCTGATTTAGCTTGCTATATCAAGGAATAAAAATTTCTTTCTCAAAAAGCCTCTGTTACATAAAGCCATACTTTAACACAAAATGAATCTATGAATGATGTACACACACATTTTGTTTTCATGTTACATGGATATGCATGATTTTCTTGTCTTGCCCCAGTCTCTTGCTTATAGTACAGCCTCAGCGAGTAATGTTTGCTAAGATGGAGTTCGTTATTCCGGGATTCTCAAGTCTAAGTACAATATAGTTTTACAATAACAAAATGTGGAGGGTCTGGATAGAGGAAAGGGAAGGGAGAAGTGATATAATTATATCTTAATCACCCAAAGTAAGATCAAGTTTTATGTGGGGTGATATTTTAAATACCATACTAAGTCACAATAGCCAAAGTTGTGATGAAAAAGAATAGATTGCCAATACAGGGCTACACCGGACTGTGAATTACAGCTAGGGTGTTCTGATATTATGAGTGGGATGAGGATGGTCTAATTGCGCAGTAACATGATTTCATAAAGGAGCTATGCATAGTGGCTAAATAGCAGCTATAATCAACACATGTTCTATAAAATTCTTGAAGGAATTGTACACCTTCATCATTTCTGTTTAAGCCAAACTTCCCTACAGTTGGGTAGAACATGAATTGCTTAAACATGATACTTTTTAGAAAAAAGCTTCTATGTAGTTTTTATGACAGTGTTGGAAGCAGTTAGACTGCCAGGGAGGCATGGAAGTTGGCATCTTTCCAAGGCTGGGATTTAGAATTGTGTGAGAAGGGTCCTTCTTTATAGTCTTACCCTTGCCAAAGCTCAAAAATTAAAGTTGTAACTTTGGTTGTCATTTCATGTTATATAAATGATTCATTACGTTCAGTTTTCAAGGAATAGCTTTCATTGACACTTTACAGGGCTTCTGTTAATGTCACTAACTCATAGCCCATCTCATTCCTCACTCATATCAGCTGATTCTTCTGTGTTCCTCATTGGCAAGGAACAGTGCTCTTACTTAATAATGACTCAGTTCAGACACTAAGGAAAGTGAGGACACTGGTGGAAGAAAAAGAAAGGTGTCCCAGTGGGAATCAGAAGCCAGCTTAAAAAGAAATTGAGATACCTTTCTTGTTCATGAAGTTGGACAGTGGTGGCTGAGCAAACAGTAACTTTGCTGTCTTTAACTTCTGTCTCTTGTCTAAATGTGTAAACATGAGAAAAGGGTAGGCGCATGCTCGGACCACAGGTGACTTTTCACGGCAGAGAAAAGGGTCTTCGGCTTCATCTTACCATCCTTTCTTCCCTTTGGGAGTAAAGCGCCAAAGTGTCATAAGCTCTGTTGACCAGCAACCAGGAAAAAAGTTACAGACCATCTCTGGCTGGGAGGATAGCACATACAAGTAGTCATTCTCCTCCCACAGCATATGATACAATTTTCTCAATTACTTCTGCTACATTAACCAATAAAGGCAAGTGCACAGACACGCACAGAAACACACACACATGCACTCAGGCACATATACACACATGTACACAATCATTCACTTGAGCTTAATACAACATTACTTATAGGATTGTTTGGGATATCCTCTCATAATTCCTTCTTGAATTACTCAGTCGGAATTACTATTCAGAGGGTCAGAAATGACTCTTTGATTAAAAGTGAAAATTTCTTTCAGAATGGGGCAATAAAATGAAATAATTATTTAAAGCATCTTTTCAAAGGGTCATCTTGTTCAAAAGTTAGTGCCGAAAAGGGTAAGTGGTTGAGACCTATATGCGCTTCACTTTCTGTAATTTAAATAAATTCATTGATAAAATGTAAGACAAAATTAAGAAAATGGTAACATTTCATTTTACTTGCTTTTAAATTAGTAATGTATCAGCCATGCTTCCCTACAGTGAAGAATATAATTGAAATGCTGAATTCGTTTCTTTGAGACAGAAATAGTAATAAGTAATAGTGTATTCTGACACTTTGCTTGCTTTTTAGAATTCCAAGGAGACTAGCTGGTTCGAAGTAAAGTGTCACACTTTTCTTAGGAACAAACATGTCTGTCTCTTCAATTATTTCCTCGTTGAAGACCATTTTTTTCCATTTTGATTTCTTTTTCATGTTTCTGTATCTAGTTAATATGAGATCATCTTTGAGCTCTCTTTACATACAGAATGGAGATTTAAAACACATTATATTTTGCTTTGAAAAATGATAGTCTTCTGATGAAATGGAAACACTTTAAAAAGCTAGGAGTGGTTCATCTATAGGAGTGTTATAAAATAAAACTGCAAAGCTTCTGTAAGGCAAAGGACACGGTGGTTAGGACAAAACGGCAACCAACAGATTGGGAAAAGATCTTTACCAATCCTACAACAGATAGAGGCCTTATATCCAAAATATACAAAGAACTCAAGAAGTTAGACCGCAGGGAAACAAATAACCCTATTAAAAAATGGGGTTCAGAGCTAAACAAAGAATTCACAGCTGAGGAATGCCGAATGGCTGAGAAACACCTAAAGAAATGTTCAACATCTTTAGTCATAAGGGAAATGCAAATCAAAACAACCCTGAGATTTCACCTCACACCAGTGAGAATGGCTAAGATCAAAAACTCAGGTGACAACAGATGCTGGCGAGGATGTGGAGAAAGAGGAACACTCCTCCATTGTTGGTGGGATTGCAGACTGGTAAAACCATTCTGGAAATCAGTCTGGAGGTTCCTCAGAAAATTGGACATTGAACTGCCTGAGGATCCAGCTATACCTCTCTTGGGCATATACCCAAAAGATGCCTCAACATATAAAAGAGACACGTGCTCCACTATGTTCATCGCAGCCTTATTTATAATAGCCAGAAAATGGAAAGAACCGAGATGCCCTTCAACAGAGGAATGGATACAGAAAATGTGGTACATCTACACAATGGAATATTACTCAGCTATCAAAAACAAGGAGTCTATGAAATTCGTAGGCAAATGGTTGGAACTGGAAAATATCATCCTGAGTGAGCTAACCCAATCACAGAAAGACATACATGGTATGCACTCATTGATAAGTGGCTATTAGCCCAAATGCTTGAATTACCCTAGATCCCTAGAACAAACGAAACTCAAGACGGATGATCAAAATGTGAATGCTTCACTCCTTCTTTTTTTTTTTTTTTCAAAGTAAAAACTTTATTATATGAATTGAAGTTTCTCTTTGGGGCAGAGAAGCAGGTTTTGGGGGCAGCAACACCAGGAAACAGGGACAAATCATAGTGCAGAGCTCACCACTGACACTGCCATGGGGAAAGACAACAATGTAGAGAATACTGGCATCAGACAATGGGCCTGGTGCTGCTTTAGAAGCTTGTAACATCTGTGTCCCTGAAAAGGGGATATAGCCTTTGACAGATCATGGCAAAATGGATTCCTCCATTCCTATACAACTCAAGCTTTGGCATCCAATTTAGCAACTCTGGTTTCTATTTGGGACCTAGCCTCTGTAGCCTCTGATGGGAACTGATCTTTTTTTTTTTTTATTAACTTGAGTATTTCTTCTTCTTTTTTTTATTAACTTGAGTATTTCTTATATACATTTCGAGTGTTATTCCCTTTCGCGGTTTCCGGGCAAACATCCCCCTCCTCCTCCCCTTCCCTATGGGTGTTCCCCTCCCAACCCTCCCCCCATTGCCGCCCTCCCCCCAACAGTCTAGTTCACTGGGGGTTCAGTCTTAGCAGGACCCAGGGCTTACCCTTCCACTGGTGATCTTACTAGAATATTCATTGCTACCTATGAGGTCAGAGTCCAGGGTCAGTCCATGTATAGTCTTTAGGTAGTGGCTTAGTGCCTGGAAGCTCTGGTTGCTTGGCATTGTTGTACATATGGGGTCTCGAGCCCCTTCAAGCTCTTCCAGTTCTTTCTCTGATTCCTTCAACGGGGGTCCTATTCTCAGTTCAGTGGTTTGCTGCTGGCATTCGCCTCTGTATTTGCTGTATTCTGGCTGTGTCTCTCAGGAGAGATCTACTTCCGGCTCCTGTCGGCCTGCACTTCTTTGCTTCATCTATCTTGTCTAATTGGATGGCTGCATATGTGTGGGCCACATGTGGGAAAGGCTCTGAATGGGTGTTCCTTCAGTCTCTGTTTTAATCTTTGCCTCTCTATTCTCTGCCAAGGGTATTCTTGTTTCCTCTTTTAAAGAAGGAGTGAAGCATTCACATTTTGATCATCCGTCTTGAGTTTCATTTGTTCTAGGCATCTAGGGTAATTCAAGCATTTGGGCTAATAGCCACTTATCAATGAGTGCATACCATGTGTGTTTTTCTGTGATTGGGTTACCTCACTCAGGTTGATATTTTCCAGTTCCAACCATTTGCCTACGAATTTCATAAGGTCATTGTTTTTTTTTTTTTTTTTTTATTAACTTGAGTATTTCTTATATACATTTCGAGTGTTATTCCCTTTCCCGGTTTCCGGGCAAACATTCCCCTCCCCCCTCCCCTTCCTTATGGGTGTTCCCCTCCCAACCCTCCCCCCATTGCCGCCCTCCCCCCATAGTCTAGTTCACTGGGGGTTCAGTCTTAGCAGGACCCAGAGCTTCCCCTTCCACTGGTGCTCTTACTAGGATATTCATTGCTACCTATGGGGTCAGAGTCCAGGGTCAGTCCATGTATAGTCTTTAGGTAGTGGCTTAGTCCCCGGAAGCTCTGGTTGCTTGGCATTGTTGTACTTTTGGGGTCTCGAGTCCCTTCAAGCTCTTCCAGTTCTTTCTCTGATTCCTTCAATAGGGGACCTATTCTCAGTTCAGTGGTTTGCTGCTGGCATTCGCCTCTATATTTGCTGTATTCTGGCTGTGTCTCTCAGGAGCGATCTACATCCGGCTCCTGTCGGTCTGCACTTCTTTGCTTCATCCATCTTGTCTAATTGGGTGGCTGTATATGTATGGGCCACATGTGGGGCAGGCTCTGAATGGGTGTTCGTTCAGTCTCTGTTTTAATCTTTGCCTCTCCCTTCCCTGCCAAGGGTATTCTTTTTCCTCATTTAAAGAAGGAGTGAAGCATTCACATTTTGATCATCCGTCTTGAGTTTCGTTTGTTCTAGGGATCTAGGGTAATTCAAGCATTTGGGCTAATAGCCACTTATCAATGAGTGCATACCATGTATGTCTTTCTGTGATTGGGTTAGCTCACTCAGGATGATATTTTCCAGTTCCAACCATTTGCCTACGAATTTCATAAACTCGTTGTTTTTGATAGCTGAGTAATATTCCATTGTGTAGATGTACCACATTTTCTGTATCCATTCCTCTGTTGAAGGGCATCTGGGTTCTTTCCATTTTCTGGCTATTATAAATAAGGCTGCGATGAACATAGTGGAGCACGTGTCTCTTTTATATGTTGAGGCATCTTTTGGGTATATGCCCAAGAGAGGTATAGCTGGATCCTCAGGCAGTTCAATGTCCAATTCTCTGAGGAACCTCCAGACTGATTTCCAGAATGGTTTTACCAGTCTGCAATCCCACCAACAATGGAGGAGTGTTCCTCTTTCTCCACATCCTCGCCAGCATCTGCTGTCACCTGAGTTTTTGATCTTAGCCATTCTCACTGGTGTGAGGTGAAATCTCAGGGTTGTTTTGATTTGCATTTCCCTTATGACTAAAGATGTTGAACATTTCTTTAGGTGTTTCTCCGCCATTCGGCATTCCTCAGCTGTGAATTCTTTGTTTAGCTCTGAACCCCATTTTTTAATAGGGTTATTTGTTTCCCTGCGGTCTAACTTCTTGAGTTCTTTGTATATTTTGGATATAAGGCCTCTATCTGTTGTAGGATTGGTAAAGATCTTTTCCCAATCTGTTGGTTGCCGTTTTGTCCTAACCACAGTGTCCTTTGCCTTACAGAAGCTTTGCAGTTTTATGAGATCCCATTTGTCGATTCTTGATCTTAGAGCATAAGCCATTGGTGTTTTGTTCAGGAAATTTTTTCCAGTGCCCATGTGTTCCAGATGCTTCCCTAGTTTTTCTTCTATTAGTTTGAGTGTGTCTGGTTTGATGTGGAGGTCCTTGATCCACTTGGACTTAAGCTTTGTACAGGGTGATAAGCATGGATCGATCTGCATTCTTCTACATGTTGCCCTCCAGTTGAACCAGCACCATTTGCTGAAAATGCTATCTTTTTTCCATTTGATGGTTTTGGATCCTTTGTCAAAAATCAAGTGACCATAGGTGTGTGGGTTCATTTCTGGGTCTTCAATTCTATTCCATTGGTCTATCTGTCTGTCTCTGTACCAATACCATGCAGTTTTTATCACTATTGCTCTGTAATACTGCTTGAGTTCAGGGATAGTGATTCCCCCTGAAGTCCTTTTATTGTTGAGGATAGCTTTAGCTATCCTGGGTTTTTTGTTATTCCAGATGAATTTGCAAATTGTTCTGTCTAACTCTTTGAAGAATTGGATTGGTATTTTGATGGGGATTGCATTGAATCTGTAGATTGCTTTTGGTAAAATGGCCATTTTTACTATATTAATCCTGCCAATCCATGAGCATGGGAGATCTTTCCATCTTCTGAGGTCTTCTTCAATTTCTTTCCTCAGTGTCTTGAAGTTCTTATTGTACAGATCTTTTACTTGCTTGGTTAAAGTCACACCGAGGTACTTTATATTATTTGGGTCTATTATGAAGGGTGTCGTTTCCCTAATTTCTTTCTCGGCTTGTTTCTCTTTTGTATAGAGGAAGGCAACTGATTTATTTGAGTTAATTTTATACCCAGCCACTTTGCTGAAGTTGTTTATCAGCTTTAGTAGTTCTCTGGTGGAACTTTTGGGATCACTTAAATATACTATCATGTCATCTGCAAATAGTGATATTTTGACCTTCTTTTCCGATCTGTATCCCTTTGATCTCCTTTTGTTGTCTGATTGCTCTGGCTAGAACTTCAAGAACTATATTGAATAAGTAGGGAGAGAGTGGGCAGCCTTGTCTAGTCCCTGATTTTAGTGGGATTGCTTCAAGTTTCTCTCCATTTAGTTTAATGTTAGCAACTGGTTTGCTGTATATGGCTTTTACTATGTTTAGGTATGGGCCTTGAATTCCTATTCTTTCTAGGACTTTTATCATGAAGGGGTGTTGAATTTTGTCAAATGCTTTCTCAGCATCTAATGAAATGATCATGTGGTTCTGTTCTTTCAGTTTGTTTATATAATGGATCACGTTGATGGTTTTCCGTATATTAAACCATCCCTGCATGCCTGGGATGAAGCCTACTTGATCATGATGGATGATTGTTTTGATGTGCTCTTGAATTCGGTTTGCCAGAATTTTATTGAGTATTTTTGCGTCGATATTCATAAGGGAGATTGGTCTGAAGTTCTCTTTCTTTGTTGTGTCTTTGTGTGGTTTAGGTATAAGAGTAATTGTGGCTTCGTAGAAGGAATTCGGTAGGGCTCCATCTGTTTCAATTTTGTGGAATAGTTTGGATAATATTGGTATGAGGTCTTCTATGAAGGTTTGATAGAATTCTGCACTAAACCCGTCTGGACCTGGGCTCTTTTTGGTTGGGAGACCTTTAATGACTGCTTCTATTTCCTTAGGAGTTATGGGGTTGTTTAACTGGTTTATCTGTTCCTGATTTAACTTCGATACCTGGTATCTGTCTAGGAAATTGTCCATTTCCTGAAGATTTTCAAATTTTGTTGAATATAGGTTTTTATAGTAAGATCTGATGATTTTTTGAATTTCCTCCGAATCTGTAGTTATGTCTCCCTTTTCATTTCTGATTTTGTTAATTTGGACACACTCTCTGTGTCCTCTCGTTAGTCTGGCTAAGGGTTTATCTATCTTGTTGATTTTCTCAAAGAACCAACTTTTGGTTCTGTTGATTCTTTCTATGGTCCTTTTTGTTTCTACTTGGTTGATTTCAGCTCTCAGTTTGATTATTTCCTGCCTTCTACTCCTCCTGGGTGTATTTGCTTCTTTTTGTTCTAGAGCTTTTAGGTGTGCTGTCAAGCTGCTGACATATGCTCTTTCCTGTTTCTTTCTGCAGGCACTCAGCGCTATGAGTTTTCCTCTTAGCACAGCTTTCATTGTGTCCCATAAGTTTGAGTATGTTGTATCTTCATTTTCATTAAATTCTAAAAAGTTTTTAATTTCTTTCTTTATTTCTTCCTTGACCAGGTTATCATTGAGTAGAGCATTGTTCAATTTCCACGTATATGTGGGCATTCTTCCCTTATTAATATTGAAGACCAGTTTTAGGCCGTGGTGGTCCGATAGCACGCATGGGATTATTTCTATCTTTCTGTACCTGTTGAGGCCCGTTTTTTGACCAATTATATGGTCAATTTTGGAGAAAGTACCATGAGGAGCTGAGAAGAAGGTATATCCTTTTGCTTTAGGATAGAATGTTCTATAAATATCCGTTAAGTCCATTTGGCTCATGACTTCTCTTAGTCTGTCTACATCACTGTTTAATTTCTGTTTCCATGATCTGTCCATTGATGAGAGTGGGGTGTTGAAATCTCCCACTATTATTGTGTGAGGTGCAATGTGTGTTTTGAGCTTTAGTAAGGTTTCTTTTACGTATGTAGGTGCCCTTGTATTTGGGGCATAGATATTTAGGATTGAGAGTTCATCTTGGTGGATTTTTCCTTTGATGAATATGAAGTGTCCTTCCTTATCTTTTTTGATGACTTTTAGTTGGAAATTGATTTTATTTGATATTAGAATGGCTACTCCAGCTTGCTTCTTCTGACCATTTGCTTGGAAAGTTGTTTTCCAGCCTTTCACTCTGAGGTAGTGTCTGTCTTTGTCTCTGAGGTGTGTTTCCTGTAGGCAGCAGAATGCAGGGTCCTCGTTGCGTATCCAGTTTGTTAATCTATGTCTTTTTATTGGGGAGTTGAGGCCATTGATATTGAGAGATATTAAGGAATAGTGATTATTGCTTCCCGTTATATTCATATTTGGATGTGAGGTTATGTTTGTGTGCTTTCATTCTCTTTGTTTTGTTGCCAAGACGATTAGTTTCTTGCTTCTTCTAGGGTATAGCTTGCCTCCTTATGTTGGGCTTTACCATTTATTATCCTTTGTAGTGCTGGATTTGTAGAAAGATATTGTGTAAATTTGGTTTTGTCATGGAATATCTTGGTTTCTCCATCAATGTTAATTGAGAGTTTTGCTGGATACAGTAACCTGGGCTGGCATTTGTGTTCTCTTAGTGTCTGTATGACATCAGTCCAGGATCTTCTGGCCTTCATAGTTTCTGGCGAGAAGTCTGGTGTGATTCTGATAGGTCTCCCTTTATATGTTACTTGACCTTTTTCCCTTACTGCTTTTAATATTCTTTCTTTATTTTGTGCGTTTGGTGTTTTGACAATTATGTGACGGGAGGTGTTTCTTTTCTGGTCCAATCTATTTGGAGTTCTGTAGGCTTCTTGTATGTCTATGGGTATCTCTTTTTTTAGGTTAGGGAAGTTTTCTTCTATGATTTGGTTGAAGATATTTACTGGTCCTTTGAGCTGGGAGTCTTCACTCTCTTCTATACCTATTATCCTTAGGTTTGATCTTCTCATTGAGTCCTGGATTTCCTGTATGTTTTGGACCAGTAGCTTTTTCCGCTTTACATTATCTTTGACAGTTGAGTCAATGATTTCTATGGAATCTTCTGCTCCTGAGATTCTCTCTTCCATCTCTTGTATTCTGTTGGTGAAGCTTGTATCTACAGCTCCTTGTCTCTTCTTTTGGTTTTCTATATCCAGGGTTGTTTCCATGTGTTCTTTCTTGATTGCTTCTATTTCCATTTTTAATTCCTTCAACTGTTTGATTGTGTTTTCCTGGAATTCTTTCAGGGATTTTTGTGATTCCTCTCTGTAGGCTTTTACTTGTTTATTAATGTTTTCCTGTGCTTCCCTAAGTGTGTTCATGTCTTTCTTGAAGTCCTCCAGCATCATGATCAAATATGATTTTGAAACTAGATCTTGCTTTTCTGGTGTGTTTGGATATTCCATGTTTGTTTTGGTGGGAGAATTGGGCTCCGATGATGGCATGTAGTCTTGGTTTCTGTTGCTTGGGTTCCTGCGCTTGCCTCTCGCCATCAGATTATCTCTAGTGTTACTTTGTTCTGCTGTTTCTGACAGTGGCTAGACTGTCCTATAAGCCTGTGTGTCAGGAGTGCTGTAGACCTGTTTTCCTTTCTTTCAGTCAGTTATGGGGACAGAGTGTTCTGCTTTCGGGCGTGTAGTTTTTCCTCTCTACAGGTCTTCAGCTGTTCCTGTGGGCCTGTGTCTTGAGGTCACCAGGCAGCTTTCTTGCAGCAGAAAATTTGGTCTTACCTGTGGTCCCGAGGCTCAGGTTTGCTCGTGGGGTGCTGCCCAGGGGCTCTCTGCAGGGGCAGCAACCAGGAAGACCTGTGCCGCCCCTTCCGGGAGCTTCAGTGCACCAGGGTTCCAGATGGTCTTTGGCTTTTTCCTCTGGCGTCCGAGATGTGTGTGCAGGGAGCAGTCTCTTCTGGTTTCCCAGGCTTGTCCGCCTCTCTGAAGGTTTAGCTCTCCCTCCCAAGGGATTTGGGTGCAGAGAACTGTTTATCCGGTCTGTTTCCTTCAGGGTCCGGCGGGGTCCTGCCGCTCCTGGGCCCTCCCCCACGGGAGCCCAGAGGCCTTATACAGTTTCCTCTTGGGCCAGGGATGTGGGCAGGGGTGAGCAGTGTTGGTGGTCTCTTCCGCTCTGCAGCCTCAGGAGTGCCCACCTGACCAGGCGGTTGGGTTTCTCTCTCACCGGGTCTGGGAGCAGAGAGCTGCTGCGGGCCGGGATCCGCGGGTGGGGGACTTCCGGTAAACACCCACTCCTTCTTTAAATGAGGAAAAAGAATACCCTTGGCTGGGAAGGGAGAGGCAAAGTTTAAAACAGAGACTGAAGGAACACCCATTCAGAGCCTGCCCCACAGGTGGCCCATACATATACAGCCACCCAATTGGACAAGATGGATGAAGCAAAGAAGTGCAGACCGACAGGAGCCGGATGTAGATCGCTCCTGAGAGACACAGCCAGAATACAGCAAATACAGAGGCGAATGCCAGCAGCAAACCACTGAGCTGAGAATAGGTCCCCCGTTGAAGGAATCAGAGAAAGAACTGGAAGAGCTTGAAGGGGCTCGAGACCCCAAAAGTACAACAATGTCAAGCAACCAGAGCTTCCAGGGACTAAGCCACTACCTAAAGACTATATATGGACTGACCCTGGACTCTGACCCCATAGGTAGCAATGAATATCCTAGTAAGAGCACCAGTGGAAGGGGAAGCCCTGGGTCCTGCTAAGACTGAACCCCCAGTGAACTAGACTATGGGGGGAGGGCGGCAATAGGGGGAGGGTTGGGAGGGGAACACCCATAAGGAAGGGGAGGGGGGAGGGGGATTTGCCCGGAAACCGGGAAAGGGAATAACACTTGAAATGTATATAAGAAATACTCAAGTTAATAAAAAAAAAACAAAAAAAAATAAGGATTGTGAGATATAAGATAGAACATTAGTGACTATTAAGTGATGATGTCGATATTGCATCTTCAATACTGCCATACCTACTGTTTACTAATTATGCTTGTGATAACTACTATTGCAGGGGCATCAAAGTGTATGACACAGTGTTTTGGTACTTATATCTACCTTTCTCCTTAAAGTGTAAATGCTTTGAAGGCCCAGTCCATGTGGTGATTTGAATAAGACTAGCCTCCATAGGCTCATATATTTGGATGCTTACTCTGGGAGTGGCACTACTTGAGAAGGATTAGGAGGTATGGCCTTGATGAGGTAGGTGTAGACTTGTTGGAGGAAGTATGTCACCACGGATGGTCTTTGAAGTTTCAAAAGCCCAAATGCAGCCCCAGATCTGAATGTAGAACTCTCAGCTACTTCTCTCTAGTACCATGTCAGCCTGTGTGCTACCCTGCTTCCTACCATACTGATAATGAATCAAACCTCTGAAACTTTATGTAAGCTCCAACTAAACACTTTCTTTTATAAGAGTTGCCATGGTCACAGTATCCCTTCACAGCCAGAGAACACTGTGCATGTCTCATTCATTTCTTCATTTCCTGCGAGGTTAAACTCAACTCAGTACTGTGCTCAGTGTAGTTGCTTTTTAAAGCCGTTTGTTTTTTAGGTAAAGAGAATTTCATACTTGAATATTGTATTTACACCTTCTCTACCCCTCCCTCCTCCAACTTCTCCTGTGTAACCGCCATTGTCTCCTACTGAATCTATTTAGTATTGCCTGTATATGTATTTAGGGATGACCATTGGTATTGGATAACTAATTATTGGGGCTTATTCCTTAGGCAGACTGATTATTTCGTTTTCAGCAATCATTGTCTGTAGTGCTTCATGTAGAGGTGGGATATTCTGAGATTTCCTCTAACCACACGAACATGTCAATTGTTACTGTCATTGTTTGGGTCTTGTTTAGGCAGCCATATTATTGAGATTTCATGGGTGTAGCTTCAATGTTCTATATAAAAGACATAGTCTTTAGGCAGATATTCTGGCCCTCTGGCTCTTGTATTTCTACTCCTTCTTCTGCAATGTCCCATGAGCCTTAGATGTAAGGGTCGTGTTATAAGTACATCAACTGGGCTAGATATGTGACAAACAGCTTTTCTCAGCATTTTCACCAACTGTGTTTTTCTGTAATGTTTTTCATCTGCTGCAAAAAGAAACATCTTTGATGACAGGTCATTCTGTGTATATGAAGATGAGGATTTATAAGGCAGTTAGAAATTATACCGACTTAGGAAAGTAGCAATAGTAGGTTCTCCTCTAGGGTCCATGACCTTACTACCCAAGTACAAGGCATAAATTCTCTCTATTGAGAAGGTCAATTAAATGGCTGTTCACTACCCTCAAGATATAAATGTCATGATTGCACCATTGCAAATATCTTGCTGTGCTGGTCATTGTTGTGATTTGGAGGCTTTAGAGATGAGCAGGACTATTGATTGATTCTCTCTCTTGACAGCTTGCAAAGAACATTCAGATTTCAATGATAGATTTGTTAAATCACAAGATCCATATTAAGATCGAGGAATTTATCATTTTCCCTATTCTTATATTTTCCTACTAGGTACATACCTTTAACTTCAGCTATCAGTTCTATGCCATTGAAAACTCTGTACACGGGATAGAGTCATGGCTATATATACTCTTTATATATTCTTATCTTTTAACTCCTCTGTGTATCATGCTGAGATGAAGAGCAGTAGGAAGGTGGTGATGCTAAGTTCTTTCAGGTTCTCTGTGGGAACAAATGAGGGCAATCAGTTTCAACTCATTTTGTGTTTAAACTCATTGTGGTTCACAGTGTTCAAGCCTCTCATTCGGCGAGGGCTTGAACACTACTTTAGGTTGCATGGGTAAAAATGCTTCTATAGCCAAATTCCACTTGTAGCATTCTGAAACATATGTCATGCCTTCCAAAAGTTTTTTGTATTTTATAATATGCTAGATATGAATATAAGATTAATATTCTCTGGTTTCGTATAGCACAAATATGACAATTTTAAAATGTCTATTTTTTTGCAACTTGATAATGAACAGACGCTAGCAGATAAAGAGCTCACATGCAGCTATTTTCATGCTGAAAGTATTTTGCAGTTCTTCTCTGGCTTGATTGTCAGTATGCTGCACCAGGGGATCACCTCTCATCATAGTAGCATCCTTCAGTTATCATTGAATACTAGTGTAATTTACAATTCAAGATAGTGCTTAGGTGACATACATTATTATTTACTTTCAAATGCATATAACTTGCATATCCAGATAAGAATATCCATCTCATCCTAAGTACCTGCTGTTACTCAGAATATGTTCAAAATCCTTCTTGCTTGTAGAGACAGTTATCTAACCAAATGATGTTTTCTTCATAACTCTACTTTAAAATGCATGTTGAACTGAGCACATTATTATTTATTTTCAAATTCATATTCAACTGAGACTCATTAGTCAATTCAGCAGATTTGGTTGAGTCACTTTAAAATATTTCAAAAATGAAAAAGTGCTGCCACCATTGAGAAACAATGAACCAACGAGGGATCCCCTCTGCAGGTTCATTCAAAGGAGGGACAAACATGTCTTCAGTTCTGACAGCAGCACAGAAATCACTGCATGACTTCCTACAAAGATGAATTGAAGGCAACAGCAATCATCTTCAAAATTGAATTTCAGAGAAGAGTGACTTTCAGATGCCAGGAAAACCATAGTGTGACCTCTGTAACTAGTTTATCGACCAGGCAGGACACAGTAGGGTAAAATCAGGAAAACACTTTAATTTTTCACAATAGTGACTTTCCAGCTCATTCCATAAGAGCTCCTTTTTTGCTCATGACAGAATGCCAAGCAGACTCCTTAGCTTTGTCAGTTGCTTATGGTGTCAAATGAAAATCTGTGACCAGTGTATTTAAGTCATGCTGAGTGAGCTAACCCAGACCCAGAAAGACAAACATAGTAAGTACTCACTTATCAGTAGATATTAGTTATAAAGTACAGCATAACCATGCTACAGTCCACAGACCCAAAGAAGTTAAACAACAAGGAGAACCCAAGGGCAATGCTTTACTCTCATTGAAATAGAGAAGTAGAAAAGAATAAATAGAATAGATTTTAGGGGTGGATTGAGGGGGGATGGGTGGGAGAGTAGTTGGGGAGGGGAGCAGGAGGAACCAAAAGTACTAGGAGAAACAATTGAAATCAGGCCAGGGGTGGGGTGGGGTGGTGTAGGCAATCTCTGTGATGAGCTAGAAACTTACGGCAGTGGAAAGCCCCAGGGAATCTATGAGGGTGACCTTAGCTAAGACTCCTGGCAATGGAGAATATGGAACCTGAAACAACAACCTCCTGTAACCAGGCAAGACCAGTCACAAAACCTTCAATTTACAATTTTCCCCGCTTGCAAGATGTACTGGGGTAAAGATGGAGCAGAGATTGAGTGATGGCCAACCAGTGACTGGCCCAGCTTGAGACCCATGCCATGAGAGCGAGTCCACTCTTGACTGTAAACAGTAGTTCACTATACTTGCAGACAGGAGCCTACCATAACTATCATCAGTGAGGCTTCACTCAGCAGCTGACGAAGACCCGCAGCTCAGTGAGTCTTGTGGAAGTGTGGGCAGTAGTATTGAGGGAGTTGGAGGGATCAAGGGCACCGCAAGAAGCCCTACTAAATCAACTAGCCTGGACCAATAGGAGCTCACAGAGAAAGAACTACCAACCAAAGAGCAAGCACATATGTAACAATTGTGTAGTTTGGTTGTCATATGGGACTCCTAAATGCAGAAGGGGTTGTCTGTAATCTGTTGCATGACTTTGGAGCCTTTTCTCCGAACTGGGCAGCCTTGTCTAGCCCCAATAGGGTAAGATGTTCCTAGTCTCACTGCAAAGTGATATGCCAAAGTGGGTTGATATCCTTGGGAGGCCTCCCCCTTTCTGAGGAAAAGAAGGGTGATGTATGTGAGGGAGTTGAGGTGAGAGGGAGGGACTGGGAGGAGTGGAGGGAAGGAAATGTTTGATTGCAATGAAAATTAAATAAATTAATAAAAGACCCTTAGACATATAAAAATCAAAACGAATGCTTATTTTAGTGTAAAGCTTTCCTTACCCCCTTTAGCTGTGGAATTGACCCCTCACATAGAGGCATCTAGGAAAGAAGATAAAACTATTATAATGGCAAGAAGTAGAATTTGAGATGAGGGTTGGCATATGGTATATGTGCATAGGAAGAAATGTAAAGATACAGAATTGATCTGGGAAAGGTGAGTTGCAAGTCTTGACCAATACTTGGAAAGCTCTGAATTTATGATGGCTCTTTGGAGAGATTCGCAGTTGAATTCAGAAGCCAAGTCTTTATATCCTGCACTGATAAGCCATTGGATGAATGTCACATTTTTAACAGGGATTCAAAGTTGGACCATTTGGCTTTCTTTTTTTCACCTGAGGTAATTGCCATAAGAACTTGGATCCTGTATAGCTATAAGGCCCATGTATTAAACATATGATTCTCAAAGCTAGATGACTGAAAATTTGTGTGAAGCCATTGAAATAATGTCCTTGATGTGTATTATGGGAACATAACCTTTTCCTTTTCTTTGCCCTCCACTTATGCTCTTAGTGGCTTTGCTCCACTTCACATTCCTACCAGGATATACTATCTCATTACAAGTCCACTCAATTATAGACTGGAATCTTCAGAACCAGAATCCAAAAGAAACCTCAGTTTACAAGCTAATTGTCATAGGCAATTCGTATAGCAATGGATGATGATGTGTAGTAGATGGGAGCTGAAGGTTGTCCACTAACAACACTTAGAGGACAGGCAGTAAGGTTTCCGTTCCTGAATGAGAAGTGGGGCAACAAACCAAAACAACCACCAAAGCCCCAGATCCTATCTTATCTTCATTTCTGTTAGCTCTTGGCTTCCTATACCTGTACCTGGTAATGATGCTTCTTGTATTTCTGTAATACTCCCCATGTAATGAATGGGGAGGCACAGGTAGTACCTTATAAGGTTAGTATTGTATTGGGTGACATTTTTCTGATTCTGTTATCTAAACTCCATAGAAGTTATGTGATAAAAACCTCCAGGTAGTTTCCATAAAACTTCCTGACTGGGTTTCTCTGATATAACTCAGTATGCTTAGAATAATAAAGAGTATAGTGGGTGCTTTTTTTTTATAACCAATACAAAAAATCTTAATGAGATCTCAAATCCTAGAGTTTTAAGGGACTATGTAAACTGAAGTAAATTTTATTAGCATATGATAACTGTACAAAATGATGGCTCTCATGATGGCATTTCTATACACAGTATACTTTGGTCATATTAACTTGATCTATTATTTCTTATTCTCATTACTTCTTTCTTTTCCACATGCCTAATAGTCCCCCTTTACTTTCATGTCCTTTCCCCAAGTAGATTTCTTTAGTGAACTTGTTAAATAACTAACCAAGTTTAGGCTTATAGAAATATGGATAAACCAATATGGACTTTGCATTTGTCTAATAGAAGCTGTACTCTGCCATTCTTTTCTGGTAAGAAGGCTAGGCTGGTCTGGCTTTGTGTGTGTAAAATAGGTCCCATATGGACAATGGCAATTCATTGTCTTAGAAAAGAACTTAGAAAAAGTTGCATGATCAGTTTGTTAGCATATGGTTAGTAAGCATATGATCAGCAATATCATATGTTGGGGACAGGTGGGTAGTAAGATCATAAGAATATGTGTCATAATTGTAACCAGCTAAAACTTTAGCAGACTTTAGTATAGTAGCATGACATTGCTATATGGCATCACAGCACTCAGTGGTAGTATGTTTTGGGTAAAATTATATGACTTAGACTTATTTACAAGTTACTTGTTTTATCTATCAGTCTGTACAATAGTATCCCTATTATTCTCACTGGTAGATCTAATGTGTTAAGGATAAAACAAAGTGAAACACAGTAGAAGTACAGTAGAATTTGAAAACCACTATACATGTTTCCAATGTTGAAACTTATTAGCATTGAAATGAGAAAGAATCTTATTTTTTATGAAACACTTTATTGATGAAATATAAAAATCCTTATAGTTACATAAATTATACAGGCATTGGTAAACTTAAAATAAAATTCCTTAAGTAGGATAAGTTTTATCAGGAACGTGTAGAAACTGCACATGACAGCCAATGGCATAATTTGTAACTAATAAGACCCTCTGTTATCTTTTAAAAATTCCTTATTTGGAATAGTGCTCCAGGGAATATAATTTAAGATCATTTAAATGGCAGAAAATTAGGGGGTCCAGATCATTAAATGTAGTGTACGATATTGAAAGCTACAGGGGTGAAGAGCAAGAACATGGTTCTCATGGTGATTAAGAAATAAGATTTTTTCTAGTGCAGTGAATGTCGAACATTTTATTATGTGTATTCTAAAATCTCAGTAGTGGATCATAAGTGTGAGAGAAGAAAGAGTGACAGATTCTGATATATTTAAAACCACTGAGTACATTTCTTTAAAATAAAACCTACTGAAAACTAAGTTGTAGAAAGTGTTATAAAACTCCTGAGATTTGCAGCTGTGTCTTCTGTTCTACAATCCCCCTGTGACCACATTAAATTAAAATTTAACACTTTTATTGAGTGTTTATTACAGACAAAGCAACAGGAATGGAGAACTGGAAACAACTCACAGGAGAATGAAGTGTCAGTCTTTTGGAAGCTGTTTCAGCCTAGGGAAAATATTCAGGGATGTTATTAAACCAAATAATCAGCTATAAAGATGTAAAATGCAGAATTTAAGTATGTATCTACAGAACTTCTAATTCCATAATGTTAATATGGAGTCTGAATTGCTACGATATTTGATTACTATTGTAGAGATACACTGATCAGAAGAGAGTGGCAGATAGTGCATGAAGAACTGTATTTAGAGTAGAGTTATAGACCCAAAAAGGCATAGGAAGGCTAGAAAGATATTAAAGATGTTATTAACAGAATCTAGAGAATCTATATAAAGAAGTTTGATTTGATATTGGCAATAGGGAATGAATTATACTACTGCATGTATATTTGATGAGATGAAGGTGGGTTTAGAATTTACAGTTAATTATAAGCTAAATAAATTTAAAGAAGCCGGGTAAGACAATCTGACATGTCCATGAATTATGAAGAACAGTTCTATTGAGGGATCAGGAAGGAAATAAACTTCATATACATATACACACATACATATATACCTCAATGTCTTAAAAATACCCAGGTAATCATGAACAAAATTCTGCCTTAAAACATACAGTTTTGTTTTTATCACAATTTCATTCATGAATCTATTATATCGTCATCAAATCTACCCCCTATTAACCTCTTTTATTCTCCTTGAAGTCTACCTTATCTCCTTTATCCCAACTAGCCTTTTCCCATATTTATATGTTGTTTTGAAACTGATTGAGTTTAATTCAATTCGCTTGTATGAGCATGCGTAGGTGTTTTGCTTTTTTTTTTCTAGATTCTGAGAAAGTTATCAGTGACTACAACATTGAAGAAAATGGCATTCCTTTTCCCTAAAACCTTTTGTTGTCAATAACTCCTCGGGAATTGCTAGGGTCTCTTGAACCTCTACCATGTGTACAAGAGCCCACTGTAGGGCAGGTAAATACCGCTGCAGTAAGTTTATGATGACAGTAGTCCTGTCCCACTGAGAATACAGTGTTTACTTCTTACCCTCGGGCTCTTGCATGCACTATTTCTTTTTTCTTTTTTTTTGTTTGTAAATTTGGCACTACTATTTTTTTCTTTCTTTTATTATTATTATTAAATTGAGTATTTCTTATATACATTTCGAGTGCTATTCCCTTTCCCGGTTTCCGGGCAAACACTCCCCTCCCCCCTCCCCTTCTTGATGGGTGTTCCCCTCCCCATCCTCCCCCCCATTGCTGCCCTCCCCCCAACAATCTAGCTCACTGGGGGTTCAGTCTTAGCAGGACCCAGGGCTTCCCCTTCCACTGGTGCTCTTACTAGGATATTCATTGCTACCTATGAGGTCAGAGACCAGGGTCAGTCCATGTTTAGTCTTTAGGTAGTGGCTTAGTCCCTGGAAGCTCTGATTGCTTGGCATTGTTGTACCTATGGGGTCTCGAGCCCCTGCAAGTTCTTCCAGTTCTTTCTCTGATTCCTTCACGGGGGTCTTATTCTCAATTCAGTGGTTTGGTGCTGGCATACGCCTCTGTATTTGCTGTATTCTGGCTGTGTCTCTCGGGAGAGATCTACATCCGGCTCCTGTGGGCCTGCACTTCTTTGCTTCATCCATCTTGTCTAATTGGATGACTGTATATGTATGGACCACATGTGGGGCAGGCTCTGAATGGGTGTTCCTTCTGTGTCTGTTTTAATCTTTGCCTCTCCCTTCCCTGCCAAGGGTATTCTTGTTCCCCTTTTAAAGAAGGAGTGAAGCATTCACATTTTGATCATCCGTTTTGAGTTTCATTTGTTCTAGGCATCTAAGGTAATTCAAGCATTTGGGCTAATAGCCACTTATCAATGAGTGCATACCATGTGTGTTTTTCTGTGATTGGGTTACCTCAGTCAGGATGATATTTTCCAGTTCCAACCATTTGCCTACGAATTTCATAAACTCGTTGTTTTTGATAGCTGAGTAATATTCCATTGTGTAGATGTACCACATTTTCTGTATCCATTCCTCTGTTGAAGGGCATCTGGGTTCTTTCCAGCTTCTGGCTATTATAAATAAGGCTGCGATGAACATGGTGGAGCATGTGTCTTTTTTATATGTTGGGGCATCTTGTGGGTATATGCCCAAGAGAGGTATAGCTGGATCCTCAGGCAGTTCAATGTCCAATTTTCTGAGGAACCTCCAGACTGATTTCCAGAATGGTTGTACCAGTCCGAAATCCCACCAACAATGGAGGAGTGTTCCTCTTTCTCCGTATCCTCGCCAGCATCTGCTGTCATCTGAGTTTTTGATCTTAGACATTCTCACTGGTGTGAGATGAAATCTCAGGGTTGTTTTGATTTGCATTTCCCTTATGACTAAAGATGTTGAACATTTCTTTAGGTGTTTCTCAGCCATTTGGCATTCCTCAGCTGTGAATTCTTTGTTTAGCTCTGAACCCCATTATTTTAATAGGGTTATTTGACTCCCTGTGGTCTAACTTCTTGAGTTCTTTGTATATTTTGGATATAAGGCCTCTATCTGTTGTAGGATTGGTAAAGATCTTTTCCCAATCTGTTGGTTGCCGTTTGGTCCTAACCACAGTGTCCTTTGCCTTACAGAAGCTTTGCAGTTTTATGAGATCCCATTTGTCGATTCTTGATTTTAGAGCATAAGCCATTGGTTTTATGAGATCCCATTTGTCGATTCTTGATTTTAGAGCATAAGCCATTGGTGTTTTGTTCAGGAAATTTTCTCCAGTGCCCATGTGTTCCAGATGCTTCCCTAGTTTTTCTTCTATTAGTTTGAGTGTATCTGGTTTGATGTGGAGGTCCTTTATCCACTTGGACTTAAGCTTTGTACAGGGTGATAAGCATGGATCGATCTGCATTCTTCTACATGCTGACCTCCAGTTGAACCAGCACCATTTGCTGAAAGTGCTATCTGTTTTCCATTTGATGGTTTTGGCTCCTTTGTCAAAAATCAAGTGCCCATAGGTGTGTGGGTTCATTTCTGGGTCTTCAATTCTGTTCCATTGGTCTATCTGTCTGTCCCTGTACCAATACCATGCAGTTTTTATCACTATTGCTCTGTAATACTGCTTGAGTTCAGGGAGAGTGATTTCCCCAGAAGTCCTTTTATTGTTGAGGATAGTTTGAGCTATCCTGGGTTTTTTGTTATTCCAGATGAATTTTCAAATTGTTCTGTCTAACTCTTTGAAGAATTGGATTGGTATTTTGATGGGGATTGCATTGAATCTGTAGATCGCTTTTGGTAAAATGGCCATTTTTACTATATTAATCCTGCCAATCCATGAGCATGGGAGATCTTTCAATCTTCTGAGGTCTTCTTCAATTTCTTTCTTCAGAGTCTTGAAGTTCTTATTGTACAGATCTTTTACTTGCTTGGTTAAAGTCACACCGAGGTACTTTATATTATTTGGATCTATTATGAAGGGTGTCGTTTCCCTAATTTCTTTCTCGGCCTGTTTCTCTTTTGTGTAGAGGAAGGCTACTGATTTATTTGAGTTAATTTTATACCCAGCCACTTTGCTGAAGTTGTTTATCAGCTTTAGTAGTTCTCTGGTGGAACTTTTGGGATCACTTAAATATACTATCATATCATCTTCAAATAGTGATATTTTGACTTCTTCTTTACCAATCTGTATCCCTGTGACCTCCTTTTGTTGTCTGATTGCTCTGGCTAGAACTTCAAGAACTATATTGAATAAGTATTGAGAGAGTAGGCAGCCTTGTCTAGTCCCTGATTTTAGTGGGATTGCTTCAAGTTTCTCTCCATTTAGTTTAATGTTAGCAACTGGTTTGCTGTATATGGCTTTTACTATGTTTAGGGATGGACCTTGAATTCCTATTCTTTCCAGGACTTTTACCATGAAGGGGTGTTGAATTTTGTCAAATGCTTTCTCAGCATCTAATGAAATGATCATGTGGTTTTGTTCTTTCAGTTTGTTTATATAATGGATCACATTGATGGTTTTCCGTATATTAAACCATACCTGCATGACTGGGATGAAGCCTACTTGATCATGGTGGATGATTGTTTTGATGTGCTCTTGAATTCGGTTTGCCAGAATTTATTGAGTATTTTTGCGTCGATATTCATAAGGGAAATTGGTCTGAAGTTCTCTTTCTTTGTTGGGTCTTTGTGTGTTTTAGGTATAAGAGTAATTGTTGCTTCATAGAAGGAATTCGGTAGTGCTCCATGTGTTTCAATTTTGTGGAATAGTTTGGATAATATTGGTATGAGGTCTTCTATGAAGGTCTGATAGAATTCTGCACTAAACCCGTCTGGACCTGGGCTCTTTTTGGTTGGGAGACCTTTAATGACTGCTTCTATTTCCTTAGGAGTTTTGGGGTTGTTTAACTGGTTTATCTGTTCCTGATTTAACTTCGGTACCTGGTATCTGTCTAGGAAATTTTCCATTTCCTGCAGATTTTCAAGTTTTGTGGAATATAGACTTTTATAGTAGGATCTGATGATTTTTTGAATTTCCTCTGAATCTGTAGTTATGTCTCCCTTTTCATTTCTGATTTTGTTAATTTGGACACACTCTCTGTGTCCTCTCGTTAGTCTGGCTAAGGGTTTATCTATCTTGTTGATTTTCTCAAAGAACCAACTTTTGGTTCTGTTGATTCTTTCTATGGTCTTTTTTGTTTCTACTTGGTTGATTTCAGCTCTCAGTTTGATTATTCCCTGCCTTCTACTCCTCCTGGGTGTATTTGCTTCTTTTTGTTCTAGAGCTTTTAGGTGTGCTGTCAAGCTGCTGACATATGCTCTTTCCTGTTTCTTTCTGCAGGTACTCACCGCTATGAGTTTTCCTCTTAGCACAGCTTTCATTGTGTCCCATAAGTTTGGGTATGTTGTACCTTCATTTTCATTAAATTCTAAAAAGTCTTTAATTTCTTTCTTTATTTCTTCCTTGACCAGGTTATCATTGAGTAGAGCATTGTTCAATTTCCACGTATATGTGTATATGTGGGCATTCTTCCCTTATTGTTATTGAAGACCAGATTTAGGGTGTGGTGGTCTGATAGCACGCATGGTATTATTTCTATCTTTCTGTACCTGTTGAGGCCCTTTTTTTGACCAATTATATGGTCAATTTTGGAGAAAGTACCATGAGGAGCTGAGAAGAAGTTATATCCTTTTGCTTTACGATAGAATGTTCTATAAATATCTGTTAAGTCCATTTGGCTCATGACTTCTCTTAGTCTGTCTACGTCTCTGTTTAATTTCTGTTTCCATGATCTGTTCATTGATGAGAGTGGGGTATTGAAATCTCCAACTATTATTGTGTGAGGTGCAATGTGTGTTTTGAGCTTTAGTAAGGTTTCTTTTATGTATGTAGGTGGCCTTGTATTTGGGGCATAGATATTTAGGATTGAGAGTTCATCTTGGTGAATTTTTCCTTTGATGAATATGAAGTGTCCTTCCTTTTCTTTTTTGATGACTTTTAGTTGAAAATTGATTTTATTTGATATTAGAATGGCTACTCCAGCTTGTTTCTTCCAACCATTTGCTTGGAAACTTGTTTTCCAGGCTTTCACTCTGAGGTAGTGTCTGTCTTTCCTCTGAGGTGTGTTTCCTGTAGGCAGCAGAGTGCAGGGTCCTCGTTGCATATCCAGTTTGTTAATCTATGTCTTTTTATTGGGGAGTTGAGGCCATTGATGTTGAGAGATATTAAGGAATAGTGATTATTGCTTCCTGTTATATTCATATTTGGATGTGAGGTTATGTTTGTGTGCTTATCTTCTCTTTGTTTTGTTGCCAAGTCGATTAGTTTCTTGCTTCTTCTAGGGTATCGCTTGCCTCCTTATGTTGGGCTTTACCATTTATTATCCTTTGTAGTGCTGGATTTGTAGAAAGATATTGTGTAAATTTGATTTTGTCATGGAATAGCTTGGTTTCTCCATCTATATTAATTGAGAGTTTTGCAGGATACAGTAACCTGGGATGGCATTTATGTTCTCTTAGGGTCTGTATGACATCTGTCCAGGATCTTCTGGCTTTCATAGTTTCTGGCGAAAAGTCTGGTGTGATTCTGATAGGTCTGCCTTTATATGCTACTTGATCTTTTTCCCTTACTGCTTTTAATATTCTTTCTTTATTTTGTGCGTTTGGTGTTTTGACTGTTATGTGACGGGAGGTGTTTCTTTTCTGGTCCAATCTATTTGGAATTCTGTAGGCTTCTTGTATGCCTATGGGTATCTCTTTTTTTAGGTTAGGAAAGTTTTCTTCTATGATTTTGTTGAAGATATTTACTGGTCCTTTGAGCTGGGAGTCTTCAGTCTCTTCTATACCTATTATCCCTAAGTTTCATCTTCTCATTGAGTCCTGGATTTCCTGTATGTTTTGGACCAGTACCTTTTTCTGCTTTACATTATCTTTGACAGTTGAGTCAATGATTTCTATGGAATCTTCTGCTCCTGAGATTCTCTCTTCCATCTCTTGTATTCTGTTGGTGAAGCTCGTATCTACAGCTCCTTGTCTCTTCTTTTGGTTTTCTATATCCAGGGTTGTTTCCATGTGTTCTTTCTTGATTGCTTCTATTTCCATTTTTAATTCCTTCAACTGTTTGATTGTGTTTTCCTGGAATTCTTTCAGGGATTTTTGTGTCTCCTCTCTATGGGCTTCTACTTGTTTATGTTTTCCTGGAATTCTTTCAGACATTTTTGCGATTACTCTCTGTAGGCTTCTACTTGTTCTCTAAGGGAGTTCTTCACGTCTTTCTTGAAGTCCTCCAGCATCATGATCCAATATGATTTTGAAACTAGATCTTGCTTTTCTGGTGTGTTTGGATATTCCGTGTTTGCTTTGGTGGGAGAATTGGGCTCCGATGATGCCATGTAGTCTTGGTTTCTGTTGCTTGGGTTCCTGTGCTTGCCTCTCGCCATCAGATTATCTCTAGTGTTACTTTGTTCTGCTATTTCTGACAGTGGTTAGACTGTCCTATAAGCCTGTGTTTCCAGAGTGCTGTAGACCTGTTTTCCTGTTTTCTTTCAGCCAGTTATGGGGACAGAGTATTCTGCTTTCGGGCATGTAGTTTTTCCTATCTACAGGTCTTCAGCTGTTCCTGCGGGCCTATTTCTGGAAACGCGTCTGCCTCTCTGAAGGTTTAGCTCTCCCTCCCACGGGATTTGGGTGCAGAGAACTATTTATCTGGTCGGTCCCTTCAGGTTCTGGTGGTGTCTCAGACGCAGCTGACCTGCTGCTCCTGGGCCCTCCTCTACGGCAACCCAGAGGCCGTATACAGTTTCCTCTTGGGCCAGGGATGTGGGCAGGGGTAGGCAGTGTTGGTGGTCTCTTCTGCTCTGCAGCCTCAGAAGTGCCCACCAGACCAGGCGGTGAGGTCTCTCTCCCACGGGGTTTGGGAGCAGAGGGCTGCTGCGGGCCGGAATCCGCGGGTTTGGGATTCCTGGTAAACACCGGAAGTGCCGCATGCACTATTTCTATATCTTTTGTTATGTTTTCTCCATTTTTTTGAGGTGATATAGATGTCTCATTGAAAGCTGAGCATCCAGCAGTCACTTATTATCAACATTTTATTTTTATATTCTAGATACATTTATTTATAATTTCTATGTATGAATGTTTTGCATGCATGTATGTCTGTGCCTTGCATATGTGCCTGATATGCAGAGAAGAGGGAGGCCAGAAGAGGACACTGGATCACCTGGTGGTGTGACCCTATGTGTGTGTGCTGGGAACTGATCCCATGTCTTCTGCCCGAACTGTAAGTACTGTAAATCAGATATTCACAGTACTTTCAGTTATAAATCTTTGAATTGACAACTGCCGTCTTTCAGATGGGCATTTTATAGGACTTTGGAGATACTTCAGCAGATAAAGTTGTTTGTTACCAAGCCCAGGACCTAACAATTCCTACAAGTTGTTTTCTGACATCCATATGTGTGCATGCTATGGCACACATATGCCCTGCCCCAATAAATAAAGGTAATAAAAAAGAAGGTTCTTTCACTATATGTGAGAGCAGCACTAGCCTATGAGTATAAACATAAATACCCAGAAAAGAGTTTTACTACATTTTCACTTAGTAAGAAAACAATAGTGGGTTTAACACATCCCTGATGGTCTTTCATTTTTGCAGCCACAGGCGTTTGGACAGGTTTAAACCACCATGCATTTATTACCTCCTACGGAGCAGCATCAAATCCAACCAGAAGATAATTGTTTGTCCCGACCAGTCATACCTCTATTGCACCAGTAGGCACATCTTCCTTCATAGACTAATATTGTAGCACACAGTTTCTACAGCTGTGGAAGACTGTTGAATTTTTCTCCCAAGTATGTATCATAGAATCTTCTGGAACTGTGAATATTAGCCAGTAGGGAGGAAGCTATGAGTTGAACAATATATTTATGGAAATGTGGCTAAATTAATTCTGATGAGATAACAGAAGTAAGAAATTATACTGGGAACCTGAGTAAAGAATATTCTCATTTATGACAGTCAAAGGCTTTGACTGATCTTGTTTATATTCTGGGGTTTTGTGGAAGGTTGAACTTGCAGCCAGTAAAATTGAAAAGTTGACTAAATCTGTTTTCTAGGAAAGCGCTGCAGGTGCACTTTAGCTTCTCTGATTGCTTCTCATACAAAGCAAGAAAGAATGACCTAAATATTTGTTAATATAAATGGAAGCAGCACAAGATTCGAAGATTCATCAGCCTATGAACAATAGCAGTGACAATAGGACCCACTCTCCCGAGTGCTGCAGTCAGTGAGGGATGGGGCCAGATCTCTTGCTCTCACACTTTCTGGGCTGGTTCATCCATGTCGTCACCATCATTGCTAGCTCAACTGTGCTACCCAGGTAAGGTTCAGGGCCTGCCTGCATGAGTGTTGCACCTGGCAAGAGAATTAAAATATTTTTAAGACCTATAATAGTTCGTGTAAATCTAATTAATCAAAAGTATAATGGTCATAAGTCACATTCTGATATGTATTTAAAACTTGTATATAAAAAAACCAAAATATCGCTTTCCTGTTCTGGCCTGAGCAAGGGAGACTCATGGGCCAGTGCCACCCAGAAATTAAGAGGTTTTTGGAACCCAGCAGGTCACCGACAGCTGCTCTGTGGCTGTCATAATTGCCACAAAATGAATATATTAAATTGTACTGCAAACGATATGGATATTGTTTGGAGTACCATAAGAAAAAGAGAAAGAAAGAAGGTTGGGAGGCCCATGAACATTCAAAGAAGGGGAGAAAAAAGATTGGCCCAAAGTCTAACCTCTACCATAAACAGCGCCATGCCGAGAAAATACAAATAAAAAGAGTATTAAAATGCACGAAAATAGAAACACCAAGCAGAAGGATGACGAGAAGACTCTAGAGAGTGCAATGCTTGCCTATCTGCTGGACAGAGAGGGACCGTCCAGGCAAAATTACTTTCCAACATGATTAAGCAGAAACGAAAAGAAAAGGCGGGAAAATGGGAGGTCCCTCTATGCAAAGTTCATGCCCAAGGAGAAACAGAAGTATTGGAAGTTATTCGAACAGGAAAAAGAAAAAAGAGACATGGAAGAGAATGGTTACAGAAGTCTGCTTTGCTGGTGATGGTTTTACAAGAAAATCACCTAAATATGAAAGATTCATTAGGCCAATGGGTCTACGTTTCAAAAAAGCCCATATCACACACCCCAAACTGAAAGCTACCTTTTGCCTGCCTATGCTCAGTGTGAAAAAGAATTCCTCATCCCCATTATATACAACCCTGGGTATGATCACCAAAGGGATAGTCACTGAAGTGAATGTGAGAGAGCTGGGCCTTGGGACACAAGGAGGCAAGGTGATTTGGGGAAAGTATGCTCAAGTTACCAACAATCCTGAAAACGATGAGTGCATAAATGCGGTCTTGCTGGTTTGACAGTGTAAACACCAACGCTTGTGATCTTTCTGAACTACCAAGCAGTCTTACCCCATGTGCAGTCACCAAGAAGTATTTATTGAATTGCAAAAGAAAATGAAACACTTTTAAAAAAATTAAAAAAAACCCCAAAATATCTTTAATGCTTTTGATAGTTTACTGATAATTAAACACACATTCAAATTATAATTTCAGAATCTCTAATTTGTGTGAAGTGTTCCAAATAATTATATCATAAATAAATACAAAAAGGATCACAATAACAAAATGCATCCTTAAAACAAATTATCATTATTAAAGTGTTTTTGTTGGTGTTTACATACTAATTTTTATTCTTTACTAATGTTTATTCTTTACCAGCATTTGGGGTTATCAGATCTACAAAATAAAAATGCAAGGTCAGCAGTTAAAGTTTGAGTTTCTAATGAATAACTAATAACTTTCAGTGACTGAGAATTAAATTTAATTTGACTAGATATTCTCTACTAAGTGCAACCTTAGCAAATTTGTGAACTCACTCAGCTAGGAAACAAAATTTCCATCTCTAGTAGCTGTGCTTATAGACCATGATAATTATGACCGTTTCATGGCTGCAATTTGGGATCTTAGTCAGAAATTAAAGACTTGGCTGAGAGCAAATTCCAGCATGGAGAGGGGAATGGAGTATGAAGTTCCACCCCTGCCTGAGGAGCTACTGGTCATTGTTACTACTGGGAGAGGGAGAGTCAGTTTTTTCTAAGAGTATAACAACTGGTAAGCCAACCATATTCCAGTAGAAGGTTACACATCCAGGAATATTTCAGCAACAGGCATGGTGGCACATATCTTTGGATTTAGAAAGGGATAGAAAAGCAGGTAAATCCAATTTATTCATATTCAGTTGAAAGTTCATAGAGGAGCTGGGAATGGTGTCACACGTCTTTAATCCTAGCACTTGGGAAGCAGAAGCAGGCAAATCTCTGTAAATCTGAGGCCGCAATGATAGGCAAAATTATTTTAAGTCTGGTCAGGGCTACATATCCAGTTGTGTCAAAAGGAAAAAGGAAAGAGAAAAGAAAAGAGAAAATGGGGTAAGAGGAAAATGAAAATACATACAAAGCACAGAAGGTCAGGTATTAGAGTAAGAACTTCTGGTCATCCATTTTAGCTGTGTCTGCATAATCCAAAACACCCACAGCAGCAATACTGTAACTATTATTTACAAAGCTGTTTGCCACTGATGCAGTTACCAAAGAAATTTGAACTATGCAATGAGTTCAAAATAATTTCCATCATTTGAGTTGCTCCATTCATGTTTTTCATTCTAATTTCTTGTTGTCTGCTGTTAATTAATTTTTTTCTTTAAAAAATTATTGACTGATTTAGGATTATGCCCTTGTTTGGGGAATGATGTATATTCATTGTAGTCAATACTAGAAGTGCTGTTTACATGACTAATTTAATTCTGAATTTGTGCCTTGTTACTCTGGTTAATGATGCTGAGGTATTTAGAAGCAATAGGTAAATAATACATCTTTAAACTTAACGATCCTGTTTCTAGTCGATTGACTTTTGCCTTCAGGGGATGGAAAATTAATGAACTCTATCCTTTCTGCGACAGGAGATTTTACTTAGTTCTCTTCAAGTTGTTGTATAGAAATCCCTGTATTGTTTTCAATTAGCCAGGACCCAATGATGATCTTACCTTACAGAGTCCCTGATTTTTAAGACATGGCCTTGCTAGTTTATGGTATTTGCTAAAGTGTGTGTGTGTGTGTGTGTGTGTGTGTGTGTGTGTGTGTGTGGTGTGTGTGTGTGTTTGTGTGTGTGTGTAGACAGGAGCTCAAGTGACATGTCGTTATATTTCTTATCTTGTTTTTCCAAGTCCAAGCATATTTCATGGTTATTCAGAGCAAGCAGTTAGAGCTGTTTATGGCAGCATTCTCTTTCTTTCCTTCTTTCTTTCCTTCTTTCTTTCTTTCTTTCTTTCTTTCTTTCTTTCTTTCTTTCTTTTTTTCTTTCTTTCTTTCTTTCTTTCTTTCTTCCCCCCCCCTCTCTCTCTCTTTCTTTCTTTCAAATCCTTTAGAATATTTGCAAGGATAGAGTCCTTAAAATAGCTTGTCTCCAAAGCAAACTTTTATTATACTATGCTAATTATTTTGATTTCTATTCAGCTGTGGAAAACCATTCATCTGTTCTATTCAAACTATTTTTCTAATTACAGAAAATGAGAATATAATTATTATTTGTACACTACCACCCACCCATACTTTTTCTAAGGTACAAAGTACTGCTATTCCTATACAATATGATGCAATTTTGACTGATTAATTAGAATGTATATCCATAATATCAAGAATGCTTACTTTTATATTTGAGAAGAAGGGCAAGAATGCTTTTAGAGGTCTTAATATTCAAATTCTTTTGACCTTCCCTAGTTCGTTTTGAGGGTAAACTGCTCACTGACAATAGATCACTATGGCTATTTCGTGTTTGTTAACCTGAAACCTCACCTGAAATGACTATTGCTGAGCAAAAAGTGAAAAGTAAACCCTGGTGTTATGGAGGAGTTCATCTAATCAATCCTGGGAACCAAGATGGGATAAGGAGTCTTTTCCTTTTGATGTTGGTTGACTGGAGCAGACCAAGGACAATAGGATTTTTATGATACACAATGAATAAAACAAGAAAAGAGAAGTAGATGCTGAGGTAGGAGATGAATCAATTAACCTTTGAAGAACAATAATGCAGAAACTAATATCTAGAAAAGGTAAGAAATATTGGGCCTATAATGAATATCAGAATGGTACCAGGGAGGGAGGGAGCATCCATGTAAATTTGGGATACTGTAGCAGACCCTTCTGATTGGTGTTATGATTAGTAGCTATGCTTAAAAATTTCAAACCTAAGGCTCAGGGTACGAAATCAAGAAAAATGGGGCCCAAGGATTGTAAGAGCCAGAGGGCGTCAACAGATGCTGTGAGGTAGTCTCTCCTAAGTCAGAAACGCACACATTGGGACAAGGACAAAGAGAAGGTTGATGTGAGAGTGGATATGATCAAGATAGGTTTTATGAAAATCTCAAAGAATAATTAAAATATTATTTTAAAAATATTCCCTTTAATCGGCTGGCCATTTTCTGAGGTTCTAAGAGAAAAATTGAGGGAAATCATGCTTTATGTATGGAATAATAATCTGTTCATGCAGCAAACTGGAGTCTTCAGTGGTTGGAAGTGAATTTCCACACCTAACCACTTAGTACTTACTGGGAAAGAGACAAAATGAGACATAAAATAGGCTAAGGTTGCACCTTGCTAGATACTGAAGCACATATCACAGGTAGGACAATTAAAACCTCTCAGGATTAAAAATTAACACTCAAGGATTGCTGCATACTAATAGTATTGATGAATACCAAAAGAATGTTGTTTATATAAAATTTTATAAATAATGTGCTTATGTATATTATTTTAGTCATATTACATATACTATATTTCAGTAGTAACGTCCAAAGCTATTTTTGTCTTGGTTATGGGTGGGCTATGGTTCTTTTGTTTCCCAAGAAGTATAAAATACTTGAATTCCAAGTAGAAGAAAAGGACTATCCCCAGTGAGTATAAACTTCAATCATAGTCTCCTTTGTGCTGTCTAGCTTCTATCACTGTGTTGGGAGTCCTGTAGTGCTTTGGGAAGGGAATGAATGTAGTTATCCAAATGTTAATGGACGAAGGAAACCCAGGTTAAAGATATATGGCTTTTCTCCCTTCTTAATGCCCCTTCCCTAGTCAACATTAACATGTATTCTAATCTCGAATTCCATGCTAGTCAATTAGTGTACTGAGACGTATGTAGCCAGATCTATGGCAGTAGGGAAGCATTTTCTGACTCATGTAGCTATTCATGATTTGGGTAGAAGATTGTCTGATGTAATGATTCTACATAATGAGGAAAAATAATTGCAATCAGCTGCTATATTAATCCTTGATCACCTGATTGCCTGTTTATTAATATACTGCCAGCAAAGGTAGATGGGTAGACAATTCTGTCTATTTTAATGCCAGGAGACAAAAAAATATAAGTACCAGTAGGGCAGAGAGAAAAATAAGCCATTAATTATATGAGTATAGTGCTTTTGTAAATTTTATAACTGCTTGTAAGGCACCTATAGTGTTAAATCAATGTTGCTATTCCATCAGATAAGTGAAACCAATGAAGACATTAAGAGATACAGTATACGACAACTCATCACCCAGACACATGGAGACAAAGGCACTGCACACTTCTCCATGCTTAAAAACGTATTTCAGTGCCATTATTATATTGTAACATAAAACTTAATAAACAAAACCACTATTTGAAATGATACATACTCAGATAGAGAGATCAAAGGATGCCCTAAAGACATGTAAGCTTTATTTCCTGTCCCTGAACTATATGGCAAGCCTGCCATTAACCATCAGTATTAGTAAGATCGAAATTCTTCAGACCCAGTTTCCATTTCTGGCAGTGGAGTCAATAGCTTTCTACATTCTAAGACTCACTGAGGAGAAATCCACACCTCACACATCTGGCCAGAATCAAGAGCAGAGTTTTCTTAGCTCATCTAAATTCAGGGGAGACTTCTCTTTCAGCAGTGTTGCAGAGGATGAATATAAAATGATGGTGCTTTAAAAAGCAAAATATTTCACTGAAAGTTATTCCATTAAAAACCATTCACCTTTCAAACCACACAGTGGACTCACATAATATTTTTGGAACTCCCTGGACACTGTGTCTTCATGTATTGATGAGCCAAAGAGTTAGACAGCATTTTATATTTTATTTTTAATACCTAAATCTATAATATACAACTTACTTCTAATCTATGTTTGCTTCTGTGAGACTTTGGTTCTGTCTAAAAGGCAAATTTATTTATGAAGTGAGCACAGTTGGAATTGCCAGAGGGTCAAACATACTTTTCCATCTCTAAGGACAACCTCATGAGGTCTAGCTGAAATGACACAATGGTTGTGTCTTTTAACTGTATAGTTTCTGACTTTTGTCTACTTATTCCATTGTCAAATACACATCAAGCATCCCTTCTCTCCCAGATGCTAATGTGGATGGTGGGGGTGCAGGAAAAAATAAAAGCAGATAGGTTTCTGCCTCCATGCACATTACAGTCCAGTGAGGGAAGAGAGATAATGAGCAAGAAAGAGACTAAATAAAAAATAGAAATCGAGAAGGTGATTAAGTACTGCAAATGAAACAAAGGGAAACTAGGGGGAGATAAAGATAAAACCTTAGGTGGGGAACTAAGGAAGATGATTCCTGGTCCGTCAACTTTCTACAACCAAAAATCACTTGGGAAAAGAATCTCAAGGAGAGATTGTCTAGATCAGGTTGCTTTGTGTACATGTCTGTAGGGGATTGTCTTGATTCTCTTACATGATGGGGAAAGACCCATCCTGAAATGAGCAGTGTCATCCACTAGTTTGGGACTCCCAACTATATAAGAGTAGATAAGGCCACCTAAGCACTGCTGTGTATGCTTTTCTTTCTCTCTTTCTGTCATTGTGGATGTGACATGACTAGTTACTTCAAGCTCCTACCATTGTGACTTCCCTGCTATGATGGACTGTAACCCAGAAGCGGGAGCTTAAAAAGAAGCCTTTTCTCCCCAGGTTGTGTTTTGTCAGGTTATTTATTACAAAATGGAAATGAAATTTGGACAATCTCTTGTTTCCAATCATACACAAGATACATACAAGATACATCTTGTATCTTGAGGATACAAGACCGATAACTGGCAATACAATAATTAAATGTTAACAGTAGGAACATGCACAGTTGGAAATATGTCTGTCTGCTCAAAATATATTGGTTAGTATTCCCTTAGTTTACTTTTTACCACCACAATACTCTTGAAAGAGAGGTGGGATTAGTACCAGGGTAATTTAACCTGGTTATTGCAGTTGGTCAGTCTTAATCTCCCCCCTCTCTCTTCTCCATTTCTCCCTCTCTCCCTTTCTGCATATCCACTGCTGGGTGTGCCCCAGGAGGAACTAAATGTTCCTGGGCTTTCTCAGGCCTCCATGGGGAGGGAGGTAGAGCCATGGGCGTGATGATGGAGCTTAGAGAACAAAGCACAACTTACCTCTGCTGGTCGTGCAGCACATGGAGCTGTCAGGAAGGGGATAGGAGGCTGGAGTCTAACCTGGTTATCCCTGCTGTCATGCAGGCCTGGATGTTCCTGGAACTGGGCAGACCTCCACAGCCTGTTCATGAGATAATCACAAGAAGCCATACCTTTTGTTTGTCAGGTCACCATTATATATTATGTTATATTTTGACAAATTGGTCAGATTTTTAAAATATCTGCTCCTTCTTTCCCGATTCTCCCTTCACTCGTTTTCCATGTCACTCCCTCCTCTCTTCTCTTCCTTCTGTTTCTACTTTTGCCCTTGTTTCTATTCTTTCTAAAACAGAACTGTTTGTTTTCAAACGAAAAATTTATTCACCAAGTTATAGAAAACATAAACTATAATAAGCACTACTTACTTTGACAGTGACTATATTAAAATTGGACTGATACAGAGAAGATAACATACCTCCTGAACAAAGATAACACACAAGTCCATGAAACATTCCATGCAAAAATAATATAAATATTTTATAATTGCAGTGTCAAAGAATCTGATATAATTTCAGACAGTAAGAACAATGAAAATAGCGGACATAGAACCTCTACATCAGTTTTCTGGATAGAAGTGGAAGTTATCCAACAGACTCAGTGTCCACTTTTTCAAACTTTTTTTGAGATTTGTTTTTATTTTATGTGTATGGGTGCTCTGCCTGCATATATGGCTATGTACCATGTGTATGCAGTGCTCACCAGAAGCCAGAAGAGGGCATCAGATCCCCTGGAACTGATGTTACGGACCCTCTTAGGTTTTCACTGCTGCCTCTCCAGCCCCTCACTATCCAATTTATTTTGAATGCCTAATTCTAAGAAAAACCCAAATGGCTTCTGAAAAATGGGGTAATTACAAATGGTAACCTGTTTTTAATTAAATTACTTGCAAATTGCTACCTATTGGTGCTGAAGCATTCGAGAAGATGAGAGTACACATTTATTTTCAGTTTGCATCTCTAACACACGATCTGTTCCTGATCCCACTGCAATATTGTCTGTTTTGCTTGTGCTTTCCCAGTTCAGTGTGTTACACACTCCTTTGCAGTAGCAAATCCATACACTAAGACAGTCTAGCCTTGTATTTTAGTGTACTTTGTGCATGCATTCTGTGACCCTCTTTTCATTTGCATACTATCAGATGAATAGATCTACACAGACTTGAAATAAAAGGGAAAGTGAAAGCTTATAATTTCTCTAATCAGGGACATAGTTCCCAGAACGCAAATCATAGCAGATCTGCAGGAGCA